>NC_072488.1:65826410-66426410 GCF_027574615.1 Eptesicus fuscus
CAGCTGGGGAGAGGAGAAAATGGCAGTGGGGCTTTGGATCGGTCCCCAAATAAAAAGGGTGTGTGCAGGAGGCTGGGGCCAGAGCTCCGAGACGTGTTGTCCGTGGGGCGGGCACCTGACAGAGCACAGAAAGGAAGGTCAGCGCACAGTGGCCAGTCCAGGCCACGCTGGGCAGGCGGTCTTTTTAAGCGCTGGGCTCTGTTTCAGGGAGCTCTAGTGCCGTTAGGACTCTGCTGCCGTTCAGCCCGGTCCTTCGCAGGCCCTCCCCCCCACATTACTCGTGCCGTGGGGAGCGGTGTAAGCAGGCTGAAGGCAGTGGGCTCGGAGCTGCTCTCGGCTGGACCGGCGTTCTCCACCAAAGCGGACAATATGCTTAGTGTATATTATTAACAATAATATGCATAGTGTTCCTAGAAAAACCAGTGTATGACCATTGCAATAGCTTTCCTGACCACACTGACTCCTCTTTCTGCAAACGCCTGTGCGCTGGGCCAGGACTGCCAGCCCAAAGCACAGCACTGTGCTCCCGTCCTCACCCCAGCTCACAGGTAACCGTCACTGAGAGAGGTGCCTTTGCCCCGGATCCAGGTTTATTAACACTCTGGTCTCCTTCTTCCCTTCCGTCCCGGGCCTCCCGGGCGTTGTGAGCGCCTGCGCGCCTGCACGCTTGCCCACCGGGGCTGCTTTTCATTTTCCCAGCATTTCACAGTGTGCGAGGCCGACCACTCCTCTAGTCTCAACAACCCCTTCCCTCGGGGCTCTCAGGGCCATTTGCTTCAAGTATCCTGCAGCACTAAGCTTATTCTTCTCTAGCAGAGAATCTGGTTAATATTTTTGAGTTTTCTAAGTGTACGTGTAAATAGCTGGGACCCGGGATGTAAGAAACAAGCCGAACTCGAACATTAGTATTTATTTTGTAGCCATTTATGTTCATGATTCCAACGACAGGGAATGGGTTGTGAGTGGAGAACGGCAGTCAAAGTGTGAAGAGGACGTGGAGGAACAATGGGAAGAGCCAAGCTGCGGAAGGCGCCCACGGAACACCCGAGTCACCATCTCAGGAGACTGTCCACGTGGTGCCCACGGGCGCCGAGGCCTTTCGGGCTGAGGGAAGGCACCGCCTTTGCCTCAGCGAAGACCACACTCTGCGAGGGAAGGGTGCACAGGAAACGGCAGCAGCCCGGGCGCTGTGGCCTGGCGTGGGCTGGCCCGGCACTGAGGGGCAAGTCTCCCTCTGCTGAGGGCTCCCTGTCAGGAGTCTGGTGTGAGTAGAGGAGGTTTGTGAGGATGTAATCAAGAATTCAAAGGAGATGTGGGACCCATCAAGTTCTACCCCTGGGCCTTGTCATGAGGCGGGGAAAGCTGCAGTGACCAGGGTGCCTTCTGTTCGCCTCGCTGCCCAGGGGCGCACTCCGAAGTCTGTGCTCCTGCGGGCGTCGGGCGTCATCCGTTGGAGGGCCGCCCAAGGCCCTGTTAAGTGCCCCACACAGGCCCTGGCCTGCAGCGAGCCTCAGTGCTTGATTAGCATCGTCATTATCTGTTTGCAATTCTAAGAAAAGTTTAAAGGCCAATTAATAAATTCCTTCATGTTAGAGGAGAAAATTGTGGTCCAAGAGAGGAGGGGACTAATCAAAGATCAATAGTTAAGGGAAGCTATGCCTTATATCAGCATACAACATTCCAAAAGGCTTTGCTAGCCCTGTCCTGCCGCAGGAGGCGGAGCCGGGTTTCCTCCCTGTGCGGATGATGTGCTTGATGCTGCTGACCCACAGAGGAGAGGTGACCTCAGGGCACCCAGCCCCCACACTCCTTAGTCTCTGTCTGCTTCCCGGGCAGCCACTGGAAGGTGAGTCCGAGGAACCCACCAGTCACGGCATCCCTAGTTGAAGGATGAAAGATGCTGTGGTTACTTATGAATCTGAGCTTTCAAAATGCTTACGAGGCGAGCAACATTCTAATGTTGTAAGAGTGGGCTGACCAGACTACGTTTTCTGGGGCTCAATTTAGTTTTGGTGGCGTATGGACATCCAAATCAACCAGTGTGGCCCCTTAATGCCTCAAGCCTCAGACTCCAAGTGCGACACAGCCATTAGAGTAGCACCTTCCCTGCCTTCTTTTTCTGGCTGTTGGGAGGCGGTGAGGTAGTCCTATAAAGGGTGTCCTAACCGTGAGTCCAGGGAAGCGGCAGATGGTGGGATTGCTGAGGTGACGCTGAGCTAAAGGCCTAAAATGTGGTTAGAAATGAGGAGGGAAGAGGGCTGTCCACACTAGAAGAGATGAACTTCCATGTCCAGGAGGCATGGTCCCCTCTGGGCCCCAACACGTTTCAGGCATGTATGACACAATGAGGTGAAGCCCGGAATGCAGGGTGCCACGCAATCAGGCACAGGGTGACGATGGTGGTGGTGATCGCGGTGTGGGTGACAGTGATCAGGAGCAGCTCGTCATCCAGCTAAGCATTCCAGGAAAGCGGGTTCTGGGAACACTTAAACACAGACAGTGACGGGAAATGCAAGAGTTGAGTCCCGCTGGGTCATGGACATAGGAGAGGAAGCGGGGCCGGACAACACTGCCTAGAAGATGGACAGAGGAAGTGCAGCTGCGCGTGAGGAAAGGGGGCAGTGATGTGAGACAAGAACGGATTAGGCCGTGAAAGGTGATCAACAGCGGTTTTCCAGCTCAAGTGCACCCTCCCTGAGGGCAAAGACTGTCCGGCCGTCTTTCTATTGCCAATTTCAGTACAAAGCCTGAGTTAGTGTAAGCGCTAAATAAAGCTTACTGAGTAAATAAACGTGAAGGCTATATGGTGTTTACTCTGGACCAGCTCCAATGGTCTTGGTCTAAGTAGATCTGTATCCGAAAAATAGAACTCTTAATTCACTGATTCTCAAAGCGCTCAGGGCTTTTGGCCCGAGGACTCATAGGACGCTTCATAGCGCCAAAGTGTGAGAGAGGGAGAAATAAAATAACACCAGTTGTTTAGATTAAAGACTAATTTCCTTACATATTTAACACAGTCCAACACAAAATAAAAAGTATTTGGGATACTGATGCCGTATTAGGAATATATAAAAATAGAGAAGCTTCAAGATAGTGTAAAGATTTATAAAAGCCCAGGAATAATAACGGGTGCGTGTGACAGCACCAGTCAAGAGGTGCGTAGGGGCTCTGCTAATGCCTTGTCCTTGGAACTCCAGAGGTCATGGGGCTCTTCGTCCAGTGCTCGGCTCTTCCTGCTCAGGCGGTGGGAATCCCGCTTCAAACTCTTCAGAGCCTGGAATTCTCTTCCAGAGGAACAGTGGGAGCACGGCCCTCTGGACTGCACACAGAGCCGGGACCCCAGGGCTCAGGAGAGTGTGAGGAGGATGTGTGCCCGTCCCCGGACTCCTAAGCCACCTGAATAGTCCCTAATTGGCCTTGGCAGGAAGGCGAGGTGATTTAAAGAAGAAAACATCGATTTTAGAGCCAAATACATAAAATTTCAGAAAAAACAACAACTGTATATCATTAGGCAAATTGTTGATTGTGTCTGAGCTTCATTTTCCTTCTTATTTTTATTTTATTTTTATTCATAGAGAAATAGAGGAGAGAGATAGAAACATCAATGACAAGAAAGAATCATTGATTGGCTGCCTCCTGCATGCCCCCTACTAGGGATCCAGCGGGCAACTGGGCATGTGCCCTGACTGGGAATCGAACCCATGACCTCCTGGTTCCTAGATCAACGCTTAACCTCTGAGCCATGCCAGCCAAGCTTCATTTCCCTTTTTAGTTAACAAGTGATGAAATATCCATGTTGAACCTCTAGTTTTCTGGAAATCCAGAGACGTGGCCGTGTAAAGCCCTGGGCACAGCATTTACACAGGAGGACATGTTGGTAATTTCCCTTTATTCTTCCTATGTGATCTGGAATAGTAATCAACGAAATGCTGGTCCATGATGCGAGAATGGACAAGATCTATGTAGTTCAATTTCTAGAAATGGTTACCCATATGACTCTATAGCCCCTAGTGAAAGAGCTGTTTTGCTGCAGCAACAACAGAACCCTGAAATCAATGGCTTACCACAACAGGGTGCATTTCTTGCCCCCAGCACAGGTTTCCTGTGTCAGTTTCTAAGGCACCGGGAGCCTGGAATCCCTCCCCGCAGCTGGCCCCTGAGCTCCAGGCCTTGCACCCGCCTCCGCAGGAGGGAACGCCGGAAGGCCACACACCAGCTCCTACATTCCCGGCCTCAGAAATGGCACAAGTCATTTCCACTCCCCGACCTCGGCCCACCTCACCACAGGAGCCAGGCAGAACAGGGGGTCCCTGGACTCTGGGGGCAGGAAATGTCTCTGCCAAGGTCACAGCCTGGCCTGAGGCGCGGGGCTGGCCGGCAGACACCGCACAGCTGAGCCTGAAATGTACCTCCCACCCCACCCGCAGCTTTGGAAACTGTACATTCATTTCCTGCTACTCAGGGTAAAGGATTTCTGGGACGTACACAGATGGGTTTGCTCACTTCGCTGGGCTTAGAATAAAAACGGTGACTTGCTTCTGGGCCGCCAGCTCTGAGCCTGTGGACCAACCCCGCCCGCCGCGCAGCGCCCTGCCTTCCCCGCCCCTCCCCCTCCTCCCTCCTCCCCACCAGGGCCGGCGCCCCCTCCCCCTCCTCCCTCCTCCCCACCAGGGCCGGCGCCCCCTCCCCCTCCTCCCTCCTCCCCACCAGGGCCGGCGCCCCCTCCCCCTCCTCCCTCCTCCCCACCAGGGCCGGCGCCCCCTCCCCCTCCTCCCTCCTCCCCACCAGGGCCGGCGCCCCCTCCCCCTCCTCCCTCCTCCCCACCAGGGCCGGCGCCCCTTCCTCCCGCAGCCGCCCCCGCTGATCAGCCAGCTTCTCTCCCAGAGTGAAGGCTAAGGTCAAACCAGCAAACCCCCAAGGAAACGCTGCTCGTTATTGGCAAATGTGTTGTTGTTTTAAATATTTTGCTCTTTAAAGAATTTAACAAGGAATAAAATTCAACCTTGTGTCCCAAGGGTTGGCTTAAGAGTGTAATTTAAAGCAAGTCCCTCTGCTTTCCTGCTCCGCGTGGCGAGGAGCAGGGAGCGGGCGGGGCAGGCTCAGGAGGCTTCCTTCCTGCAGGGGTGCAGGGGGCAGGCGGGCCGCGAAGCTGCAACCAAGCATCCCCAGGAGACCAGACTGCTGGCTGCCATAAGGTGCCCCCAGACATGGCATGAGCAGCTGGGAACCCCCGAGAGGCACCGCCTTTTCGTGGCGCGACCCCCGGCTGCTGCTCCTGGGTTTGAACCCCAGGCCCCTGCTCTGTGAGCTGGGAGGCACTGGGCTCATCTCATTCTGTATTGCCTGAGGCCTCAGGTCCCTGGTCTGTAAACTTGGGAACACATGCCTGTCCTCAGGCTGTCGTGGCGAATATGGGTCACAGAATTTGGAAAGGGGCCTGAAACAGAAGAATCGCTCACGTTCAGTACTTCCTTGTTGGTAATCTTCCCTTCACGTTACACAGAGCAATTGACCTTTGGATCTCAGAAGCAAAATTCATGTATCTGTAAATTTCCAAAATTAGTCCTCTGACAGGCAGGTGTACAGGTGAGTGTCAGGCCTCACCCACTGCAGGGCCCGGCCACGCGGCCCAGGACAGCGCTCAGGCAGCGGTGGCCGCGTGCCCTAGGCTGGCAGGGGGGAATGGCAGTGCTCCGCGGTGTTCACCCACTAGACTTTTCAAAAACCAATTTCGAGAATGATAATCGATCATGCTGCCCCTCCCAGGCCTTTGCAGCTGTGGTGTGAGCTGTGGCTTATGGCACCTGCCTGGGCTGGGGCTGCAGGGGCGTTCAGAGCAGGCTTGGGGTGGGGGAGGCCAGAGAGGGAGGAAAGAGGAAGGAGGGAAAGCACTAAACTCAAAAGCTAATTATTCAAAGCACTTTGAGAGACAAGAACAGGCTCGCCTCCAAGTAAGAGGCATCTAATAGCTCAAGAAAGTCTCCAGCGAAGTCCTTCACTACAGGTGAAAGGCCAAATTACCGGATCAAGTGGCTGCATTATCAGAAATTATTCTATTGACTTCAGCGAGGTGTGTTTTTCCTGAGATAATTGCCACCGTCTAAAGTCTCCTTTCCTGCTGATTTGGAGCAGGCGGCAGAGTCCCTGAGTTTCAAGTTGTTCAAGATGTGCAGGGAGTGTGGGAAGGGCAGGGCGGCCTGCTGGGAGTCTCGTTAGCACTGGCGGAGAGGCAGGCGCCCTCACTTTCCGGGCCAGGCCTTTGTCACCATCGACGGATTTGGTACCGTGAGTGCCATTTGCGCGGAGAACGTGCTGCCTTCTGGATTTTCTGAAACAGGGTCTGCAAGGGACCCTAATGGGGGGAAACTGCCCCTAGAGTCACCGGGGCCTCCCACCCGCTGGGGAGCAGGAAGGCAGCGCATTCGCTTCCTGCCTACGGGCCCCGCAGGAGGCTTTCGAGTCAAAACTTGAGTTTTGGAATAGAGGGAGTGAGGAACAGAGGTGCTTCTAACTTCATGTAGATGTCAACTGCTGTCTTTATTACTAAGAAATATTATAAGGAAAGAACATCTTTATTGAGATATAATTGACATATAACATTGTATTAGATTTAGGCATACAACATAGTGACTTGATATTTGTATATATTGTGAAATGATTACTGCAATAATCACTGTAGTTAACACCCAAAGGAATAAACAGTTACTCAAACAAGGGTCCATCTAAGTCAGTGGTTCTCAACCTTCCTAAGGCCGCGACCCTTTAACACAGTTCCTCAGGTTGTGGTGACCCCCAACCATAACATTATTTCCGTTGCTACTTCATAACTGTAATTTTGCTACTGTTATGAATCGTAATGTAAATATCTGTGTTTTCCGATGGTCTTAGGCGACCCTGCTAGCGGTTCTCAACCTGTGGGTCTCGAGCCTAAGACCATCAGAAAACACAGATATTTACATTACGATTCATTAACAGTAGCAAAATTAGTTATGAAGTAGCAACGAAAATCATGTTATGGTTGGGGGTCACCACAACATGAGGAACTGTATTAAAGGGTCGCGGCATTAGAAAGGTTGAGAACCACTGATCTAAGTGGAAGCTGGAAAGGAATCTGATAAGTGCATATACTTTTTAAGAGAATAAAATGTTCCCTCTGCAAGTTTGGATATAATGCTACTTTAATAATTTAGTTAGATTTTCCCCCCAAATTGATCACTTACAGCGATGGGTGGACAATTTCCACTGGCCAGTGGATGAAAAGTGGGATGAATTAGTGTGAGCCATCCCTCCTCAGAGCATCAACACTGGATCCCAATTTCCTGGCTACTGTTCATGGGTTCCTTGTTGGTTAATGTAAAACCAGGCCGGCAGCTTGGACTCAAGCCAGGAGCAAGTGTCTCTCTGGCTGTGGACTTGCACCAGCGTGGGTCCAGAGCGCTACTGTCCATGGATCACACCAGGGCTTCTCTTGGTGCCTTTGAACGTGAAGCCATGAATCCCTGCGTTTGCTCTCCATCTGATGCCTCCTACTCCCTGGGACTCCTCCGGCTGAGGCTGAACGTATTCAAATCTGCCCCTAAAAGGTTTAGTCTAGGTTTCTTCCTCAGTGCTGTTTGAACATTAAATATGCAAATAATCATCATTACACTTCCAACAATCACACATGTGTCAAGTGCTGGCAGCAGGGAAATCGCTTGTAAAGACAAATACCCCGTTCCAAAGGAGCGCATGCTGCTTCGAAGACTCCTCTTCGTGTTGGTGGCCTCACTGCCGTTTCTGGAAGTGTGCACATGGACACAGCACAGCAGTGCCGCCGTCGCTGCCGGGTCTTCCCTTCAGCGGAGCAGGTGCCAGTCACCCACCGCAGGCAGCCAGGGGCCAGCGACCACAGGCATCAGGTATGTCTGGGAGGATGGAGGCGGCCTGGCACTGGGCAGGCACGCCTTGATCCCTTCTCCCTCCCACAGCCCCTCCCCTTCCCCCCTCCCCTCAGAGGGGCCTGAGGCCTTCAGAATACATTAATTCCTGATTTCTGAATATATTAGCATGTGTCTGGAACAGATGAATTGTCATTTGTAGTTCGGAGAGGATGTGAAAAGCAGGCTGAAACCCCAGGCCTAAGGTCAAAGCAGGGGCATGCATCCTTGGCTTTGCATTGTTATCTCTCTTCCCTCTTCCATTATCTCTCCTCTTCCCTTTACTCTCTGCTTCCTCCCTCCTGCTTCTTCACATCCTTTTGGATAATTGTCATAGTTTGCATCCAAAGTGGCGCCTTAGAGGGGCCTGGACTGGAGTCTGGACTAATCTTGCCTTCTCCCAAAGTCGGAAAACCCCAAGTCTTGCAGCGCCCAATTGATAACCCTGGTGCTTCTTTTCAGTGAAAGACGGATGGCTCTGGCAAGCTTGGGAGACCGCAGATAATGGGATTGACTTGGTACTTAAATCTCAGTGAGCCAGGACAGCATAAGTAATTAGTGAATTGGATCCATCCTGGGGTGCTAATGATGGCTAAGTCTGCCCCCACGCCATTCTGAAAACGGCAAGAGGCACATCCATCTCACACAGATAAAAACCGAAGGGACACTCTCACAGACACCATTTATTCCTCCTTTAGTGCACCATTTATCCTAGAAGGGGAAATCTCATTTTCCTCAAGTGGTACCCAGAAGGCCAAGTGACCACGCTCCCACCAGAGTTCATTTTGATCACAATACTGCTGCTGTTTTTCATTAAGAAAGGCTAATTAAGAGAAACTCTACATCTATCTTCTTATCTACAGACTCTCTGACATTACCCAGATTTGTTTACAATTTGGTGACTGGCTTGCTATCAGTGAGCTAGTGATGCATCTTCATATACATTGAGGTTGGGGCATTACAAGGATTTTGAAAGTGTTAAAAGTTGAATAGCTGACCACAAGGATAACTTAGCATATTAGACCCTAGTTAACATATATAAGCATACATACATGCATGTGTTCATATATGCACACATACATTGTTTACATATATGTATAGAAACACTTGTTACATAATGTATCTTTATATTTTCCTCAATTAATTAAAGTGTAAGGCATACGTGTACAGACTGGCCTTCTCTTTCATTTGTCTCTGCCCACAGTGACGGCACTTGATGGGGATCATTTAAGTAGATGTCTTTTTGTGGCGTTCACTTATCCGTCCAGCAAACATGATCGGCAAAGAGCCGCAATAGATGGACAAGAGTGCGTTTTGATCAAACATGTTCTGCCAATGGAGGGGACTTCAAGGAGGCCACCTCTCTCTTCTTTTTTCCCCATCTGACTTGATCAGCAACTAAAATGTCCAGAGGACCAGAGACTCTCAGAATTAAAAGTGAAAACGTGAAGCAAATTACTTTCAACTTGAAAGTGCCAGCCTGGCCATTTTTATGTGGATGGGCCACCAAGAAAGGTGATGGCTGGACGCAGACCCCAGCCCTGCCGCAGGGGGCGCTCACGCCCAGGCCCAGCTCTGCCTCTGTGCGCGTTCATCTCTTGGGCCTTTCGGCAAACATCTCACCCGACTGAGGTTAGAGCAGGTAATGCCATGGGCCAGGCGGTTGGTTACTAAGAAGCTGTTCCAACTCACTTTCCTCCCTCCCACCCACCGGCGGCCCAGGCTGTCTGCTCCCCTGCGAGGCCTCGGCAGGACTCGGTCTCGGGGCTGCTCCTCTGGGGCTTGTGGGAAGGAACGCACACCCCGGCGTCGCGTACCCAGGCCGGCTTCCCGGACCCCGTGCGTCATGTGGGGAGACCGGCGGGGCACGCGCTCCGTGCTCAGCGGCCCCTGGAGAGGACGCCTCGGACCGGCCTGGGCCCGAGCGGACTGACACGGTTCTCTCCGCCGGACTGCCAGTGGGTTCTGATCTCAGTTGTTTCCGCCATCTGGGTTTTCCCCAGGGTCGCCTACCCAACAGGTGACCGTCTGTGCTGGTGTCCGTGGTTCTCCTCTGAGCTAAGAAGGCGGTGCTGCGGCTGATGCCCAGGACGTGTGGTGTCCCCGCGGTACTCTCGGGGCCGCCCGTCACCTGCTGGCTGCCGGGTCCTTTCTGCCGCACCAAGGAGGGTGCGCTCCTTCCGCACCGCCCACCCCTGCCCGGGCCACCCGCCCGCAAGCAAACAGCTCCCACTCACAGCGCCTTGTAAAACTGGACTGTTTTCAATGCCCGGGAAAGCTGGCCACACCCAACGTGTTGGGTTCAAATGTAAAAAATAGCACGTGCCGCGAGAGAACGCGCATTAAGGAAAACAGCCTGGCTGGCGGGGTTCCTCCGTTGGTTAGAGGGTCATCTGGGGCGCCAAAGGGTGGGGGGCGGCTCAACCCCCCCCTCTCATACACACACACACAAACCAGTGTTTACAAAATACACTTCTCTCCTGGGAACAGTGGCACTTGCATAGGGTATTTTTTAGTTAATGCATAAATCCAAACTAGCTAAGAAACCCGCTCTGGGAGAAAATGAGCCGGGAGGTTTGGAAGCACAGACAGGAGTGGGTGGGGAGGGGGTGTGGCGGGCCGCTGGGGAAGCCTCGCCCATCGCCCTCCAGCTGTGTCTGGGGCTGATCCCTCCTCTGAGCCTCAGTTCCCCCTCCGGCAGAGGGGCCCTGCCCCCCCCCCCCCCCGCCCCCTTCCTTCCTGTCTGTGCTTCCAATACCTCCCGGCTCATTTTCTCCTAGGGCGGGTTTCTTAGCTAGTTTGGATTTATGCATTATCCTAAAAAATACCCTATGCAAGTGCCCCAGGAGGCGGAGTCAGCTTAGCCGTGCACAGCGCGTCACCGGAACCGGGCACTCAGTACGCGGGAAAACGACCAGCTGTGTTCTAGAAAGTTGTGTGTTGATTTTTTCCACGCAGAAAGGATTTCATGTTTCTACCCAAAGCTCGGGTGCTTCTGAGGCGTCCGCGGGCTGAGGGAAGGCGGGCCCACCTTCAGCTGAGCTGGCGCAGGCTGCGCTGGCCCCGGTCCCGCCGGAGCCGGAGCCGGGCCGCAGGCGGCTCTGCAGGTCCCAGCTGAGCCCCGGCTGCCCCGCCCTGGAGCGGCCCCGGTCTTTCCGGGAGAATGGCCTCCCGCTCAGAATCAGAAAATAGCAAGCAGACGGGAGGCTGGCATTCCCGCCAGGAAATCGGCTTTGAAAATAAGCCCAGGCCTGAGATTACAGAGGGGCTTCCCGCACGCGCAGCCGCCGCGGTGAGTTCCCTGATGGACGGCCTGGCAGTGGGACTGCCTAAGAAAGGCTGTGTCAGTATCGCCTTGCAGCCGCTGGGAATTAATAGTGAGGTGGAAGGCAATGTCTTCCATGTGAACCCACATTTTTGTAATTTAGTTTTGTACTTTTGTTTTTCCCCTGGCCATTAAATACTCGCCACTGAAATGTGTTCCCTACTTTTCTTCAGGGATTAATTTTCATAGCAATACAACTTTTGAGTAGTTTGACATTTTAAGGGGGAAGATATTTAACAAAAATGTAAATCCTTTGGTGTGATGACCACTTTGCTGCCACAATTCATCATCTCTGAGCTCTGGCCTTGTCTTGGCGCAGATCCACGGTGTGGCCGCCGCCCGCCAGCTGAGGAGCAGGTTCCATGGGCAACTTAGATGAAATCTGTGAGGTCCTCTTCCTATGAAAGAGACTGAGAGAGTCGGGGAGGGAACAAAGTGGGAGTGAGTGATTAAATGAACTTCAGGAGCGTTTTCATCTGGGAGACAAGTGTGAAAGGAGGGACAATAAATGACTCGCTGCCTTTCCAGAAAAGGATCGGTACCCATTGTCTGCTCTGGGAGCCATCCGATAGCCTGCCACCTCCCAGCGCACAGAACAGTTTACACAAAGGAAAGGGGTCAGCTAACCGAGAGAAGAGGCTCAGCCAAAACAAACTGAAATGCTTCATTTCACTACGGTTTCACTAACGGGATACTAGACACCTAAGACCGTTAAGACAAGAGCTAACTAGCCTTTAGCAAACTGTGCTGTGAATCACACTTCACACATCAAGATGTGAGGTAATGAGATTCTCAAAAAGGACTACATTTAGAAACAACCCCTTAAACTTGAACACAAGGTTCCCAGCTCCTGCCAGTGGCTGGCTCGGTGCCACTGGTGAGGTTGGAAAGGAAGCCGTGCGTGTTGTTTTGCTTTTCAGGGGTAGATTTTTTTGTTTGTTTGTTCCTGACCACTGAGAGCATGAGCTCGCAGCTGCTGTGAGAATAAAGGACAATATGTGTGTATTGGCAGCAGACAATTTATAATATGGCATGATTAGTCTCTCGGAGTCTTAAACATCAGAACTTACGGCTTAAAAAATAATCATTCACATGAACAACTTTATAACTGCACACTGAGCGTTATTTGCTATTGTTATATGATGTGGGATTTTAAAAAATCCTCTCTCCCTTCCCCCAACCCCCAAGATTAGTGTGAATTCGTGACCAACATGATTTACAATTGATCAATCTTGAACATTTTAAATTTTGTTACGGATTTCACAGCCATCACAGGCCATTTTTAGCCAGCAACTGGGCTCTTGGTAAACCTACATCTCCACCTAGTGGTGCCAGGGAGCAGTTAATTACTTTCAATCACAAGGAAACCAAGATTTGGTCATAGTTTTTGGAGCAGCCAGCACCAAAAAGCCCTTGGCCGCTGTGTCGTTGAAGCACAATATTTAAAAATAACGTTTTAATCTCACCATGTTTTTACTTCTTTCCCATCCCCCGTATTTTTCTTCTCCTCAACCCTTAAAGCTAACATTATTAGATTGCAAAATATTCCTCCCACTCTATTTTTTATCCTTTCACTGTGCTCAAAGGCTTTGACCAAAAACTCATTTGGGCAGCAAAGGATCATCTCTCAGATTTCCCCCACCCCTCTCTGCTTTTTTATTCTTTGCCAGCTCACTACTTGGCAAGCGTCTCCACTGCTAGAGAGGCCAAACAGAAGTTGCTATATAGATGTCTCAAAGCTTAGTCTCAATCTGCTAGAAAAATCACTTATAAGGCTTCCTCAGCCTTCAGGTTAATGGAGGGGTCACCACTGTACACCCCACCCCGGGTCATTTCAAATGGAGAGGCTACATCCAAACCCGTTGCACCTAGCAGCTCCGCACACGGCTTTCCCGTCAAGTCCTGAAGCCCATGCTTAGAAAGACTGTAACCACACTAATATATCTCAGGTTTATATGATTTGAATAATCAATAAACAATTAAGAATGTTTTGTTTCCTTAATACCAAAAAGACACTTGAATCTGGTCACAGTTCAAAGGAAATAGTTTGTTTTACTTTTAATTTGATTTGCAAGATTACAGAGCACCTGCTCCTCAGAGATGTTATTTCAGCCAATTATATAGATTCTTTTATGGCTGCTCCTTCTCGCCACTGGGTTTATCACTGGTATCACCGCACTGTAGTGCAGTGTGAAGAGCCAGGGCTTTGGGGCTGGTATATGTCTAGAAATTCAAGCTAAGAGAGTGTCTGCATGCTAATCCCTGTAATTAAACACTACTTGTAGGAGGGCATATTACACTGATTGAAGCTATTGGACCCAAAAATCTTTAATAATCCTACCCTGCAATGTTGAATTCTTAGTACCTATTAATTAAACGCATTAACTGATATAGAAGGCAAAAAGAAAGAAATGTATTAATTGCCCATTTGTTTCTGCTCTAACCTATCTTTTTCTTAGCTTGGTGTTCTCACATTCAGTTTCCTACATTGCAGGAAAGCTCTATATGTAGAGAAATATATGGAAGAAAGTTTAGAACAATGGACTTCTTAGAGCATTTTTAACATTCTCCACGTTTAGAGAGAAACATACAGAATTCTTGTTCTCATCTGTTTAAAGGTGTATTACCATCATCTGTGTTACCATCATCCTCCCAGGCGGTGACACGGGCAGTGACTTTCCTCAGGGCTCCCCAGTCGTCGCTCAAGAGCGTGCATCCGCTGGAAGTTTTGCTTGGTTTGGTTGTTAACAAATCCTCAGTATTATGCTCTTTAAGAAAGAAAGAATTATAGTTTACCATCTTTTTGCCAGACTTGTCTGCAATTACATGGAAATAATCAACACAACTTCACTCCTTGAAAACCCTTTGAATTTTCTCATACTTTAAGCATAAGTAGAAAGTAGCCAGAACACGAAGCTTTAAACGAAGGCTGCTTTAAACTCTCACAAAGGACCGGCCCAGAACGGAGGGGCCAAGCACCACGCAGATTCTCAGACTATGATTCACCAAGGGAGGCTGGTTTCAGGTCTAATGCATAAGAAGTCTTCGGGCTTGGGTGGTTACACGGAATATAGGTTTTGGGGCTCACTGAGCCAGAACACCTACACTGTGGGCCATGAGCGTTTCCAACAGTGCCCGCAGCGGAACTCACACACACATGCACACACTTCGCCTGCTTCCGCCCATCAGCCTAATGTTCAATGACCCCCTGAATTAAAACGGTTAAGTAGTTAAGTAGGCGTTGGAAATGTCACTCTGTAGGTGATTCATAAGCTTGAACCAGGTGTGGGGTTGCTTCTGGAGTCACCCCACCTCGCCCAACAACAATTCCTCATACCAGCCCCGTTACCAACCCTGCTGCGAGCACGGAAAGCGATGGAAGCTGGCGAATAATTTCTTAGCTCTTTCCATAGCCAAAGTCTTTCTGGTTTGCCTGGGTTTGTCCTCCCCTCCAGGACCCCGCACAACCCAAGGGCTCGGACAAGCAGAGAAGTTTCCACCCTGTCCTCTTGCAGGAAGTGAGTCCTCCCGTGGACACAGCAGAAGGGACCCTGCCGTATGCAAAGGCGAGCACCCGCTCCAAGAGGACTGGCTGTTTAACAGCCAGACCTCACGTGCACCTTCAGGGCAACTATAGCAGTTACACTCTGCTCAGGTTCACTGCCCCTCCGCCTCCAGCCCACAGCACCCCTCCGCCCTCAGACTTAAGCAACAGCTCCAGGAAATTCGTTCTAGCATGAAAATAAGACCCCAACAGTGAGGCTCCCCCTGTCACATAACCGAAAGCTGGACTTCAACACAGTGAGTGGCCTCCCTGTTGAGGCCTTGGAGGCCCAGGACAGGGTGCAGGACCCTGGCCTGACACGACTCCACACCAATGAGCAAGTCCTGTTGGACACACAGGGACACTCAGGAGGAGCGCGCGCACACTGGCGGTGCTCTTCCTCACCCGCTGTGCAGTGCCGTCTGCTGTTAATTTCATTACTCTCTGCATGAGGCAATTTACAACCTCTCTAAAGGAGTGTCCAGGGGAAGCCAAAAGAATCAGCTCAGTAATAAACTGGCATTTTTTAAAAAAGAAAAGCAGGACTCGGTCGCCTGCTCCAGTATCCCCACGTGCCACCCAGGAGCCCAGGAGGCTGCGCAGGACAGATCCCCGAACAATGAGAGGCTGTGGGAATGCAAAGGCGGGGGCAGGGGCGGGGGGCGGCTGGGTTTATTCACAATACCGAGGCTGTCTAGGAAGCAAGAGAAATACTTGTCAGAAGTGTGCAAAGACTACCCACTTCACAAAATCGGGGATTTGTTCTGAAATCCCGCATTGATCTGAGCTCATCAGTGGCTGGGGGAGCCCAGTTTTGTCTGAAGTCAAGTGTCTTTCTGTAAGATGGGCCCTGAGAGAGGAGAGTTTTCCGTTCACTCCACAGGAAGCTACTAGAGCCAGTGGAGTGGCTTAGGAAAATTAAATAAGGCAGCCATTCCTTCCTCATCATCTCCTGAGTAGTCTTCAGCTCCCTACAGATTATAGAAACCTACACATTTGGAGTTACTGGATGGATAGAACACGAGAAGTCCGCCTTTTCTGATCACGATTTAAGGCACAGCGTACAGGCAAACAGCTGGCACGCATCCCAGCCACTGGCCCCCGCACCGGGAGTCTGCACAAGCACTTCCCCAGGGGTCCTCAGTCCCTGGCTCACGAGCTGGGTGTGACCAGGCCTGGGAACTCTGTCCCATCCCAGAGTCTACACGTGGGACAAGGGGAAAACCCAACACACACCTGTGCATTCAGCTACATTCTCCATCCTCAGCTCCTAGTCATCACAGAGAAAGTACGAACCACAGTGCCAGGGATCTGAGGCAGCCAATCAACCTTGTTAATAGCTTGTTCCTCATAATAAGCACCAACTCATGTTCTATTCATTCATCTGTTTTCTAGTCCACATCTTGGCTTAGTTAAGAGCAGCAATCACTGCTTGTCCCAGTTTCTCCCAAACAGTCACTGCAGTGTGTGCATGGGGTAGCTCAGCGAGTATATGTTGAATTATTTATCCTTAATGGAAATAAGAGCATAGTGGCAGTGGCTCCTATAAACTCTTGAAATGTGCTACTTGCTGTCATTCCGTGTGTGTGTGTGTGTGTGTGAGAGAGAGAGAGAGAGAGAGAATGTGTGTGAATTGAGTATTTTAAAACTCTTTTTTTGTTGACCTTCTAAGAATTTAACAGCATGATTTAATTGGAGCATTAACTGATGAAAGGTTAGAATAGATTATCCAAATCCAAGAATTATTCTGTCACTTCTCACATACAGTTATTTCAACAAGTCTAAAAGTATTTGAATCAATAGTGCTGGAATTACAAAAATCTGCTTAATATAGCACTAAGGCTTATACTAAAACTCCTTCATAACAACAACTCCAAGAGCATACCAACTTAAGGGATCATTGACGCTCTTCCAAGTTTTAACGTAAGTTAGTTCCTCATGGAGACAGAGAACCTCAGAATGTGCTAGCCCGCTGTGAATCATCCGAGTTCAAAAATCCATATATTCTTGCCCTCTCCCAAGTTGAAAATTATAACAACATTTAATGGCTTTGAATTGCCTTTTGTTATTTTGCTTACTTTTTTCATGTTACTTCCAGGTTCCCGTCTTCTCTCTCCAGCCCCCAATGCCTTCCATCTGATACTTCTTCCCTGCACGCTCACCGAGGCCGTTACAGACAGCAGTGCTGACGCACACGACCCTTCTCTCCAACACCTTCTTTTATACCCTTTACCCCCAGTTTTTCAAATCCAAATGAAGAAGTAGCTGTTATGTCGTGCATGAGCCTTTCTTTCTTCACCTTCTGATATAAGAACTAATCCAGCGGAGACGGAGGAGAACGGGCGCCTGGGATGCAGCGTGCGGGATGGAAGGTGCAGCACAGGCAGTGGGCCGGGTGGTCAGAGCACTTGGCAGGGCAGTGTGGCTCCTCAGGTCATTTCCAGACCCTGACTTTACCGTGGGGATGAACGTCGCACTCAGCTGCTGTGCGACTGGATGAAATGACGCATGTGCCGCACTAGCTCAGCCTCCATGAGCTGCCTTCGCTGGCCAAGGCCTCCGTGCTATGGTCGGGGTGACTTCAGAAAGCTCGGCTGCCACATGCTATTAGACCTCCCCCTCCCCCTCCTCTCTCTCTCTCTCTCTCTCTCTCTCTCTCTCTCTCTCTCTCTCCCTCTACCTCTCTTTTCTAATGGCAGTTCTTCCTCACATTTGTTGTCTCTCTCCTCTATCTCAACTTCTGATTCAGTTTGCTAAGGGCACATATAAAAGTACTATATGTTTACCTTCTCAATTAAGAAGCAACATGGCCATGTGTTAAATCACTGACCCAAATTGGCAGCGGCTTAAATTTACCCTTAACATTTCTCTGTGTAAATCTCTACATAGGAGCAGACAAAGGCCTCCAAATCACGGAGAAAAAGCACTCATTCATCACAGTTGCCTAGAAGGAATTGCTCCTTGCTAGAAAGCAGCACCGGCCTGACCGTGTTACAGCAGCATGCACATTGTTATGGCATGACCGGCGCTGTTCAGATTCGGGGTCATTTCCACACACAAGACCGAATTATGAGCCAACACCTCACTGGCCCCCTGGACTCCAAGCCCACACCTTCCATCACGTGCTTTGAAGAAAAAACTGAACATCTCAGGAAAGATGACTACATAATTTCCTAGACAAATGAGTATAGGTTTCCTTTCCTAAATCTACCAAAGATCTGATATGATGTGAATCTGACATCTGATGTTAAATTGGCGGCCCAGTTTTCACCCCCCAGTGACAGACTCCAACTGGCAAACCAGTGAGCAGCCTGCAGCTTGTCCTTGACCATGGGGACCAAAATCTGCTGGTGTTTGTGTTGCTCAGACAAGAACACTGTGGCCAGCCTGGTGGCTGGTTCCCCCTGAGCCTCGCCTCATGGTGGCTCTCCCTCCAGGACCCCTCAGCCCTGACCCCCTCCAGGACCCCTCAGCCCTGACCCCCTCCAGGACCCCTCAGCCCTGACCCCCTCCAGGACCCCTCAGCCCTGACTCCCTCCAGGACCCCTCAGCCCTGACTCCCTCCTGGAGCCCCTCAGCCCTGACTCCCTCCAGGACCCCTCAGCCCTGACTCCCTCCAGGACCCCTCAGCCCTGGTTCCCTCCAGGAGCCCCTCAGCCCTGACTCCCTCCAGGAGCCCCTCAGCCCTGACTCCCTCCAGGAGCCCCTCAGCCCTGGTTCCCTCCAGGAGCCCCTCAGCCCTGACCCCCTCCAGGACCCCCTCAGCCCTGGTTCCCTCCAGGAGCCCCTCAGCCCTGATGCTGTAGTCTTTCTCTCCTCCCTTGGTTGTGGCTTGGGAACAACTGTGAGCCACGCTGCAGGATGCGACTGCAACTCGTTAGCACCGGAAGGTGGTGGGCACATGTCCTCACCTCTCATCAGCAATTGGAATGTGGTTGCTCTCAGTGTTTAGTTTTCCGCAGTCTTTATGAAGTGAAAGGCAATATTAGTTTCTGAGGCTTTCCCAAGCAACCGTCTTCTAATAGGAAAGCTTGAACAGAAAAAGATGTGTCGCATGCCAAATAGTTAACCTCACTCTCATAAATATTTATATCGTAGGCAAAGTTGAAACATCATTTGTGAGATGGATGTGCTTCTTTGGATTTCCAACAAGAAAATGCCTCGCAAGCTGAACTGTGCCTGCAGCTCACAGGCGCAAAGCCCTGGGCTGGGCCGGGCTGGGACAAAGCAGAATCACCATGTGTTCCCGGGAGAGAGCGTCTCAGAACTTCTCCAATACCCTCCTCCTCCCACCGCAGCGGGAGATGCAGTGCACACTGGGACCGGGCTAGACAGGAGCTCCGGTCTGCGGTGTACCTGAGAGGTGGGAGACACGCTCTGTTTGGGCGAGCTCCCAGGGGCCTGGGGTGCACAGATGCTGAGGAGCACGGTGGGTTATGGCCCCAGCGTTAGGTAACTGGCTGACTGTTACCTCCCATGTTATACTCCACGTGCCCCTTGGCCCACCTAGCCTCTTTAAGCCTCATGTTTCCCATCTATGAAAAGGGGGTGATATTACTTACCTCATAAGGTTGTTGTAAGGATTCATTGAGGAAATCCACTTGTTTGTCACAGTGCCTGGCACAAAATAAGTATACAATGCAATATGTGTTATCTATTGTTATTTTAGCTAAATCAATACAGTTTAATTCAATAGTCTGGATATAAATAGACTGTAAATGCATGAAGGAAAATAAAGAGTAACATTTTTCAAACAACATATATACAAAAGTCAAAACAACTTTGATTAAACTTGATTAAAATAACTATGTGAAAAGCAAAATTTGCTCTCCTATCAGAGCATGATGATGGATTTGAGGAAGCATCCAACGTGACGGGCACCCCCTAGGATCCCTGTAAAGGCCCTGGCTCTCTTAGTTCCGGCCGTTGTTGCAGAGATCACTTCTGGACAGACATCTGTCCCCACCGGCTCCGTGAGTGCCGCACTCAGCACCGCCTTCCGCCTTGCTGGGCCCCAGACTTCGCATGCAAGGCCTGCGGCACGGGCACCCACCGTGGTGCCATTGGAACTACAGGAGCATCTGTGACCATGAAGCCACTGTGCTGCGGGGAGACAGGAGCCAGTGGTTAGCTCGGTCCTCCCTTCTCCCACCAGGTCTCCGTCCTCCCTTCCCCCACCAGGTCTCTGTCCTCCCTTCCCCCACCAGGTCTCCTCTGTCCTCCCTTCCCCCACCAGGTCTCCTCTGTCCTCCCTTCTCCCACCAGGTCTCCTCTGTCCTCCCTTCTCCCACCAGGTCTCCGTCCTCCCTTCTCCCACCAGGTCTCCGACCTCCCTTCTCCCACCAGGTCTCCGTCCTCCCTTCCCCCACCAGGTCTCTGTCCTCCCTTCCCCCACCAGGTCTCCTCTGTCCTCCCTTCCCCCACCAGGTCTCCTCTGTCCTCCCTTCTCCCACCAGGTCTCCGTCCTCCCTTCTCCCACCAGGTCTCCGACCTCCCTTCTCCCACCAGGTCTCCGTCCTCCCTTCTCCCACCAGGTCTCCGCCCTCCCTTCTCCCACCAGGTCTCCGTCCTCCCTTCTCCCACCAGGTCTCTGTCCTCCCTTCTCCCACCAGGTCTCCTCTGTCCTCCCTTCTCCCACCAGGTCTCCGTCCTCCCTTCTCCCACCAGGTCTCCGTCCTCCCTTCTCCCACCAGGTCTCCGTCCTCCCTTCTCCCACCAGGTCTCTGTCCTCCCTTCACCCACCAGATCTTGTGCCGCCCTTCACCCACCAGATGGACAATACTGAGATGCAGTTCAAAAGACCCTGGGAAAGATGGGGCACCAACTCAGGAAAAGATCATTGAATTAGATTGTTTCCTTCCGCTGCTCCAGGCCTCACCCCTCCTCTCCTCCTGCTCCCTAGGCTTACTTTCAAAATAAGCTATCTGCATCCAAAGTTGTGCCTTAGCCTTTGTTCAGGGCCTAGCCAAGAGAGCCAACTTCAACCGAAAAGAGTAACGACATGAAGTTGATTTGTTAAAGCTTGTTCAGTCATTTTAGATGTAGAACAAAGATATGTAAGCTGAGACCCATGTATGGGCTTCGGATGGTTCTGTAAAGCAACTGAAATTTCATCCAAATGTTATGCATGTGCATTTTTCTATGTAATATTTATGAAGCAGATATTCAAAGGGGTCTATGCCCAAATAAATTAAATGTTCTCTTTTAAACAGGTCACAGTACGAATTCTGTTATAATACATTTGAGTGACAAAATTTATTTGGCATATTCAGATTTCAAAATAGTAAAGCTTATTTGAAATGGATACAACATCAACATAGTTCTTGCTTTTCCTTTGTTAGTTTGATTGATTATTTCCCCAAATAGATTTGGCTCATTCTTTATGTTACACTAGAGGCCTGGTGCATGAATTCATGCACCAGTGGGGTCCCTCGGCCTGGCTTGCGGGATTGGGCTGAAACTGGTTCTCCTACATCCCCTGAGGAGTCCCCAATTGTAAGAGGGTGCAGGCCAGGCCGAGGAACCCCACCAGTACACGATCAGGGCTGGGGAGGGATGCCTGAGGTTGGCCAGCCAGGGAGGGACTGCAGGAAGGCTCCAGGGCATGTCTGGCCCATCTTGTTCAGTCCCAATCAACTGGACCCCAGCAGCAAGCTAACATACTGGTCAGAGCATCTTCCCCTGGGTGGTCAGTGCACGTCAGAGCAAACGGTTGAGCAGTCTTAGCATATTTTAGCATATTATGCTTTGATTGGTTGAATGGCTGACCAGATGACTGGACACTTATCATATTAGGCTTTTATTATATAGGATATTCATCCAAATCTCAGATCCTTATTTCAACCTACAGGGCCTTTGTCCCAGCTCTGGCCTCTGCTCCTCTAACCTCATGTCCTTCCACCCTTATTGATGCTTATGCTATTGCAGTAAATTACCAGACACTGTGCCTCAAAAAACCCAAATTTATTTTCTTACAGTTTTGGAGGTCAGAGTCTCACTGGGCTAAAGTTCGTGCTGACAGGGCCAGTTCCTGGGGGCTCTGAGGAGAGAACCTGGCTCTTTGCTTGTTGCCATTTTCACCTCTGAGCAACCACCTGCATTCCTTGGCTGGTGGCCCCTTCCTTACATCATTTTGGTCTTTTGCTTCTATCCTCTCTTCCTTGGCTATTAATTCTGACCCTTCTTCCTCCCTCTTATAAGGACCCTTGTAATTACATTGGACTGATTGGGACAATCTAGAATAATCTCCGTCTCCCAAGACCCTTAACTTAATCACATCTTCAAAGTTCCTCCTACCAGGTAACCTGACATAGTTACAGGTCCCAGGGATTAGAGCACTGACATCCTGGTGGGGCATAATCCCATTACCAGTGTTCTTTGAACACGTTCAGAACACTCCATCTCAGGAAATTGGAATTTGCTATTCTCTTACTGGCTTATCTTCACTTCAGTTATTTTCATGGCTAGCACCCCCTCTTCATTTAGGTGTCTGTGCTAAAGTCACCTCTGCACAGAAACCCCCCATGGTCACCCATATCACCGCACATGCCCAGGTTTTAGGCTCCATCCCCAGTAGGGTACGTGCAGGAGGGAGCCGATCAATGATTCTCTCATCATTGATGTTTCTATCTCTCTCTCCGTGTCCCTTCCTCACTTTTAAATAAAATATATATTTTAAATAAATAAATAAATGAATAAATAAATAAATAAATAAAGGAGAAAGGACACAGACAACAGCAGGGGGAGAGAGCAGATGTGGAGGTGAGTAGTCTGAGCTCTGGTATGAGACAAACCGGACATCGCATTTTGGCAGGTGGGAATCCCTGGGCAACAAACTTTGCAAATTTTGGTGTGCTGGTTTTTAAGACTGTTATTACAGGCCTGTGATCCCTTGGAACCAGATGTATTGTGGAATTTAGAATAATTCATAATTTACATGGGAAATATGATATGTATGCTGCACATTACATACCACCCTGGCAAGGCCTGGCGTAATAAAACACAGACATAATTGCATAGCAAAATATTCAAAGCAAGTGAAATAAAGACTATAAGTGGCCTCGTGTCAGTTCAGTCTGGGTATTTGTGCCAAATAAGTGTGAGTTATATTTGTGTGGGCTGGGGATCATGCCACATCTTGCTGTGAGGAAGATGAAAAGCCCAGCACATGCGCGTGCAGCCCAGCAGACAATCTCGGGTGGGAGACAGAGCAAACTCAAAGTCACCTCTCGATGCTTTCATCTGATCCTTCACAGGTCAACATGGCCTCACCTGTGCTGTTCTCATTTCATCTATACGAGGTAGTACTAGACCCTGGTCCAAGTAACCAGCTTTCCTCATGGTCAGCCCATAATAGTCCATTAATCAAGAGTGGCCACTCAGAGAAGCTGTGTCCACATAAGTGTTATCCAGACTAGAGCCTCGTCACACCCTGGCAGAGATCCTTTAATGAGGTCCCATTTCCCAAGCCAGTGGATGGAACTCTCTACTAGGTCTACAAGCTCAGACCTCCATCTGGCATTCCCACTCCTCCCAGTCATGTTGAGGATCCCAGTTGCCCTCCTGTTTTAAGGTTGCTCTGTGCTGCCCACACCTGGCCATGGTGTTGCTTACACTGCTAACACCCAGCATTGCTTTTCTTAGACTCTATCCAGGGTGGTAATTGTATATATTTCTGTGATCATGATCACACAATCCCCTATGAAATATGGTTTCCATGAAGTCAGGGGCTGTACCTGTTTCTCTCACTCTTGGATCGCAGGGCTCAGCACACCACTTAGCAGATAATACATACATTTATTAAATTGAAGAAACACTGAATGAACGTCTGAAGCACCTACTATTAGCCAAACACAAGTCTAGGTACTTTGCTCACACTCTTGTAATTCTTTGAATAAAGACTTTGAAAAAATCTCTTATAAGCCTAACTTTAACCCTGCCAGGTAGGTGCAACACCATTATTCTGTCACTGTAATAACCAAGTCTGAGAAAAGTCAGGCAACTTGTACAATGTCACAGGGCAAGAAAGGTGTGAATTCAGGGCCGGGACAGCAGTCTGGATCCCGGCCTGTGGCCTCGCCTCCACCACACTGCCAAGGAGCTGCTGCAGGGCAGGCGGAGGTCAGAAATGCACCCCGTGGACACCGTCAGGGATGAAACTGCAGCAGAACTTACTTTCAAATGGAAGTGAAGATCTGGTTCAAGACTCTTATGATCACCGTGCTCCACGTCCAGGTAACAGAGCTATAAACAAAAGTCTGTCTGGGCCCCTGTGCTCAGGGTCAGTGGCACCGTCTTCTCAGTGGATGTGTTAGAAAGAGCCACAGGGTAGGAGCGTGGAGCAGCCTCACTTTCTAGCAGAAGAGAAGATATGGTTATTTATGAAAGCACCTGTCATACCTTCTCCACTCATGCACAAGCCTTTCCTTACCCTGGTGGTGACCCTGGGCACAGTTCCATGGTGCGTTCCTCTTTTAACCCTAAAACAAGTTTTCAAAGTATATCATTCAGAGAGTTGCCTGCTCTGAATGAGGTGTTGTGTTCTTTTCTTACATGAGGTCAGTGAATATCTTGATTTCTTATTAAGGTAACAGTTGATGACAGTCATTTAATCTCTATCAGATACATCATTATGATTATCGATTTCTTTACCAGAATTGTAAATGCCCTACATTTTCTCATGTGCATAAATTATAGATCAAAAGTTAGAAATGTATATTAAACCAATAAATCAAAAACTTTTAGTAAACACTTGCTTCTGAATAATTCCTCTCAATGATCTGAGTCCTATTTGAAACTTAATATATATCATATCTTTTTTAAAAGTAACCAATGATATCTTTTGCTATGTCTGTATGTATAATCATTGACTGACACTCTACAATGTAGATACTTCAAGAAAACTATACACTAAGAATCTAGATGCTAGGATAAATATGGTTATCAGATGGTTATCATTTGTCCAAAGATGTGAACACAACAGAAGAGATGAAAATGGAGAAATGTCTCAGAAAGCAGTTTGGAAAAAGCAAGATGCATTTCATCTGTTTCTAATGGTAGCATTGGACTGGAAAGATAAGTTGGATTAACCCTGAAATGAAACCTTGAAATATTGAAATAATTAAAGAAAGATGGATCTGAATTTAGCACAAAAGTTTTGGAAGGAAATTTTGTTGATAATTTTAATGGTGAATATGCCATAGGCTTTACTCCTGAGCAATTTGTTGTTTGGGCCTTGACCCCACGATCAGCTAGCTCCCTCGTGTCTCAGCTGATAAATGAGGACAACCAGATCATTGTCAGAATTAAATGAGATAATGTACACATCCAGGGGCTGACAAAGTGGTGGAACTGCTACAGAATTTTCTGTAACTTTATTTATTAGACTAGAGGCCCGGTACATGAAATTTGTGCATGGTGGGGGGTGTCCCTCAGCCCATCCTGCACCCTCTCCAATCTGGGACCCCTCGAGGGATGTCCGACTGCCCGTTTAGGCCCAATCCTACCGGGATAGGGCCTAAACGGGCAGTCAGACATCTCTCTCACAATCCAGGACTGCTGGCTCCCAACTGCTCTCCTGCCTGCCTTCCTGATTGTCCCTAACCGCTTCTGCCTGCCAGCCCGATCACCCCCTAACCACTCTCCTGCCAGTCTGATTGATGCCTAAATGCTCCCCTGCCAGCCTGTTTGCCCCTAACTGCCCTCCCCTGCAGGCCTGGTCACCCTCCCCCCACCGCAACTGCTCTCCCCTGCAGGCCTGAGTCCCCCCCAACTTCCCTCCTCTGCCGGCCTGGTCACACCTAACTGCCTTCCCCTGCTGGCCTGATCGCCCACAACTGCCCTCCCTTGCAGACCTGGTCCCTCCCAACTGCCCTTCCCTGCTGGCCATCTTGTGGTGGCCATCTTGTGTCCACATGGGGGCAGCCATCTTGTGTGTTGGAGTGATGGTCAGTTTGCATATTACTCTTTTATTAGATAGGATAGAGGCTTGGTGCACAGGTGGGGGCCGGCTGATTTGCCCTGAAGGGTGTCCTGGATCAGGGTGGGGGTTCCCTTGGGGCATGGGGTGGCCTGGGTGAGGGGCCTGTGGTGGTTTGCAGGCCGGCCATGCCCCCCGGTGACCCAAGCGGAGGTCCTGGTATCTGGGATTTATTTATCTTCTATAATTGAAACTTTGTAGCCTTGAGTGGAGGCCTGGGATGTCCAGGGCAGGTGGAAAGCTTGGCTTCCTCCATCGCCTGGGAAACCTAAGTCTTCTGCTCGCTCCATGGCCGCAGCCATCTTGGTTGGGTTAATTGCATACTCTCTCTTGATTGGCTGGTGGGTGTGGCTTGTGGGTGTAGCGGATGGTTAATTTTCATATTGTGTAGTGATGGTTAATTTGCATATTGCTCTTTTATTAGATAGGATACTTGGAGAATCTATAATAATAATAATAACGTAATATGCTAATTAGACCAGACAGCCGAATGACCTTACAGACAACCTTCCAGATGAAGCCGGGGCTGCGAGGTCCAAGGCAAGCCACCGTGGGTGTGAGGGCTGAGCCACTTGCATGGATTTTGTGCATTGGGCCTCTAGTTTTACTAATAAAATCAATTCTAGTCATATCATGAACTCAGGTTCTGTCCAAGATACTGTATAAAAGATGGTGATGCCAAAGGTCAGATAGTCAAGACTCTTCCCATCAAGCCTTTGTACAAGTGGCCCCCTTTCCTACCACCTATTCTCATACTTAAATTAAAGCTATATGTTATTTATACTGGCCTCACTCTCTGGGTCCAGTGGATTGAGCCAAGGGTGAGCAATTGAGTTAAAGTGAGATGATGAGACCCTTCCCCCCAATTTGAAGACATGGAACCAGAGAGAGCATAACTGAAGTCTCACCCCAGGGGCTGAAATAATGAATGTGAAACTGATAAGCTAAAGAGAGCCAGGCTGGCCACCGGGGTGCTACTGCAGTGAGGCTGCAAACAGAGACAAGCTAAGATGGGTGGAGTGCCTGTACTTACAGCCACAGGGCCCTGAACGTCTCCCTGCAAATTGTGGTCCCTAGGGAATCATTGGTGATTGAATGATAAATTTAAACCACTAACAAGGCTTTTAAAGATATAAAGGCAGTATGTACCCCAAAATACAATTCATGCAACTTGATCACTTGATGTTTGTTTGTATAATCAAGGGAAGCTTCCAAGAGACTAAAACACTAACTTTGAGAAACACTGAGGAAAATGTTAAGATGATTCTCTGAGGTAAAAAATAGGGACAAAAAAAAAACAAATGGTAGATAAAATATTGTTAAATTCTTGTCTAAAATCAAATTAGCTGATTTTATAGGTGACTCAAAGAAGCGTTTATTTTTTATATCCCTTCCTGATCTTAATTACTGACAATTTTTTCCCCAAAACTAAAACCTTTATATCCACTCGGCCATAGCTAAAGGTAGGCACATGGAAAGACATTAAGTCATACATAACAGGTTAGAGGGAAATCATAAGTATGTGCCCCTGGTAGCATGTCCCCTGTGTATGTTACTAGTACATGCCATTGAGCTAGCTCAGACTCCAGACAACGCCAGGGATGAGTGATGTCTACAGGCCCTGTCCTCAGCAGCCCTGCTCAGCACCTGAAGACTCAGCCTCTGGTTTCTTTTATGGAGTCAACCCATCTCACATTTGGTCTCCCTCTTTTCTTGCCGTCTTCCTCTTTCTTTTTCAGCATATTGTTTTTTTCCAAAGAACCCTGCCTTTTCATGATGTGCCCCAGCTAGGACAGTTTCCGTTTCATCATTTTTGTCTCCACAATGTTTCTGGCTTAATTTGCTCTAGGAACCACTTACTCATCTTTCGAAGGTCCAAGGTGTCTATAGAGCTTCCCTCCAACACCGTATTTCAAATGAAGCGTTTTTCTTTTTTATCAGCCTTCTTCACTTTTCAACTTTTGCACCTGTTCACAGTAAGTGGGACTGTGAGGGTATAGATGATCTTAGCTTTGGTCTCTAATGACACATTTTTGTCCTTGATGATCATTCCTAATTCTTCCACTGCTACCTTTCAGAGCCTCCACTTTCTCTTCATGTCTTGGCTGCAGTTGTAACGCCCGGAACGCTGGCCGCACTCACAAAGCACCAAGAGACGTTCTCATGCAAAAAGCAAAGGGTTTATTGGTACAGGCATGCCCGGTCCCACAACATACTCTGAACACAGAGCAGAGGTTGTGGGCCCCGAAGCAGGGTTTGAACACAGGTTAAATACACTTTAGGGGGCAGGGTCTTTCCATTTTACAACCTGGTAACTTTCCACTGTGGTTTTCTGCTTCCTGGAACAATTAAGACAATTAAGTCTGTTGACATACAAACATTTTTCTTTAGCTATACACAAGCTCTTGGTATCGGTTCCCCCCAGCCATAGATGGCTATCTGGTTTCTATCTCAACATTCTTGGCTGGCTTGTTCTAATTGTCTTCAACTGACCTTGTCTTCAACTGACCTTAGGCCCTTACTGAAATGCTGGCTTTTACAACTCTTCACAGTCTCCATTTGAATTGATGACTGAACCGAAGTAAAAAAAAAAAAATCTGTAACAATTTCAATGTCTTTATTGTCTATGTTACAGTTGAGTATTTCTTGTCTAGTCATGATCCTTATTGTCTTCAGGTGAAAATGCAGTCCTGTTTTGTCACTGTCTTCCTTCACTTTCATCAGAAGTTATTTCAAGTCATTGCTACTTTCTGCAAATAAGATGGTGTCATCAGCATATCTTAAGTTACTGAGATTTCTTCCACCAAAATTCTGTCCTCCTTCCTCTGAGTCTATCCCAGTTTTTCATATGTTCCCTCATTCCATTTAATTTAAAAATAAAGTAATAGAAATTTTTATAGGGGTAAATAAAGACCTATTTATAGGGGTAAATACAATGAAATAATTATCAGTTATGTATTCAGAATTAAAAGCTAAGCACATAATATAAAAGTTAATTATATCAATATGTAGCTCTAAATGAAAGGCTGTATACTTATTAAAGTGAAACACCCAGGGAGTTTTCGTGGTGGTAAAAGACTCCATATCTGTATTGTTAGTTGCTGAAATTCATTATGCTCTTCAACTATAATAAAAGCAAAAAAATAGTAAGTGGCACTTACATTGCATCTTTTAAATGCAACATCAAAATTCTTGGCATTAGTGTGGGCATTTACTACTAACAGAGCACATCCTCACACAGGACCTGTGGGAAACCCCAAGAGGTCCTGTGAGGTCAGCTGCAAAGATATGCTCCTCTCTGCTGACTGTTCAGACAGATCAGGTGCCTAAAGCCCGGCGATTGCACGTGCAGGGGGCAGGCTGTGCGTGGTCCCTTGGCAGTGTCCACATTCTATTTGGGAAATAAGTGACCCGTGTAGTTTGTTATTCCGTATGGGATGCATGTGCAGATAAGATAAATGAGCTGTAGGTACTTAGAAAATACACTTAAAATGTGACGCCTCTTTCACAAATATTCAAAATTAAGAATGTTAGAGTAATAGTATTTATTTGAATATATCTTTCATTTATATTGCAATTTAGAATTTACAAAGTACTCTCCTATACATGTTATTATTTGAACCTCACAACTCCATCATCAGAGAGAAAAGAGAGGCCTGATATTCTGATTTCAGCATAAAGGGGGAAATCCATGACCAGAGAGGTTGACTAGGCCCCCCATGTTTTCTAAGTGAGGAATGGCAGAGGGAACATACTGACCAAGCTTCTGACACAAACCCAGCTGTGTGGATATTGGGGCCACCTTTCCTGACACTGTGAAGAGGCCCTTACCAATGCAAATTTCATGCTGCCTCTAAAAGTCCAGTAGATGCCAACCAGGGGTAGCTCAGGGTAAGGATGCGAAGTAATTCTCAAAGTCTAATTTCTAATTCTGCAGCTGTTTCTTCAATTCCTTTTTCCAGAAGGTCATGGCCATATGGCTGGTGAAGCAAAAGTGATACTACAGTGACTAAAGTATTGGTTTGAGTGTCAGTCTGACTTGAGTTGAAACCCTCTCTCTGACCAGCTCTGTGACCTTGCACTTATTATCTTTTGCTTCTCTGAGCTTTGGCTTCCTTGTTTTAAACTCTGGAAAGAAAACCTACACTTACAGATTTGTTTTGAAGGTTCAGTGAGACTTTAGCACAGGGCCATATATATCACAAAATGCTAAAACAATAGTCTCAAAATCAGAGAACCTTTCTTTACATGTCATGCTTACAGAAACAAGAAAACCTAGAGAATCCAAGAAATTTTAATAAACTCTTGTCTAGATCCAGTTTTCCCCCAAACCTTCCTTTTCCTTGCTGTTCCCTGAGTCAGGTGGTAACTCCATTCCGAGCAGCCACTTTTTCTCAGCACCTTCACCCTCACCCTCTTCCTGCCACCTCTTTCTGCCCCAACAACCAATAACCATTTACAATGTGGAAATAAACATCAATCAAGTGAGAAGAAGCAAAGGCTATCTATCCACAGAGTTGGCTTTAGCAAAGGGAGTCAGCCTCTATCACTTGTTTCAGCAGAGATTTAAAAGCCAACAGGGGAGTGGGAAAGATGTAAGATGGAGAAAGGGAGTGTTCAGGGTATCGGTATGTGCCCTCACTGCAGGCTGTTGGCATGGGGCACCTGGAGGCAAGCCAGCTAGAAGAGGGGCTCACTAGGTAATTGGTCAGGAGAGCATATTTAGCTTTCTCTGATTGGTCATGAACTGGAATTAGGAACAAAAATTAAGAACACTGTCAGTTATTAACCAAGTCCTGCCAATTGGGGTTATTCTTTGGCTTCTGGAATGTTGTTAGAGATTATGGTCTGACCCTGCAAGTCGGAGTTAGAGACAGCAGGCTCGCTCTCTGGGCCGTTACTGAAGAGAGTAGGTTTGTTCCCTGGGCTTCTTGTTGCAGAGTATGAGTCAGTTCGTTGGAAGCCGCCCATTGCCTTCACTAGCAGAGAGGTGTGGACAGGGAACTGGAAGGCTGGTCAACCTTGAAGCTCTGAAAGGTCAGAGCCAACCACCCACTGTCTAGTTGAGACAATGGTAGCTAAAGCAACTTCCACCTTTTAGTTTTATGTAAATCCTTGCTGATGGGCTATTATTGGAATTGCCTGCCTAAGGGCTATGGGTGTATCCCAAAACCTGAATAAAAAGGATAGCAAGGCCAGAGCAGGGTGGAGTCCTTCCCCTTGAGTTGGGCTCCCGCCTGGCCCCCAATATTTCCAAAATAATATTTTCTAGTCTCTTTCATTTGTGTGCGGCCTCCTCCAGAGCCCGAACCCTGAACCATGAGGGACGTGGGGGGGGGGGGCGTTTGCGGGGAGACACTCAAAACTGGCAGCCCAACGTGGGGCACTCGCTGAGTTAGGTTTCTGTATATAGCCTGGCAGCTGTCCAGCAGTATATTCAGGCTCTTGACAGAGTGCTGAGTCTTCCCACACAGGACTTACTCCATGGACTTTCCTCCATCTCCACACTCACTCGCCAGCGGCCCCAACGCACCCTGTGGCTCATCGTGCACTAGAATCATCTCAAAGAACTGGGTAGCACTCTTTGCCTTGCCTGCGGGTCCTGATGCCATAGTGCACCTTCAATGCCATCTCAGGGGCTCAGTCCGGAGCTCATCCAGCCGAGACCTGGACACTGGCTCCCGGAGCGGGGCAGCAAGCTGCGGCCAGCAGGGACTCCGGTGGCACTCCACCTCTCTAGACACCCGTTTCCACAGCCACGTGTGAGGGGGAGGGCTTACCGCCCCCCCTGGTCCTTCTCCTTCCCCTTCGCCTCTGTAGGCAGCATCTGGCCAGCCCTGCAGCTCCATTTCCGGTGCTGCCTCTCCTCCTTTTCCTTGCACGCCATCCATCCTTCTTCTTCCTAAAGGGTCCAGCAAATGACAAATTTCAACACACACTTGTAGTCTTCATTTTCTCCTGATCACATGACTTGTCATTGTGTTTGTCTCAAATCAAATCCAATAGATTTAATGGTTTGAAATCATCTCCATATTTGGAAAAGTGAAAGTGGCCATTCATATACATGGAGGGCGGCATGGCTACTCAGAAAGATAAACACTTATCAACGTTGAACGGGAAACATGCCTTTTGTCCAGGTGACAATCTCCCCGTGGAAGCCACGGCGCCTCTGGAGAGGCCCGGCCGCTCGGCGGGCGCTCGCTGTCGGGCTGCGGTCCAGGCTGCACCGCGTGGAGCAGAAAAAGGCAGGGCTGAGGCCGGCTCCCGCATGGCGGCACTGGCATGAGGCTGCTCTCTGACAGCATCTGACATTTAGGAAACTCACGGTGACCTTCAGCTTCCTCTTTTTCAGAAATCTCCCCAGCACAGCTGCGGCAGCAGATGGGAAGCAATCATTCCAATTTGTGGCATTTTGCTCTCTATTTCTTAGGGTTGTTTGTGCAGGAGGTAGAGAGGCTGAGAGGAGAAAAAACGAGGAAAGATCATAAAGGAAGGAAAAACTAGTTTGGAGGTCGAAGGTCATTGTTTAATGTGACACAAGGAGACATTTGAATTTTAAGAAATTATGTCATCTGTGTTTTGTATGATTGGCTCTTCCGGTGCAAAGGACTTTTTATATTACTGTTTTGATTTAAAACATTATGGGTTTTAAAGGCAAACTAGACATGTGCTCCAAAGCTGGCGAGGCTGAGGGTATCTACATCTCACTGCTTTCCTTACCAAGGCCTGAAGCCCAGACGCAGGCAGACACCCCAAGCTTCCTCCCAGGACCTGCTGAGTCACCCTGGAAGAAAATAGCCAGACCCAGGGAGCTTAGAGATGTGTAACCTGCACAGGAGATGCCCTATTGTTTTGAACTTCACAACAACTGGGTGTAAACCTTTGAGTAAGCACCTTCCTGATACCTATTCCATGGGCTCCGTGGGAGGCACAGCCATTAGTCAGAGCAGCCCCAGGAGGCAGGCTGCTGAGGGAGCCCTGGGGAGATGCCTTGGTCCCCTGCAGTTCACTCTCTTTTTCTTCAAATCAAAACTCAGGGAAATCAAAAAGGAAAGAAACTCCATTTGGTTCCTGCTCGCCTCCCAGATGAAGGGGAGGGTCAGCCTGCCAGTGCTGAGAGGGCAGGTGTGGGAAGCTGTGGCTGTGTTTTAATGTCTCATGTGGAGATGAGAAAACAAAGCCCAGAGGTGAAAGGGCCTCTTTCAAGGGACTCTGTAATCAGTGTTGGACATTATTGTGTCAGAATCAGATGACAGGGCCAGGGCTAGGACTTTCCCACTGACACCACCTGTTCCCTACACAGGTGGCCAGGAGTGATGTGGGCGGGACACCTCACAGAGAGCCCCTCAGAGAGGAGGGAGTTGGGCCGGTGGAGTAAGGGTAGTCCTGCAATGCTGGAGGCTACTCGTACATTTGCCTTATTTTGGAGCCACAGGTACTGAAGGTTGAGAGCAAGGGCTCTGGATGCAGACTGCCTGTGTGTGAACCTTAGCTCTGGTTCTTGAGGGCAGGGACGTCAACCCTGCGTGCCCTGGTTCCTTGGCCATTAAATAGGTTTAGAGACATTAATAAGTCGCAATTCAAGATCTTGCCAGGGGTCACTTCTGAGCAGAGAGAATTAAGCCTGTCAGGAAGGACTTTGAGTGGGAATAATAAAATTTTCTTGGGCATACCCCGGGGTCCCGCCACACAGTGAGTGCACAAACAATAAGAATTATTCTTACACATGAGAATAATAACATTTAAAACAGCTACTTGGGATGAAAGAGGTATTTTATTCTTCCACAGAGAAGGGGAAAACATGAGGGCTTACATTTTATAATTGGAGAAATGGACACTGCTCTACCGAGGATGAAGTGAGCAGCAGCATGCAGAGCAGGAGAAAGGCGAAGGCTTACAGCTGAGGGCCAGTAAGCATCGCCTGCACAGGTACTCGCTCTCCGGAAGGCGCTGTCCAAGTCAGTGCTGCACTGAAATACCTCTTATTTTCTCAACTTAACCTCTAAGCCCCTAAGATCAAGTTTTAAAAACTAAACTCCAGCACTGATTGACTTACAAGAGAAACCCTGGGGCAGGAAGTAGCTGACTCGGGTTGGGACCTGACTGGTGTCAGGTGTCCGCAGCTCCCCCAGTGCTGAGTGCTGTGGTCCAGTGGAGTCAGCAGCCATGCTGGGCCGGCCCTGGGCTGGGAAAGGGGACCTATGGGTGCTTGCTGCCGCTGCCGGAAGCAGCCCCTTGCACTGTGATCCCCGTCCGCCGTGTGCTGAGTTATTCCTCCGAGAAGGCCCCACCCTTGGCCTTGCAGGTTAAGTGGAAAGGACGTCATTTAGTCAAACTTAAGTTTTGCTTGTTTTTTTTTACTTCAAATCATATGCCAATTTTTCCTTAATATGAGGTGAGTTAGCCAGATACCTGTGATTTAATATACAGTATTTTATTGGGAATAAATGTAGAAGCTGAGCAGATCAGATGCATAAAGGCGCATTAGGAAACAGGTAAAGTGGAACTAGCCTGCTGGTTAACTGCACTGTGGCCAGGGCCGTGGCTCTGCTGACAGGCGGACCCTCTGACCCAGGAGCTAAGCTTCATTTCTCATTCACTGCAGCTCTTTGCTGTGTTGCTACCTTGGTAGCAGTGCACCCCTTAAAATAAATACTTGTAACAAATCTCATTGCTGTATTTCCAAACACCTGCACTGGGAAGCTGAGCTGGTGTGGGCCACCAGGCCGGCCTCTCAGCAGCCACCCTCCACGGTTCTTCCTTCTGGGCTCCCACCAGAGCTAAAGGCCACAAATACTTTCACGGTGGTTTGACGGGGGCCATGTGACCCAGCTCCAGCCAAGAGGTAACTGTGGGAAAGGTGTTAAGTCTTATTAATCAGTCTTATTGAGCTTTTATCCCCGCCCTGCCCGGTGGTGGGGCAGGGGCTGGGGCAGGGCTGGGGCGGTGTGCTCACAGCCCCTGCCACATGGCTCGGCCTCCTTCCAGTCGCTGCTGGTGTGGCCTAGGGACCCAGAGGCTAATTGTCCGAGGTGTGAGTGCAACCCGAGTGTACCCTGCTGCACAGATGCAGGGGCCTCTGTCCATGCTCAGCAGGCAGCACTGGGGAGACAACCGGCTCCCAGCACCGAGGGTGCAGCTTCTAGTGCCAAAATAGTAAAACGTTCTCCTGGTCCAGGGCTTGGATAAGATGCTGGGAGATGATATCGGCGATGCCACCATCATAATGAAGGCACAGCCAGCCTGAAGTGACTGCAGCTCAAGTTCTCTGTGAGCTCGCTGACAGGCGGGAGCTGGAACTACCTCTGCGGCTGCAGCGGAACTTCTCAAAACCGCAGGCGAGTTCGTCAAAGGCCTCAGTTACGCCATCGGCCTGCTTGCAAGGAAGCAGCACGTTATACCTGGAGGGGATTGCCTGATTAATGCTGCTAAGACCTCAATGCCACCCAAAAGCATCGAGTACCTGGTTTCATTGCCAATATGGTAAATGCTGTACTTGTGATTAAATACACAGAAGGGAAAGGCCCGCCTCCCTCACAGTCAGTCCGGTTAAGATTCTGAAAGCCCCTGGGAGGAGTCATGTGGAGAGAGAGGATGTTCATCAATGTCTGTGCACTCACTGTGTGGCGGGACCCCGGGGTATGCCCAAGAGAACTGTTCATGCAAAATGTGCTTGCCTTGGCTTCAGCCTGCAGAAAGCAAGCATGACGCTTGGTGTACAGGTGGTTATTACAGACCTTGAGGAACTGGGCCGGATTAGACAGAGAGAATCGGATGTCACCAAGGAGCAAATCCAGATGCTGGCAAACGGTGCGACCTTCCTCCCACCCCTGGTGGGACGGACGGACGACGGTGTCTGAAGTGCTTTGTGGAGACCGGTGCTCTGGCAATTAGAAGAGTTTCACAAAGGGACCGTAACCACATCGCTTAAGCTTCTGGAGCAACTGTTCTGTCAACTCCACCGGTTTGGAAGGTAAAGAAACCCTTGAAGCGTCAGTGTTGGGACAAGCTGTAGAGGTGGGACAGGAGAGAAGGTGATGATGAAATTGTCCTGATCACAACTAAGGCTCAGACATCCGGGGCCGTTCTCTTACGCGGGGCAAAGAGTGTCGTGTGTGATGAGATGGGGAGCTCTTTACATGATGCTCTTTGTGTAGTGAAGAGCGCTTTGGAGTTAAAACCTATGGCCTCAGGCAGGGGTGCTGTACAGGAGACTTCCATATTCCTTGAAAACTAGGCAACCAGCAAGAGGTTGTGGGAAAAGCCTGCTATTGCAGAGCTTACAAGATCTTTTCTTGTAATTCCTATTACAATGGCAGTTAGTGCTGCCCCAAACCCCACTGATCTTTTTGCAAAGTTACAGCTTTTCACAGGGAGACTTAAATTAACCCAGAACATAAACACCTAAAATGGGTGGTCTTGATCTGGTCAGTGGCAAACCTCAAGACAACAAACAGGGGTGTTTAAACCAACCACAGTTAAAGTTAAGAGCTTGAAATTTGCTACAGAAGCTGCAAATATCATTCTTGAAATTTCGATCTTATTAATTAAATTACATCCAGAAAGCAGAGATGACAAGCACAGAGGTCATGAGCATGCTGCTCACTCAGCAGCCCTTGATGGCTGATCTGATCCCTCTTTATTTATTGCACCGTAGGATGCAGTTTCTTTTACCTCACATATTGTACATTAAAGTACAGCCCGCTGTCCAAAAGCACGTCTTATTGACCAGTCTCTTTCGTAAAAGGAGAAAGGAAAACGGAAACATCTCTCACCAGATGTCCTCCCCCTTATCTCCTTTGGGACAGAATGTGATCCCTGTAGCTTTGGCCTCAGTCTTCTCCTGATGAGGAATGAAGCTTCCAGGAAACAAACAAACAAACAAAAGAGCCCTGGCTGGTCTGGCTCAGTGGATTGACCATCAGCCTATGGACTGAAGGGTCCCAGGTTTGATTCTGGTCCAGGGCACATGCCCAGGTTGCAGGCTCCATCCCCAATAGGGGGCGCGCAAGAGGCAGCCGATCAATGATTCTTTCTCATCTTTATCATCATTGATGTTTCTATCTCTCTCTCCCTCTCCCTTCCTCTCTGAAATCAATAAAAATATATATTTTTAAAAAAAGAAACACATTACCCTGCTGCTGAAGCAGCCCTAGCAGACACATGGGGAGAACTGCGGGCCTTGAGGACGGTGAGTTACCTGCACATGCCGGCCCTCCCAACCCAGGACTCCCTACTGAGTAAATGATAAACGAACTCTTCAGCCACTGTCGGTTGGGTTTTCTAAAACTCACAGCCTACGGCAACCTAATTGATATCCTGACCTTCTTTTGTGTCTAACTTTAAAAGTCAAAGCCTGAAAACCAAATATCATGCTCCCTAGTCATCAACCGTGAGTCTTCATTTGTTTACATGCACTTCTTCATTCCTAGGTAAATGTATGAAAAGTGCGTGCTCACGTAATTTCAGGCAAACTAGAGCGAGCACAACTTCTGTGTCTCTGTCTTCAAAGGCTAAGGTCAGTTCTCCTGCCTTAGCTCCCAGGTGGAGCTAAGCCCCTGGTAGAACATCTGTAGGCGAGTGGGAGTGGAAGCACCGAGGAGGAATTAAACGCGGAGACAATAGAAGTGCAGAAGAGGAAGTGATGGGGTTGAGAAGACTGAACCTGTGGGAATAGGAAGGAGGGAAACAAATGAGACACCTTCAGTAAAAAGTCCACTTAGAAGCCAGCCTCCCTGCGACAGCACGTCGTGATCCGTGCAGAGCACCGCGGTTGGCTATGCAGAGAAGAAAGGAGGTATCCTGAGGTTGACAGGACTCCAGAGCTGAGGGCTGAGGGTTGCGTATGGCCTGGCTTTTGGAAAGGCTCCACAGGTCAGCAAAGGAAGGATAAAAACAGGGAAGGCAAATTGGAGTTCCAATGAACTGCCACACGGCGGGGGAGACCCAATAGCCACGATTAGATTTCTTTTCTACCTTCCTCATGTATGACTCCACATGGCATGCCAGAGATTCTCTTAACTTCTTACAAGAAGGTACAGAACAGTGGATGAATGTAACCAGAGCAAAGGGCGCCTGCGGGGCCTGGCCAGCACCCTCTTGTCCTGATGACAGACAGTTTCTGGATCTTTTTCACATGAAAGGGCTACCAAAGTTGTGGATAGTATTACTCTCTGGGAAACGTTGAGAATTTGTCACTTTCCTTCCCCTTTTGCCCTGCTGGCTGACCTGGTGCATCTCTGCACTTGTCTGTTTGTAATTAGGGTCCTCGTGAAATCCAGGCAGCCTGCTCTCCGGCCAGGTGTGCGCATGGACATGCTGCGCCCATCTGTGAGATGAAGGAATGCTGAAAAAGTTAGCTCTTCCCTCCTTCCTCCTCCTCTCTCCAAAGCGGATCCTTTAGCTCTTGTTCAACACTCTCTTCCACACACTTTTCTGATTATACAACTTTAGCCCCCAAGGAACATTTTAGTAATCAATCTGAGATTGAAGATACTGATATAATTGATTGTATTTAAAAGTTTATAAACCAATTTCCACTTTTTTCTTCCTTCTCCTGGGGATGTTGACCTCATGAGCTATGTCATGGCCATTGTTAACTTTCCATTTCAAAAAGTTAAAAAGGCCCTAACCAGTTTGGATCAGGGGATAAAGCATCGGCCTGTGGACTAAAGGGCCCCAGGTTCAAGTCTGATCAAGGGCACATGCCCTGGTTGCGAGCTTGATCCCCAGTTAAGGGAATGCAGGAGGCAGCTGATCAATGATTATCTGTCATCGTTAATGTTTCTATCTCTCTCTCCCTCTCCCTTCCTCTCTGAAATCAATAAAAAAAATATATATATATATTTTAAAAGTTAAAAAGAAAAATGGTTCTCCCCTACAATGCACTCTGATGAGAAATAAAACCTGGGAATATGACAGTGGACCTTGGGAGTACTTGCCACAGTATGTGACTGGGCAAGTGGTTCCCACTCTGCCCCAGGGAGCCGTGGTTTACACTGCACCTCCACCACCCACTCCTGCGCGGCCTGCACTTGAGATCGTTGGCTCTCTCCGTAGGGAAGAGCTCGAAATCCCCCTCTGTCTCTCCTTGTCATATCCCTCTCTATCTCTATCATCTCATCTTGCTTTTCCCCTCTCCTTCTTCTGTTACTGTGTTGCAATTTGGGGTTTAAAAAGCCACATAAAGAAAGTTCTGTCACTGACACGGCCCCCTCCCCACAAATGCTCCAAAGGACTCACTTCCGATGTAGTCAGATAAAGTTGGATTTCGGTTAAAATTGTCCACATATGTGCTCCCAATGAAAGGTGTGGAGAACTTTGTAAATGAGGCTGCGTAAGAGGTATCAGCAGAACTTGTCATCAGTGTTCAGCTCAAATGTGTGCTAGGTTGGCAGCAAGTTCATCTGCTTTCAACTGGTTTCCCCAAATCGTTGGACTTAGAATTATATTTTCATTCAACAATTTCTTGAGTTCTATGTATATTTACCTTGAATTTTCTAGGGGAAATTAAAGCTAAATAATAATTTTCTTTGCTTTAAGCTGTGTAAATGTTGTTTTTTTATGTTGGTGTTTATTGTAACAGAGTATTATTAATACACTTAAACAATGTAACAAACCAAGTTGTGGTTTTTTTTTTAAGGCTTAAATCATCTGACGTAATCTGAGAAATCACCAGCATTGGTTTTATAAGTGAAATAAAACTAAAAAGACTAAGTGATGCTGGTTTACACTTCATAACTAATAACATGCTGAGAATAATTAGCTGTCATTGTAGAATCAACCATAAGCCAATCAGTAGAATTAATATAAGACTTTTTTCAATAAACTTTACTTAGGAATTCTGACAGTAACAAAGACATTTTGCAATGGTTTCAATCATGATCACTATTTTAAATCATTAATATTTACCAAGATGTGGCTAATTGCTTTGTACATTGCAAGCTAAGTCTAATGGGAAAATGATGTGACTGGTGGTATATTTTTTACATATTAGAAATAAACTTTCAGCTTTTTGTTAAATTCTTTAAACTATTCAGAATTTTTATTCATAACTAGAGGCCTGGTGCACGAATTCATGCACGGGTAGGGTCCGGCCAGCCCGCCCCAATGGGGGCCAATCAGAGCTGGGCTGGCAGGGAGGAGGGGATGAGAGAGGTTGGCTGGCCCCGCCCTTGATTGGGCCAGTTGGCTGGCCGCAGTGGGCGTCATAGTGATGGGTTGTTCTGGTCATTCCGGTGATTCCAGTGTTCTGGTTCCTAGCTTTGTGTGTGTGTGTATATATATATATATATATATATATATATATATATAGAGAGAGAGAGAGAGAGAGAGAGATTATACATGATCCAGTGAAAAAGAAGATGCTTGTTCTTCATCAATTTAAAGATCAAAAAATAATATCAAAATCGCCAAAATAATTTTAAATTTAATACAAATTTGCACATATCTATATTTGCTATAAAACTAGGCTTTAAATTCATAACTTCTCAAAGCCAAAGGAGACAAATATTATCTTTTTAATGTTATTATAATTTCTTGCATTTTAGGAAAATTGTTACTGAAATTAATTTAGAATATTCCACAAATTTCCATAAAAGAAATACAGATTCTTTATTTACATTAAAATGCAACCTGTGTCAGAAATCACTTGATTTTTTTCATTTTTATAGGTGAAAAGTATATATTTAAATTCATAAATAAAAGAAATATTAAAGTCATAAGAGACTAATAAAACAAGGCTTTCAATGTTTACTTTAAAATGAATTTTAAATATAAAATACAATGCTGTTTAGGTATTTCAGTTTACAAGTAGTGTGACTTGCAGTCCTCCAGCTGAAAGGCCAATGAATGCTCTGAGCAGAGTTAACAGCCATGAATAGAGGGTGTGTGGGCGGGTGCTAGGCTCAGCTTGTGCATGTTTTATAATTACAAGGATAAAATGCATATAAGTTACAATGTTCATTTAAAAATCCATTCCCAAATCATTTGAAGATTTGTACAATCGATCTTCTTAATTATACAGTTAACTCCTAATTGTTAGGCATTCTGGCTATAATTCACTTACTCCTAATCTTTGACAACAAATCGTTGGACCTTCTTGCATATTTCTGTAAAGTGCATAATACCAAGACCGGGCTAAAGCTTGCTAAGCCCATCAGGAAAGAGTGTGTTTTATCCACACGGGGTGTGTCATTTTGGTCTGACCATGTTTAGATACTCATTTTAAACATATTTGAGAAGGATCTTTAATCTTTATAGAAAGTCCATACTTGCATTTTAAATAACTCAACATACAATATGGAAAAGAAAATGATGTGAAATTTGCTAACTGGTTAATTTAAGCAGCTTTTAATGACACCACAGGTTTCATCTGCTGCGAGTCTGTTATCACTGGAATAATGACACAGTTGCACGAAGGTGTTGGTTCCACCTGCAACTAACTCTGTCCTGCGGCCTTGCCACTGTTGTCTCTCCTTCCCTCCCCAGAAACTGCCCCAGATCGTATTCTCTGCACACAAAACTGAGAGAACTGCCTGTACTTAAAAGAAGTTTTCAAAACAACTGTTATTCTCACTGACAGTATCTGCTCAAATTGTAAAACTTAGTTTCTTGATTTTATTAACTGTTTTTCAGAGCTGGGCAATCCGAGATATTAGTTTAAAAGTGTGTCTGTGAATTCCCTGCTGCGAATTAGACAGGGATGGTATTTCTCACCTGAGACACCGACCCCTTTTACTGGTCACCTGACCCCAGGTCTGCTGTCCTAGGTCACAGGACCATAGTCTTGATCCTGAAATGAACAGAGGATTCTTCCTGTTTAGATATGCATTGCCTTTAAAATAAAGTTCCTCCATTTTCATATATTTTAAATTGTGACAAAATACACAGAACACAAAAATTATTGCCTTAATCATGTTGAAATGTACAATTCAGGGGCATCAAGTACATTCACACTGTTGTGCTTCCATCACTAGCATTCACCCACAGAACGCTTCCTTTTGCAAAATCAAGACCCTACTCATTAAACTCCCAGCCCTTGGTGACCACTGTTTAATTCCCCCCTTTGTGATGCTCTTCTATTGCTGACTTTCCTTCACACACTATGAGGAACTTAGTAAAGGAAGTCTCTCTAAAATGGTCTATAAAGGAGCTCACACTTACAGGCCTGACCCAGGGGACAACACTAAGGCTGAGCTCCAATGAGCTCATTCAAGTGGCCAGCACTGGGTCACCATGCATCATGAGGGGCAGACACTGAGGCAAGTTGAGGTCCTTTATCCCCGGATGTCATTCTGTGTTCCCTTCCACCAACCCAAACCAGTCCCTCCACTCTTTCCCCCTGGACTTACACAGGGAAAATATGACTGGGAAAAAAGTACTATTTTGATATACACCAGCAAATATTTTTCTTCTTGTGGTATTGCTTTATTATAAAACCATGGTAAAGAGTTCTGAGAACCATTTAATATTTTATCTATAAAAATCATTATTTCACATATGACAACATTTTTATTAATTTCATAAAAGTAGATAGTTACAATTACATAATCCCTTTATCATCAATTCAGTTTATAAAAATAAATCATAGGTGGATATATATATATATATATATATATATATATATATATATTAAGCATGGCATCCCCTTCTTTTTTACTAATTATTTGAGGACTAATAACACTTTCTGGATTAACTATATATAGGTGAGAAGAGGAATAAGAGAAGAAAATAAATATTTGTATGAATGGTAGGTGTCTTGTATTCTTTTGCTTATTATTATTCTGATACCCTACAACATTGTAAGAAGACTTCTAACACTAGTTAAGATCAATGCTACAATTAAAACAAAACGATACATCTACATATTGTATCTCTGTAAAACTGAAAATGTAATAATAGTTCTGATCTATATACTGGAAAAAAAACAATATGAAGTACTGACAAAACAAGGCTATGTTGAGAAATACCAAAATATTTACTTGGAATCTGTGTGTAACAGATAGGTTTTATATAATGACAATAATGATGTGTCAATGGTGCAGGAGATGCTCTCATTTAAGATAACAAATAAATTTAAAAAATAGAATCATTAAAACGGCTAGGGAAAAATATTCTTAAAACAATAAAGTTAAAATATCTTAATTAGACTTGTCTGTATTCTACTTTAGAATCATATTGTTTTATACCACTTTCATATCAAACTGTCACATTCCTATAATATCAAAGTGACGGCACCATAAACTCTGAAATATATCATGTAATTTCTTGGTGAATGCACGTTCTCCCATGTCCTTTTAGGAAATTGTTGTTTGTAGATGTTTCGGTTGTATAGCAGCATTTGCCAGTCTGGTCTGGTATAAAATAATGCAAGCTTTCATGAGACTCTGTAGATGCTAAGGATTTCTTGGCTTACTTAAGGACATCAAATTCAAATGCATCCAAAGAATATCAGTAGTATTTTAGGGAAATGTTTGGACAGTATCACTGTTTTATTGTGTTGAAAGTTTTAAATACATAATATTTAAAACTTAAGCTTCAAAGATAGTTGCAGACTTTACTAATTTAACTACTCCTTTTTTTTCTCTCTTTTTTTTCAAATACTCTATAGAGAGCTGTGGCTTCTTTCATTACTTCTCAGGTCAAATTCAAATTTAATGGTGAAAGTGGCATTTTCTTTGATTAATAAAGATTGAATTTGCTTAAGCTAAAATAAGTATTTATTTTCCCTTAATTTAATATGTTTCTTCAATAACTCAAATCACTCATTAATAATCAGCCTCATTTCACTTGAAACAGAAATTTGTAAAACTATTTTAAAATGTTATCTTATGATTGTAGTGTGTTTGTATGGACACAATAAGAATTTAACTCAAAATACTGATAAAAAAAATCATGCAACATTAATATCAGATAATGCTTTTGTCAGGCAATGATAACATCAACACGCCACCCTTCATTTACAGGATGACTGCAGCTGAAGCTGGACTTGACTTTTCTATATTTAAGGAACACTTTTTGTTTGTTTGTTTGAGGAAAAATTATTTTTTGAAAGTAATTTTTGGTTTCCTCAAATCAGGTAAATGTTTTAAGTATTTTATCCATCAATTTCTACTTATGTATATTGACTATTTTTAGTTTTATTTTTCCTTTTTCTCTTTTTATTGAATTTATTGGGGTGATATTGGTTGGTAAAACCATATAGGTTTCAAGCACAGGACTCTATAACACATCATCTGCACACACATTGTGCGCCCACCAGCCAAAGTCAAGTCCCTTTCCACCCCCACTTACCCACTGGTTTCTTTAAAAGGCTCCACATTGGGATGTCAGACGTTGTGTGTGCAGAAATGAAAGTATCGTTATTATGCTGATTTAGGTTCCACTGATAGGCAAGTGCTGTTTTATAAATTACATCCTCTTGTCAGAAGTCAAAATGTATTTAAATAACTTCGTGGAAATTGTCACCAAGATTTAAATTGTGTGCCCTAAATGCCATTGTTGGTTTAATCCAGGGTTTTAAATTGACATCTATTTCTTTTATGTGTATGTGTGATTATTTTGTAACATGTGTTATCTAAATGAAACCTAGATGCAGCAGTACTGTTCATGTATATTTTGACCAAGCTTTGCATTTTATAAATGTATTTTAATTTTCAGGTTTAATAAAATATGCTAAGTAGTATTAGTTGCTGTATATTTTAGTGCCAACAAGTTTGTTTCCTACACACTTGGAATTTTCCTAAAGGGTAAAATAAATATACACATTTTTACAAATTTATTAAAATATCAAAAAATGAAAAGAATTTGATTTATGAAAATCATTTCCTGTTCACCAAGAAAAGCATTTCCAATTTACATTTACATGTCACAAACTAGAAGACAAAATGTGGTCTCATTGAAATTGAGAATACTTACAAATATCCCAATACTGAATAAATGACTTTTTAATGCGGGCTTAAAATAAAAACCTAATAGCTTTAAGTTTACTACTTAAACCATCAAAAGAAATCTGGAAAATAATTGAAGGCATACACCAATATGATTATTTTATTGGAGAGCAAAATGTATTACATTCCCTTTTCAGCCATTCCTGATAAAAGATCCGGTTTCAGTTAAAAAGTAAAGACTGCCCCATACAGAGCAGTAGAGTTTGGTGCTGATCTGATTTTACTTTTCAGAATGACCAGTGTGGCTTTTAGAGTAATCTTTGATGTTACAAAAAGTAAAAAAATCAAAGTGAAGAGCTAAATCTGTTCATTTTTCAAATATATTAATCTTGTCAAGATAATACACAAAGATCAATTCTTGAAATTTTTTCCAGAGCTCCTTCTCCTCCCTTTTATCCAAAATATGAAAGCACTTAGGAGGATAAAGTAATGTGAATGACTTCAGAAAAATAGCCTAAGTTATATTTTGGCTAAATATATTGTAAATGCCCCAGCGGGCTGAGTTTGCCTGGTCAGAAATGATCTGTTTATATAACTATTGGCATTCGTCATATGTGCTCAACTCATGTGTATGGCAGAATGAGAATTTCTGGGAAGGCTTTTTTTTTTTTTAGCAATTCAACTGAATTTTAAATCTCTGACAGTAACAAATAGAAATTGCACCAGCCCCCAAAAAATTGTTGGGGCTAATTTTAATATTAATGAATTCTTTACAACCTCAGTTCAGCGGTTTCGATTAAGCTTTAATTAGTAGCCAGAGGGGAAGCCAAAACAAAAATAAGGAGTTGAATTGCTAATTAAGTTAGTTTGATGAGGTAGAATTTTAGTAAAAGGCTGGTTGTTGTTAGCTGTGCAAGTTCTGACAGCTAAAAGCACTAAAGATGATCATTATTGTAACTAACAGGCGACATGACCACCAGCTTTGTCCTCGGAGCAGGCAGTTCCTTAGAGCCCAGGTTTGTGCCATCAGTCCCGGGACTAGAGCCTCCGGAATAACAGAGCGGTGACAGGGACAAAGCCCAGGACAAGGCCAGGAACGCTGAACTCCGATTGGTTATAAGCTAACTAGTTATTACACCCACTGAGTATGTTTACCCACTAACAGTGTATTGTCCTTCACTACAATTTCCACAAAGATCTTTTTTTTTTTTTTTTTTTTTCAGAAACGAACGTTGTAAAGGAATTTGCTTCTGCTGTTGATGGTGATGCTGTTTTTATTCATGTCCAGTCCTGGGAGTGTCCCAAACCCACGACTTCGCAAAGAATTTGAAATGGGAAGAAAGAGCTGAAAACAAGGAGAACCCACCTTTTCCAAAAGAAAACTCACCTTGTTCTAGACCTTCAGTGGTTCTCACTGTATGTAAATAATGGCTGACAATGTTTCTTTACTATTTGAGTCCTGCCAATAATAGATTTTATTGTTCAAAAACTTGGATTATTGTTATTTCAAACCTGGAAACTAACGCTCTATGATCACTGACTATTGCTGGCGTGGTGTGGATGCTTTCCTGGGGCTCTCTGTAGCGGGATTCACCCCGACTGCACAGAGGGGTGCAAACCATCTCTCTCAGGATTGGGGAGAATGTCATTTCATTTCTTCATACTCCATTGTTTTCTATAATTTGTATTTTATCCTTTTGCTTAAGGTTTCTAAGCTTACAGACCCAATAACTTATAGATAAGAGAAGACAGAAAAATAAATGATGCTGTTTCTGAGGTATTAAATATAAGCCTGGCCATCGGAACTGCATAGCTCTCAAGAATCGTAATCAGGTGCTTTGATTTGACACTGTTTTGTTTTATAATAAGGTGGTTGCCATATGTTGGAAAACCTATCTGCCTATATCTGAGGGGCTCCATACCTCTGTAACAAATCCAAAAACTCATTTTATAAGACCTTAAATCTACCCATTGTAATGTAGCCCCACAAGTGTAAATCCACATCCAACTTTGCTCATGAATGTGGCTGGCAGATTACCTATATTATACATTGAAAGCTAACAGGAAGCGGTGAATTAGAATGCAGTGGATCTAGCAAAAAGAACTTTCAGTAAATCTTCTTTTAATGCATAGTTTACAATTTTCTTTTGCTCAGCATGAAACTGATTAAGATGCCCCTTCTAAAGAATGTTTTCCCCCTCACATCAAGGCATTGTTTAATATAGTTACATCCCCCAATACTTGACAAATCAGAATTTCAATGCTGCAAATGTGATGCTTGTTTAACAGCAGCAGAGTATTAATAATTTATCTATTTGAATGTAGAGTAGGTTCCAATTATAGTATTTCACATGGTGCAGCAACTGAAGGCACATTCTCTGAGAGGTAGAGAGAAATAAAGCCAGCGTAAGCAAGTCGGGGATATCCGCAGGAGGAGCTCAGAAACTGACACCCATTGTTAAATATTCTCATCAACTGAAGTTAAAATTGAAACAAGTAATGAGAAAATGAACAGAAAACAAAACTTCTCCTTAATCTATCACTATTTTTTTCTAAAGATAAACTCTATTCTAAATGTATATAAAATTCAGAATGAGGATCAATCTCCAGCATTTAATTTTTGTAAAAGCGTCTTTCAAAAATTGCATACTATGATCCGTGTTAGGCGAGGTATAAGAACAAAATAATTAGAACATTAACACTCTTCTTTAAATGTCTAGCTCATAATCCATGGTTGTGTTTCTGGGACACCAAAGTAATTAGTTCAGTGAGTCTGAGTCCAATTGAGGAAACAAACTTGCTATTGAAATGATTTGTAAAAAGGTACTGAGGGTCTTATTTTATGAATAAACTAGAGGCCTGGTGCATGTAAATTCATGCACTGGAGTGAGGGGTCCCTCAGCCTGGCCTGCCCCCTCTCACAGTCCGGGAGCCCTCAGGGGCAGGAGGCGACCCAGCGATCAGGGGAAGGTGATGCCCCATCACATCTCTGCTGCTGCCACTGCTGACAGTGCAAGCCTTGGCCGGCCCTGGTTACCTGAGCCTCGGCGGCCCTGGGCGGCTGTGCAGCTGCCATCCAAGGTTTGCCTGTGCCTCGGGCTCACCCTGGGCAGCTGGGGGGCTGAGGGGACTGGGGGACTCTGGAGGCAGGCACGTGGAGTGGCCGGACCTGCCTGGGGGCGGGTCTGAGTGGACTGGGTGCCACCATCTTGTGGCTGTGGGCGCCACCATCTTTGTGAGGGTGTGGCAGTCAATTATTATATTCCCTCTTTACTAGATAGGATTATTTTCAAGCATATCATCCCAGAAAATATATATTCTTGGGCTTGGATTAAAAAAATCTTTAAAATATAAGTCTGCAAAAACATGGCATTTATTTTTTGATGCTTTTAATATTTTATCTTGTGAAATTCCAACTTTTTATGTCATTCATAAATATAACCGGGTTTGGTGTATAAAAGTTTGCACCCATGTAGGAAAAAAACAAACAAAAAAACACTCAAGGGTGCATCCCAAAACAGCAGGTGGAAGTGGCAGACGGGCGGGCTGTGCAGCCTCCGTCCCCGCCCCGCCCAAGGCTGCGTGCAGTGCAGGGCCTCGCGTGCCTTCCTCAGGATGGAACTCCACAACATCCTGAGTGAACGTGGGAACATTGATTAGTTTTCATGTTAAGTTGTCTTCTTAAGATCTGATCAGTATTAGGCGAGGTATTTAATTTTTAAAATTAGAGACGTCATTCAGAAAAGAAACGATAGAAACCTCTGTGTTACATTTTAAATGATTAGATGATATGTTTCTGTGGAGAACTTGCTCAGGAGCAGAGAAATTAAGAAAAAGTAGCACTTTTTCTTTCCACCTGTCATCTAGCTGTGGAATTCTAAAAGAAGCCCATGCTTTCTTTTGCTGTAATATTTTATTTTTAGGTTTCTAGAGTAGCAGACCTTCTTTGCTTTGATCCCAGAAAAAAGAACCTGCATGAGGTTTTAAAAATGAGTATTTTTGAAATAGAGCTGCTTTCTGCTTAGCTTTAACACTTCCTTAATCTGTCCTTAAGCAAATAAGACAGCAGCGGCATGCAAAAGCATCCTGTAAACATAATCACCTGTTTTATGAAACCACCACAGGTATCACATCTTCTGCAAAGGGAATGCAACAGGAATTTTGATTAGTAGACCCTGATGTTCTTGGTGATTTTAACAGTCCTCTGTTTTAAAGGGTTACCTGGCCTATACGTTGTTAATGGCACTGATGTTGCAGTGAATTGTTTCACATGTGTCATTGTATTTCATCTCCCAACCACAGGAAAGAAGGATGCTAGCATTTCTTAAGCACTTACTGGTGCCTAATCTGTTCTAAATCTTTTCAGAGATCATCTAATGTCACCTTTAAATACATTCTTTAGCGAAGCTTTCGTGTCGGAGACTGGGAGCTGCTGGCAGGACCGCGCCAGCGGCCCCACCACACCTAGCTCTGAGCCCTCAGCCCTCCGTGCTGTCTGCGAATGGTCACAGCCCGCCCCTGGCTGAGGCCCCCGGCCGCTGCCCAGAGGTCACAGTGGGTCTGTCTACACAGAAGAGGACCTAGAGGTGGACCGCGGAGGGAGAGCTAGAGCATGGAAGGTGCCTTGGCAGCGTGGTGATAGGGTGGAAATTAAGCCTGTGTAAAGGTCCCGTTAGCTATTCTGTTTGGATTTTGGAGCAGAAGCGCCTCTGGGGGCTGGCTGGCTCCGGACCGGCGCCGTCGCTGTCCGGCCAGGCGCGGGCACGTAGAGAGCTCCTAGCGGACCTGGACGGATGGAAAGGTAGAGGACACGTTCCCGGAAACAGGCACCGGCCACATAAACCCACATCCGCACCAGAAAGGGCCCTGGAAATGCACACCGCCAGGTAGGGGTCAGCATTTAGGCGCTGGGGCGTCCGGTGGGCGGGGAGCGGAGCCTCTGACCCGCCGCACCCAGCCGGCTCGGACCCGCGCACGCCCTCGGGAGAGAGAGGAGCAGCACCGCCCGCACACGGCGCCCTCCCTCCGAGGCCGCCAGGGCCGCACCCTGCACGGCGGGCGCCCCCTCCATGGGCAGCAGCCCCTCGCCCTGGGCTCCAGGCGAACAGCCACGTCTTTGGCGACAGTAAGTGTAAGCATTCTCCTCGGCAGCATTCACTGGGGTAGCCTGGCCCCTGTGCTTCGGTGGTTGAGCGTGACCTTTGAACCAGGAGGTCAAGGTTGGATTCCCGGTCAGGTCAGGGCACCGGCCAGGGTGGGGAGCCCAACCCCCAGTGGGGGGCGTGCAGGAGGTAGCCACCATGAGTCTCTCTCATCATTGGTGCTTCTCTCCCTCCCTCTCCCGCCTCTCTGAACCAATAAAAACATATTTAATGAACACATCCCGGTTCCCTCCCCACCCCGCTGCCGCCGTCTGGTGACCTCTGCGAGCTGCCAAGCCTCCGCGTGTTTGCTCTGGTCGTGGCAGCACCGCGTGCCCAGCTCCTGCGCCTCTCCGGCAGGTGCGTGAGAGGAGCACCCCCTGCGCCACCGGGCATCTGGCGGGGAGCTGCCGCCGAGCGGGTCCTGGAGGCTAAGCCCTGGGTATGGGTCCCCTTCGGTGCTGACATGCCCTGGGGGTGGGGCCATGGGAGTGCCTCCCCGGTAAAATGACAGGCGAGTGTAGATGCAAGTAGCAGGGGAGTGAGGGGCTCCTCCTGCCGCCCACCCGGCCTCTCCCGTCCTTCTCACTGGACATGACAAAGCCCCGACCGCCTGGCCTCTCCCGTCCTTCTCACTGGACATGACAAAGAGCCGCCCGCCTGGCCTCTCCCGTCCTTCTCACTGGACATGACAAAGCCCCGTCCACCTGGCCTCTCCCGTCATTCTCACTGGACGTGACAAAGCCCCGTCCACCTGGCCTCTCCCGTCCTTCTCACTGGACATGACAAAGCCCCGTCCACCTGGCCTCTCCCGTCCTTCACACTGGACATGACAAAGCCCCGTCCACCTGGCCTCTCCCGTCCTTCTCACTGGACATGACAAAGAGCCGTCCGCCTGGCCTCTCCCGTCCTTCTCACTGGACATGACAAAGCCCCGTCCGCCTGGCCTCTCCCGTCCTTCTCACTGGACATGACAAAGAGCCGTCCGCCTGGCCTCTCCCGTCCTTCTCACTGGACATGACAAAGCCCCGTCCACCTGGCCTCTCCCGTCCTTCTCACTGGACATGACAAAGCCCCGTCCACCTGGCCTCTCCCGTCCTTCTCACTGGACATGACAAAGCCGTCCGCCTGGCCTCTCCCGTCCTTCTCACTGGACATGACAAAGAGCCGCCCACCTGGCCTCTCCCGTCCTTCTCACTGGACATGACAAAGCCCCGTCCACCTGGCCTCTCCCGTCCTTCTCACTGGACATGACAAAGCCCCGTCCACCTGGCCTCTCCCGTCCTTCTCACTGGACATGACAAAGAGCCGCCCGCCTGGCCTCTCCCGTCATTCTCACTGGACATGACAAAGCCCCGTCCACCTGGCCTCTCCCGTCCTTCTCACTGGACATGACAAAGAGCCGTCCGCCAGGCCTCTCCCGTCCTTCTCACTGGACATGACAAAGCCCCGTCCACCTGGCCTCTCCCGTCCTTCTCACTGGACATGACAAAGCCCCGTCCACCTGGCCTCTCCCGTCCTTCTCACTGGACATGACAAAGCCGTCCACCTGGCCTCTCCCGTCCTTCTCACTGGACATGACAAAGCCCCGTCCACCTGGCCTCTCCCGTCCTTCTCACTGGACATGACAAAGAGCCGCCCACCTGGCCTCTCCCGTCCTTCTCACTGGACATGACAAAGCCGTCCGCCTGGCCTCTCCCGTCCTTCTCACTGGACGTGACAAAGCCGTCCGCCTGGCCTCTCCCGTCCTTCTCACTGGACATGACAAAGCACCGTCCGCCTGGCCTCTCCCGTCCTTCTCACTGGACATGACAAAGAGCCGTCCACCTGGCCTCTCCCGTCCTTCTCACTGGACGTGACAAAGAGCCGCCCACCTGGCCTCTCCCGTCCTTCTCACTGGACATGACAAAGAGCCGCCCACCTGGCCTCTCCCGTCCTTCTTACTGGACATGACAAAGCCCCGTCCACCTGGCCTCTCCCGTCCTTCTCACTGGACATGACAAAGCCCCGTCCACCTGGCCTCTCCCGTCCTTCTCACTGGACATGACAAAGCCCCGTCCACCTGGCCTCTCCCGTCCTTCTCACTGGACATGACAAAGCCCCGTCCACCTGGCCTCTCCCGTCCTTCTCACTGGACATGACAAAGCCCCGACCGCCTGGCCTCTCCCGTCATTGTCACTGGACATGACAAAGAGCCTCTCCCGTCCTTCTCACTGGACATGACAAAGCCCCGTCCACCTGGCCTCTCCCGTCATTGTCACTGGACATGACAAAGAGCCGTCCGCATGGCCTCTCCCGTCCTTCTCACTGGACATGACAAAGAGCCGCCCACCTGGCCTCTCCCGTCCTTCTCACTGGACATGACAAAGCCCCGTCCGCCTGGCCTCTCCCGTCCTTCTCACTGGACATGACAAAGCCGTCCGCCTGGCCTCTCCCGTCCTTCTCACTGGACATGACAAAGCCCCGTCCACCTGGCCTCTCCCGTCCTTCTCACTGGACATGACAAAGCCCCGTCCACCTGGCCTCTCCCGTCCTTCTCACTGGACATGACAAAGAGCCGCCCACCTGGCCTCTCCCGTCCTTCTTACTGGACATGACAAAGCCGTCCACCTGGCCTCTCCCGTCCTTCTCACTGGACATGACAAAGCCCCGTCCACCTGGCCTCTCCCGTCCTTCTCACTGGACATGACAAAGCCCCGTCCACCTGGCCTCTCCCGTCCTTCTCACTGGACATGACAAAGCCCCGTCCACCTGGCCTCTCCCGTCCTTCTCACTGGACATGACAAAGCCCCGTCCACCTGGCCTCTCCCGTCCTTCTCACTGGACATGACAAAGCCCCGTCCGCCTGGCCTCTCCCGTCATTGTCACTGGACATGACAAAGCCCCGTCCGCCTGGCCTCTCCCGTCATTCTCACTGGACATGACAAAGAGCCGCCCGCCTGGCCTCTCCCGTCCTTCTCACTGGACATGACAAAGAGCCGTCCGCCTGGCCTCTCCCGTCCTTCTCACTGGACATGACAAAGCCGTCCGCCTGGCCTCTCCCGTCCTTCTCACTGGACATGACAAAGCCCCGTCCACCTGGCCTCTCCCGTCCTTCTCACTGGACATGACAAAGAGCCGTCCGCCTGGCCTCTCCCGTCCTTCTCACTGGACATGACAAAGAGCCGTCATGGCCCGTGCGGCTTAGCGGGCTGGAGCGTCCTCCTGTACCCTGAAGGGTCCCAGGTTCAGGCCTGGGCAGGGTGAGTACAGGAGGCAGCCAATCTCCCTTCCCCCGCCTCCTGTCTCTCTAAGATCAGTAAGCATGCCCTCTGGTGAGGATTTAAATATTAAAAATAATAAGATAAAAGAAGCCATCGCCCGGAGGAGAGCCGCTGCCCGTCTGGCACCGGAGCAGAGGGCGGGAGCAGCGTGGGAGCAGCGGTGACACTGCCTCTGCACCTGGGGCTCCTTAGGACCAGCCTTCCTGTTAGGCTCCTGGCATCTGCTTTGAAGCTCACTTTCGGGGGCAAGCTTCCTGAAGGCAACCGTGGGGGGACTCTGCAGCTAGCCTCCAGCGGACCCAAGGCGGACCTTACAGTTACATGCTTTTTCTCCAAACTGCATAAAACAGGAGTGAGAGAGCGGGCGGAGGGAGGTTGTCAGCCAGAACCCAGTGTCCCTGTGCCTGCCGGCTCTCCTGGGGCAGAGTGGCCCTGCCTGGAGGGCGGGCTGTGGGAGGAGGGACGGGGCACAGTGGCACTGCGTGGAGGGCGGGCTGTGGGAGGAGGGACAGGGACAGAGTGGCACTGCGTGGAGGGCGGGCTGTGGGAGGAGGGACAGGGCAGAGTGGCACTGCGTGGAGGGCGGGCTGTGGGAGGAGGGACAGGGCAGAGTGGCACTGCCTGGAGGGCGGGCTGTGGGAGGAGGGACAGGGGCACAGTGGCCCTGCCTGGAGGGCGGGCTGTGGGAGGAGGGACAGGGGCAGAGTGGCACTGCGTGGGGGGCGGGCTGTGGGAGGAGGGACAGGGGCAGAGTGGCACTGCGTGGAGGGCGGGCTGTGGGAGGAGGGACAGGGGCAGAGTGGCACTGCGTGGGGGGCGGGCTGTGGGAGGAGGGACAGGGGCAGAGTGGCACTGCGTGGAGGGCGGGCTGTGGGAGGAGGAGGGACAGGGCAGAGTGGCACTGCGTGGGGGGCGGGCTGTGGGAGGAGGGACAGGGCAGAGTGGCACTGCGTGGGGGGCGGGCTGTGGGAGGAGGGACAGGGCAGAGTGGCACTGCGTGGAGGGCGGGCTGTGGGAGGAGGGACAGGGCAGAGTGGCACTGCGTGGAGGGCGGGCTGTGGGAGGAGGAGGGACAGGACAGAGTGGCACTGCGTGGAGGGCGGGCTGTGGGAGGAGGGACAGGGCAGAGTGGCACTGCGTGGAGGGCGGGCTGTGGGGGGAGGGACAGGGCAGAGTGGCCCTGCGTGGGGGGCGGGCTGTGGGAGGAGGGACAGGACAGAGTGGCACTGCCTGGAGGGCGGGCTGTGGGAGGAGGGACAGGGCAGAGTGGCACTGCGTGGGGGGCGGGCTGTGGGAGGAGGGACAGGGGCAGAGTGGCACTGCCTGGAGGGCGGGCTGTGGGAGGAGGAGGGACAGGGGCACAGTGGCACTGCGTGGAGGGCGGGCTGTGGGAGGAGGAGGGACAGGGGGACAGCAGCCAGGGCAGGGAGACTAGACGGCCACCCCACCCCCCCAAACAGTGACAGAAAACGCCTTTCACCCGTGTGGGACCTGTAACTACTTAACACACAAATGCAACTGTCATCCATGTTGTCCTTTCTCAAAACTGCCACAGAACAGGCTTGTAAGACAGTTATCTGAGTTGTGTGACATCAGGGCAGGCAATGCTCAGTCTCCGGTGCGCTGTGCGCCTCCGTGCCCGGCTCCACCTGGAAGCCTCTGGGCAATGCCTCCACCGCAGGAGACACCGGGGTTCTTCCCACAGGCACCCGGGACCCGCTCATTCCTCCTGCGGGGAACCTGTCCTCCTCGGTGAGATGCGATAAGAGTCCTGTTTTCTGGACGAGCACTTACTGCAGTTATTGTCCGGAAACGTCTCCCTGGGGGCTCCCGGAGCTCAGGGAGCCGGGCAGGTCCGGCCCCACGTGGATCCCCGTGGAATGGAGGGTTTGCCATTGCAGAGGACGGGCCGAAATGGGTGCCAGCCTGTCCACTCACTGCCCCCTGAGTCATGCCCGCCCTCAGCTCCAGAGAGAATGCTCGGGGAAAGCTGTGCTGTTTTTCCGTTTGTGCTCACAAACTACCAGACCTTGTTACTGAGAATTAAGGGCAATAACATTTTCACTCATAACGAACCGACAGCTTTGTGGCCAGGAGGGTGAAGGGCTGGAGTGCAGGTTCAGAGCTGAGCTTCCTGTGCAAGGGCCGGGCCTGATTTTGTCCTCGGAGGTTATGACCTGGAGGTTCTGACCTTTCCTGGAGCCTGAAGGAGGCAGACAAAAATGCAGCTTCCCACCTGCTGTGATCTTAAAGTCCTGTGGCTGAAACTAAATCAATTATTTCCATCCATCTTCCACAGTTAAAAAAATCAAAAGTGTATCATTGGTAATAAACTATGACTTCATTAAATGTTTCATATATCAGAATGAGAGAAGACTGTGTCAGTAATTGGTGAAGGTTTGCCATTCATTAATTAACACCTTCGTATGAGTACAAACTTGTTATTCTCACGTATTAAAGTTGAAAGATTACTATTAAAATATGCCATGGTATTTATGAATATTATCTTTTTCATTATTATGACTTGCATTTAATAAGTTGATTCAAAGACTTTTTAAAAAATATCATTTAAAAAATTCTCTGGGTGAAATTTGATAATATTTTAATAGTAAATGACTATAATCATCTTTTCAGAAGAAATTAAATAATATTGTTTTTATATAAAATCCCACTAATTGTAAGTTTGCTTTTATTTTCTCGCCCGTCTTTGTAGAAACAGAACATCCACCTTCGCCTCACTGCCCTGTGTCATCCGCAGGCTGTCACCGGAATGATGCTTGCTGACCCCGGGAAAGGTGGCTCTCACCCCTCAGTCAGAGGAAAACGGCCGAACGCAGCACGCAGACTTCAGAGCTGTGTTAAGTTTATCTCAAGTGAACAGTTCATGTTAAAAGGTTAATAGAAACATAAACATGATTTTTGATAGTTACCTCTAATCTAATTTTCATTCCAATAATAGAGTAAAATTACATGTTCATGTTCTCATCCCTCCTAAAATAATACATTTTTTTTTTCATGCAAATGTATTTTGAAGGAAAAGGAACTCTTCATTGGAAAGGACTGGGCCAGGAGCAGGAGAAAAGGAGAAACAGTTTTCTCTGCGGGTCCATTTCTAGTGAGACAGGCACGGGAGTGCTGCTCACTGGGAGGCGAAGCTGGGTGAAAGGCACAGAGAGAGAAAACTAGATGGTAAGGTTCAAGATTCCACTTGCTTACCTAAGTAGATTATTTTTAAGTTTCAGTTTGTTACCTTGTTTTAGTGAAACTGACAAAGTCCTTTGTGTTTGTATTTTAAATAATTGTTAGAATCACAATGGTTTTACTCCCACTGAAAATTTAAATACATGGAAAATATCCAAGAAAACATGTAAACATTGAACTTTGTTAAATTTTTTAAATGCAATGTCAAGTGCTCATGATTTAATGCAAAGATACAGAATTCATAAATCTAGATCCTGGGAGGCATAAATTACTTATTTTAAGCAATAAATTGCCTTTCAAATTAATGTGTTTTTAAGAGAAATTACAAATAGTTTATATTCAAGCAGTATAGGGTTTTAAGGCACATTTCTCATTTAGTGAAAATAATTTAACCATTTATGTTTATGAATGTAGCTGGTGTGAGAACATAGCTTATAAATATGTGCACATTGGTGCATTTGTGGAAAAACTCTCCAAGGTTTAGCTCAGATTGCACGGACTTCATGCCCACCTAACATCTTTTCTAAACAACCTGGAAATGAATATGCACTTCTCATCTAACTGATGCTATTCTCTTTTTTATTAATTAAATTAATAAGATTAATAAGATAGGCACTTAAGACACTACTGAGTAAATTAACTCTCCTTTAAAAGGAAGTTGCCATCATTGAGACTTTAACTCTTTCAAAACTCTGCATTCTATGTTAGGCAACCCAAATGCCTCATCTATAGTAACCACAGTTCTATCCCTGTGTCAGACTAATGCTAAACCATACAGTCACAGTTTTTATTTGAAGAATTTAAACACATTTAGGTTCATGTAAGATTAATAATTTATTTTAGAAATTTATTTAATAATTTGCTTTATTTGGAATAAAAAACTAAAAGAACATTTAGAACTTCTCTTGAGAATTTGTGATGACTTTGTTTCTATATTCCCATTTTTATCAAGTTTTACCAATACTATGATTTATGAATGTATATTTGGAAACACTTGTTTATCTTTATTTTTGTTATATAATTTATATGCTATATACCATTATGTACTATTATATTTTATAGATAAAAATATCATCTATAATAAATATATATTTTATGAAGAAATAGCCTAAAATACAGTTTGAAAGGACATTTTTAAGTGTCCACAGCATCTAACTTTACCAACTTTGAAGACATAAATAATCTGCCCTGGCGGTGTGACTCGGTTGGTTGAGCATCTCATGCACCAAAGGGTTGCTGGTTCGGGCACATGCCCAAGTTGTGAGCTCAATCCCCTGCTTCAGAAGGCAGCTGACGGATGTTACACTCTGCATGGATGTTCTCTCTTCCCCTCTCCCTTCCTCTCTCTCTAAAAATCAATAAAATTATTTTTTTTAAATACAAAAGCAATCTAAAGTTTCAACAGTTCTAAAATATTGCTCTTATTTTCACTAGTTAATGTAAATGTCCAAAATTCACAAAGCAAATATAGATTACACATTTCTAAAATTTTTAGAAATTTACCAATTTCTGTCCTATTCTAGTGGATCTGCTCCCTAATTTGTAAAAGTTAACAGTCATTGTACATAAAGTGTATTACAACTTTAAAAATAGCTTGTGGAAATGTGTTCTCTGAAGATGCAAAGAGATGAGTCATTTGAGAAAATGAAAGTATGAAGACATGTGCTTATATTAATACTAATTTTATGTGTTAATTATCAACTACTTGTGTGCTATTTCACCATTTTATTGCCGAATTTGCAACCTATTATGCAGCATTGAAATACTTCATTATTCAATGGTCATGGTTTAGAAAAAAAATACAAGTTGATGGGATTTTTTTAACCTAAATAACCCTCCTAAATCATTAGATTATCCAGGTATAACTTGAAATATTGGTGCAAAATTATCTAAGATCCAAGCTACATCAACTAAGTAAATAAATATCTAAATTTTAAATCTAAAAGTTTAAATATGCTCTAAGAAATAGCTACTAGACATGTCCCAGGCAATGAATGGCAGCAAGAAATAAATGTTAATACTTCTTCAGGCTTTGGGACAAAATCATTATACCTGTGTTGCATGTGATGTAATATATTCAATTTACACTTGTGCATGCACACACTTATATGTGTCTTTTTGCACCAAGATGTGATATACAGCCTGGGATAAATGTATTACTAAAGTACTTTGGTGCTTCAGATTATCCTTAGAAATTCACTATTCTGAACACCAGGGGAAGGGAGGGAAAACTTTTGGTGTCTAGTTTTTTTCTCTGAGAGTGAGGGAAAGAGAAGTTTGCTAAGTTTTTATTACTACAGCTGTAGAAAATGTTAGTAATGTCCTCTCAGACTACTATGAAAATAAAAGTAGAAAATGTATGTTCAGTAGATTTTGTGCTAAAAAATACTCAAAAATACCATAGATTAAGGCAAAATAAGCATTTTTTAACTTTAAACAAATTTTTATTACACAAAGGTCACATAATTGGATATTTCTCTACTTTGTACACAATTATTCTTCCTCTCCACAGAAAGGCTGCTTCTTAACTTCTCCTCGGGTGATGATGGCAAGCACTACAACCCTGATTTTAACAGATCAGTAGCAAAAATGCTTCAGTGATTTAAGTGAAAAGCAATACATTGGTACATAGCTCTTGCACTTACTTATCAGGAATGAACAAATGTATTTTTATTCAAAAATACAAAATAAATGATCTGTAGGCATGGGCAACGATAGTGGTAAACAAGTGAAACCAGTAACTGGTGGTTTAGTGATCTTCTTCAACATCAGCCAGCCTTTCTCCCGTCATTCCTTCCACTGACTCCTCTGAAGCTCCAGGTGGGGGGCACGGCTTTGAGCCTCCTCTTGCAGTTCTCATTAATAACAAACATCTCTATTAATGAATACATCTAACCTTTTTAAAACTCCACTTGCATTTTCAAATTATTCTATTTCACAAGAATACAGGGTAGTGTATTCTTTAAATTTATTACCTGTATATAAAATGATTTTTAAAATTACTTTTTCAAAATTATTATTCTATTTTTTTAAATATATTTTATTGATTTTTACATAGAGGAAGGGAGAGGGATAGAGAGGTAGAAACATCTATGAGAGAGAAACATCGATCAGCTGCTTCCTGCACACCCCCTGCTGGGGATGTGCCTGCAACCAAGGTACATGCCCTTGACCAGAATTGAACCTGGGACCCTTCAGTCTGCAGGCCGATGCTCTATCCACTAAGCCAAACCAGTCAGGGTATATTTTTCTATTTTGAAGATCAAAAATCTTCAGTCTGGCATGACTATTTTATGAAATGTAAAATATCACCCATTAGATCTATTTTATTGTGAAAAATTTTACTATAAGTACAAAATTTCATAATTAAATGTGACATTTGAAATCAAGCATGCAGAATCTATATCCAGTGTAAATGCTGACCTAACTGAAAACTTCTTGGTAGACTATACACTTACTCTAATAATACCTTTGCTTAGAAAATTTTGAAAACTCTAATTTTTTGTAAGTAGCCTTATCCTTCACTTGTAAGTCTTCTTATTCCATATTTTTGACCCAAAAGAGAATCAGTTAACCTTATTATGAAATTAATTTACCAAGATCAAATGATATTTTACTGTTTAAAACAAATTTAAAATGAATTTCACTCACATTCTAAAATATATTTGTTACAGTGATAATTTTTTTTAAATGTACAATTAACTCTCAGAAAAATTACCAAAGAAAAGGTCAAAGACTTGTTTGAACATTGGCATGAGATGTGAAAATGTATAAAGTCTTGGGATGCCAGGCCAAACAGAGATATGTGAGTCCTATGGAATTTCAACAATAACTTAATTCTCAGTATTTATTTAGAGGATGTGCTTGACACTGCATGGAGAAAGTCTTCTCTTCTCCTCATGTCAGTATGACATGTTCACTTAGTAAAAGAAAGTTCTAAAATAAACAGAATTAGCCTTCTTTAAATGATAGTTGGTGGTCATTCTTCTGGACCAAATAATGGGTTCTGTGACATCTCAACATTATCCCCCATTCCAAGAGACTTATTCTTGCCAACCTGGCAATCTATGTAGTGATATGCACAGGAGGGTTTATGGTAAGCACAATATTCCCCATCCTGTTGTACATTCCATGTCACATTATCTCTTACGTATGGGTCTCTAGTTTACATGGTCCTTATCCACTTCTGATTGGATATCTGATATGTTGCATGCAATTGGTCAGGGTACTTTCTTTTTTATAGTCACAGTTTATAGTTTCAAAAAGAGTGAATTGACTCAACTCAGAGTTATTAAGGGCATTTTCAAGACAGTGAATATAAACCTACTTCCTTTGAAAATAAATGTCATTGTCTGATCCCCTCCATTACCCAAAGAGTGGCCTCAGATGGAGACCACGTGAACTAGAAACTGTACAAATGATAAGGTTGACCTAATGGACAATGACTTCGTTTTAGTTAAGTGGATCTACTAAAGGACTTAAAAACTTCCCTTATGACTATCCATTTGTTACTAAAGGATATTTTTTAAATGATGCTGTATATTATTACAGGAAAATGATGTGCCTATGAGAAACAGATACATTAGAAGTTCAGTAAATATTTGTTGATTGATGGAAAATATGAGCTAAAAGAATTTGGGTATGTGTAGTCTGTGTGCAAGACTATGCATTGAAATGAACAGGTGAAAAGCTCTCATCTAGCAAACAATGTACTTAGATTGAACTCTTTCTCAAAGTGAAGGTAAAAAGAACTAGAAATTTGAGCATGGTCTTTGGGAAAAATATTTAAAAGACCATTAAATTATCAATTATCCCAAGACATAGTTAAAACAAATATTAATATTATTAATAAGTTAAGTTTGTTGCCAACATTTAGAATATTGAATTTTAAAAATATTTTTAAATATATTTCTTTATTCATTTCAAAGAGGAAGGGAAGAGAGAGAGAGAGAGAAACATCCATGATGAGAAAGAATCACCAATTGGCTGCCTCCTGCATGCCCCTACTGGGGATCGAGCCTACAACCCAGGCATATGCCCCAGGCCGGAATCGAACCTGGGACCCTTCAGTCCACAGGCTGATGCTCTATCCACTGAGCCAAGCCGGCTAGGGTGAATTTTAATAATCCTACCTAATAAAATGGTAATATGTAAATTACCATCACTCTGCCACGCCTACGATTGGGCCAGCAGGAGGCACAGGGGGCAGGACTTGGGGTAGCTGGGGTAGCCGATTGGGCCAGTGGGACGCTGAGCTCACGTCGCCAGTGGCGGCGTGAGCTCAGCGTCTGTGCCATGGCTGTTCTGCGGAACAGAAGGGGCCTCTGGGGCAGCGAGCTCACGTCCTGCAGCGGACCGTCAAAAGCGGGGGAGCTGGGTGCCTTTCTGCTCCAGCTCGGCGGAGGCTTCTGAAAGGCCTGGTGCACCAGTAGACAGGCACCCAGCTCCCCCGTGATCGAAAGCGAAAGCGTGTAGGAGACCCTACACATGCATGATTCAATCATGCACTGGGCCTCTAGTATTTTGTAAATGTTTGAAAACTCTTTTTTTTGTTATTGTTGTTTTTGTTTGTTTGTTGTTTTGGGGGGTTGTTTTTTTTTTGAGAATTTTTACTTGTAGAGTTTATTTGAGCCAAACTGATGACATATACTGGGGGAATAAGATCTCAAACCTTCCAAAGATTAACAGTTTTGCAGCTTCTTTTATGCATTTGAGATTAAGGAGGGAATGTACCTGGAGGTGGGAGGAAGCAAGGCAGGGATTGGTTACAGGATAGTTGACAAGATAATGTGCTCTCTGAGGGTTAACACCTCCTTAGAGAGGTATTGCTTCTGATATTTCAAAGGTGTGTTAACCTAAATGCACAAGAACAGTGGACAGGCTGGCTTAAAACCTTTTACTAAAGAAGTTATAGGCCTGGGGCATGACTACCCACCATGACCTGCCTACTTAGGAATTTATGGTCAGATTACTCTGTGAGGTTACGTTCTATAGAGTCCCCCCTTTTTTTTGTCCACACTGGTGTGTTTATTCCCCTTTTGTTGTTGCCTACCTTTAGTAAGGTCTTATATAAACCATATGCTAGTTGGATTTTCCTTGCCCATAAGAATGTGCTGAGAGTACCTTGAACCCAGATTCCAGGTTCCTCCAGATGCCTTTGAATTCTGGATGTACTCCTGTCCCTGTGCCCTCTGCTGGCAGTGGTTCAGTTTATGGGTCATTTCACTGTCTAGTGTACGTCAGGCTGTATGCTATTTGTTAAACATCATACCAACTTTTTTTTATTTATTGATTGATTAAGGTATTACATATGTGTCCTCCTTTTGGCATTTTAAAACTTTATCTGTATGTCTCTAGTAAAAAATCAAAGCAAAACAAAATTGTATTATCATTTAAATTGATCATTAAATATTTTTTGTCTTTTGCATAAATTTCTATCTTGCCAATAATAAGTTTTGACACTAAATCATAACACATAAAATTGTTTTACAAATATGAGTAAGATTAAATAAAAAATTAGTTAAGAAATACACTTTAGTTGGGTGGTGAGGGCCTGGGGCAGGTGGAAGGATGGGAACAGCTGGAAGAGGTTAATGGGGGAAAAAGGAGGACCTATGTAATACTTTCAACAATAAAGATTTTATTTAAAAAATTTAAAAATAAAAAAGAAATACACTTTGTTAGAATAATCTTGATATGCACAATCAAGTAGGAATATTTTACAGGCCATAATTATATATTGTCTACTAGACGTAAATTATATAATCATTCTGTTGGATAGTAATATTAAATTAGAGTTTTATGATATGCAATTTGTACTGGGAATACATGTCTGATTACCAGGAAAAAGTGCAAAGAATGATTTACCTTAATTGATTTTCTTTTACTTTTTGGCAATCTAAGTCAAGGTGTTGATTTGGGATAAGACAGTTTTTGTAATAAAACAATCTCACCAATTTGAAAGTTGTACTCATAATGCTTTGCAAATTATACTTATACCAGACTTAATACAAACTTCAGGATCAATATGGATATCTCAGGATCCAAACATTAACTAGTGGGGCCGCTGAACAGCTTCTTCATCTCCTGCCTATCACAGGCAAGAAGGCTTCAAAGCACACCTTCTTTAGAGAATATGAGCACTCTGAGTCTCCCAGCTAGCAAACAGCATTTAGAATGGTCAAGGTCAAAAGCAAGTGTCTCTTTACTTCAAAACTTGGAAAAGTGTTGAAAATCTGACTTATAGGATGAGAATCCATTATCACCTTTGATTTGGCAAACAAGATAACCATTCAGGTGGGGATTAACAACAGATAGTTGAGAGATACCGAAATGTTACTAATTAAATAAGCATTATAAAAGAGTGATATGTGATTCTATAAGTTAGAAGTGAAATAAAGTTTGTTAAAACATTAAAAGTTAGCCCTAGCTGGTTTGGCTCAGTGGATAGAATGTCGGCCTGCTACTGAAGGGCCCCTGGTTCATTTCTGGACAAGGGCGCATGCCCAGGTTTTGGGCTTGATCTTCAGTGGCGGGTATGCAGGAGGCAGCCGATCAATGATTCTCTCTCATCATTGATGTTTCTATCTTTCTGGTCCTCTCTGAAAGCAATAATTATATATATATATATATATATATATATATATATATATATATATATATATAATAAAACGTTAAAGGTTGAAGTTACTAACTTTTTAGTATGTTCAAACACCAGGACTTGCTAAAAAAGTTACTTTTAACCTAAAGTTCTAAGAAAACCCTTAATATCAGGCACAAATATATTGGAATAAATAAACTAAAAAAGAGAATAATGCAAAATATGATGGAAAAAATGCACCTTCTAAATCAAGGTTTTCATCCATTAATAATATTCTGTTGCGATTAAGTATATCCTTTCTTGAAGGGATGATGGAACTTTTACAGTTCAGCTACAAGGATTTTTTTGCCCAGTGTGGGTTTTAACCACATCATTCATCCTTTGCCTTCCTATGCCATTGTTCTAAGACCTTGACCATATGATGCTTTTCAAATGGCCAACATCTACAATGTTAGTATCTGCCAAATAGCAAATCAACCTTTATAATTAAAGTTGACAAGCTGACAAGAAAAATGAGTGTATACTTGTATATATATATGAATTTTTATGTCACATTACCGTCTGTACACTTGTTTGCTTTTTGTCAATAGCTGAAGGCTCATTTCTCTGCACCAGAAGCATGTTATATTCCAAGGTCTTCAGACAGCTCTCCTTCGCCCTAGTGCATCTGTTGATTAATTTTGGATACACTTCTTAATTAACATCCCAAAGGACATCTAGATTATCTAGCCTACAGTACATAGAAATACGTGAATCTGAAGCCTAATGACCCAGGGAGACAGCCACACTCTCTTCAAATGATGTTGTAAGAACGTTGAGTCTCTCACAAGTCCAAATCATATCAGGCAATGCCTAGAGTAGACGTAGGCCTTTAATCAGGGCAAATACAGAGATTTGCATTAGTCTAATTCAATTTTCTTTTTGACAAGGAGAAGAGTGATAGATGCCCCTTGACAGATGAAACATGGCGCCCAATGCAGTTGTCATTGCCATTGGCCTTGATTAGTAACTGGTCCCATTTTGACCTCCAGGCAAATGAGTTAATGAATGACAGAAAAGAGTGAAGCAATTAGAACATAGGGTAAATTGGAAACTAGTTTAATTGTACCCCAATCTGTAAAATCTAATCATAGAACCAAGAAATAAGATGCTCATGGCAGCTTTTATAACTATGTTCAAATACATTAATTCTTTATATGTGAGGATTATAATGGAATGCCTCTGACAACACATTGTGCAAAGAATATTTGAGTCCATATCCTTAACCTTTTTTGAGGAGCAATGTTGAAAATTATTGTTAAACCAACTGTTGCATCTGTCACTTCTCTTTAATTTCAAGGCCATATCAAGAACATGTGAAAAAATGTCATGACTTTTCAGGCAAAAAAGTTTTTTGGTACATCAAACCCATCTAGACATCTAGTAAAAAAGACTCAAATTCCATGTTTTAACTGTAGTTTTCACTGTATTTCATTCTAGACCACTGACTTTGCATACTGAAGTTAAGGAGCATTTTTCGAAGCTGAGTCATCTAATTGCTACCATTGTGCTAGTTGTACTTAGCACTGAGCAGCTCCACATTTAGAAAAGCACGTGCCATCCTATCTGTTCCCCTTACAGAGGAAAAATTCTTCCTGTTGTTACTATATATTCCATTTTTACCTTTACTAACAAAATGCTGAAGCTGTTTCCTCCTCGTCATTTGGATGTTTGCAAAAGTCTGTTAAGCAGTCTATTTTTAACACTTTGCCATGATGAAATATTAATGCATTTCTTTGTATTTCTTACTCTCAAGTAAGAATGAACAGCCATGGCTTAAAGTAATAGTAATTACTTCAATTTAAAATGTAAATGCCTACTTTTACAGTATCCATTCAATCAATCAGTAGGTCAGTTAAGCAGCAAATATTTATTGAGTAATATTTATTAAGTACTTTCTATGGATTGAATGCTGTGCCTATCAAGTATTATCCCTACATTATAAATATAATAGCTCCCAAAATAGTTCCAAATCCCCTTTCCTTGCATACATACCCTTGCAATTTGATTTTGCCACACTTCCCATAAGATTATGGAGTCTATTTCTCCACCCCTTAAATCTGGAGTTGACTATGTGACTGACTTTGGCCAATGGGCCATTTGAAAATATGAAGCAAGCAGTCCTGAAAGCACTTTAACGTTGGTACTTGGACATAGAAAGCCTGAAACACCAAAGTTTGCATGAAGACAGAGGAAAAAGATATACTAATAGGATAGTAACAGGATACTCTAGTGAATAAAGATGAAACTTGATCCCTACCACACAACATATACAAAAGTCAATTCAGTTAAAATATAGATCTCATCATAAAAATAAAACAATAAATCTTCTGGATGGTTGCATAGCATAAAATCTTTAAAATTGGGGGTAGAAAAGGTGTTCTTAAACACAAAAAGCAATAATCATAACTGAAATGATTTATAAATTGTACTACACTAAAATTGTACTACACTGAGCCACACTGCCCTGGCCAGTGTGGCTCAGTGATTGAGCATCTACTTATGAACCAGGGGTTATGGTTTGATTCCCAGTCAGGGCACATACCTGGGTTTCAGACTCAATCCCCAGTATGGGGAGTGCAGGAGGCAGCTGATCAATGTTTCTCTCTCATCAATGATGTTTTTCTCTCTCTCTCTCTTCTCCTTTCCTCTCTGAAAAATAAAAAAAAATACATTTTTTAAAAACTTCCTTGATGTTTAAAACATCATATGTTGAGTACAAAAGAAAATTACAGAGTAGGAGATACATATAACAGCAAAGATCTCATTTCTGAAATACATAAAGAACTTCCATGATACAAAAAGAAAAAACCTAACGAACCAGTAGAAATGGGTCGGAGACTTGAAGAGGCAGAAAATGACCACAAAATAAGGTTATTCTGGTAGCCAATAAATATTAGCAGTCAGAAAAATAAATTAAACCTTTATGAGACACTACTAGAGACTACTAAGATGAAAAATGTTGAAATATTAAAATAAGATAAAAAATATCTGTTTTATCTCAATATGTAAAGAGCTTGGAATTCATTACTCTCATCCTTACAACAAGAAATAGCCGTTGCGGGGGTGGGGGGGACTGAAAACAACAACTTTTCTTGGACCCATCAGAGAAGTGAGTTTGAAAGGGGGACTGATACCACAAATGTGTTGAGTCAGATGCATTCAGGAACATAAAGTAGCTAAGATTAGCTTACCTGCAACAGAAGCCGCAGAATGACTTATAATGAGTAGAAATACTTAAATAGTTATTTTAACTAAATGTTAAAGGCTGAATTTAGACTAGTATAATAGTCTCCTATGCTTTTACCAACTTTCCCTCTAGCAACCCTATTAGGGCCTTACCATCCAAGACAGTTCCCTGATGACCCTGGCTGGGGAGGGAGGAGGTGCCTTTGTAAAAACTCTCTGACTCTTCTACTGACAAAGGCCTGGTCCTGTAGAGAAGGACCTCCCCAGAAGACAATTCTGTATGAAGAGGAACTCTGCCCCATTCCATCTTGATGTTGTATCTGCTAAGGAGCTACAAGTCATTCGGCAAGGGGTGGGGGGTTGGGTCTCTAATACTAGGTGGAGTAGAAAATTAAATACCCTAGGGAACTGAGACTTCATTAAAATATTGGAGATCTCCCTCCCCTAGGCATCCAACTGCAGCAGCAAGTTCTTAGTAATAACAGTAAAATATAGCTGACATAGTTTTGAGATTAAGACTTTCTCTGAGAAGTAGTATAAAGGCAAGATATGAAGCCAAGAGGAAGGACAAAATAAACCCACAAGAGGATTTGAACACTCTGGTATAATTACAACAAGCAAGCACACTCACTCCATAGCTGAATTAAGATAAATCTTAACACTAAAGGCTTATAACTTCAGTATCTATTACCTAACACATGATCATCTTTCAACAAAAAATTACAGAAAGCATGTCAAAGGGAAAAGTCCACATAATCTGAAGAGAAAAAGCAATCATCACAACAAACTCAGAAGTAATGAAAATGTTGGAATTATTAGGCAGGCAATTATAATAGCTATTTTTATTACATTTAGGTTCAAAAACACAAATAGTCTGAAGTATGTGACTCTTTCTTTGGTTGTGTTTCTGAATAACATTAGCACATGAGAAATCCCGGGACCTCAGTTGTGCCCCGTCCCCAGAACATCTACCTCACTGCATAGTAGCAGCCTTATCTCCTCATTGGTTACCGAGATCTCCAGCTCCCATCTCTGTCATCGTGGCCAATTGGGCAGACACTACACAAGCTGTGTAAGGAGGCTCTCTGACACCCACAGCTGCGCTAGCATGTCCTCTGATGCTTAGGAGCCTTTTGGGCAGTGGGAGGTTTTTGAGGAGCACATCAGGCCCACATACTCTCACACTTGCAGTATATCCATTCACAAATATGTCAGTCTCTTCATTGTCAACCCATTAATTTTGCTCATTTCAAATATCCAACCACCCAGCCAAACAGTTTTTTACTTAGGATCTGTATTTCAGCCCTTTCCTTACAATACGGTAAACAATTTAAAGTTCTGTCCATAGGAAGGATAAGGATTCTCATTCTGCACCTTTTCACATGTGAATGGGGTCATAACACCCCAAACCTTCTTTCCAGTTATGCTAGTCACCCATAACTCAGATTAGATTTTTTTCCTTCTTACTCAGATAGTCAAAGAAAACTCTTGAATCTGAGTGTGCCTTGGAAGGGAATGGCAAGGAGTCAAGATTGGACACAATAGGAATATGACCCAATGACTCATGCATTCTATTTTCTTTGATGATTGGCTCCAGCCTTGTTCCCTGTGTAACATTTTGTCCACTTATGATTTTGTGCCTCTTGAACATGCCAGATCTTATGTCAACATGAGTCATGTTCTTAATAGACACCATGGTTGGTATGGCCAACAAAGTCCCATCAGGACATAGTAACAAACCAAGAACCATTTCTTAGAAGGAGGTTACCTAGGGCCTCTATACCTAGGGGCCTCTCCCATGAATCTATTACCAGGACTTGGCAAAGTCTCCACATAGCATCCAGCTCTGCCACACAGGCTTGTAATCTAATAAAGTTGCAGACAAAATAAGTAAAGCTGCATGAGTTCAGCGTGAATGGACTTGGAGATTGCAGGTGATTCTTACTCTCTTCTGGCAACTTAAGTTAGGGGAGATTTTATTCCAGATCCTTCAAAGCTGAAGTGTTTCAGCACTTGTTGCTGTCAGACCAAAATATCGAAACTGATCAGATGGTAAAGATCACTTCCTTATCAAAGACCATGCCCCAATTTTCAAATACGATTGCCCACTAAACAACAGCAGCCTTCTCGCTGAAAGTTATACTTGAGCAGAATAAAATTTAATTTTGGTTCATTTGCATACTGTGGTCTAATTTCAAATTCTTTCAAAAATAAAGGCCAATGAATTGCTCATGAAAAATACAAGTAAAATTTGTTTTTAATATTCTGAAAATAAAAGAAATCCATTCCAGATGCCAAATCTGTAATAAAGTATGTTGATTTCACTGCTGGGGAGAGTGTCTAATAAGATTGTTAAAGAGCCCTATGCCCCCAGAAGTCTAAGACTCATTGATCTGATGAATATTAGTAAATTTTCAACACATTTTAAGTAACAGCATCTGCCACAGCTTCTCACCTCACAGCCTTTTATTATTTTTAAATATATTTTTGAATGTTTATATGTTGTTCTTATTTCATTTATAAATATGGTTAACTTGTTTTAAATAAAGAAAAACTTCACATCAAAGAGAAAATTTTATTACTTAAATTATGCATTAAGAAGACAAATGAAAAATTATATTCAAAAGTTCAGATTGATCAAAAGGACATCTTTCATGTATCTTTTACTTGGTACAAGTTTAGGCATTTCTCATATGCCAGTTACACTGATATTTTTTCTAGATAAGTCATCGTTAAGTAAAGTCACAACAAAATACTTTAGAACATTCAAGAATTTAACACAGATTTTACTGTGTTAACTACAATTCTAACCGAGTTGATGGCGTTTCACAGCAATGCACTAATTTGAAGCTGAAATGAGATTTGGCTTGGCCTCCAGTTAGGCCGTCCCAGACAGCAGAGCCGCCGCTGCTAAGTGCCGTGGTGGCTTTCTCGGGGGTGCACCACAGTGACTGGTGCAGGCTCCAGTCAACACTGCTGGTGACGAGTACAGTGAGAGTTGCTGGGCTTCGGAAGACAGTAGGTTTGTATTTATGTTGAGTAAATACAAGGTTGTGAGGACTTTTTGGTAATGGACCGTCTGCCTTGAAATTGCACTTAGTCCCTAACCATTCTCAGAGTATCCTCATTCAGGGATCTTATGAGGGTTATCTATTCCTGGGTGATTCATTAAAGAAACATAGAAAAGCAGACCCTCCCCCACCACACCACCACCCAGGCGGGGACACCCTTGAAATCCTCCACCTTTGAATGCCTCTTTATTCTCATCCATTGGTATTCTCGGACTATATCTTCCCATCATTCAGATACTGGAGAGCCCTGTAACTGGATGCAGTGGCACTTTCTAGCAGCCTGAATGAGTATTATACTTGCTGTGCCCTGGTACTATTTACTGTGCCAAAACAGAACTGTCCTACAGCTTCAAAGATTCTCTCTCCCATGCATTCCAATCTTAGTGTATGATGTGCAGCCTTGGCTGCAATTGAATATTAAACCATGTTTTCTGTCAATTTTGATATAAAGAAACAAGAGGCCTCATGTAATTTGGAGTTTTCCTGGTGTCTAATTTCAATCTAATGTACTGTTGGGAAACTAAGCTAGGAAATCTATATGGCTGGTCCATTTGGGGACTTGGTCTGCTATCTTTAGCCTGTGACAATTTCTGGTTTCTATTCCTTGTTCGGGAATGATAACAGTGTGATTTGCAGGTATAACTAACAAATGAGATCAATTAAAGTGTCTAAAAGTGACACCTGTCTGAGTATAGGGTTGCACTCCGTGACCCCCACAGCTTCGCTTCCTGCCACCCCTGCTGTCTGCAAGCCCTCTCCACAGGCAAAGGAACAATGGAGGGCTGTTTCCAAATGGGCACCAGCCCAGAAGGCAGCCCTATCCTGTGGTCTGGCTACATGATGATTATCGCTGCCTGGAAGCAGCAGGTGTATTTTTCAATCCCATTTACACAAATGATCCCTGTGTTTCATAGCATTCATTAATATATCTTCTTGAATTGCCCAATTTGTTACAAATTTGTACTGTCAGCTGCCTTTGTGATTGAATTGAATTAGTAATGAAATAGAAGATACCTTTCATGTGTGTGCATTATTGAATACTTTATTAGAAGACAAACTTGATACTTTGAAAAGCTCATAGGTCATTGAGAAGGGGGAAAGGGTTACTTTTGAGAAGAGTAGCAATTGGATAAAACACTCCAAAATGTTTGCATTTCTTCAACAAAATGTTTGTAAAAATAATAGCTAGTTGTCCAAACCCTATGACCATAAAGCTTTATATTAAGTGCAATGTGGAAATTACAAAGGCTCAAGTATCCTATATTATAAAAGCATAATATGCAAATCTACCCAGCAGCGGAACAACCAGTCGCTATGACATGCACTGACCACCACGGGGCAGATGCTCAATGCAGGAGCTGTCCCCTAGTGGTCAGTACACTCAGCCAGAAGCCGGCTCATGGCTGGCAAGCCCAGAGATGGCAGGAGCCTCTCCCGCCTCTGCTGCAGGTGGGCGGTAAGGAGCGAGGGGTCCCAGACTGCGAGAGCCCAGAACTATGAGAGGGATGTCTGACTGCCGGCTTAGGCCCAATCCCTGGGGAAATTGGGCCTCAGCTGGCAGATGGACATCCCCCAAGGGGTCCCGGGCTGCAAGAGGGTGCAGGCTGGGCTGAGGGACTCCCCCCACCCCCATGCACAAATCTCATGCACTGGGCCTCTAGTAGTTTTATAATTAAGTTTGATTACAATTGAAATGTTGAGCTGAACTTTGTAAATATGTCTTTGACTTAGTTTCCCACTTTTGGACAGCAAAAGCTAGATTATATAGTGAAAGGTGAAAATTTCTGTTCCAACTTACATCTCTGAAGTTACAAACAGTCTTTATAAAATAAATTGATATAATTAGTATTCTTGAAACTATAGCTTAATGGGATTCTCCAAAGCTTGTCAGAGTCTCCAAACCAGAATACACTAGAGAGATTAGAGAGATTTTGCCTACTAAAGCATTTCTAATTCTCTTTCTCTAATAGCTGAACCTCTCATAAGTAAGATGGTCAATATACCAGTGTGTCTGGGATGGTCCATGGTTGATGCCTGTCCCCACACATATTCTTAAAGAGACCCCATTGATCCACACAAATAGGTTTGAACAATTAATCTTACAGACATCCAACTTGTAAATCTAAAAAATAACACTGTAAAAGTTAGTTACATTTTATTTAAGCAAAATAATATCACAGTTATAAAAATGCAATTAAAAGCACTCATCCAAATAAGCTGCAGTTAGACACAAGTGACTGAGTTTTTCTAGAAGACAGCCAGAGCCCCTCAGCTGTGCAGATGCTGGGCATGATATAATTCTTATGTGTTAATGTTCAATTGGTTCAGTCCTTTGAAATAGTTACACAAAATTGTCATTTAATTATCACCAATCACCACATACAGAACTATGCTATACCTTATTCTGCAGCAAAGAATACAATACATTGGGAGGAAATCTAATTATACCTTATCTCATACCATTTCTCTGCAAGCAGTAGGATTCAAACCACAAAAATCAAAGCTACTCAATCATTTCTAGCATGCAGAGTAGAATCAACAAAGTTTATATCACAAGGAGAGAAAATACTTCTACATTTACATTTTTGAAAACACAGGCCACTGATGTAATTCACTAAGAAGAGAGCCATATACAGGTAGGAAAATGTGGTCATCTGGGGCCATTATTACCTACTGAAAATCTCATTATATCTATATCTTCTATATCCATATCTATATCTATGTCTATTTCTACATAGACAGGTTGATAGGGATATATAAGATATAGATATATGTCTGCATATAAGACATAGATATATTGTGTGTTGGATTAGATAAAATCTGAAAAACAGTGATATAACTCAATCTCTTTTAATCAACCTTAGAAACTTAGATAGATTAATTTACCCAAGGTCATAGAGGAAGATAATTTTGGAGTTAGGTTTCTATTTCTTCATTCCCTCCGGCCCTCTCTTCCTTCTTTCATTTTTTTTTTTTTACTAGTTTTTTATTAGGCATCCCACCGCCCTGCTACTGCTTTCCAAGAGCGGAAGGTGCACAGACTCCTCATGTTTGTGTGGCCTGATCAAGTTCTCATTAGAGTTGTTCATTGTATATCTGGTGAATGTAGAAATGTTTGAGATACCATTACAGAAGGTAAGTGTTTGCTATTGATAAAGGTCTTGATACCATACATTAATGTATCCACATCCCTGACTCCATGAAGAATTCACATGGTCTGAAAGGATAATTTTTCAGTGAGGAGAGCAGTGACCTATTTAACCAAGAAATATCAGATAGGTTGAGATAATTTCATATACTCAGCAGAACATTCAATGGTACCAACATAGGCCATTTGATAAAGAACTTTTTTAGGAATAATAGATTTTAAAAGGTAGAAGAACTTGGAGAATAACTGGAAACTACTGTAAATGAGGTGAGCTTTTCTCAAACAAGTAGAAAATGATGCTGAGAAAGAATGATGAAAGCATATCACCGAGGACTCTGAACACTGAGTTCTTTAATGTAACAGAGCAACCTGCTTCAAGTTCCTAATAGAGACTTGATCAGCATATCTTTGAGGTATTTGATCCAGAAAGTTATAATAGAATAATTAACTCTGTCTCAGAGTCTAGTTAAATATGGGATAAGTAAACTGAAAAATATATTTCTAGAAGTGTAAATATTATGAGATTACACACCAAAATATTAATTCCAGCCAACCAACCAGAAGATCCCTGTTTTGTCTCAATCAGTCTCATGCATGCCCAGCAAACCTAAAAACTAGCTTGTAGTAAGTTTGCAGGCACTGTTCCACCCCCCGAATGGACCTGTGAGCTCATGTACATCCTACAGCTTCTACCAAAGTAAAAGAGAAGTCAAAGTAGAGACAAGATGGCAGCATAGGTAAATGCCTGTACTTGCTGCCTCCCACAGCCACATCAAAATTACAACTAAAATACAGAACAACTATCATCCAGAACCGTGTGAAAGCTGGCTGAGTGGAAGTACTACAACTAGAGAGGTAAAGAAGAAAGCGCATTGAGACTGGTAGGAGGTGCAGAGGCTGCAACAGGCTGGTCCGGCAACTGGGTGTGCCGCTTTTTTAAATGGGAGGGAGATTGCCTTCAAGGAGTCCGCCCAGAGGAGCAAGGGGTCCCAGACCCACATCAGACCCCCCAGCCCAGGGTCCCAAAGCTGGGGAAAGAGGTCCCTATGGGCAGTAAGAACTACGGACTGAAAAAAAGAGTGCGGATTGGGGCTGGGTGACACACAGGCTGCTGGAGACCTAGATGTTCCTCTTAAAAGGCTGGCACCATGAACTGAACTTACCAGCTCCCACTTGCTCTGAGCTCCAGTGCTGGGCGAGGCTTTGGGGGACCCAGACACATACAGAGAGAAACTGGACTGTTTGGCATCGGGGCAGGAACTTGGGGCTGCTTTCTTCCAGATGGAGGTGCTCATAGAGGTCATTGATCCCATGCTGGGACCTCCCTGGTATAGGGCTGACTGGCAGCCATTTCTGTTTGTTCCACCCTGGAAATTCCCTGAGATCGGGCTCCAGCCAGTTTACAACCCCACCCAAGCTGTGCCCAGTGGCTTTTGCATATGAATGGCCTGTCCTTTCTCAGCCTAAAATCTGTCAAACAAGCTGCAGCTGAGTCAGGGAGCCCCAAAGATATCAATAAAAGGCCCAAGACCCGGCACCAGCACCAGCCTGCCTTGCTTCACAGCTGGGCCTCTTCTGGGCACTTCCAAACCTGATACAAAGAGGAGGAATCTGCAGATCTCTCTGTAGCTCCTGCTGGGTGGCTACAGGCAGTGGCTGACTTTGCACCTCCCTGGAGACCCAAGAACCAGTTCACCCAGTGGTCAGTGTCAGACCATACTAGATTACAACTCTACATATCTACAAGCGACATACTCAAGGGGCAGACTCAGTGAGCACCAAATCCCCACTGAAGCAAGTCCTGCCCCTTAAGGTGTCTCCTGTACAGCAGCTCTCTGACTGTAGTCATACTGGTCCCCACAGCCAATTGGCTTGGAGGTCAATTCCTCCCAGTGACAACAATAGCAATCAAGGCTCAACTACAACAAGACTGTGCACACAGCCCACACAGGATGCACCAAGCGTGTCCACCTCAGGTGATTGGGGAGGCTGAGACACTGGGCCCTATAGGACACCTACTACACAAGGCCACTCTATCACCTCAAGGAGACTTAGCAGCTACCCAATACGTAGAAACAAACACAGGGAAGCAACCAAAATGTGGAGACAAAGAAACATGTAACAAATGAAAGAAATGGAAGAAAGCAAACTACTGGATATAGAGTTCAAAATCACAGTTATAAGGTTACTCAAGAATCTTCTAGAAACCTCTGAGGAACTTAGTGAGACCTTCAAGGATCTTAGTGAGAATTCAAAAAAAAAAAAAAGGAAAAGGACTAGTCAGAAATTAAGCATACACTGACTGAAATAAAGAATAATATACAGGGACTCAACAGTAGACTAGAGGATCCCGAGAATCAAGTAAATAATTTGAAATACCAGGAAGCAAAAAACACCCAACCAGATGAGCAAAAAGAAAAAGGAATTCAAAAATATGAAGATAGTGTAAGGAGCCTCTGGAACAACTTCAAGCATACCAACATCTGAATTATGGGGGTTCCAGAAGAAGAGAGCAAGGTATTGAAAACCTATTTGAAGAAATAATGATAGAAAACTTCCCCTACCAGGTGAAAGAAATAACCTACAAGTCCAGGAAGCACAGAGAATCTCATACAAGAGGAATCCAAAGAGGACCACACCAAGACACATCATAATTAAAATGCCACGGGCAAAAGACAAAGAGAGATTCTTAAAAGTAGCAAGAGAAAAACAGTTATCTACAAGGGAGTGCGCATATGACTGTCAGCTGATTTCTCAACAGAAACTATGCAGGCCAGAAGGGACTGGCAAGAAATATTCAAAGTGATGAATAGCAAGAACCTGCAACCAAGATTACTCTACCCAGCAAAGCTATAATTTAGAATTGAAAGTCAGATAAAGAGCTTCACAGACAAGAAAAAGCTTAATGAGTTCATCCCTACCAAACCAGTATTATATGAAATGCTGAGGGGTATTCTTTAAGAAGAAGAAGAAGAAGAAAAAGGTAAAGTTAAAAAATTATGAACAACAAAGTAACAACAAATACATATCTATCAACAAGTGAATCAAAATTAAATGAATAAAAAATCTGATGAACAGAATAAACTGGTGAATGAAATAGAATCAGGGACATGGAAATGGAATAGACTGACGATTCTCAGAGGGAAGGGGATGTGGGGGGTGCAGGAAGAGATTAGACAAAGATCTTATATGCATGTATGCTGTACCTATGGACACATACAATAGGGTAGTGATGACTGGAGTGGGGTGGAAACCAGGTGGAGGGGAGCTATTGGGAGAAAAAGAGGACAACTGTAATAATCTCAACAATAAAGATTTAAAAACACAACAACAACAAAGTAGAGACTTTTCTTAATGCCTTTCTTCTCTTCAAGTTTTTTTTTAAATATATTTTTATTGTTTTCAGAGAGGAAAGAAGAGAGCTAGAGAGATAGAAACATCAATGATGAGAGAGAATCATTAATTGGCTGCCTCCTGCATGTCCTCTACTGAGGGGGATCGAGTTCGCAACCTGGGCATCTGCCCTTGGCCAGAATCAGACCTGGGATCCTTTAGTCCACAGGCCAATGCTATATCCACTGAGCCAAACCGGCTAGGGCATCTCTTCAACTCTTAACAACCCCAAGCTTCACTTATAATCCTATATGCAAAGGGTAATATGCAAATCGACCAAACAGTGAAACAAACAGTCACTATGCTACACACTAACCATCAGGGGGCAGATGCTCAACACAGGAGCTGCCCACTGGTGGTCATTGCACTTCCACAGGAGGAGCACTGCTCAGCCTGAAGCCAGCTCATGGCTGGCCAGTGCAGCATCAGTGGCAGGAGCCTCTCCCGCCTCCGCAGCAGCGCTAAGGAAGTCAGACTAATGGCTCAAGCCCACTCCCTGCTGGGGAGCGGGCATGAGCCATTAGTTGACATCCCCTGAGGGCTCCTGGGCTGCCAGAGGGATGCCTTACTGCCAGCTTAGGCCCAATCCCTCGAGGAAATGGACATCCACCAAGGAGTCCCAAACTGCGAGAGGGTGCAGGCCAGGCTGAGGGAACCCCCCACAAGTACACAAATTTTCATGCACAAGGCCTCTAGTCTACATTAATAAAAGAGAAACATGTAAGTTGAGCGCACCTCCACTATGCCCACAAGCCACGCCCACAAGCCAATCAAAAGCGAGTATGCAAATTAACCCAACCAAGATGGCTGTGGCCACAGAGCGAGCAGGAGGCTTAGGTTTCCCTGGCAATGGAGGAAGCCAAGCTTCCTGGCTGGCCCTGGCCTCCACTCAAGGCTACAAAGTTTCAATTATAGAAGATAAATAAATCCCAGATACCAGGGCCTTCGCTTGTGTCGCCGGGGGGCATGGCCAGCTTGCAAACAACCACAGGCCCCTCGCCCAGGCTGCCCCATGCACCAAGAAAACCCCCACCCTAATCCAGGACACCCTTCAGGGCAAACCAGCTGGCCCCCACCCATGCACCAGGCCTCTATCCTATCTAGTAAAAGAGTAATATACAAATTGACAGTCACTCCAAAACACAAGATGGCTGCCCGCATGTGGTCAAAGATCCTGCCCCCAAGATGGCCACCACAAGATGGCCAGCAGGAGAGGGCAGTTGAGAGGGACCAGGCCTGCAAGGGAGGGAAGTTGGGGGCAATCAAGCCTGCAGGGGAGGGCAGTTAGGGGTGACCAGGCCAGCAGAGGAGGGAAGTTGGGGGTGACTGGGCCTTCAGGAAAGGGCAGTTGGGGGGGACCCAGGCCTGCAGGGGAGAGCAGTTGGGGGGACCAGGCCTGCAGGGGAGGGCAGTTAGGGGTGATCAAGCTGGCAGGCAGAAGTGGTTAGGGGCAATCAGGAGGGCAGGCAGGTGAGCAGTTGGGAGCCAGCAGTCCTGGATTGTGAGAGGGATGTCCAACTGCCCATTTAGGCCCGATTCTACCGGGATTGGGCCTAAACAGGTAGTTGGACATCCCTCAAGGGGTCCCTGATTGAAGAGGGTGCAGGCTGAGCTGAGGAACACACCCCCGTGCACAAATTTCGTGCACCGGGCCTCTAGTAATAGTAATAATAATAGTATAGTAGCTCCTTTTATCTGTGGGTTTGCTTTCTGTGGTTTCAGTTATCTTTGGTCGACTGTTTTCCAAAATTATTAAATGGACTAGAGGCCCGGTGCACGAAATTCATGCACGGAGGGGGGGGTGTCCCTCAGCCCAGCCTGCGCCCTCTCCAATCCAGGACTGCTGGCTCCCAACTGCTCAATTGCCTGCCTTCCTGATTGCCCCTAACCGCTTCTGCCTGCCAGCCTGATCACCCCCTAACCACTCTGTGGCCAGCATGATTGATGTCTAACTGCTCCTCTGCCAGCCTGTTTGCCCCTAACTGCCCTCCCCTTCAGGCCTGGTCACCTCTAACTGCCCTCCCTTGCAGGCCTGGTCTCCCCAACTGCTCTCCCCTGCTGGCCTGATTGCCCCCAGGTCCCTCCCCTGCTGGCCATCTTGTGGTGGCCATCTTGTGTCCACATGGGGACAGGTTCTTTGACCACATGGGAGCAGCCATCTTGTGTGTTGGAGTGATGGTCAATCTGCATGTTACTATTTTATTAGATAGGATAGAGGCCTGGTGCATGGGTGGGGGCCAGCTGGTTTGCCCTGAAGGGTGTTCCAGATCAGGGTGGGGGTTCCCTTGGGGCATGGGACGGCCTGGGCGAAGGGCCTGTGGTGGTTTACAGGCCAGCCACGCCCCCTGCCGACCTAAGCGGAGGCCCTGGTATCTGGGATTTATGTATCTTCTACAATTGAAACTTTTTAGCCTGGAGCGGAGGCCTAGGCCAGCCAGAGCTGCAGAAGCTTGGCTTCCTCCATCACTGGGGGCAACCCTAGCCACCTGCTCTTCCAGCTCTGGGCTGCCGCCATTTCTGTTGGAATTTATTTACCTTCTATAATTGAAACTTTGTAGCATTGAGTGGAAGCCTAGGCCAGCAAGAGCAGGTGGAAAGCTTGGCTTCCTCCATTGCCAGGGAAACCCAAGCCTCCCTCCTGCTCTCTGTGGCCGCAGCCATCTTGGTTGGGTTTATTTGCATATTTGCTCCTGATTGGCTGGTGGGCATGGCTGGTGGGCATGGCTTGTGGGTATAGCAGAGGTATGGTCAATTTGCATATTACTCTTTTATTAGATAGGATAATTCCAGAAATAAACGATTTATAAGATCTAAATTGTGGGCATTCTGAGTAACATGATAATGTCCTGCTCCATCCCACCTGGGCTTTGAATCTCCCCCTTGTCGAGTGTCCACACTACAGATGACCCCACCCATTAGCCACTCAGTAGTGGTCTGGCTGCAGATGAACTGTCTGGTGTTGCATGCTGGTGTTCAAGTCACCTTATTATACTTGGTAATGGCCTTTCAGCATGAGAGTGGTGAAGCTGACATTTACAGAAAAGCTGTAAAGTGCTTCTGTGAAGTAAAAAGGTAAAAGTTCTCAACTTAAAAAAAATAATAATAAAATTATATCTTGAGTTTGCTAAGATCCACAGTAAGACAGGATCTTCTATGCATGAAGTTGTGAAGAAGAAAGAAGAAATTCATGCTAGTTTTGCTGTCACACCTCAAGCTGCAAAAGTTAAGACTATAGTACATGGCTAGTATTTAAGATGTAAAAAAATAACACGTTAAATTTGTGGGTGGACAAACAAAAAATGTATTCCAATGGGCCTGCAATATGTTGTGCCAGAAAGCATTAAGCCCATCCAAAGACCTCAGCCAGGGATTCCCTGCAACTTTCACCACAAGGATGGGATGGGCACACAAATAGAGGAATAGGTTCAGTCTGAAAATATAAAAAATATTGGAAGGAGGATGGAGAGAGAGAGGTCACATTCATATCATTTTAATCCCAGTACATTGTTATAATGGTCCTATTTTATTATTAGTCCTTGTTATTATTTTACTGTACTTAATTTATAAATTAAACTTTATCATAATACATATGAGCAAAAAAATGTATACAGGATTTAGTACTGTCTGTGGTTTAAGTCACTCACAGTAGCTCTTGGAATGTACCCCCCAGATATGGGGCCAATTGGTATAATAATAACTCATCATAGTCATGAACAAAACAAAATTTATCATTTTTTTCTTTTCCCAGTGGACTAGCAATTAGGACTTGACATGAGCGGGTGATGATTATTAGTCAGAACTAGTGCTGTAAAGGGATCCTTGTGTGGGCCCCCTGGAGGGGTCAGTGAGAGCGGCCGCACTCGGGCAATTACTCTTTCCTCTGTGAGTCTTTCTGAATTCAGGTGATTAATGTTGTGTGTTCTTCTACTCAGGCACTGCTTTTAAAAGCATTGTTTACCTTCGCCTTGTAATCAGCTTGCCTCAGCAACCCCTTATTACCCTTGATAACAGTGGCTGCAATTTAGACCTGAAAGAAATAGGTCTAGGATGAGCCTTCGAAGCCTAAAGCTACTCTGTAACCCTGTTTTCTCCATTTGTAATTTACTTCCAAGAACAATGATTTGCATTTCAGTTGGCTTATACCTGTAAATGTATCACACAGGTAAAGTGGCCACAGCACACACTCATGGCTCTGCCACATTCCAGTTGCATTTGAGCCACTGTAGAGATGGCTACAGACACAATTCAAACCCAAAATGAGATGATTCCTTTCAGAAAAGAGACATTAGTGCAGTTTGCACTGCTCTTTTAAAGTGGCATAAACAGCACTGTGTCATAGGAGTTTCAGGACCCCCGCCGTTGAAGAATGAGTAAAAAGGGGAGCTCCTGGCAGCATCATCTGGGGGAGGCAGGGAAAGATAAGGCTCCCTGGAGCTGCTTCACATTGTCTCAAATAAATAAATATTTTTTAAACACACACACACACAAAAAACCAAAAAGATGTAAAGGGGGCCGGTAACACATGAAAGAATCTCACCACCTCTGGTCATCAAGGAAATACAAATTAAACAAGAATGATACCACTCTGCACCTATACGAAGGAATAAAGGGACATAAAGCTGTGAAACAACTGAAACATGCATATATTGTCACTAGGAATGCACCATGGTCCTACTGCTTTAGAAGTCAGTTTAACAGTATTGTAGAAAGTTAAACATAGTTCTGCCCTTTGACCTAGCCATCCTACTTCAAGGCAAATGAAAGCAACACACTTCTACACAAGTTTGTTTACACAAAAGTCTCTAATAGCAATGTTCACATTAATCCCTAGTAACTCAAAATGTTCGTCAACAGATGATTTACTACTCAGTAATTTTAAAAAATAATAAAGTATTAATTCATGCAACAACATAGATGGATCTCAAGAATAATGTGCAAGTAAAATCCATCAAACAAGACCACCTACTTGTCTTAGTCTGTTTGGGCTACTATAACGATACAACATTCTAGGTGTATTTCTTACAATGCTGGCGGCTGCAAGTCCAAGGTCAGGAAGCCAGTGTGTTTGGGTTCTGGTGAAGGCACTCTTCAGAATGGCAGACTGCCAGCCTCTTGCTGTGTCTCACCTGGTGGTAGGGCGAGGGGTTCAGTGGGCTCCACATCATGACCCATGCACACCCCAAAGACCCAACTTCTAATATAGTTTATCTCTAGGGGTTAGGGTTGGCTGGACCATTACAATACTAGATAATCCACTGACATAAAATTCAAGAAAAGGCAAAAGCATAGTGACAGAAAACAGATCAGTGGTGACCTGCCTGGGATTGTCAGGGAGGGGAGAGAATTGAGGGCCACAAGGAAGCCCCTCAGTGGCTATGGGACAGCTCTCTCTTGACTGTAGTGGTACTTCCATGACTGCCAGGAACTCCACATCCATCCAGTTGTGCACAATGTGGATGAACTTAATAGGTGCATTTATACCTTCATAAGGAAAGAAAGAACTGATCTCAGTAATAGAATGAAGGGAATGTAGATGTATTTAATTAAGATCTTTATAAATAAACACTCATCAAAAACAATAATTTGTCATAATAGTGTCACTGTATTTACTCTGTACTGTTACTTTGGATTAATTTTGTCTTTCAGTAGAATATGTTACCACTGAAAGGTACACTGTCACCTTGACCATGTTGTAGGACCATAATGTAGGACTATGCAGTAGGACCATGGTGCATTCCTAGTGACAATATATGTATGTTTCAGTTGTTTCACAGCTTTATGTCCCTTTATTCCTTCGTATAGGTGCAGAGTGGTATCATATTCCTGTTTAATTTGTATTTCCTTGATGACCAGAGGTGGTGAGATCCTTTCATGTGTTTACTGGCCCCCTTTCCATCTTCTTGTTTTGTGTGTGTGTGTTGTTTAAAAAAATATTTATTTATTTATGTATTTATTTGAGAGAGAGAGAGGAAGGGAGAGGGAGAGAGAGAGATATCCCTGTGGGAGAGAGAAACATTGACCAGCTGCCTCCTGCATGCCCTCTACTACAGAATGAGCCTACAACTCGTGCCTTGATCTGGAATTGAACTAGTGACCTTTTGGTGCATGGGACAATGCTTAATCAACTGAGCCACACCAGCCAGGGTTCATCTTCTTTTGTATACTGCTTAAATCTTTGGCCCATTCATTAGGTTGTTTTACTTCTTATCATTGATACACAGGCTGCTGGGTTTTGTTTGTTTGTTTGGTTGGTTTGGTTTGGTTTTAGGTCAGGAAAAAAATTCAAAAAGTATGTTCTTTGTTGTTTTTGTTTTAAAATGTTATCACCTAACAATTTAGAAAACACAGATTTTGTATTAAATAATCCCTCCATGTATGTCAACAGTCTAGGCCCTCCTCCTGTGTCCTAGGTACTTAGACAAGAATTTGTAAAATAAATGAAAAATCATCTACTCATGTCTTGGGGATTCAGAAAAAGTAGACCCAACACTGAACTCATTATTTTCCCTTGCCAAATATAAGGCTGCTATGGTCCTTCTATGCTATCCACAGAGACCAGAAATGCGGGAGTCATTTTGTTCCCCACTTTCATTTGCCATTTCCAATTGGTTCCCAAGTCAACCTCATAAATCAAGTGTAAAACCCACACGTTCTTTCTTCATCATGCCATTTCCTTAGCTAAACATTCTATCTTCTTTATGTTTAATGGCCTCTCGCCTGACAGTATCTGTGTTGTTCTCCTTTATGTCCAGAGTGCTACCAGGTAACTTTTTGTGGCAGAAAAAAAAAAAAAAAAAACCAACATTGAGTCAAATCATTCAACTTTTTAACATCTCCCCATAGTTACCCAATGCCTTTAGGATCAGATCCCTTCAAGAGCATACCAGCTCACCAGGCTGTGCCTCCAAATAAATCCCATACTCTGTGTAACAACCCAGCAGCTGCACCAAAGGACATGCCACACCCAGCACTTCACAATGCTTACCAATCCACCCCATCTAGATGTATTTAATTAAGATCTTTATAAATAAACACTCATCAAAAACAATAATTTGTCTACCTGGAACTCTCTAGGCCCATTACCCACCCCTTTGTCCTGCAAAAGTCTGCAACTATGATACATGCTCCCTGACCGAAGTACATCCTTCCCCTGAGGTTCCTAGAGCACCTGGCATGCCCTGTCATGGCATATGTCACACTTTACCACCACAGAAGGATTATTTCTCCCATGGGAAAAACAAATTGCATGGTTTAATATAGATCCCATAGAGTAACATAAAAAGAATAGACTCAGGAGTGATGTCTTGGCCAATGGTGGATTAGAGAGCTTTAAGACTCAGTCTGTCTACTGAAGCAATGTTCAAACTAATATAATTAACTGTTCCTAGAACTCCTTAATTGAATAAAAAATGTTTACAGCAACTATGAAGAAAGGACTGCTAAATTTCATTTCAGCACTTTTTGCTTAATGGCCTATTATCCCCTATTCCATAGCTTAGCAGGATCCATAGGGACATCAACTTGCATTCCTATACAGCTTTCTGGGATGAAGGTGGAGAGGATATGGATCTTATTTGTAAAAATTTGCATTTGCATATTTTGACCTGTCTGGTGGTTCCCTAAGAGACTAACTCAGAGGTTTGCCTTTTCTCCTCACTCTGGTCTCCCAAGGTGGTATGTGTTAGAAGCATTTAAGGCCATATACTACCCATCACCATTTGGGTCCAGAGATGGAAGATAGGACAAGAAGCAAGTAAACCAAAGACCTAAGAAGGAGAAACCTGAGAAGGAAGATTCTCATGGAAATAAGGGCTTTGAAGGGCTACCGAAAACACCTGGAAAATTGAATTTAATGCCTGATCCCAGGCTTGAATGTATGCCACAGAAGATCAGCAAGAACCTTAGGTTTATACCTCTGGCTGACCTTTGATCTCTGTGAAAGAATGAGGGAAAGGCTAAGGCAGAGTTGTCATTGGCCTGGCTAAATGTCAAAAGGTACCCAGTTCAGAGGCAATATATAAAAACTAGGGGAGCATTCATTTTTTTAATTTTTTTTTTTTTTGGCTGTAGTCACTGAAGAAAATCTCTTTAGGTCACTGGCTGATCACTGAGAAGATGAAACAGAGATCACAAGACAAGGAATACTGCCTCTGCAAAATGGCTTGGAAAATTCACTAATCTATAATAATAAAAGGGTAATATGCTAATTAGACTGGGTGTCTTCTGGAAATCATTCCTGACATCCTTCCTGACGAAGCGGAAGCTGCAGCCGGGTCTCTGGAGGAAGGAAGCCCAGGTCCTGGGTGCTGGAGGGAAGCCAGTGCCAGCAGCCAGGGGGGAAGGAAGGCCTACTATTGCACAAATTTTCATGCTTTGGGCCTCTAGTTATATTATAACCCTCAAGAAGAACAACATGAAAATGCTAGGAAGTGGGAAGAATCTGATTAATAACGTTATTGCACTGTAGTATTTAAATGTCCAGTTGTCAACCAAAAAAAATTGTTAGATATATAAAGAAAAAGGAAACTATGGTCCATTAACAAGAAAAGAAGAAAGAACTGACAGAAACTGTCCTTGAGGAAGCCAAGCTGGATTTACTAGAAAAAGACTTTTTATACCAATTGTTTTAGATGTGATGAAAGAGCTAAAGAAAACCATGGACAAAAAAAAAAAGAAAAAAAAGAAAGAAAAAAAGAAAGGAAACAAGGATAATGCCATTTGAACAAAGAGAAAATATCAGGGGAAGAGAAATAAATTTAGAAAAAGAAAACAATAAGAAAAGGTTGAAAAGTAGTAGAGCTGAAAAACTAAATAGCTGAAATAAAAAATAACTATGTTTGGTGCCAGGTAGGTACAGGCAATATTGGGGGACCACTTTGTAAAGTATATGATTATCTAACCACTATGCTGTACACCTGAAACTAATCCTACCTAATAAAATGGTAATATGTAAATTACCATCACTCCGCTACGCCCACAATTGGGCCGGCGGGAGGTGCAGGGGGCAGGACTTGGGGTGGCTGGGGTAACCGATTGGGCCAGCGTCTGTGCCACAGCTGTGCTGCAGAACAGAAGGGGCCTCTGGGGCAGCGAGCTCACGTCCCGCCACGGACCATCAAAAGCAGGGGAACTGGGTGCCTGCCTGCTCCGGCACCAGCGGACAGGCACCCAGCTCCCCCACGATCGAAAGCGAAAGCGTGGGAGCTGGGTGCCTGTCCGCTCCGGCACCAGGCCTTTCAGAAGCCTCCGCCACGCCGGAGGCTTCTGAAAGGCCTGGTGCACCGGCAGACAGGCACCCAGTTCCCCCTCGATCGAAAGCGAAAGTGTGTAGGGGACCCTACAAGTGCATGATTCAATGATACAAAATAACATTGAATCTAAACTGTAACTGAAAAATAAAACTTTAAAAAATCACTAGAGAGTTTCAACAGAATATTTGAACAAGCAGAAAAAGAATCAATAAACTTAAAGATAGGGCATTTGAAATTACTGTGTCTGAAAAGCAGAAAGAATATGAAAGAAAAAAATAGAGTCTATGGGACCTATGAGACATCATCAAGTGTACTGATATAGCATTATGGGACTCCCAGAAGTATAAGAGAAAGAGAGAAAGGAATAGAAGGGATATTAAAGAAATAAGGCTGAAAAATTCCCAATTTTTATGAAAGACATGAATCCACAAATTCAAATAGCTGAAACGACTCCAAATAAAATAAACTCAAAAAAGATCTAAACTTAATACATTTTAGTCAAACCATTGAAATACGAAGGCAAAGAGATAATTTTGAAAACAGCAGGTGAGAAGGACCTGGTCAATTACACCATGGGAGTCTCAATAAAGTTAACAGCCAGCCTAGAACCATCCAAAATTATGAAGACCAAATGGCAATGGGGTGACATGTAGGAAGTGTTGTAAGAAGAAAACTGTCAACAAATAATTCACTATCCAGTAAAACAATTCTTTAAAATGAAGGAGAAATTAAGCTAGTCCTAGACAAACAAAAGCTGAGGGAGTTTGTTATTGGTAGGCCTACCCTGCAAGAAATGCAAAAGGGTGTCCTTCAGAATAAAATAAAGGATGCTTGATAATAACTCAAAGCCATACAAAGAAATAAAGAACACTAGTAAAGGTAATTGCATGGGTAAATATAACAGCTAGTATTGTTGTACTTTGAATTTATGATTCCAGTTTTTGTTTTCATATGGTTTAAAGGCAAATCATAAAAAATGTATAACTCTATTTAATGATCACATGGTATATAAATATATAATTTGTAGCAACAACACAACTAGAGAGGGAGAAGAACTGTGAAGAAATAGTTTTGTATGCTGTTGAAGCTAGGATAGTGTCAATTTAAAGTAGATTATTATAAATTTAAGGTATTGTAATCCCCAGATTAAGCACTAACAGAATAACATAAAATACACAGAAAAGGAAATGAGGAGGGGAAACATAAACTAAAAGTAATCAAACACTAAAGAAGGAAGACAGTATTATAGGAACAGAAACAAAAAGATATGACATGTAAAGAACAAATAGCAAAGTGGCAGAAGTATGTTCTTCCTTATCAGTAGTCATTTTAAATATGAATGAATTAAACACGTCAATTAAAATACAACTATATATCTACAGGCCATCTTTAAGAAACACATCAGAGTCAAAGATACAAAAAAGTTGAAAGTAAAATATATACAAATGGCCAAGCAGGACATGAAAAGATGCTAAATATAATTAATTATTAGGAAAATGCAAATCAGAGCTACAATGGGATACCTATTTACACCCACTAGGATGGCTTATAAACATTTTTAATGGAATACTATAAGTGTCAGCAAAGATGTAGAGAAATTGAAACAGTTGTACATGACTGATAAGAATGTAAAATGGTGCAGCCATTGTGAAAAGCAGTTTCGTGATTCTTCAAAATGTAAATTATAGAATTGCCAGATTACAAAGTAATTCCATTTCCAGATATATACTCAAAAGATTTGAAACACGTGCCCAAACAAAAAAAAAAGAAACAGCATTATTCACCATAGTATATCAACTCAAGTTGATATACTGATACATGCTACAATGGAGATGAATTCCAATAATATTATGTTAAGTAAAAGAAGCCAGACACAAAATATATGTGTTTGATTCTATTATATGGATGGAATTTCTAGAATCAGTAAATCCATAGAGAGAGAAAACAGGTTGTTGTTTTTCAGGGCCCTGGGCTAGAGGAGAATTGGAAGTGACTGCTTAATGGGTACAGAGTTTTCTTTTTGGGTGCATACTTCAAAATAATTATATTTTATCTAAATTTCACCCCAATAAAAAAGTCAGAGCTTTTGTTTGAATAATAAGCTAGGCAATTTGAAATAAAATAATTCGTTTAAGTTGTGCATACGAATCTTTGGATAGATTTTTTTAAATAATACAAATGCCCTTTAATAACATTTACTTCATTTCTGAAAAAAATGGTGGTACCAAAAAATGACATATTAATTGTCTCAACAAATCAGTACTTATCTTGACCATCTTGATTTATCTTTTTAATATCATTTAAAAAAGGTTATTTTAAGAAGAGACAAGATATAATTATATCTCAGGGAAATATATTCTTAAACTTAATTATCAAATACTTGGATTTCTACAAAAAGTAATAACACTGGTGAAACTGAAAAGTGGTGGGTTAAACAGACTACTTTTTCCTAAATAAAAACATACCCATGAAACCTGTAAGTATTTTTTTCTCACTTAGGAGTTATTACTATCTGTTTGATTTACCCACCACTTTTCACACTGGTGAAACTGTTATTACTTTTAAAATAAATGTTAGAATGGCTGCACCAGCTCCAACAGTATTATACAAGACAATAATCCAGAGTCATATTATTTAGGGAGACATGAAATCCAGAGAGAAAAGGCATTGCTTACATTATTCCAGAGAGAAAAAAAGTGAGGAGTAATCCAATTAAAGCTAAGATACATTTTTTAATGTTGTATCATCACTGATAAGCTCGTGGATATTTGACTTCAGGAGATGGCTGGAAACTGGTTGTCAGTCTGTGGGGAAGCATGGGACTTGGCTGGAAAGTCTGTAAGGAGGACATTTCGAGATAAGGGAAGAGTGCTGAAGGTGGCCCACCCTGTTTTTTGGAATTCAAAATTAGGGGAATGCAGAAGGAGGCACCCCTAATTATTCCTTGACCTTTCCAAACAAGTCTGTGCACGTGCAGACCTCTGGGTGTTTACTGGAATCCTTATGCTTAATCTTTAGGTGTCCTTCCTTAAAGGACACTGAAAACATGTGTCCTCCCAATAGTACTTATTCTACTGATTGTATCTAAAAGATAAAATTTATCTCAAACTGCTGTTACAATAAATGCCTAACAAGGCGGCTATCGAGGCTGTCTGGTTCCTTTACCCGGCAGTCCCTTAGCCCCCTCTTTCACAGAAAAGTTTGTGTTGGAGAAATCATTCATCTGTTGCTCAGGGTCTACTGGTCACCCCCGGCATCAATCAAGGTCAATAGTAGCTAGCTTCTCTTCTTTTCTTCTCAGACTCTATGTTGGCTTCATCCCATTTACACGTGGTGGCTGCTGATAGCACCAGACTCACACCATCCTCATTATTAGAACACAAACCAGCAATAAAAACATCTCTTTCCTGTCACTTCCATTCAAGTCCAGGATTCAATGCACTTGGACCAAATTGGATCAAGGGCCTACCCCTCTCCACCTATGAAGACTAAGAGGGTTTAGCAAAGCACGAGGTACATGTTAGAGTTGGAGGCAGAGATGCATTGAGAGTTGGGGAGCATTAGGGTTCAGTGGCCAAAGGAAGGATAAAGATATGCTAGGAACAGGGGAGGTATCCATGCAAGAATAACCCTAAAATGAGAAATAAGATGGCAACTTCCTAAACAAAGAATTACATTCTTTGGGGGTTCCTCTGTCTTGGAAAGGTCAGTAAGGATTTAGGGATTTGAGTGTCCTAGGTAGGAAGTGTAGGTAGTACATCCTGAAGCTTTCAAGGAGTGAAAATGAGTGAGACTCCAGTTTAGCAGACTAGAAGCAAGGCTAGGTCTCCCAGCTGAGACTGTGACTCAGCCTGAAACAGGAGATGAGAGAGTTTTTTGTTGTTATTGTTTAGCTATCCCCAAGAAGCTATGTGTGCAATGGAAACTAAAGAAAGCTGGAAGACAGATATATTAGTCTTGAGTAAAGATTCAAAGTGTCAGCAGTCTGCAGGAAAGATGAGTCAATTTTATAGATTGAGGTGGCATAGGAATTCTCAGCAGTTATATTGTGCTCTGCAAAACTGAGGCCTGAAATGTATCCTTCATATTTGTGGTAGACAGAATCCAAAACGTGTTCAGGCACTAACCTGGGATGTGTTCATTACCTTACATGACAAAAGGAACTCTATAGATCTGATTAGGAACTTTGAAATGTAGTCATGACTTTTGTCTTCTTGATGTGCAAATGCAGTCCTGGTGGTACTTTCTTCTTTCACTTTCATCAGAAGTCCTTTCAAGTCATTGCTACTTCCTGCCAATAATAGCATATAATCTACATATCTTAAGTTATTCACATTTCTTCTACCAATTTTCACTCCTCTTTCCTCTAAGTCTAGCCCAGATTTTCATATATATTCTGTGTATACATTAAACACCAAGAAGACAAAATTTATGACTACAGAAAAAATACACAACTTTAATATAAACAACAAAGACATTAAAATTGTTAAAGACTTTGCTTACTTTGGTTATGTCATCAATTAAAACCCATACTGCAGCCAAGAAATCAAGAGAAGGCTGAGATTCCAAAGGGCAGCAAAGACAAATTAGGGAAGAGCACCAAGAGCAAAGACATGTCATTAGAGACTAAAACTCAGGTCATCCACACCCTCGTATTTCCAGTTGCGAAAGTTGGACAATGAAGAAGTCTGATAAGAAAAAAAAAAAAAAAAAGATACATTTGAAATATGATGTTGGAGGGGAGCTCTATGGATACCCTAGGCCACCAGAAAAATAAACAAGTAGTCCCTAGAGCAAATGAAGGCTGACACATCACTGACGGTGAAAATGACAAAACTAAAACTTTCCTTCTTGGGGCACATCATGAGAAGGAGGGTTCTTTGGAAAAGACAATATGCTGGGTGAAATGGAAGGGAGGAGGAAAAGGGAAAGTCCAAGTGTGAGATGGATGGCATCCATAAAAAACCACAAGTATGAGTCTCCAGGGGCTGAGCAGAGCTGCTGAGAAGGGGGCATGTGGACATCACTTATTTGTAGGGTCGTCAGGAGTCAGGAGTCGGAGCCCACTCAAGGGCATGTCACACACTCACACACTTTGAGATGTGAAGAGTATCCTGGATTAGCCAGGTGGGCCCCATCCAATTACATGGACCCTTAAAAGTAGAGAACCTAAAAAAAAAAAAAAAAAAAAAAAAAAAAGTAGAGAACCTTTCCTGGTAGTGCTCAGATAATTAGAGAGAGAGAAAGAGAGAGAATAAGAAAGAGAGAGAAGCATGAAAAGAATTCAGACACCTTTGCTGGCTTTGAAGATAGAGGAACAGGCTATAAGCCAAGAAATGTAGGTGGATTCTAGAATCTGGAAAAGTTAAGGAGTGAGTTTTCTCTAAATCCTCCAGAATGGAGCCAGTCCTGCCAACACCTTGATTTTAGCACTGTGAAACTTATTTAAACAAAACTGTAAGATAGTAAATCTATTTTGTCATATAATTTTATGTTTGTTGTGGCAGCAATAAAAAACTATTACAATTGTTTTTAGTTAATTATATAGATACAAATTTATAGTAAAGTTATATAAATTTATATAATTATTGCATTATGTGAATTAATCATTACAGTATATCAATTATATATGTATTAATACAATAAGTAGGGGGCCTTGGAATATTTACCCACAGAAATCATTTTCTCTGGGTGTTGAATCCCCTGGTTTTCCTCATAGTAACTTTTTATGGGTATTCTCAAAATAGAAACATCAAGGGAAACAGACATTAGTTCCAGGGAGAAACAGGAAGTTCAGAAAACAAAATATTGGGCCAGCACAAGAAGGGAATCAATGGGAAGGAGACTCTGCCAATGCCCATGTAAGATCCCACCCAATGCATTACCTCAGTTAGTACTCCCCCAAACATGTAAGCACCTTGTATTATTCCAATTTTGCTAATGAAAAAAACAGAGATGATTTTGCCCAATGTTACAGGTCAGTAAATAATAGTCAAGCTTCAAACCAGATTTTTGTTTCCAAATTCTTGTCTATTATACTCTATTACAGCTGCCCTCTGAGGAAAATCAGAAATGATGTAATTGTGGCTAAATTTGATGAAGCAAGGAGTCAGCATAAAGTGAGACAAGTCTTTTCCAGTGCATTAGAAATATCCTCTTCTTCCACCAATACATTGATCAACGTTCCATATTCTCAGCACCAGCCCAAGCACTGAAAAAAAAGTGACTAAGAGAAATCAAGGCATGGGTTGTGTCATCCAGAGTATCATAGCTATTTTCTGAGGCAAGAGAGGAATGAAGTTGAAGAATATAATTAAATACTAAATTATACAGAGCCAGAAGTTTCTGGATGGAAGCACCAGTGGGATCTGGGGATATCAGGAAAGTCTGCACTCAGAGGGAGGGATTTGGACTGATGAATAGTGGGGCTGAGTACCCATAGTGCCCTCAGTCCATGCCTGCACTCATGTCTGATGGGTACCAGGCACTTGTTGGGTACGGGAAGGCATTGACCTGTTCTCAGGGAACTCATAACCATGGTATGAGCTTGTCATGGACCAACTTTGTGTTGGGACATGATGTGTGCACATCAAAATCTTTAGAAAGAAATTGGGTAAGAGAGAGTACTATCAAACCTGATATAGTGTCATTGGACGAAGTCTGAACCTGGGGCAGGTCTTTCGAGGGCCCGCTGGTTGTGTGTGGGTTCTTGTATGAAAGATTTTACAATATGAGTCCAAGTGATTTGGGCAGTATGTGTATTAAAGCTGGGGACAGTGAAACAAAGGAAGGATTTAAGGTAGAAGAAGCAATAGGAGAGAGAGAGAAAGAGAGACAGACAGAGAGAGAGAGAGAGACTTAGAGACAGGTTCAGGGGGTTAGCCTGGGTTGAGCTGCTGCTGCCCACTGCCCCCTGGTTGCAAGTCTGTGGGGTCCCTTGGAGTTTAGGAGATGCATGCCTGTGGAGGAAGGGAAAGGTTTGGGCATGCTCCCACAAGTGAGAGAGCTCTGTGGGTCCTTTGTCTTGAAGCTTTTTATCTCTTTATCTCTTTTTGGCCAGCTGGAATTCTAGGGGAGGTCTCTGGAGAGGGTCTTAATGGAATATTCATTAGCTTTTCAGGTATGTCCTTCAGTATGTTGGTTCATCAAAATGTGTGTGTAAAGGCGTCAGGGTATTTTTCTGGTTAGTTTTATTTTTAAAGAATATTTTGAAGAAGAATGACAGGGACCAAGGCCAGTCTGCCCCAGGATGGTATGGAATGTGTAAACCATTTGCTCTTAAGTGTCCTTGGTCGGTGATGACAAAATCTTTTGATTTATTAGCTGGCTGCAATTTGCTCAAATTGTTTGACCTTGTCTAATCATTTTGTCTGTTTCCCTTATTCTACTTGTCAAGCAATTGCACTAGCTTCTTACTATCCTGCCTCAGTAGGACTGATTCATTAGACTCAATATTATGCCACGGTGTGTTGTTTGCTTTTTAGTAAATTTGAACTACCTACAGTAGTTCAAACTTGGGTAGTTCCATTGCATTGTTTGAAAGGCACTGTCTTAGCACTTTGAGTGTGAGTTGAACCCCAGAAGAGGTCACTTCTGTGATTCAGATGGCAGAAGGACTGGATATTAGCAGAATTGGAGGAAATTGGCTAGTGTGTATGTCATGCCAATTTCACTACAATATCTGAAGAATCATTCTTTGATAAAGTAAAATTTATTTTGAATTTATTCATTTATAAATTCCTTATATAAACATTCAGACACACATACACATTGCATTCTACTCACCTAACATGTACTGGGTAATTTTTGCATTCTGATTTGAGAGCCTTTTAGAAAGTGGTCTTTTCATGCCTTGTGGCCCTGGAGTTCTTTTCATGTCGCTCTCTTTCCAATTCTCTGAGCACAGCCAGGAAAGGTTCTCTACTTTTAAGATCTGTGTGATTGGATGGGGCCCACCTGGCTAATCCAGGATAATCTTCACATCTCAAAGTGTGTGAGTGTGTGACATGCCCTTGAGTGGGCTCCGACTCCTGACGACCCTACAAATGAGTGATATCCACATGCCCTCTTCTCAGCAGCCCTTCTCAGCCCTTGGAGACTCATACTTGTGGCTTTTTTATGGATCCCATCCATATCACACTTGGACTTTACCTTTTCCTCCTCCCTTTCATTTCACCCAGCATATTGTCTTTTCCAAAGAACCCTCCTTCTCATGATGTGCCCCAAGAAGGAAAGTTTCAGTTTTGTCATTTTGCCTCTAGCAATGTTTCAGCCTTCATTTGCTCTAGGGCCCACTTGTTTACCTTCCTGTCAACTCATGGTATCTGTAGAACTCTCCTGCAACTGTTGGAGAGTGGGAATTTTTGAGCATGCTTCCTCCAAGTCGACTTGGCCTTGAATCCCAGCTGCACCTCAAAAAGTAAGACTACTCCCATTCCAGAGAGGCCGTGGACTATGCCCCAGATAGAGTTGTCAGTGCTGACACCAGGCCAGGCCTTGAGATATGGTCTCATGGCCCCTTCCCAGCATATAGGCCTCTTTCACAGAACACTGTCAGCTTTCTTGGGAACAGGATGACCCTGTAAATAACATGGTCATCAATAACATGACCCTGACATTACTTAAGAAAAATTGTTTTGTCTTAAATTACTTACTCTGCAAAAACAAGATATGGTAAGTGGATTTAAAAGCGGTCCTGCACAAAGGGTCAGGGCTGCTCTCTGGATTCCCTGCTTAGAGAAAGGCAGAGCAGTCACTGGCCAGCTAATAAAAGCTCCTTAAATTTTAATTTGGTCTGGACTCTAGTGGTCATTCACTCACGTTCGCTCCACAACACAACACCATATTTAAAGTGATTTTTTTTGTGTGTCTGTCTTTTGACTGAAGTATTTAATTCTATTTTCCCCCTGGGGAACTGACCTTGTTTCTCTGGTAGTTAACTTTCTTTTCTACATAGCATTAGAATCTTACATCTTTTGCCCTCACTCCCTTGGGAGAATTTCACTGAACTACAGCTCTAGCTCATCCTCCCTTTCTTTCCTTTTCTCTTTAACACCCTGCAGAAAACCTGTTGCCAGAAAGCATTGCCTGCTCTCCGAGCCACCTTCTGCACTCACTCTCAGGCACCAGCCCAGATCACAGGGCCTAACCATGGGATGTCAGTGGTGTGCTGTATTCCACGTGGGCACACGTTCTATTAAGCAAGTTTTCTGGAAAGCCTACTTTACAGAATTCACAAAATCAGTCACAACTTACATAGTTTACCAGAAGCCAAAGCCATAAGGCGTTAACAACAATCTTTGAAGTGCGTTTGAGTAGAGGGGTGGTACAGAAAGGAATTAAAAAAAAAAAAACCTGAAATATTTTGAAGGTATTTAAGTTTGCTATCACAAGTCTTTTTCTTTAAGGTAACTGCTTTATATTTGGTTGAAACTCTAATATTATGCCAATTGAAATGTAAAATAGTCAGAATTGTCTACCCCATTCTTATTTGAGTAAACCTTATTACAATTGCTTTTACCCATGACTGATTATCGCCACGTAGTCACTATGGCTCACGTGATCTGGATTAAATCACAGCAGCGCAGGTCTCCTCTCCTGAATGTACGTACACTCACATGATTCCCTTTGGCTGGCATCTGCTCCTTTGACTCCTCCCACCCCCAGTCAGGAGATGGTGTCTGCTCCAGACACATAACATTATCAACTTGAAGGGCTGCAATTGATTGAATATTTTGACAAATATACCTCTCTAATTCCTGAAGCCATATGGGTGTGCAGGATGCCATATGGAATACAGTACTCTGCCTCATGAAATGATCCAAAAGCATTTTTTTTATTAGTGGTTATTCTCTTGAACTGAAACTGATTAGATTTTGAATATTCCATCACTGAAGACAGCCAACTAGCCAACTGTATGTTCTTAGCAGCATCTTTAGTGTGGAAGGATATTGCTGAAGTGGCAGTCCTTGAGAGTGATCACTAAATTTTTTAATTTTTCAGGAAAATGGCTACTTCTATTAGGACTCTTTCTTCAGAAAGCAACAGAAAACCTCAATTACTGGCTCACCAGTGAGGAAAATGGTGTTATCCTGTACAGCAAGAAGCCTTGAGCACCACAGAGGAAGGGCTGGTGGGTCAGAGGCTCGGTGGGTCTCCAAGAGCCAGCATTCTCTTCGTCTCCTTCTGTCCTTCCTGCCTCTCTGCTCCATTGAACTCCAGCTGGCTGCCCGCGGAGCCACAAAATGGCTGCATTGACCTGGTCATGACGTTCACACATGCCAGTGTCCAGTGGAAGCTGATAAATGTTTCCTCCTCAGTATCTCTTTTGTCAGAAGAGATCTTTTCTCACAACTCATTCTGAGTTATGTCACATGCACGTTCCAACACAGCACGTGCAAGGGAAACGGTAACTGATTTGATGAAGCTGTGGCCTTAGAGAAAGACAGACCCCGGATCAAGGTGCTGCTCTCTCAGAAAAGAAGGCAGAGGAGGCTAGACAGAAAGCTTTGCCACCTACAAGATTTGCTGCTCTTATGTTTTTTATATTTAGAATTGACTTGGTCAGACCACCTCCACCAAAACAGCTAGTTAAATTCTTTTACCTGGAGTAAATAAGTAGAATCACAGCCAAAGACCATCAGAAAACTGTTTAATTGAAACCTGAAGCAGGTCAGTCTTGGGTATTTGTTGAAATTGACTTTTCTAGGAATATAATGCCTGCTTTTTAGATAACATTTTACTGAAAATAAAAGATATGTAGGATTGATTTTCTCCTTCATTACCAATGGCTATAAGAGTGTTTTCAATTTACTAATATGTAATCTGTAATTCTTTTTCCATTTGTAAAATATCATACTTTTTGGACATATATAAACTATTGATGAAGATGGAAAAGTAAGATGAAGGGCATGTCAGCACTCCGAACTGGGCTTCTTTGGCAGACCAGGTATAAGACCGCCCATGTGGCTGAAGACAGGAACTTCTAGTCCCTCTAACAGAATTCTGATTTTTTTTTTTTTTTTTTAACATTTGGGACATTTTTTTAAACATTTAACATAACAGCCTGGGGTCTGGGAACCCTAATATCTGCACAGGTTCACTCTCTGACTCACTGGGCACTAACAACTTTACTATTAGGAACTCAGAGTTCAATCCACAAGGTGGGAGTGGGCATGGGAGTGGTACTCAGTGATTTCTAAACTCCAGTTCAACTCTATAATTCTGTGATCCTCATTTGAGTTAAAATAAGTTGAATCTCTCAAAAGGTCAAATTGAAGCAAATCAGGGTGCCCACCAAATCTCAAACCACAGATAATTACTAATTTTAATACTTTGACTATACTGTCTATGCAAATATGAATATAAGTCCAAGTTTTGGTAAAGTGAACTCGGATTTGATAGAGTCCGATCCAGAATGGATTTCTCAGACCCTTATTTTCTGAAATGTTCAAAAGTTGTTGTTGTTTTTTTTTGTGTGTGTGTGTTTTGTTTTTTTAGTTAATTTCTTTGTTATATACAAAATCTGACCTTATTCTTGGTTAGGAAGTATTCACTGGTAAGAAGTCTAGGTTTTAGAGGTAAATATATATATATATATATATATATATATATATATATATAACAAAGTAAGCCTTTAGAGTTTAGCTTTCCTTGTCTAAGACTCAATTAAACTTCAACATCCAAATCTAAAGTAACAAACAGAACATTTTATGTCAGTGTGTGTGGATGAAAAGGAGGTTGCACTGCTTACAAACCTATTTATATATGTCATCTGCTCTCTTTTTTATTCAGAATTCATTTTGATTCATCTCATATTATGTACAGAAATTCTTTTATCCCATTAACACCTTTTCTTTCAGAAATCTGTAAATGAGCATAATTAAGAAACATTTTCAAGCACTGGTTTCTGAAATATTCATTATTAACCTGCTGGCTACACTTGTCCCTTTTTAGATTTATATAATTAACTAAGTATCTCTCTTTTAATACATAATCTTTGAAATACTGTATTAATGTTATTCAGGTTTTGACTTGTCCATTTCTTCCTTCTGCATTTAAAGGAGATGAGTCTGTTCATCAGAATCTCTCTCACCTTTTAATTTCCTAGGCGAGTTGGAGTAATTGAAGAATGAGAGAATTGTGCCATTTTTCTATTTAGCTAGAAAAGAACATGACAATACATTTGGAAGAACTTGAGGAAAGGAGTGTATTAAATACCATAGTTTCAGAGTAGAATCATATAGGACACATAGTCCAGGGGTAGTTCCAGGTACTCATGAGGACAGGTTAGTAGTGCCAGGCCCAAATAATCTAAGACTTCTGACTTTTTTTTTTTGGAGTATTTATTTTTATTGAATTTATTGGGTGGCATTGGTTAAAAAAATTATATAGGTTTCAGGTATACCGTTTTATAATACACTAGAGGCCTGGTGCACAGGATTCATGCACTGGTGGGAGGCGTGGCCTGTGGGGATTGGCCTGCTGTGGGAGCAGCTGCTCATCCCTGTCAGCCAAGCAGCGCTCCCACTGTGGGAGCACACTGACCACCAGGGGGCAGCTCCTGCATTGAGTGTCTGCCTCCTGGTGGTCAGTGCGCATCATAGCGACTGGTCTACTGGTGGTTCTGGTCGTTTTACTGTTCGGTCACTGGGCTTTTATTATATAGGACTAGAGGCCCAGTGCACAATTTGTGCACAGGTGGGTTCCCTCAGCCTGGCCTGTGCCCTCTCACAATCTGGGAGCCCTCGGGGGGTGTCAGACTGCCAGTTTTGGCCCAACCCCTGCAAGCCAGCACCCCCCAAGGGATGTAGTAGTGCGAGAAGCAGCAGGCAGCAGGGAAGGAGCCGAAGCCCAGGCTGGGTGCTGCACCGCTCCCACTCATCCCGGTACCACTGTACCTGCCACCACTTCCATTTGGTAACTCTGCCACAGAGACGGGAGAGGCTCGCGCCACAGCTGTGCTCACCAGCCATGAGCCCAACATCTGGTGCCCTTCAGTCAGCTGAGTGGCACTCACACTGTGGGAGTGCACTGACCACGAGGGGGCAGCTCCTGCCTTGAGTGTCTGCCCCCTGGTGGTAAGTGCATGTCATAGCAACCTGTCGAGCAGTCAAGCAGTCGAGCAGTCAAGCAGTCGAGCAGTCAACTGTTTGCTTAGGGTTTTATATATATAGATTATCTGTATATTGTATTGTGAATGCACCAGCCCTAAGACTGCTGATTTTAAATAACATTTGAATTGTAATTTTTGTTGATGAGAACCATCCTCTAGTTGTTCACATATAATTTAATATAAATAATCCTTATACAGTTTTCAAGTTCTAGTTTTTTATTTGTTTGTTTTTTAATTTTATTATTGATTTCAGAGAGGAAGGGAGAGGGAGAGAAAGATAGAAACATCAATGATGAGAGAGAATCATTGATTGGCTGCCTCCTGCACACTCCCCACGGGGGATTGAGCCCATAACCTGAGCATGTGCCCTTGACTGGAATTGATCCCAGGACCCTCCAGGTTGCAGGCCAATGCTCTACCCACTGAGCCAAACCAGCTAGGGCCAAGTTCTAGCTTTTTTAAATTAGAAGGCAAATGGGCCAGGGCTAGTCATGGAGCTGTGTGTGGCCCTGGGTGGGCCATCAGAATGCACTGCGCTGCAGCAGTGCAGTGTCAGGATTCCCAGTGCCCAGGACCATGTCAGACTGGATCGGGTTACCCACAGAGAACCAACATTATACTATAATTGATTTTAGTCACAAATTAGTTGCCTTTGGTACTTTTGCCTAAAATATTTAAAAAAATAAAAGAGCAAGTCAAGAACTTGTCACCAATCTCAAAGTGTTCCTAGACTTTGAGTCTTTCTTAAATTATTAAATTACTATGGAAATCTATTTCATGCTTGTATACTCTCCAAAATCCCTTAACTGGTTGGCAAAAAATAAATAAAATTGGGAAAGGTCATGGATATGCCCAAAGCTGCAGCTGATTTTTCTGAATAGGAGTTTCCGCACATATACAAGGCAGTGCAATTTTACACAGCTTTGCCTATTCTAGGAAATATTGCAGCTAGATTGGGCCTGGGAGTAGTCCTCTGAGAACAACCTAATGATAACTAGTGGGAGTTAGCTAGATTTCTTGTTTAAAGCATCACAGAATTGTATCCGTGCTGAGGAAGCAGTCTTGACACTGGGTATCTATTGTGCCTCAAAAATACTTTCAATGTTTTAAAAATTTATATTTTCCTGAAAATGCCTGGCTGGATCTTAGACTCTCTTTCCTCATGTCAGCCATTCATTTAACAAGTATTCATTGAACACTCACCATGTGCCAGGCACTAATGTTTCAGTTGGGGAATACAAATGAGCAAAAAAGTAAAGAAGATATTAAAAAATGCTAAAAAGAAAGCAGAATGCTATGATATCGAGCAGCAAGGTATATGTGCATATTTGTTTTTCTGATGGGGGTATATCACCTCCAATTGTATGGCTGACCCTTGGACAAGGTGACAGAATAGATGTCATTTAAGCTCAGGCTTGAATGATAAAAATGAATATGCCACTGGAATATCTGGACTAAGGTTTCCCCAAGAAAAGCAGAGTTGGCACAAAGGCCCAAAGACTTAAAAAATAAAAATATTGGCATGTGTAAGGGCAGCAAGGAAACCATGCGGAGTTCAGGTTGTCCTTGGGGAGAAATGTTGTAGAAGATGAAAAAAGAAAAGAAAAGAAAGAATCAGAGTCTGGGTCAGTGAACTTACAAGCTCTACAACAGAGTTTGGGCATAATTTCTGCATGTGATGGTGAGCTTTAGGAAGTACTAGATAAGGCAATGAGTCATATATTTTAAAACCACTTTGTCTTCACTGGGGAAAATGAGTTATAAAGGAGCAAAACCAAGAAGGGGTCACTGACAGTTTGGGTGGAGTACATTATTCTTGCCTATTACTGAAGCAAAGAATAATGGTGTCTTTCTTGGGTGTGTGTGATAGAAATGGGGTTTATAAGACATAGATAAATGTGGGATATATCCTGCAGATACTTTCTAAAGGACTTGCCAATGTGTAGAATGTAGAGAGGGGAGGATCGTGCATGGTTTGGGGGCTTTGGCTGGATAACTTGCTTGTGAGGTGGTGCAATTAATTGCTAGGGGGAGGCTGAGAGAGGAACATGTTGGAGAGTGAGGAAACAGGAGCTCTCCTTTCTATATATAAAGTGTGAGATGCAAATTAGACATCATGGTAGATATTTCAAGTAGGTAGTAAATATGTGCTCTGGAGAGTTAAGAAAGAATTGAGGTGTGGAATTTTAAATTTGGAAGTTTTTGGTTTTAGAAGAAATATACAATATGGAACTGCCTGAAATTACCTAGAACACCAAGTGTAACTGCTCAACAAACTGGGACCCATCAAGAAGGAAGACAAGCAATTAAAGGGTCTGAGGCACACTGGCCTGGGCCAAAGGAGCAAATCGAGGTGCCACGTCATGGTGTGGCAGCAGGGATCACTGTGGCCATGTCGAGAGCAGTTGGGGTGGAGTACAGAGAACATGGACATGAATGAAATGAATTAAAGACACAGTATGAAGTAAGAAAATGGAGATAACATACAGACAACTTTTGAGTGTGTGTGTATGTTTTGCTTTATTTTGTTTTTGTTTTTAACTTGGAAAAGTGTCAGAAAAATGAGGTTGTGGCTGGGAGGAAAGTTTGGATTCAAGAAAGAGACTTGGTTTTCTCTTTTAAAGAGTAGACATTGTCATAGTGTGCTGATAAGAAATATTAATAATGTACCAAATTGGATAGTTCCTTTCCTTCAAAGAAAGAAAATAAAACTGCAAGTAGCCTAGAGGACAAAGGTACTGCAACAGGTGCCAAAAGTGATTTCAACACGTCTTCCTGACAGAACCAGGCTGTGGCCCCATGGCCCTTCCAAGATGTTGTTGCAGAGGATGGGAATACTCATGAGACTGAAGATTGTTGAGTAAAAAGAAAAGACTTTAAGACTTTGGGAACTTAGAGCTGGTTTCATTCATTCATTCATTCATTCAATAAATATTGAGCATCTAATATATGCCATTTACTCTGTAAAATACTAAGTAAAACAGACTTGATTTCTGTCCCCTTTAAACATTTCATGATATTTATGGCGTGTGGATTATGTTTTACGATATAAATACACATACCCATGTACTTTTGCACACATACATTAAAACTATATAAAAACCTTTATTTCATTTCTTTGCAAGAATATGTGTTCACTATTTTTCTTTCTTTTTTTTTTTTTTTTTTTGAGAGAGAGGGAGAGAAACATGGATGTGAGAGAAACATTGATTGGTTGCCCCCCAAATGTGCCCAACCAGGGATCAAACATGCAAACTTTTATGGTGTACGAGATGATGCTCCAATCAACTGGGCAACCTGGCCAGGGCTATGTAGCATTTGGAGTAAGGGGGAGAGATCAACCAAGGGACTTGTGTGCATGCATATGAGCCTAATCAATGGACACAGACAACAGGGGGGTGGGGCGTGAGTGGGGGGGGGGGGGGGGAGGGGGAATGACACATATGTAAAAAAATTTAAAAAATATCTGAGGGTGAGGATTAATATAAAAATACTGTTAAAAACTGCTAAAAAAAAAAAAGAATAAACTGTGTTTCATGTAAAAAAAAATTCTGTAACCGTCTATATGTCCTAAAATTTAGGGGGAAAATACATTTGCTCTAAATGCTTAGACTGAGGACTAATAATGATAGGCACTCATTACTCCAGGAATTGTTAGGGTTTCCTCTGAAGACTGGCAAATTCTTGGAAAAAGGAAAGCAAATATGAATTATACTACTTGTACTAAATCTTTGGGGTTTATTGGTAAATTTATTTCAGGGTTGCATATTAGAAAAGAAAAACTTTGTTTCCTATGTTGAAGGTTTACCTGATTAATACATTTGACTTGATCACCATTTGTTCACTATTTTCCAATGAACTTGCTTTGAAAACAAGTGAAGAGCAGCTCTCCTTTCTTCCCTGAAGTGTTCAGGGAGGTCGTACTCAGCTGTTTCCACTGGGTCCCAGCTGAGACAGCTGATTCCCTCTGTCCCAGTGGTTGGTTTGCTGCCTTCTTGTATCTACCAAAGTGGACACAACAACTATGTGATGTGATCCCAAAGGCATAACTAGTTAGTTCTAGCTGATGGGAGACCAGAAATTTGTAGTAGTTCCTCCTTATCCACAGGAGCTGAATTCCAAGACCCCCAACAGATGTCTGAAACCAGTACCAAACCCTATATATACTATATTTTTCCTATGCATACATACTTGATAAAGTTCAATTTATAAACTAAGCAATTTCATAAATAGAAGATTCATTTTTACCGTAGATCTTTGCAAACTCAGCATACCATTTTTTTTTTCCTTATGAATTTGAGAACTTTCACCATTTTACTTAATGGAAGCACTCTATGGCTTCTCTTTGTCATATCCGAATTGTGAGCATCAGTACTCTTGGGTTTCAGGCTATCTATAATAATAAAAGCATAATATGCTAATTAGACCAGACAGCTGAACGACCTTCTGGATGTCATTCTGGACGTCCTTCTGCACGAAGCCACCGTGGCGGGGGCCGAGGCAGAGGCAGTTAGAGGTAATCAGGAGGCAGGCAGAGGGATTAGGGGTGATCAGGAAGGCAGACAAGCAGTTAGGGGTGATCAAGCAGGCAGGCAGAGGGGTTGGGGCAATCAGACAGGCAAGCGAATGGTTAGGGAAAATCAGGCAGGCAGGCAGAGGTGGTGAGGGCAATCAGGAAGGCAGACTAGCAGTTAGGGGCTATCAGGCAAGCAGGCAGGCAGAGGGGTTAGGGGCATCAGGCAGGCAGGCAGAGTGGTTAGGGGCGATCAGGGGGGCAGGCAAGTGATTGGGGTGATTAGGCAGGCAGGTGAGCAGCTAGGTGAGATCAGACAGGCAGGCAGAGGGGTAAGGGGTGATCAGGCAGGCAGGCAAGTGGTTAGGTGCTATAAGGCGGGCAGAGTGGTTAGGGGCAATCAGGCAGGCAGGCAGGCAGAGGCAGTTAGGGATGGTCAGGAAGGCAGGCAAGCAGTTAGGTGTGATCAGGCAGGCAGGCAAGTGGATAGATCCCAGATTGTGAGAGGGATGTCAGACTGCCACTTTAGGCCCGATCCTGTAGGGATTCCTGTGGGATCAGGCCTAAACCAGCAGTCAGACATCCCCCGAGGGGTCCTGGATTGCGAGAGGGTGCAGGCCAGGCTGAGGGACCCCCGCCCCCCGTGCACGAATTTCATGCACTGGGCCTCTCGTCTATATAATAGAAGCCTAAATGACCATTACGGCAGAATGAGCAGAACGACAGGTCGCTATGATGCGCACTGACCACCAGTGGGCAGACGCTCAATGCATGAGCTGCCCCCTGGTGGTCAGTGTGCTCCTACAAGGGGAGCTCCACTCAGCCAGAAGCCAGGCTCATTGCTGGCAAGGGCAGCGGCAGTGGCAGGAGCCTCTCCTGCCTCCGCAGCAGTGCTAAGGAGCAGCGAGCTGAGTTTTAAGGAGCAGCGAGCAGGCGGGCTATAAGAAGCAACGGGTCCTGGACTGTGAGAAGGATGTCCGACTGCCAGCTTAGGTCCAATCCCAATGGGGAGTGGACCTAAGTCAGCAGGCAGATGTCCCCTGACAGATCCCGGACTGCGAGAGGGCATGAATTTTGTGCACCAGGCCTCTAGTTATTACATAAAATAAGGTTTACTTGAACACCAGCACTGCGATACCTCAGCAGCTGATCTGATAAGTGACTAAGGACAGGCAATGTATACGGTGTGGTCATGGTGAACAAAGGGATGACTCACATCCTGGGTGGGACAGAGTGAGAAGGCAGGAGATTATTCATACTATTCAGAATGGTGCACAATTTAAAACTTATACATTATTTCTGGAGTTTTCCATTTAATTTTTTCAGATCTCCATTGACTGCAGGTACCTGAAACTGCAGAAAGCAGAGCCATGGTTCAGACAGAATGCAGTAAATGGATGGTTGGGTATTGCTGCAAATAAAAAAGGGGCCTGAGGGAGTAAAAAGGAAAATTCTATAGCATTGCTACATTATGTGCATTAAAAAGCATATACCCATACATGAAATAGAAAGAATTTTAAACCAGGGATATATGTATATGTAAATTATTGGCAACATTTTAGTTCTTGCCTTGGGTGAGAGATTCATACATACTCATGAATCATGTATGTTTCTTATAGCATATGACATGTAGAATAATTTCAATGAAAGGGGACTTTGGACCAAGGATTATGAGAAGTAATAAGTTAAAAATAAAATTAATCCAGTTCTATGCACTAGAATTTCTAAAACTTAGATTTTAAAAGCTTAAGATGATTATGATAATATTAAACAATATTTTAATGTCTTCCTAACTGCAATTGGGTCATTCGGTATTATCTGAAATACAGTATACTCTGCACTCCATTTAGCATTACCTATATTGGATGTAAGTATTTTAAATAACACTCTTGAGCATTTATTTATTTACTTTTTTGTTAACCTCTTGGTATTTAATTCTTTTAAATGTCACAACGTGACTAAAGAAGAGTGTGTACTATGAGCTCCTCCTCTGACTGGCTAACAGACTAGTTACCAGTACATCTTAAGTCAGTGGTTTCTTTACAAGAATAATTCAAATCATTTGTCCATTTTGTGCCGATTGAAACTGCATAATCCAAGCTAGCTGCTTGACTAGCTTCACATCAATTGCCCTATATGGTGACATTTGGGCAGCTGCATGCGTGGAACTGCCCTGTCCATGAGTCCCGTTGGAAAAACTCCCTTTTATCTCTCAGTTGCCCTGGGTACCATATGGACTAACACAGAACTATAATCAAGTGGGATACAATAATGTTGCCATACTGGTTATTAAAATATAAAATCGAATTACCTTTATTCCAGGTGTAAATAGCCATTCTCCCAAGCGTCCAAAAATACCTACCAATCTGACCCTCCCTCTAGATTTTCATATCTCCCCAAGATACAGCAACTAAAGAGTTAACACCTGCAACTTTGTGGCTGGTGTTCAATCTGACTGGTCTATCTGGTCAATATGCATTTTTGGGATACATCCTTGGGCCTCAGATATCAAAACTGGGTGAGAGTGTGAGAATAGTTTATATATTAAATGTTACTTTAGCTCAAATTAATTTGTTTAAGTAAAAATAAATAGACAGAAATTATCATATTCTCTCCCTGAAGCCTACTTATGATCTTTGAACTTACAATATCTAAGGTTTCTTTGAGATTACAAAAAAGAAATCTCCTGTGATTTTATAATCCAACAGTGGAACTCTTCAAATTCAAAATTATAGTTATAGTATTTCATATATAAAATTCCATTTTACAGACAAATTTTTAGAAATATCTGTTCTGCCCTGCCAGTGTTGCTCAGTGGTTGAGCATCAACCCATGAACTAGGAGGTCATGGTTAGATTCCCAATCAGGGCACATGCCCAGGTTGTGGGCTTGACCCCCAGTAGGAATATATATACTCTAAACATATTTACTGCTATTTTTTTCATATAAACAGAAATAAGGAAACTAAAACATGATATAGAAATCCAATCTTCATTGTTCTTATCAACTTGCTAAGAGGAGACTCAAGGTCATGTATTTAAGGGGGATTCTGAATATGTAAATGCTTTAGCAGTTGATCATATTTATACATTCAGACTTTCTATTTGGCTGGATACTCTGGGCATTTTTCTACTTCTGTTGAATTAATTTAGTAATGTCACTGTTTGAAATAGCTCACGATATAGAAAAATGTCAATGATTTTCAAAAATGTCACCTTTCTTATCGTGAGAATGGCATTTTGTTTTCTTAAAAACAAAAATAAAGCATTTGTACTAAAATTTTCTCTGTGAAGACCCCTAGGAATCTAATCTATGTGTTACCCACTGATAGAAACTAATTGATCTTCAGGTAGGTTCACTGGCCTTACCCAAATAAGCAGACATATGTTGGACCTTCAAAACCTCTGGACAGTTGTTTGTTACTTGAGTATGGCAAGATGAATAAAACACTTCCAGAAGGAACTCATTATACTTAGAACTTTCTCTTTTTAGCCAAGAGACAAAAACTGGAGTTTCTTGACATCCATAAAATCTTCCAGTTTCTCAAAGGACTGAGGATAAGCTAATTTCTAACTCAAACCCAAGACTATGTTGGTGCATCCCCCTGGATTCTGTTGTTTTCAGAGAGGATTTGTAAAGAGCAGTAATGTTTCTCTCTGTGAAAACGCATCTTAGATTCAGAAAAGTAAAAGCCCCAGATCAAATAAAGCCCCCAGTCAACTACCCTTTAAATGTACTAAGGACATCAAAAGCAATGTGTAGTCCATACATCAAAACAAGACAATAGTCAAATAAAATCCTCAATACCTAGTGAGGTTCTGTTTTAATGAGATAACACATATACACCACTGTGGATTACACATTCTGGAGTAAATCCGCATTTTGATGTCTATTTTGATGTTCATAAGCTAATGGACAAAAAGGACAAGTGCCCACCTGCTGAATAGAAGCTGGAGAAAAATCACAACACTTTAAACCACAATACTAATAGAAATTGTGCTCGCCAGATAATTTCTTTGCAGCATCTCATTTAGAACTTTCAACTATCTTAAAGTGTTAGACATTAATAACTTTGGCCCCGTCTTAGCAAGGTTCATAAAGACTAATTATATTGTCAGGGGTCAGACAGGAGTGGAGCAGGGACTGAAATCCGGTCTGTCTGACCAGACTTTATGCATGAAATCAGGATTCTGTTACGAAAGGCAAAATATTCATAGGCACATTCATGCTAAGCATATTACATAGTCTCTCATTTAATCTCCACAACATTAATTCTCTCTGCATAGCTGCAAGTTAAAAAGTACATGTTGAAAGAACACACATAGTCACAGAAAATGACTGCATTTGATGCTTGCTTAATACCAGGAAGAGAGAGAAAATAGCAAAAGGCAGAAGCCAGAGCTCAGACCAGGGGTGCCTGGGGTCCATGTGGCATCACCCATCACAGCCCAGGAGGACACTTCTAACCTACATAAGACAAATGTTTGAGCACTTTTGTGCAATGCTGAAAGGATAGGGTTATTCCAGCAGGCATGAAGACTTGGGGAGCATCCAGACATCTGTGTCTCAAATGAAAAAGACATTGAGATAATAAAAGTTGACAAAAGTTTGACACAGGCCCTTCTGTCCCTCAAAGGCATTGTGAAAATGGTGATTCTGTTTTCTATCAATCATTTCCTACTAATAAGTTTAATTAGTATTAACTCAGAAAGTATCACCCCAGACTTTCAAATAACACATATTTTAATTGTAGAAGAGAAAAATGTAAAAAATAATATCTTCTAAAGCAGTCGCTTTCCTGGGAAACAATTATAATACCACTGCCTGAGTTACATTTGGGTGTTGGTACACTGGTCTCACTTCTGTAGAGCACAGCGATTTTCAACTTTTTCATCTCATGGCACAGATTATTAAAATTCTGCGGCACACCAAAAATATATATTTTTTGCTGATCTGACAAAAATATGTATAATTTTGACTCATTCACACCAGACGCTATTGCTGTGTTGGCTGTTGTTGTATTTTTATTTGACAATCTAAGGTAAAGAGGTCAGTGCCCCTGACTAAATAGGTATTACATGTTTTAAAAAAACCTGGGACACGTGGTTGAAAATTGCTGGTATATATGATCTTCTACTAATTGCCTCAGTTAGGCTGCATTTGGGTACAAGTAAGGAGAAGCCCAAGCGGAGTGAGCTGAACAGTCAGGAGCTCATTTCTCTCCGTGACAAGAAGCCCAGTGGAAGGCATGTGCTGGCCTAGGTCTGGGTGACTTCAGAATGTCATGAGGGGCCAAAAGCACAGAGGCAGCTACATCTCCATTACCACATCCAAGTTCAAGGTCAAAAGGAGGAAACAGACAGGAAGATAAGAGGGTTTTATCTCAAGAGATTTGTCTTTTTATTCAGGAAAGAAGCCTCCTCTCCTTCTACCCATATCCTATTCCACCTCCTCCATTCATATCCCTGTGGCCCCTAGTACCTCTCCCCTTAGGTCTCATGATGGCACCGAGTATATGTGGATGCATGCTCCCTGGCCGGTGGGAAGGAAAACAGTGCGACTCCATCAGCATTCATCTCTGGGCAGGCCCAGAAGGTCAGCCACCTTGACTTCAGGTGATGCCTGACAAAACAGCTGCATCTGCAGGGGTGCCTGGGGTGGGTAGGCAGGCTGCTGCTGAGTAACCACTAAACCTCTGTACATGACCACAGGATTTGCAAGCAAGGAAGAGTGGTTTGATTAAAATTACTGTATGTTTTATAACCCAAAGAGAATAGAACAACAAAAATTCATTATAAAACATCTATATTTACCTTTATAAATAAAACAAAGACTGGGACCACACATACAGAAAGCAATTGATATAAAAATGCAATTTAGGAGTCATGATTCTATTTCCTTTAAAATTAAATTAAATTATGCATATTTCAGACCAACACATTTTAATCTGCAGTTTTGAAATATGCAAAGTGCTTCTCATACTAAGAAAATTGAATGATTAATATAACTACTATATGTTCTGCAGCCTATTTCTAGTAAAACATTAGTTTTCCTCCATGTCATCAGTGTTGCACCATTATTTCAAAGGCCATGAACTGTAACAATATATTTTTGAAAACAAAATCTTAGATGGCAATGACAATGTGTAAATGTACTCATTTCTAGATAATAAAATGTTAAACTCCTAAAAGGCAGCTAGAATTAAATACAGGAAGGACAAACTCTCCTGGAAGATTGCATTTATTTGTTGCATACTTCAATAAGACACTATTACTTATTTAATGTTTTAAAGATTTAATTAATGTTTTATTGTCCTTGTTATGAACAACATAAATGGTAATATCAGATGATAAATGTTAAGAAAAGGGGAGAATATTTCAAAGAGCCTAGGTAAAAAATGCTATTTACAACTTAATCATTTGGATTCTGTGACATTAATAATTTATCAGAAGCTGCAGCCTGGGGGCAGTTCAATATGTGTAATTTATCTCCTGGAATCACTGCTGATGGCCAGTTAACCTAATATGTCCTGAGTGACTCAGCTTGTTAGAAGATAATTTAGTAACTGTCCAGCAGTTGGCTCCCTTAGAAATTTCGTCACCTGCCTTCCTCCCCAGAAAGTTCCATGAGAGTCACGCTAGAAACGCTGAGGCCTTAGATTAAATACTAGATTCTTCCCAGGTAGCTCTTACATGAATAGTCATAGGCAGTGCCAGATGTTTCCTGATACCATACCAAAAATGCTCTATTAGGGTGAAATGTTTTTAATCGTGAACTATGCAATAACATCTCATTCTTTCAAGACCAAAGCTGACTTGTTTTTATAACAAGAGAGCCCTCAGCTGCACTGAGTTTCATGTGGTATTTATTCTGGGCATCAATCAAAGTGTCTCTTGTAATTTAGAAAGTGGATGCATATCAGAACCAAATTTTCTTATAATACCAGATCAAAGGGTGGGGGCGGCAGATTTCACCATTTCACCCCTTTGCAGTATGGCAGAGCATCAGTATTAATGAGAGACCTAAGCAGGAGGGAAAATGCAACAAAACAAAGCAAATGAGCGAAAGAGTTTGAGATCCTAAAAAAATGCCCTTTGTAAGATTTTCATTTTGTGCCTTGGGAACGGGTTAACCGGTAAGCAGTTGTACTGGTCAGGAAGCTGGCCTATTTGGAAACATGTTACTTTCATCTCATGGAAAAAGCAAACATTTCAGTGAGCCATCATCAGAAAAGACATCTTTCTTAGACTGAGATAATGCTCAGGCTAATCTGCCATCAGAAATCACCGCTCATTATTAGTTCTCAGTCTTACTAACTGTCAGCTGCAGATAACAGGGCCCCGTGTCATGTAGTGGATTGTCTGGGTTGGCTTTTACCTAATAACTTGAAGAAGGCATTAATCTCCCTCAGTCCTGAGCTGGCCGTCTGGGCTCAGTGCCTTTTGTCCGGATGTGCCGGGAAGGCAGTGGCCGCTCCACCAGCACCGCCCACACTGCACTAGCACTGGGGAAGCTCCGGCGGCTTCCGTGGTTGGGAGCTAAAACTAACTGGGAGGATTCTGAGTGGATTCTTTTCTTTAATCCTTGAGCAAGATCATTCACATGTACACGTTTTTAATTTCAGAAAACTGCTACGTTTTGTTTAGAAGCAAGGGAGACCATGAATAGTCATGAAACTTGTCATTCCCTGAAAGCGTCCATCATTTTTCTTCCCACCACTGACCCAACCTGCTTTCAAAATCGAGATATTAACCTGTGTATAGCATATAAGGAAAGAGGCGGATCTTCAAATTGTGTCTCTCTTGAATTAATTGTTCATAACTTGGAACCTATACATTTAATAACCTTTTATCATCACAAAGTGTTAAATGCATTGTAATATTTATAACTCATATTTTGTTTATAATTTCAAAAATCCCTTGAAATCACTTCATATGTTTCAAAGAAAAAAAAACCTCATGCTATTTTTGAGTTGTTTAGGGAAAATAAATAAATAGGAGAAGAAGAAAAGAATCTAGGAATTCAAGGAGTTATATAGGAGAAAGGAAATGGAGGAACAGGGGACAAAAGTGTGAACTACAAACGAAAAAGGACAAGAATTGAGTCAGAGAAGGATCAATGAAGTAAAGCCAGCAGCGCGAGCCAAGAGCAGGGCGGCCGTCCTCAATCTTGGCTGTGAGCGTTGCCGGAGTCTCTAAAGTAAGATGGCTATATAAATGCCCACCAGGAACCAGACACGAGAAAAACATTTTTTTTTTTTTTTTTTTTGTCCAGAAAAAGAAAGAAATGCTATGTTTAACTCGCACCGACCGTCGATATAGCGCCAACTGCGTTCAAAAGCTCATCTCTCAAATGAAAGCCGTGCTTGGACCCTGCAGATCAAACAAAGCTGTTAGGAGCTCATTATGCGCTAGCCCATCTGTGGTCCCGGTAGGTGTCTGGGAACGGGACTCACTAGGAGGTTGAAGAGCCTTCCCTAAGGTTTCCGTGAACAGGGCGGCAGGTAGAGAGGCGGCTTGAAAGCAATGGGCCGCAGAGGGCCGTCCCTGCCAGTGTCTGGACTTGGTGACCTGTGAATTCTCGCTTCACTTCTACTTTTTCTCAAAGCTGCAAGCAGGAGCAGATCTTGTTTCTTACTTGTAACTGTGCTTCAGTTGTGGACATGGGCACTGAAACATTCAGGTCTTACTTAGAACCAAGACGCTATGACTTTCTTTCTGTCTCCTCTTTGCCTTTTGCTGTGTTTAGCGAAGAGGACTGACAAGTCCCCGCTCCAGGACTCGATCAGCACAGTCAATACAGCAGGCAGTAATTAGTTTTTAAAAATCCATATATTTTTGCTACATCAGCATTGATGTCTGGCATCTAAAGACAGTACTCAATAATGCCACAGTATTAACTTTGGGGCAAATACAGCTTTCAGACAATGTTTTGAAAAGCAGCCCCTGTAAATAGAAGGTGGTGGCACCAGATGGAGCCTGGTCCTCTGACATATGGCTTGAATTAACAAGTTTCAAACTGTGAGGATCAGTTTTTCTTTCACTGACGGCAAAACCACAAGATGCAGAAGTGAAATATGCTCCAGTCCCTGACGCAAGGCTCGCCCGCCGCCGGCCGCCTGGGCTGGAATTCTCTGTTGGCAGAAAGTGAAAGTTATCAATAGTGAGACAAGTTGTAACATGACGGAGGAATCACAGGCCGCCACGGCGACGATTCCCCTTCCAGCCCTGTTCCCGCGGCCGCGCCACACGCCGCACCTCGCGCCCGCACAGACCTCGCCTCTTTGGAAGTGGGTTATGATTAATACATCCTCAAAATCAGTTGCTATTTCTGGGTTGATAGAAAAGATATTTGAAAAGGCAAACTTGAGTGTCAGATGGAAAGTGGCTCGGGGCACATGTCTCTGATCTCTCCTAATTGACCTTTTGTAGGATGAATCGAACAGGAAAGCTTGAAGAGGATGGGCCTGTATTACACAAATATTGTTTTATTTAATCAAAACTGTCTTTGAAGTGTGGTACTTGTGGGCCACCTGTAGCTTTGAAATTTAAAGTCACATGAAAGCTTTGGTGAGCTGGAGAGGACAGTCTGCAGCGACAGTAGCTGCTGGACAAAACATCAAGAGGAAATAAGGGCAGTTTCATATTCATGCTCCTTTTATCGCCTTTTCATTTCCCAGGGAGCCGAGCTCTGCGACGTTGCAAAGAAAAGCTTTACTGCATCCAGACATCCAGGGCTTATTTCCGTCATTGGAAATGTGTTTGTTTGTGGTTCAGCATCGAAACTCTAATTATTCCAAGCTCTGAAGTACCAGTCAGTGTAGAGCCCGACTAATCTGATTTCCCTCCCTCTCTCTGCAGCGCCTGTATGAAGAGCATCATAGCACGCCTCTCTCACAGAAACCTTTCAGAGCTTGATCCGAGTGGCACAAATGTACTTACAGCCAGAATGAAAGACTCCTATAAAGAAAGAATATGCTACCAGTTAGGGAGAAATGTCACTTAATATTATAATAATGGCACAGTTTGCAAAGCACTACCATCATTTAACTTACAGAGCCATTGAACTGGCATGGCTCAGTGGCTGAGTGTTGATCTATGAACCAGGAGGTCACAGTTCAATTCCTGGTCAGGGCACATGCCTGGGTTGCAGGCTTGATCCCCAGTGTAGGGTTTGCAGCAGGCAGCTGATCAAATGATGCAGTCTCATCATCGATGCTCCTATCTCTCTGCTCTCCCTTTCTCTCTGAAATCAATAAAAACATACAATTAAAGAAAAACCCGTAGCTCAAAAGTCTTAAATGATTTGCCTAGAGGGGCACGGCTAGTCAGTGGCAGTAGGAAGACGTGAACTTGTAACTAAAAACTCGGTTCTAAGCTGGTCACTCCAGGGCGGGTGCAGCCACCTTCCTTGCCCTCTGCCACTCACGGGGAACAGGAAGTTTCAGGTGCTGTGGGAGCTGGGGGTGGTACAGAGGAAATGTTTCATTGTCACTGCTGCCCCCCAGCCCCACCCCCTGTCTTTGTGAGGTCAGCAGGGAAGCTGGTGGAAGGAAAGGCAGAGGAGCAGGGGGGCAGGGCATTCTGGTCACATGGAAACTTGGGAGCCGCGAGTTTGGGAGGCACTAACTACGCTGAAAATACAGCTCCAGTGAGTGCGTGCTGCTGCTCTGAACGCCTGGGCCTTGGGCCTGCGCAGCACTGGGCAGCAGGTCCCCGGCTTGGCTGTGCTCCTGGGATCCTCGGGGTCCCACGGCACGTCCCCGGGCTCCCCTTGATGCCAAGACCCTGTTCTTTCCGAGACACCCTTATAGATGCGCGGGCCCGCGGCGGGTCTGGCAATGGTTATTGTTTTTTAAACATTTGTTTCTGCCCTTGTATAACTGAGGGCCTCGCTGGAGAAGTTCCACTCACTCCTTTAGTTTAAAAGACCAGGGGAGAATCACAGGGCAGGGAGCAGTCTGAGGGAACATCTGCTTCCAACCAGTTGCGTCACAAACAAGAAAGCCGAGGCCCAGGAAGCTGGAGCACCTGCAGGAGGTCACCGCCGCCAGCCCTGCACGGCCCTGCACGTCAACTGCTGAAACAGCAACAAGCACAAAGCGCAACGCTTCAGGAGCTTCCGTCTCCATCCCGTCCGTCCCAGCTTGACCCATCTTCCAGAAGGATCCATCAGCACGGGCCGGGCACACGTTTAGTTTGTGTTATCCGCCCCCTCTTTCCTCCAGGACAAGGTGAGCGTGGTTGCTGGTCAGTGCTTACCAACCAGCTCTCTGCAGGTTGGGAGACACCTGACTGGGACCAGTGCGGCTTCTGCGTGGGAGCCCGCCCTGGCTGGGGTCCCGCTCCGGGCTCGGGGGCAGCTGCCTGGACACGGGTTAGGAAGAGGCGCCGCCCCGGGGCCTGGGCGCCAGGCCCAGCGCACGCCCCAGGCCAGCGACGCCATCCGTCTCCCCAATGCTCCAGCCATACGGCGTCCGGAGCAGAGACCCACCCTGGCTGCTCCGTGAATATCTGCGGGTCCGGGTCCGCCTCCCAGGCCCGAGGACCGGGCCCCTGGGAGGCGCTGCGGTCCGCCCTCCGCTCCCGCTGCCGGGCCAGGGACACCAGCCCCTCTTCCCTTCCCGGGGAGGACGCTCCTGCCCAGCGCGGCTCTCTGAGCGATGGACTTTGGCCAGATTCTGCTGAGACTTACAGCTGGAGTGCAAGAGAGCTCACAGGGCTTTTCAGGTGAAATTTTAAAGGCAGATTGAGAAAAACGGCATTGTCACAATGAGACTATTCTGCCTGGGAACACTGTGATAATGATGTGATTCTTCTCTTCTCTTTACTTTTTTTTATGCTTGGAATGACCTCGTTCATTCTCTCCTCCTTTGGGATGCGGGTCAAGCCTCTGGCAGGCGTTTCCACTGCCTCGCCCTCTCGGTCTCCACCGGAAGCCACGGGCACTAAGCAGTTGAGCGCTAGGTCTGTGTGGCAGGAGAATGCCATTCATGACGGACGGCCAGAGTCCTATGCGTTAAGAATACAAAAGGACATCCCAGTTCTGCTTCGGGAATTTGTGTAACTGAAACTTAAGTCAAAACCAAATACAGGGAGCGCTTTGCTCAACCATGTATTTTGACATTTTTATCTGCAAAATACTTTCTAGGAAACACAGCCACCATGCGGAGCATGTCCAATAATTTGGGCGAATGTAAAGTCAAAATGTCCCTGAGCATGTGAAGAAAGAAAAGGGGCATAACGTGGAGAGTGGAATGATACCCTCTGTGCAGGGGACAGAGCTGCCCCTTTGAACACGGCCCGCCTCCTCCAAGGGCAGTGCTTGCTTAAAAGCAAATGCTGGTGTTTTCTGCAGCGACTTCCAACAAATGGCCAGTAAGACCCAGCAGAAAGGTAACTCTACAAATCTCACATGCAAATATACACATTTTACGTGTGTTTCATAGTAAATTATTAAGAACTAGAGGCACGGTGCACAAAATCTGTGCACTCGGGGGGTCCCTCAGCCTGGCCTGTACCCTCTCGCAGTCCAGGACCCCTCAGGGGATGTCTGCCTGCCCACAGGGATTGGGCCTAAGCTGCAGTCAGACATCCCTCTCGCAGTCCAGGACCCCACAGGGGATGTCTGCCTGCCCACAGGGATTGGGCCTAAGCTGCAATCAGACATCCCTCTCGCAGTCCAGGACCCCACAGGGGATGTCTGCCTGCCCACAGGGATTGGGCCTAAGCTGCAATCAGACATCCCTCTCGCAGTCCAGGACCCCACAGGGGATGTCTGCCTGCCCACAGGGATTGGGCCTAAGCTGCAATCAGACATCCCTCTCGCAGTCCAGGACCCCGCAGGGGATGTCTGCCTGCCCACAGGGATTGGGCCTAAGCTGCAGTCAGACATCCCTCTCGCAGTCCAGGGCTCTCGCAGTCTGAACCCCTTGCTCCTCACCCGCCACCTGCAGCGGAGGCGGGAGAGGCTCCCACCACCACCGCTGTGCTCACCATGGGTGAGCCCGGCTTCTGGCTGAGTGGCACTCCCCTGTGGGAGCACACTGACCACCAGGTGGCAGCTCCTACATTGAGTGTCTGCCCCCTGGTGGTCAGTGCGCATCATAGGGTCTGGTAGTTCTCCCCTCTTCCCCTCCCCCCCCATTCAGTTGATTTTTATATTAGGGTTTCATTAAATAGGATGATATCAGAGTCTGTTTGGACCTTTCTCACTATAGGACTTAGTGTAATGGCTAGTGAAAATCAATAAGCCCAAGGAGTTTCCATCCTAGAATAGGTAAATGGTCTACTGGAATTGTGTACATTCAGGAATTACAGGGAGTTAATCTCTTTCAGAAATGTACACATTCAGAAATCTCATTCCATGTGATAACATTTCATTTCAAGGGGATGAGTTGAGAGGAAATAACTTTAACCGTGGGAAAGTCTCAGGAAATACAAAATCCTGATGGAGTCCATGGTCAGCACCTGTGTGCCCATCTCCCTGGAGGCGGGGCTCAGATGCAGAACCCTTCTCTGCCCGCTGCCCACCGTGAGTGCTGGACATGTGTACACGTGTGGGACTCAGACAACTGGTTGAAAACTTACCCCATGATTCACAGCTATAATGAAGAGGGAAGACTTCGTTTTGGAGTGATTATTGAGGGGAAACACCTATTTTTCTTTATGAACACTCTGACTTCATCTTAGGCAGAATAATGTTGACCTAAAACCAAAGAGAAAAGTTTAAGCAGTTGTGTTTCTTCAAAGTTGGTCCAATTAAGTTGTCTAATTTTGGTTCCAATGGAAAATAGAATGTTCATATTTTTTTTTCCTTTTCCCTTTATTGACTATCTTGGGCAAAATCTAGAGCATGCTGGACCATTAAATGAGGAAAGCGATGGAAATACTGCACAGTTCTGTTTTTTTTTTTCTTTCCTATTTACATGAAACTGGCTAATAGCCAAGCATTCTGGTGTTTCACTCAAAACGTGGATTCATTTACGCATAGAGCACAGCGGATGCCTTCCCTGGGAGAGCCTGTCCCTTCCAGGGTGCTCTCCTAGGAAGTTTATTTCAAGCCTCTTCATCATCAGCCATTGCAGGGTCACTAAGAGAATTATGTAAGGCAAGAAACAGCCCAATGATTGATCACCCCTCCATCGAAACACAATTAGTAATTCCCACCTAAAAAGAGCAATGATTACTTTAATGTACTGAGTGAAAAATGTTAGAACAGTAAAAATATTTTATGTGATTTTTAAAGTATAGATTATCATGAAACCAGAGTTTTATGATATGTATTTAGATATGGGTGCAAGTCAAAAAATACTTTTATTTTTCCTTTGAAAAGATTGTATTTTCCTTTGGAAAAAAAACACTCAGGACTTTCTTATGAAAAGCAGTAAAACTAAATTCCATATCAAGAATTTTATTGTCCTTGTAGAAAATCAAAAGGAAGGTGGGGGTGGATGGGAAGAGATCAGCCAAAGAACGTGTATGCATATATGCATAGCCCATGGACACAGGCAATAGGGGGTGAAGCCCTGGGTCAGGGCTGGGGAGGGGTTTAAAGGCGTTAAAGGCGGGGGAGGGGGAAAGGGGACATATGTGATACATTGAGCAATAAAGATTGTTTTGCCGAAACCTGGTTTGGCTCAGTGGATAGAGCGTTGGCCTGCGGACTCAAGGGTCCCGGGTTCGATTCCGGTCAAGGGCATGTACCTTGGTTGCGGGCACATCCCCAGTAGGGGGTGTGCAAGAGGCAGCTCATTGATGTTTCTCTCTCATCGATGTTTCTAACTCTCTATCCCTCTCTCTTCCTCTCTGTAGAAAATCAATAAAATATATTTAAAAAAAAAAGATTTTTTAAAAAATAATTTTATTGTCTTTTTTTTCAAATATGTGAGTCTATGGAGCTTGAGGAAATGTTATTTAAAAATTATGCTGCATGAGTGAGGAAAATAAATATTCGACATTTTAGGAATTTCTGCAGCTTAAGAAGCTATCTCATGAGGGACAAAGGTGTCAGTAAACAGGGCAGCCCAGCATCACTCACACTTCTCTGCTCTGCCTGACTGGTATATTCCAAAATTTTTAGAAACTCTACTGTAAGAAGTTGCAAAGCAAAAAAAGTGAAGGTTAGTCCTAAAAGGAACATATTTACCCTAAAAATAGATGAGTTTTCATAACTCAAGTGGAGGTCTCTTTCCCTCCTCTCTCTCTCTCTCTCTTTCTCTCTCTCTCTCTCTCTCTCTCTCTCTCCCCCCCCCCCCTCCTGTCTGTCTCAGGCAGGCAGTTGTATTAATAGTCAGCTCAGTGCTGCATCACTCTCTAGCAACCACGGAGCTATTTAAATGCAGGGTGTGGCTGCCATGCATTCCATATACCTTAATAGGCTGGTTCTTAAAACCCTGGCTTCTGCCAGCATCTTTGCTCCCAGTGACTGGAGAGCTCTTGCTGCCCCCCTGCCCCTTTCCTCCTCCCAGCTGGTGCTCCAGCAACACAGCGGGTCACAGTGTGCAGCCTCTGCTCCTGTCCTTCCCACCCTGCTGGACAGACTGAGGGGAGGGGCCACAGGCTGACCCTGGCCCTGGAAAGAACCAGAAGTGTACCCCAGGGCCTGGGGCCCAAATGCAGCTCTTTAGCCCAGGTGAGCTGACTGACAGAGCTCTGCTTTTCTTAACCTGACACAGGGAGGAGTTAGAGGTGCTGGCCCAGGACTCAACTCCCTCCTGGCTTTCAGTGACCACAGGTGACCTCCACCCTTCTGCAGTCACACAGCCATTCACCAGAAGAGAATTATGCAAATGTATACTAACAGGCTGAGTTCCCTACCGAGACTTCCCTCCCACTCCCGCATGCTAGCATGGGTGCTGACAGTGTTTTGGAAGAGGCACTAAATAGCTGGAAGGCTTTCTGAATATATCTGTCCTGGCCTGTCAAAGCTAGAACAGCCCGGTCCATCTGGGCCTGGAAGACAATCTCCATGGTGTAAAATACGTTTCAATTCTTCCCTCGCGGAGACAGCCAGCTGGTGCTGCAGGGAGACCGCCAGCTCCACTGTGCTCAGACCTCGCTCCGAGCCGGTGGCCTGGGATGACTTCGAGGCGGCACCTTCAGAGGAGGGAGCAAGAGCACTCCTGAGGGGCAGGGCAGGGGCTCGCGTCCCTGCCTTGGGCTGAGGCCATGGAAGGGACTGTAGCAGAATAGCCAAAGCTCTTGGACAACTGATAAAAATGTGTTTTTCTCGCAGCTTTCTGGATATCCCGCATACAGGAGGATTTGGGGGGAAAGAGGCCGCTTTGTGAATAAATGCCTCCCTTTTTGGGTGTCTGCTCGGCCAGAAGCCCTTTCTGGCACGTCTGCTGTGTGACTGCACAGGCCCCCCTACAGTCACAAACAGCATTGGGGCGGAGATGTTTGGGGCAGCAGAGGAAGTGGGTTCTTTCCCCTTGAAGCCCTGGGATTCTGCTCCCTCTGTGGTTCTGAAAACATAGTTTGTGAATGTGCATCAGTACTGATCTGGACACGTGGACCTGAAAATAATGACGCCCCTCAGTGAAGACTTCTGACATCTGCCATTGTTCATAGTTTATCCTCTGGGAAGGGCGAGTGGCCGGATTCTTTCCTGAGCCAACGCGGCAGAGTTCAATATTTGGTAAGGGGTCACGAAGAACAAACCAAATTGGCTTGGTACTTCTCTGCCAGCTCAGACCAAGGTGAGGGCCTGAGAAAGCAGACCTGGCGAAGTGTCAGCCCTGGACACTGCTAGGAACTCGGTCAGAAAGGGCAAAAACGAACACACGGAACAAGTCAGACTCTCAGGTCAATGAGCAGAAATCAAAAACGCGGGGAGAGATCCATCCCACAGCCAGGGAAGTCATCCCGGCGCCACAGGGGCAAAGACTTATCCGAGACCTTGAATGGGCAGCTCTGACTGTGCAACTTCCTTCCAAACCCGAAGGCTGTTTTCCTCGGGGCTGCTGCCGAGGAGGCCGCGCCGTCCAAGCCCGGCTGAATGATAAAAATAAAAGTAAAAAATTCTGTAGCAGAGTGAACGCTACCTTTGACAGGCTCACCATTAGACAGACGCTGCTGAGGAAGGAATCTCTGGGCTGAACTGCCGCACAGTTCCCGCTGTCTAGGACAGCTCCCTGGCGTCCCAGGAGGAGGGGTCTGTGGTGTCCCAGGGTGTATAGGTCTGAGAGCTAAAAATTTAGGGGGACCCAGGCATAGCAGGGCCCCACATTTTTGTAACCTTTATCTCTAGAAACTCTATAAGATACTCACAGTGAATATGGAAGTGAAATCCCCTCAGGCTTCCTGTGGGAGGAAGGAAAAGGGAGCCTGGCCTAGACTCAGGAGAAATTCTACCTGCTTAGCTTTTAGTGTATTCAGAGCCTAAGTGGTCTAGAGAAGGAAATATCCAACCTCCAGCCTCTTCTCGCCATGCTGTCCCAAATACTGTGTGTGGGGGGTGAGGGGATGGCGGGGAATAAACACTCATGAAGATCACAGTTCATGGGTACAGACTCATTAAAAGACTACGTCCTAACAGGACTATCAAACACTTCCCCTCACCCCTCCCTTACTACTGCATTTATAAACCTGTTTATTACAGTTCTTTTTACACAGTAGATCATCATGTCTGCTTTTCAACAACAAAATTATAAGGCATACAGAAAGGCAAAGTAAATAAAAATTCAGTTTGAAGAGATTAAACAATTATCAACACCAGAGTCATAGCAGGAATGTTGAAACTCTCAGACAAGGAGTTTTTTTTTTTAACTATGATTAATATGCTAAGATTTTAATTAAAAAAATAGAAAACATGCAAAAACAGATGGATAATATAAGCAGAGAGATGAAAATTCTAAGAAGGAATAAAAATGCTAAAAATAAAAAATACTATAACACAATGAACACTATCTTTGATAGGCTCATAATTAGACTGAACACTGCTGAGGAAGGGATCTCTGAGCTTGAGGATATGACAATAGAAACTTCCAAACTTAAAAGGGAAGAGGAAAAAAAAAAGACTGAAATTTAAAATTAAGAGAATATGCAAGAACTCTGAAACAACTACAAAGGATGTTATAAGTCATAATGGGAATACCAAAAAGGAAAGGAAGGAAGGAAGGAAGGAAGGAAGGAAGGAAGGAAGGAAGGAAGGAAGGAAGGAAGGAAGGAAGGAAGGAGGGAGGGAGGGAGGGAGGGAAGGAAGGAAGGAAGGAAGGAAGGAAGGAAGGAAGGAAGGAAGGAAGGAAAGGAGGGAGGGAGGGAGGGAGGGAGGGAGGGAGGAAGGAAGGAAGGAAGGAAGGAAGGAAGGAAGGAAGGAAGGAAGGAGGAAGAAAGAAAGAAAGGAAGAAAGGAAGGAAGAAAGTCAGAGAAAGAAGGAATAGAAGAAATATTTGAAGAAATAATGGCTGACATTTTCCCCACATTAATGTTAGACACCAAACCACAAATCCAGGAAGCTCAGAAAACTCCAAGGAGGATAAATGCTAATAATATACATAGGCATATCATATTCAAACTTCAGAAAATTAAAGATAATGAACAAATCTTGGCAGAAGTCAGCAGACAAAAACACTATAGAGGAGCAAAGGTAAGAATTATATCTGACTACCTTTAAAAAACCATGCAAGTAAAAGGAGAGTAGAATGAAATATTTAAAGTGTTGAGAGAGCCCTGGCCAGTGTGGCTCAGTTGGTTGGGCATCATCTCATGCACCAAAAGGTTGTTGGTTCAATTTCCAGTCATGGCATATGAGTGGGTTGTGAGCTTGATCCCATGTAGGGTGCATGCGGGAGGCAGCTGATCAATATTTCTCTTGCATATCAATGTTTCTCTCTCTCCCTCTCCCCACCTCTCTCTCTAAAAATCAGTAGGAAGTCATTATAAATAAGTAAAGTGTTGCGAGAAGAGAACCACCACCAACATAGAATTCTGCAACCTGAGAAATTATCCTTTTAAAAAAAGTAAAAATACTTTCTCAGACAAACAAAAATTGAAAGACCTTTTGTCACTAGACCTGCCTTGCAAAAGGTATTAAAATAAATTCTTCAGAGAGAAAGAAATAACTAAGGAGCAAATATTGGATCTACATGAAGAAAGAAAAGGAACCAGATAATAAATAAGTGAAAGTAAAATGAAAACTTTTATTTATATTATTCTTAATTGATGTAAAGATAACATTTTGTTCAAAATAGTAATAGCAATAATGGATTCAATTATATTTGCATATATGTGTCCATATACATATACAAAAATATATATATTTGCTTATGCATGATTATGTATAAGTAAAATAAATGACAGCAATGATACAAGGAGAAAGATAAAAGAATTAGGAATATTTTGTTATTATGAGATACTTGCCCTGCCATGAAGCAGTATACCATTTTTTGAAAGTGTAGAAACATCGGACAGTCAAACCTCAGAGGGAAGGTAGGGAAGGGTGGGTGGGGAGGTAAGCGATCAACCAAAGGGCTTGCATGTATTCATATAAGCATAACAGTGGACACAGACAGTAGGGGGTGGTAAGGGTATGTGAGACACAAAACAGTACATTCTGTATAATCCATTCATATATTGTTTTTACAGCAGGGAAAATTAAATTATGTGGTTAAAGATGCATACAAACTATAAAGAAAAAGCAAGGAACATTGCTAGAGGGAGCGGGTGCACTTCCCTTGGTTGGGCCTGGGGCTGTGATGGAGGTTTCTGGAATTTGGAAGTGCTCTCTTTCAGCACTGAGAGGGTGTTTCACGGTATTAGCTTCATAAAATGCATAATGTTTGTGATTATTTCATTTTTCTGTATTTGTGTTCCATTTTAAAAGTTCCAAACAAAAGAGAGAAGCATGTGCCTCAGCAGCCAGACCCTCCTTTCTCCGTCTATTCTGGAAGGCCATGCCTCAGAGCAGAGTCTGCACAGGTTTCTGAGGAAGAATACCTGATTGATTCAAATTCTGGTTTTGCTTCTTTATTACTCTGCGACCTTGAAAGGGTTGCTAACTGGATCTCTGCTGGTCTCTACCTCTGGAGGGAAAATTAATAATATTGGCTCAGTTTTATTGAAGACAGTAACTGCATCATGTACTTGGCACTTCACTTAAATCCTGGGTGTCATGTAACATGGAGACAAGACTATTTATCTCACAAAGCTGTTGTGAGGGTTGAGAAGTAATGGAAGTGAAGTGCCCAGCACAGTGACCAGTGATGTGAGATGGTCAGTAAGTGTCAGTCTCATGCCTGCTTCCTCCCCTCCATGGTTTAAGGCTGTTCACTATGGTTATAGTACTCCCACCTGGCAGGAAATGCATGTTCTACCTTTGCTTTCAGAATAATATGCTCTGCAGGATCAGAACAGACATGTGGAAGCAAGATGCTGCGTGTTGTGGGAAGGGAGGACCCTGACTTCTTCAGCAATGTCTGGTCTACCAGCCAGCCCTCATCCACTCTTACCTCTGAGTCTAGAGTAGGGCACCAACAGCTAAATGCCATGCTCACCAGGAGAGAACTCCAAATAACTAATTAAAATGGACAAGATATGAATGTAATAGTAAAGAACATAAAACACCAAATTTCTACTGTTTGGAGAACTAGTCCATCACACAGCATCAATAAGACCACGACAGTTCTGTGTTGGATTTAATGGTGAGTGAAACATGGTCTCTCCTCAAAGGCGCTAGCATCATGGTGGGCTCATCTGTGTAGTAAACATGAGCATGTCTGAGCCCTTACCAAAACATGCAGGTGGGTTGGCCTCACACTTGATTACATGGCTATAGATTCAGCCATCATTTTGAACACCCTGAAGGGGGTGAAACCAGGCGTAAGCACCCATGTGTCTAGAGCAGAGACTGGGCTGTAGCTGGATTAATTCACTTGGTCTTCATGTTGCCCCTATTTTAGGAGTGAAAAAACTAAGGCTCGGAAAAATGAAGTCTGTTTTATTAATGGAATGAAGTACTAGAACCAGTTTATAGAGCCAGGAATTACCGTATTTTCCGGCTTATAAGATGACTTTTTAACCCAGGAAAATCTTCTATACGCCCAGTCGTCTTATACGCCGGAGAATGCGGTATTGTAAAGTCTATTTTATTTTCATCATAACTGGAGGGCTATTTATTAAGCCTTCTCCATAGGATACCATCGTTCAACATTTGCACAATACACCAGTGTCCCACCAAATTTTAAGGTTAAAGGGTCTCATTTGGCCAAAAAATTATCTAAATAATTCTTCTCCTGTAGGATTTCTCATCTCTTTAAATATTTCTTATACCAACCGTGACCTTCTGTGGAGAACACGTGCTTCATTTACATATGTTTTAGCCCCTCATCCCTTTCACTTCCTCCCAGTGCATGAGTGTTCCATGAAGGCAGCTAGGGAAATGCTCCTGAACACCCACATACATGATTTTCTGTATCTTCCCACATACAGAGAAAATCACAGAAGGAACAACATCTACCCCAGAAGGCCTGTAGAAGGAAGCTTCATAACCCAACTAGTTCTCCTTGTTGGAACATCAATCCAACTGTGGGCTTCATGACTAGGCTGGGAAAATACAGGCTTCCCAGCAAACACCACCTGACCTAAGATTATACCTGAAGGGCAACAGATTGAGAAACAAACTAAATCTTAAATCTATAAATAGAAAACAGTATCTCAGTGGCTTTGTTTGTAAAAACGTTTTGAAACCCACTCACACACCAGAATCACATGTAGAGCCTTTTAAAGGCCTGGACTCAAGCGCACTCCACCATTGGTGCTCTGCTGCACCAGGTCGGCTGGCTTTGTTCCCACGTTCTGAGGATCCGGGCTACAGAGCTATCACGCTCCAATGGTGTGACTCTACTGATAAGAAAGACAAAAAGTGAAAGTGCTGCCTCGGTGTTCTTGACTTAAATCTAAAGAAATTGGAACTGAGAGAGGAATTCTTGAGTCAAATCTGGCACATCCTGCAACTGATTACCACATGGCTCATTACCACTCATGTTATGAAAGGGATTTAGAGATCCAGTCATCCCTGCTCAGTAGCCCACCCCATAGCCCTCAACTCCAGGTGGGTTTCCACTCCTGCGGGACACCACTCCAACACTGGCTAAGCCAAAGTCATGGACAAGTGCTCCATCCTCCCTTGGGGGCATGTGGAATGCTCTGTCCCTTACCACAGTCACAAGACCTGTAGGCAGCTCAGAGAGAGAGCAGGTTAATCAGCTCCATCGGGCCCTCTTTCTCAAATGTGTCTTCCTTCTTCGTCCCCTTCCCTGAAGAGCTTCCTTCCTAATGTCCTGTTCAGTTGTTTTTTCTGTCCTTGGACAGATGACAAAACTCAAAAATGAAATTCCCCAGTTCTCCCTCTTTGTGTGGATTTTAATCCTTAAGAAATCCCTTTCTCTCTCCATAAAATTTCTCTTAAAAATCACTGCTTTCTCAAGAAAATCAAGGAAGTGAGCTCAGAGACTTCTCAGGAGCAACGGCCTGTCCTCTCAGCTACTCCCTGCACCGTGAGCTTCAGGACTGGGCCGAGACTCCAGACAGTGGTAAGGAGACATGATGCAAAGAAGAGAATTAAAGGATAATCTTTCTATTGGCAAAATATTAGATCTATTACAATTAAAAAGAGATTTCTTTTGGTAAATGATAGCTTTAGCAATGCCATCTGCCCACCTAGTCATTTCCCACATTCCCAGATCCTCCTCCTTCCCTTTTCCCGTAGCTTGGGCTGCACTAGTATATGACCTAGTGGGCCCGTGGTTGAGGGAACCAAGTTGCCTAGAAGGGCTAAGGACTTGGTCTCACTCTGTAATTCAGGCCATAAGGAGGGGACCAGCCAAAACTGGGACTGAAGGCCACATGCCACAATCATTTACTATACCGGCAACAATGGGCCACCCAGACCCAAGGGCAGGAGCAAAGTCCCAGCTGTGTCAGGTCCAAGCCCCTGGGCTCACAAAGTGAATACCCGCAGTAGGGATCCTTAAACCTACCTTCAGTGTCTGCTTCTGAGCTCACATGATCTAATTTTTTGTTCTCAAATACTCAATTCATTTTCCTTACTGGGTTATTTTTATTATGTCCCTCTTCATCTGTCTACCAGCTCCAATACATTTGCAAAACTTGACTATCATGGAATATTCTGGATACTCAAACCAATAAAATCATTACACTTCATAGCTGGGATGTATCTCAAAGGGACAGCAAGACCAATTCCTTTATTTTGTCAGCAACAGCCAAAGAGGTACCTGACTTATGCAGAGTTACACAGCAAGGCAACAGCAGTGTGGGCTAGAAAGCAGGCCTGATATTGTTTCCCTAGTCCTCCTACAGTGTCCTCGTACAAGACAATTACACTTTAATCTTAAGCAATTCACAGAATGCCAATCTGCCCATGCTTGCATGTGCATGCACACACACACACACACACACACACACACACACACACACACACACACTTTGCTCTCTAGAGCCATACATACATGTTTTTATCATTTTTTTTTTTTTTAAAAAAAAAAGGTTACTTGTCTTGGGTATCCTCTTCAACAGCATTAGCTCAGATAGCTAAAAGTTGAGCTTGTCTCTACATTTCTTAAAGCTTTCCTTTAAGAAGCAATGCCCATTTTGAAGCAACTTCCACATATGTGGGAAATGTCATGCTCTGTGTCATGTGGAGCCTCTGGGCATTTTGTCAAATTATTTCCATTTTTCTACTCTGGGTCCTAATGATTCTAGACACTCAGTATTCAAGGAGGGAAATGCATCGCCTGCCTCCCTCCCTTTGACATATTTGCCAAGGCCAGTAGGAAAGGGCTTTCAGTCCCAGCTACTCACTCAGAGGGATCACAGTTGTCCTTGTCCTCTGTCCACATTTGTGTCTTTCTTCTTGCTGTTGCTGGCATGTACACAGGTCTGATAACTGCAGCCTGTCTTTTCTCCTTTGGAGCAATCTCTGTTCTTTATACCCAACTGCCAGCTCTGTGCTTCCATTTTGCTGTTCCCACTGCTACTTTGCTATCTGTGTATTTGTCTTGGGATTCGAGCAACTAGCTGTGCATGCATTCAGCATTTCCCCCAGGAAAACAACGCAGTCTCGTGCGATACCTTCATTTCAAAAGGCCTCCATTGGGTGTCAAAGGGAAAGTTACCCTACTAGGACCACTCTGGAGACAAGAGCAATAGGCACGTTCTTCCTTTAATTCTAACATTTTCTTGTTCTGTTGGCATATTCTACACATCTTTTAGTAGGGACAAAACATTCAAACCCTTCCCAGGCTGCAGCAGGTCTCAAAAGGACTGGGGAGCCAGCAGGTTTACAAATGTTCGTTACCTAGGCATATGCTCAGAGCTCCTGCTAATTGCCAGCCCTGGGTTGGGCTTGGCTCTAGGACCATCTTTCAGTTACATGTGCTGGCTGCCCCTCCACTGAGAAGTCTTCTTAAGGATGGATTACAATGTCCACAAAATAGTTCCCTTAATGCAAAATGCTTCTATTTTCTTGGGAGAATTTTAGAAATGAGACTGTCCAAAATTTCTTTTCTTTCCAAAAACACAGAAAATGACTTACTAGGAAAATAATAAAATATGTCAGTGTGCTAAAATTGGAGAATATGTTGTCACTGGTAAAAATAGAGAGGCAGATACAAAAACCTGGGGTGCTCGCTAAGCGTGAGGCCCTGACCTGGGCTGCTGTGTCTGCTGCCTCTGGTCCCGCGCGGGAAGGTAAGAGGAGCCGCTAGTTTGCGTCAGCTCAGCCCGTTCGCTGTGTATCGGTGGAGTGTTGGAGAATAGGCTGCACAAGCCCCTGAGGACAGGAATGCCACAATCAGGATTCACAAATCCCGGGCAGGGCTCTGTCCATGTGATCCTCCCTTAGCAAGCACTTCCCTCTTCCTTCTACCAGGTGCCGTGGTGAAATGGCCAGTCTTCAAACAGCCCTTGTCTATGTCAGCAGGTAAATTACGGACTCTGTGCAGCCAACGCCTCTTCCCAGTCTGCAGAGTACCGACATTTTTACTTGAGTAACAATGTTAAGTAAAGGCTTTGCCCAATGTGTTTGAAGAAGTGGAGCACGTGCTGCTGACCCTGCCCGGCTTCCACGGGAGAGGGGCGTGGGGGGCTCTTGAGACCCGCCTAAGCAGAGAGCAGCAGGACCCCTGAACTAGGGGTCTGATTAGGGGTGCACACCGTAGACTAGTAAAGGAATTGGGTGCCTTAGGTGTTCAGAGCATCCTCTTAAACAAGATCCCCAAGAGCTATTTCATAAGAACTATTTAAATAAGTAATTTGTGGAACATGAAAGACACATATTCACAAGAAGTAATTGGCTTCTAAAAAGTAACTGATTCAAAGGAATCAAAGGCAAGTGCAGGCTTTTTCATTGTTGTTCAGACCAATGTGGGGTCTACTGCCATGTTCTCTGCCTGCCAGAGCCCACTCCCCACCCCACCCCCAGCAGGGGATATAAGCTTCCACTCAGGCTCCCCAGACCTGAGAGTTGATCTGAATAAAACCAATGAATCGTACTTAATTGTCTTTTTTGCTATTTAAGAAATGTTCTTTTTCTCATCTGAGTGTTTGAAGTCAGAAATATCTGTTATCTTCTTTTCCTCTGTGGGACCTGGGTCTGGCTATACGAGTGGGACAGCCTGGATCAGCTTCTCAATAGACAGGCCATCAGTGGTTAACAACGTCGAGTCAATAGCACATCTGCAAAGGAGACAAAAAAGATATGCACATGTTGAAAAAATAGCCATTTGTTCAAATTAACTATTGCATGATTATGACATAAGGATGTTGGTAGTAGAAACATAATAAATGTAAGCCAGATTCATCTTGACATTAATTCTTATAAAATACTAGAGGCCCAGTACATGGATTCGTGCATGGGTGGGGTCCCTCCACCTGGCTTGGGCCCTCTCGCAATCTGGATCCCGTCCGACATCTCCCTGAGGGATGTAGCAGTGCTGAAGTGGCATGTGGCCAAGGAGGAGCCCCAGCCTGGCCAGGCGCAGCTACACTGCTACTCATCCCAGCCCTGCTGCGCTTGCCGCCACCCACTCGGTAGCACTGCCATGGAGGCGAGAGAGGCTCCCGCCACCGCAGCTGCGCTCACCAGCCGTGAGCCCGGCTTCTAGCTGAGCAGCGCTTTCCCTGTGGGGGTGCACTGACCACCAGAGGGCAGTTCCTGTGTTGAGCGTCTGCCTCCTGGTGGTCAGTGCACATCATAGTGACTAGTCGTTTGGTCATAACGGTCACTTAGGCTTTTATATAGATAGATAGGATTGCCAGTCTGATTGCCACCAGCAGTGCATGAGGGTTCCCTTTGCTCCAGGTCCTTGCCAGCACTTGTCATTTATTGATTTGTTGATGGTAGCTATTCTGACAGGTGTGAGGTGATACCTCATTGTCATTTTAATTTGCATCTCTCGGATGATTAGTGACTTTGAGCATGTTTTCATATGTCTCTTGGCCATCTTTATGCCCACTTTGGAGAAGTATCTATTTAGGTCCTTTGCCCATTTTTAATTGGATTATTTGTCTGCCTTTTGTTAGATTGTATGAGTTCTTTATATATTCTGGAAATTAACCCCTTATCAGATTTATCATTGCCAAATATGTTCTCCCATGCAGTGGGCTCTCTTTTTACTTACTTGATGGTTTCTTTGGTTGTGCAGAAGCTTTTTACTTTGATGTAGTTCCATTTGCTTATTTTCTTCTTAGTTTCCTTTGCCCTAGGAGATGTATCAGTAAACATATTTGACCCAGTGATCCTACTTCTAGGAATATATTCTAAGAAACCAAAAACACCAATCAGAAAGAATATATGCAACCCTCATAGCTAAGATTTATAAACAACCCAAGTGCCCATCAGTAGATGAGTAAATAAAAAAGCTGTGATGCATTTACATAATGGAATACTACACTGCTGTAAACAAGAAGGAACTCTTACCATGTGCAACAGCATGGATGGACCTGGAGAGTTTATGATAAGTGAAATAAGCCCATCAGAGAAAGATAAGTATCACATGATCTCACTCATATGTGGAATCTAATGAACAAAATAAACTGATGAACAAAATAGATCCAGAGACATAGAACCATGAAACCATCTTGAGGATTAAATCAGTAATTTATATGAAAATATGTGGAATCTAATGAACAAAATAAACTGATGAACAAAATAGATCCAGAGACACAGAAGCATGGAACAGACTGATGAATTTCAGAGAGAAGGTGGGGCTGGGAGGGTAGGGTAGGAGAGAGATTAACAGGGGCACTTGTATGCATGTACGCATAGCCCATGAACACAGATAACAGTGTGGTGAAGACCTGGGAGGGGTGGGTGTGGGGAGGAGGGGGTCAAGGGGAAAAAAAAAAGGGAGGCATCTGTAATAAGTTCAACAATAAAGATCAATTAAAAATAAATAAATAAAATATAGGATTCCCAGAAATAATAACATTGATCTTAACAAAATATTTTCATATAAATTACTGATTTAATCCTCAAGAAATATATATTAGGTGGATACATCATCCCTAATATCAAACTGAGAGTCAGAAAGATTAAATTTCTGCAGCAGAAGAGTAGGTGGAACACCTAAGATTCAAACCAAAGTCCTGGAATTCTAACATTAGCATTCCTTCAGCTAAAACATGTACATTCTCTAAAGCATTGAGTTTTTGACAATATAAAGGAGTTTCAGTTATGGGAATATTGCCAGTCCTTCCTTTATTCTAGAATTGAATCAATCTATACATTAACAGATATAAACATAAGGCTGACAAAAGGAGGACTCAAAACAAAGCTCAGAGGAGGTTGCCACCTGCAAAAGAGACTTTATACACCAGGGAAAATATAACCCATAATTAAGCGAAATGCTGAGAAGCAACACATCAATGATAATTACAATAGTTAGGAAAGGCTGAAAAAATAGGTTGGGATGGTATGGAGTTTGCTACAAAGCTTCAAAGGAAGGATAGAGTGAGTATGCACAAAAGAGGTGGTAAATGATACCTGAAGTCAAGGGAACTCTCAGTTTTGTATGGTTCCAGGAGATCAGTTCCTAGGATAGTGGGGATTGTGTGCCAGATGGAGACTGATAAGTGCCAGAGATACACAAACTGGGTTTTGAGACAAGGCTATGGTAATAGCAAGATTCTCAGGGTCTTAAACTGAAAGCAAAAGTGGTAGGGGAAGGGAAGATGGTGACCTTATGGACACCTAGAATAATACAAGCTCAAATGCCCAACCTATGGCAGCCATACTTGGTCCAGACCCTGCCGGAGGCTGCACCTCCTGAAATAGCATGCTTGCCCAAGCTTGCCTCAAAAAATACAGGTTAGATGAGGTGTCACTCAGTACCAACAGCCAAGTGTGGCTGTGGCTGACTGACAAATAACTGAGAAAATTAGGGACAAAGAATAAAGTCCATGACTGTGGCAAATGCAGCATTTACATGTAATTCAGCATATGGTCTTTATTTTCTAAGAGAATTGATGAAAGGGCTATAATAGATCAGAATCAATAATAACAGTTAAGAGTCCAAGACTCTTCAGCAAGTCCAAGACTCTTCAACAGCACTGCTCAGTGAAAAGCACACAGACTTTGGAATTAGACTACCAGGATTCAAATTTGAAATCTACCACTTCCTAATAGTAGCCTTAGTTCTTTATTTTTCTCATTTTTAATGCAGGACAATAACATAGTCTTCATAGTATTTTTGTGAGTTTTGAAAGAGATAAAGAAGGAGTCTTGGAGCCAACTACCTTCACTAAGGAATCTCAGAACCACTGTTCCTACCACATTCTGTCTGGTGCAGAGACCAAGTTCTTCATCACGATGCAATGAAGGCATCCTTTTCATGAAAGGTCAGCTTGTAAATGCCAAGGGAGTCAGGAAGAATTCCCCAGTGCATTTTTTAAATGTATTTTATTGATTTTTACAGAGAAGAAGGGAAAGCGATAGAGACTTAGAAACAGAGATGAGAACGAAACATCAATCAGCTGCCTCCTGCACGCCCCATACTGGGGATCAAGCCCACAATCAAGGTACACACCCTTGATCAGAATCGAACCCAGGACCCTTCAGTCCACAGGCCAACGCTCTATCCACTGAGCCAAACCAGTTAGGGTCCCAGTGCATTTTTTAAGTAAGCAACAGGGAATACCAGGTTGAAAAAATTCAAAGAGCAAATGGGAATTTGTGGAATGACCTGTTGCTAATGTTTGTATTTCTCCAGATGAAGGAGGGAGAACTCTTCCTTGAAACTATGCCTTGCTCCCTAATGCCATGAGTCGGCTCACCCACCATTAAAGATGCCATGGAGCTCATGAAGTTCTTATCCCATCTCCCTTATTGGTAAATAAGCTAAGATAAAGGTCAATGTCTTACTTGACACCTACTTTAAGAAGCAGACTCCTCCCGCACTCCCCACCCCAGCCCCAAGACCTTGGCCTAACCATAAATCCATGGGACTTTCATTAAGAACATGAAAGCCTAAGGAAACTTTTATGCAGATTTCTTTCTAAAACATGTCTGTCAACCTGGCATTTGTGGTACAGAAACAAAACAATTCATTTTGACAAGTTGCACTTCACAGAGGTCTGAACCATACTGTGAGAGCCTCTCTCTGGATCCCATAAAATACTAGGAAATATGCACTTGACATCTGGTTTGCTAGATTCATGCTGAGCAGCAGAGGCTTTGGTGTGAGGCTGTCACTCTGGACTGGCAGATCAGCTATGCATATAACCTTGCACAAATCCACACAAAGCAGTCATGTTAGGGCAATAATCGGGCATGTTCCAACAGAGTCTTCAGGAGGCACATGAGCAGCAATTGAATAGTTCTATTCTTGGGCATGAAAGGCAGTGTAACTTAAGGATGTAAATGTCCAGCATACATCTCTAAGCAATATAGACTATGAGGTGCACGTTGTAGAATGCTATTTGAATACCAAGATACTTTAAAGTATCTTGAAGAGAAAGGTTAAAAATTATTAGGACTTGATAATTATTAGTCAGATTGCAAAGGTGCATTTCTCAGTGCTTTTCTGGGGAGACTGAATAGCTATCTAGATCAAAATATAATACTTTAAAATGTTAATGTGAAACTCAGTCAGTGGATATCCACAAGACAAATAAAATGTATGAAGACTAGCTCACCATAGTAATACCTAAAAGGTCCATTGTCACAGAGACTGTGAAATAATACAGACTTGAATTTGTGTAGCTTCTTTAATAATCACTGTCTTGTTGAGCAGCACAGTCTAGTGACAAAGCACACAGACTTCGGAGTTAGACCACTAGGGTTCAGAGTTGAAATATAACACTTCCTAATAGTAGCCTTAGTTCTTTATTTTTCTAATTTTCAATGCAGGACAATAACATATTCTTTATAGTGTTTTTGTTAGTTTTGAAAGAGACAAAGAAGAGGTCTTGGAGCCATCTACCTAAACTTCTCCCAGGGCTGCTTGGGCTTCCTTACAGCATGGCAGTGAGGTTCCAAAAGTCAGTCTTCCAAGAGACATTCTCTTTGGGCTCTAGGTTGGAAACTGGCACAACATTCCTTGTGTTGTATTCAGTTTGTCAAAGCAGTCACAGATTCAAGGAGGAGGAACAAAACCCCACTTCTCAATGGGATGTCTATCCAAGAATGTGTGGCCATCTTTATTCATCATTATATATGTGGTCATAGAAACCTCTCCAAATTTAGTGAAATCTATGGGCCCTCTTTCTAGAAATGAACATGTGCAAATGTACCAGGCAGGATATTGGCTCAGTGTTTTATTAAACACTAAAAATAGCAGTGGCTTAAACAAAGTGGAAGATTTAAACCTCTCTTACAGGAAAGTCTTAGATGGCAGGGTAAACTTCAGCCACACAAGATAACTCAGAGACCCAGCTTCCTTCCAATGTATTGCTCTGTCAACTCCTAGGGCATTGTCCTTCTTGGCCAAAAGTGGTTCAACATCATATTTATGATCCAACCTGAGAAAAAAGAGGAAAGAGTGGAGGACAAGGCACAGAGTGACAAAGAAGTGGCCCATATCACTTTTGCTCACACTTTTAGCTTTTTGGTCTAGTCACTTTGTCACACCCCTTTGCAAGGGAAACTGGGAAATATACTCATATGAGTGGCCATGTGGCCAAATAAAACTTTTTATAGTCTATTAATAAAGGATAAAAGAGAATACATATCAGTTATCAATTAGTAATCTCTTCTACAGTAAATAACAGCAGCAAACATGTGAATGCAATTTCATCTGGTCTATAGAAACCCTAAGCATCCATCCCCTGACCTTAACCAAGGATCCAAGGCTAAGTTCCACCTTGTTTAGAGTTTTAAATGATTGCATTTTAGGTTATAATATTTTAGAGTCGCAAGTATCTTTTTGAATCATTTAATTCTGTTCTCTAATGTTGTCATTTTCAGGTACAATTTAGTCATCTTTTATTTTATAGGTTCTCTGGTTTCTCATACTTAGAAAGGCTTCCACTCCTGGGTTATGTAATGTTTTCCCATATTTTCTCCTGAACTTTTATGGTTTCATTTTTCCATTTAAATATTGATATTTTGGAATGTTTACTGGAATAAGGTATGGATTATCAATAAAATTACATTTTCCCTAGATGCCTATTCAGTTTTACAATATCATTTATGAAAGTATCAGTCATTTCCTTGTCTCTTTTTTCTTTTATTGTTGAATATATTACAGATGTCCCTCCCTTTTTCTTCCCCCATTGACACCCTCCATCCCGCATTCACCTTCCCACCCCTTCACCACACTGTTGTCTGTGTCCATGGGCTATGCATAAATGCATATAAGTTCCACAGTTAATCTCTATTTATCTATTCCCTGATCCAGACCTTCCTTCTTAGATTCCACAGTCTGTTCCATGATTCTATGTCTCTGTATCTATTTTGTTTATTAGATTCCACATATGAATGAGATCTTGTGATACTTATCTTTCTCTGACTGGCTTATTTCACCTAGCATAATACTCTCCATGCTGTCTCAGAGGGTAAGAGAGCCTTCTTTTTTACAGCTGCATAGTATTCCATGGTGTAAATGTCCAATAGCTTTTTTATACACTCATCTACTAATGGACACTTGGACTGTTTCCAGATCTTAGCTATTGTGATTTGTCTATGAACATAGGGGTGTGTATATTCTTTCTGATTGGTGTATCGGGTTTCTTAGGATATATTCCTAGAAGTGGGCTCGCTGGGTCAAATGGCAGTTCCAGATTTAATTTTTTTTAGGAAACTCCATACTGTTTTCCACATGTTATCCAATGTTAAAAATAAGAACACAGAAATCCAGAGAGGCTATTTCTTGCCCAAGGTTAATCAGTGCTCCTTCCACTAGACCAGGGGTCCTCAAAATTTTTAAACAGGGGGCCAGTTCACTGTCCCTCAGAGTTGGAGGGCCGGACTATAGTTTAAAAAAAAACTATGAACAAATTCCTATGCACACTGCACATATCTTATTTTGAAGTAAAAAAACAAAACGGCAAAAACACCCGCATGTGGCCTGTGGGCTGTAGTTTGAGGACGCCTGCACTAGACTATGCAATGACTCACTCTATTTTTGTTTACCAACTAAATAAGTTTAATAAAAGGTGGTAGGTAGCTATCACGAAGGGTTCAGTCTCTTTGGAAATGTTAAGCTATTTATTCTTTCTTGTATTCATTCAGAAACCATGTGCCCAGCACTGACCACATACTAAAACACTGGATAATGCCCAGGAGGCATGGCTCAAGAGTTGAGTGTTGACCCAGGAAGCAAGAGGTCACCAAGAGGTCACAGGTTCCATTCCTGGTCAGGGCACATGGCCGGGTTGCAGGCATGATCCCCAGTAGAGGGCTTGCAGGAGGCAGTGATCTATGGTCCTATCTCATAGATGTTTCTATGTCCCTATCCCTCTCCCTTCCTCTCTCTCTAAAAATCAGTAAAACATATTTAAAAAAGAATTAAAAATAAAACACTGGATAAGTCATAACACAATAAATCACAAAAAAAACCTTGTCTTTAGGGAGCTCATAGTCTAATTCTGGAGGAAATAGGTAGTCATAAGAATAGACAATAAAAGTGTTCCGCTGGAAGGAGAAATATCACGGAAAAGGGGGTGACATGTAAGTCAGGACAAGAAGAGAAGAGGAAGAGGTTGTACTGGAGAAAAGATGGACCATGGGAAAGAGGGCATGGCAAGCTTATGCATGGCTGGTATTACCTCACTCTCACTGGGTGAGAAACAATCACTGAATGAAGGCAATGGCAGAGAAGGCAGAGAAGATGTATTCAATCAACTTAGGGACTGGAAGTCGTAAGACTTGGCAAGATAATAATTTTTGGGTATGAGGGAAAGTTTGAATCTAGGATATCTTCTTTGTTTCTGGATTAGACAATTGAGTGGGTGGCAGTACCACTCAGGAAGGGAAGGAATAGAAGAGGGATTTTATTTGTGTGGGAGAAAAATGAATTTTGCTTGGATATATTGTTCTGAGGCAACTTTCTTTACCTTGGTGAAAATATAGAGTAAGCAGTTAACATCATGGTCTTAATATTGGAAGAGCAATCTGGCATGAAATATAAACATGGAAGACCTTGGGGTTTAGGTGGTAGAAAGCAGATGACATGGTCTACAGAGAGCGTGAGGCATGATAAGAAATTTAAGGGAACTATTCGTGACCCCTGTGTTTAGCAGCAATATAAGGGATTGTAGGCAATAAATGCAATGAGAAGGAGTAGCAGACAGGAAAACAGAAAACAAAAAGAGTAGTGAAATTCAAGAAGAGAGTAGCTAACAATGCTGAATGTGTCAGCACTCAGGTCAGCATGAGGATGGAAAGGTAGCCACTGGATTCTGCATCTGGAAACTATTATTGGTATTAAAAAGGGCAGCCCCAGAGGAGCACAGGGGCCTAAGGCAGATTTCAGGGGATTACAGATGTGAGACAGTAGTAGCCACTGTTAATGTAGGCTACACATGTAGGAGGTCTGGCTATGAAGAGAAGGAAAGGGATATGGTAATTTAATGGCTAAAAAAGATATAAGACAATATTTTTTTCTAATCCTCTTCTTTTTTTATTGATTTCAGAGGGAGAGGAAGGGAGGATAAGAGAGAGAAAGAACATGTTCCCATGTGAAAAACACTGATGTGAGAAACATCAATCAGTTGCTTCCTGTATGTACCCCAACCAGGGACTGAACCCATAATCTGGGTATGTGCCAAACCTGCAACCTTTCAGTGTACAGAATGATACTCCAGTCAACTGAGCCACTCTAGCCAGGGCAATACAATAATATTTTTAATGATGGGAGATCGCTTGAGCATGATTGTATATGATAGAAATTAGTTAACAGAAAAAAGGAAGTTTAAAATTTTTTTTAAAGAGAGGAGTGAATTGATGGCAAAAGTGTAAAACAAGACCAAAAAAAGGTTAAAAAAAAATAGAAAGCACTTTATCTCAGACTCTTTGGAGAAAAAAAAAAAGTGTGAAAGAAAAGAGAGATGACAGGGAGAAAGGAAGGAAAAGAGAATGAGGGAAGGAAGGAAAGGTCAAGGAGACATAGTCCAGGACAGCCTATATACATATGTTTGTAGGTACAGGGATGTGAGGTTGAGAAAACCTATGTCTGAGCATTTTCTTTGCAAGCTAGTACAAGTCAGGACCTGCTGAGAATGAAAGGGAGATGGTGGAAAGAAGCTTAAGAGGAAACATGATGGCTTGGAATGAAAAATAAAGTTGACTGGGAACACGCGGAACGATGAACGGTGTGTTTTTGTTGAGAGTTGTTCATCAACCTGGATTATTTAGTCTGGAATGGAGGGTGCCCTGTGTTGGAAAGAGACCAGCAAAGGCATTAAAGTCATGGGAAGACATGGTGGCAGTCATCCATGGGAACCCGGCAGCATGGAGAAGTAGAAAAACTTAGAGGGGAAGTCTCACAGACTGGGATCACAAAACCCAACCTAGGACTGAAGGTACCTGTGAGAAAACAGAGCACAGGTGGGGAAGGTGAAGGCAAGAGAGGAGAGTAGGTACACATAATACAAGGTTCAGAGTGAGGAATGCTTAGAATAGAAGCAAACCCAACTGAAAGTGTCCAATTCAAAGATTGTTGATAGTGGGGTGGAAGATGGATGGATCACACAAACAGCCATGACCAGAGCTGGAATGGAGAGAAACGTGGTTTCTAGTCAGCCAGAGACAAGGTCATTATGTCCTGTCTCTAGGGCAGGCGTTTCACAGCATATGCACCAGATGGCATATGTGTTAGTACAAGGACCTGGGCCTTTCCCCATGCTCATCTGCACTATGATGGAACTAATTCAGGAACTAATCATACCACATCCATTGCCTTGATCTTCGTATCATCTACAGATGTTTATGAGATAAAAACAGACTAGGTGAACATTTCACGTGACCTGCTACAGAATGACCACCAGGTAAAGTGCAAGTGCCAATCTCTTCTCTGAGATTATTGCTCACAGAGGACACAGTTTGAATGTTTAGTTTCCCCCAGAGAGAGGCCAGTCTGTGCCTTCAGGAAAGTATGTGGAAGCTATATAACACTGCGACCTCCTTACCAAGCCTCTGAACAGCATTTTGTGTATCTGACTGTGGAAGCCAAGGGCAGAGCTTGCGTGTTTGCACCATCGGGTGATTCTGTGTGAGATTATAGGGACAGTAGGGTCTTGCCCTGATGCTGATTTTGGTACAGCCTTTAGGACTGAACCATTTCTCTTCAGTCCTGCAGCCACAGTGAAGAAGAATGGCGAAGAGAGAGAGGGAAGGATGGAGAAGCATCAGAAGGAAACATCTAAACAACAAGTTAACAGAATTTATGAAGCAACCAAAATTTGTTAAGTAAATTAGAAATGCATTGCAACAAAAATGGGCTAATTCATTATGTTTCTTTCCTCTTTTTGGAGCCAGAGAACCATAGCCAAGCCCATGTTATTTTTCTACCTCATTTACTCCACTTCTCCCAGAATCCTCCACACACCCACATGGCAAAATATGCCTGTGAAGCATGAGGCTTAAATATATCCAAACCTCCAAACGCATTTATGTGGGGAAATTGTATTTACCACCTCCCTGTTCACTCACTCCAGACATTCCTGCAACAGGCTTCTCAATGGTCCGCAGATTTGCAAATTACCTCCCATTCAATTTGCTTGAGCAAATGTTTGCTGAAAACTTCCTAGGTGCTCAGCAGAAAAGCGTGTGCCCTCTGGACTCAGCCAAAGTATGTGGGTTCGAATTTAGATATTGCCAGTTAGACATGCTAACTTTAAAAATCATTTATTTAGTTTTCTCACCAAAAAAATGTGGGGACAGTAACACTATACCATAAGATTGCTGTGAGCATTAGCCAATTGCCTATGTGGACAGAGCCCAGCACGACATCTGGCCGACAATGCTCGCAGTTACCATTAACACTGCCAAGGTTATTATAAAGGCAGTATGTTGATATAATTCTTGCTCAAGTCTTATTTGGGGTGATAAGAGAGTGATCCAAGAAGAGTGAAAACACAGGTACAATATATACTAAATGTATAAATGATCTGAATGAGAAACCATTGTATTAGCAGACATCTATACTAATAATAGCGTAGGTGGTTGTCATGCCCTCACGTATCATGCCCTAACATCGTCACAAGATGGTTGTCACAAGATGGCCATGCACTCACCGGAGGTGGGGCCTGGCGGAGGAGGCAGGTCGCGACAGGGGAGGGCAGTTGTGGGCAATCAGGCCAGGAGGGGAGGGCAGTTGGGAGCGACTGGGCCAGCTGGGGAGGGCAGTTGGGGGCAATCAGGCTGGCAGGGGAGCAGTTAGGCATCAATGAGGCTGGCAGGGAAGCAGTTAGGGGGCAATCAAGCTGGCAGGCAGAAGCAGTTAGGGGCAATCAGACAGGCAGGCAGGTGAGCAGTTAGGAGCGAGCAGTCCCGGATTGTGAGAGGGATATCCTACTGCTGGTGTAGGCCCAATCCCGACAGTTGGACATCCCCTGAGGGATCCCAGATTGGAGAGGGTGCAGGTCGGACTAAGGGACACCCCATGCACAAATTTTGTGCACTGGGCCTCTAGTTTTATATAAAATGGCTGTATGATATGAACTTATAAGGAATGGAAGGTTTAGTTAATTAAAAAAAATAAAAAGGGACATTACCAGCAAAGGATTTTTTTAAAAAATAGACCAAAAGGCTAGGAATGAGGCAGAAGGAAAGAAGGAGAAACATCTGCCCTCTGAGCAGCATGTGGATATTCAGGGACACTGGATGGAGAGCTGGCATCCAAAGCAATGCTGCGGGCACCAGCGTGTGAGCACGCCTCCTCGGTGAGTACAGACACACACTCTGCATGCGGGAAGGGCGGTCTGGTGCTGTGACTCCTATGAATTTACTCCCTTTTTTTTTTTTTTTAACCACACTATCATCTCCCGAGATAGCCTATACTACGTTATTCTTCATCAAAACCACAGCTCCTCACTGTGACTAACACAGGCAGTGTTCAATCATTTGAAGAATTAAAAGAAATGGAGAGGGTGAAGAAAGGAAAAGGAGGGAAGTGAGCAAGGAGAAAGATCATTTTCATTACCAGAGAAGTGGAAGTAATGTCTAGGTCCAGGAATGGAGGGTATATGTGTGGATGGACACTTCTCATGATAGCCAGGAGTAGACTCTTTCACCTCACTAATTTTGCTGTGGACTGAGTTTTGGTCACAAAATAAGCTATTTGCCTTCTTTTCATTTTTGATGACTATTCAAGGCATTTCATTCAGGACCAGCCCAGTCGTGAAGAGGCAGGTCTGTGCACGGGGCAGAATAGTAAGTCTCCTGTTTTAAATGCCATCGAACATTGTATGCCAAAGACAAGTTAAACTAAGAGTGCAATGACCTGAGAGTTGAGGAACTTCAAGACAGAAAACAAATGTAATGAAATAGACTGTCCCCTCCTTTCTTTTTTGCATAAATATGAAACTAACACCAGCTTTTCTCAGAGAGCTGCATAAGCTTGAAATATACACAGAGTTGCTGTGAGCTCATGGAGAGTGGGGTGAGGCAGTGACAGCCAGTGGGGTTAGTCAAGGGTCCTCAGGGAGGGTCCTAGGCATCTGTGGCTGCTTCTCCCGAGAAGGAATGGGTGCTTCTTTCTTTGAAAGAGAAAATTTTCAATAAGTCATTCATAGAGCAGCATGGAGAGTGGGGAAAGAGAAAAGGCTTTTCCCATTGGAGGCCCTTCTTGCTTAGTTTAAGATTGAGGAACGCCTGACCTTTGTGAAATGAAAGGCAGAGAAACGTTTATTCAACTTGTAATTACCTGAGTTTTGCATCTTTCTTATTTCAGAAGACTTTCAGTTCTTTTCAAAATTCCATATGCAAACCACCCAGGTTCCAAACAACAGAGCAGAGAGAATGTAAGGAGTCTCACCAAGGAGTAGGGGTGGGCAAACCCTAACCTGAGCCTCATCTGCTTCTTTTTTGTTGTTGTTGTTTTAATAAAGCTGCAATTGGCCTCGTGCAATCTAGTAAATGTCTTATTATAAACTTGAACATCAACGGATGGTAGGGGGGATGCTGAAACTTGTAACGAGAGAGAGAGAGAGAGAGAAGAGAGAGAGAGAGAGAGAGAGAGAGGTCGAAATGACTGGCAGTTCCTATTTCTTTACAAGTGTTACATTTCAGTCCCCTGCCACTACCACATGTTTCCTGTTCACAGATAATTTGTACAACATATTTTATCATTCAGTTTTAGACACAGTTGAAAGGCTTTTGCCTAAGGCTTGGAACACTTTGAAAATTGTATACCATTTGCAAGGCTTTCTTCTGCTTCACTGTGCAATTAGGTGACTGCCTTTCTGCAGACGTGGAATCTATCATTTATAGGAGTGTGTGTGTGTGTGTATGCGTGTGTGTGTGTGTGTGTGTGTGTGTGTTGTGTGTGTGTGTGTGTTTAAAACCAAGGTGAAGTAGGAAATGCATGGGCAGAGTTTCCAATACTCTACAGATGAGGACTGACAGCAGAAGCAGGGAGTGGAGCTCTCAAACAGCAAGTGGGTTTGTGCCCTTAAAGAAGTTGGGTTCTGGGGCGTGTTAGTTCCAAACATTGTTTACGACTTTGCTCAGCTCTACAGACTCCACCATTAAATCACAGTGGCATGATCTGAAAGGAACCCAGTCTCATTAACCTCTGCGAAGCCCTACCAGGACTGTTTGTTAGCTTCCCCTGCGGGCTCCTGCCTGTCTTGCCTGAATCGCTGTGTGCCTGTGAGGGAGGCACTGACGTGCTCAGAGCTTCCCCTGGTGGAAGTTGCTGGCAAAGGCGTTGCAGCCAAGAAGGCGGATCTGGGACTTGCTCCCAGGAAAGCTCATCAGAGTGTTCAGTTGCCTGAGAACAGAGCACAGAATGTGACTGGAGGTTCTGATTGAATTTCCTATGTGTTCCTATGTTTTACATAACCCAAATTTTAAAGTCAAATTTGATAAAAGATAACTAATTCCCATCATTATGCCACTTTGTATTTTTTCCACTGAATAATGCAAATGAAAAGAGAGAACTAGGAAGGCTAATTCAAACCTCCCAAGAAGACACTGATTTTCCTCTGAGGTTGGATTCAGCATCTCTCATTACGGGCGATGTGGTTCTCCTATATTTAAAAGTGTGGCAATGAAACGGTCGTGGAAGAATCTGAACAGCATTTACTCTTTTGATGGGAGAGGCTCCTTAGTCCTGTGTATACATTTTAAGATGTTTTTCTCTCTTCTTATTAAGAAAGCAAACTTCCATGTTCATTTCTCTTATAATATGTTTCTATGATATTTGCTAGCCTATATATCCCAACTATTATCTGTGAATATATCTTTTGCCAATCCTTTTATTTTTTTAATTTATCTTTATTACAGGTGTTTTTAAAACCAAGGTGAAGTAGGAAATGAATGGGCATAGTTGTTCCAGAGGCTCCTTTTCCCCCCATTGACCCCTTCCACACAGCTCCTGCCCCTCCCCAGGCCTTCACTGCACTATTGTCTATGTCCATGGGTTATGCATATATGCATATAAGTTCTTCTGTGAATATATTTTTTTCTATTTTTTTTATTTTGACTTTTTAAAATCTTTACTGTTGAGATTATTACAGATGTCCCTCTTTTATCCCCCCATTGTCCCCCTCCACTTGGTTCCCACCCCACCCCAGGCCTTCGCCACCCTATTGTCTGTCCATAGGTAATGCATACATGCATATAAGATCTTTGTTTAATCTTTTACGCTCCCCCCATACCCCCTTCCCTCTGAGAATCATTAGTCTCTTCCATTTCCATGCCCCTGATTCTATTTTATTCACCAGTTTATTCTGTTCATTATATTTATTTGTTTATTTTTATTTTTTAGATTCAATTGTTCATAGGTATGTATTTGTTGCCATATTGTTGTTCACATTTTTATCTTTTTCTTCTTCTTCCTCTTCTTAAAGAACACCCTTCAACATTTCATATACGTAATACTGGTTTGGTGGTGATGAACTCCTTTAACTTTTTCTTGGCTGTGAAGCTCTTTATCTGACCTTTAATTCTAAGTGATAGCTTTGCTGGGTAGAATAATCTTGGTTGTAGGTCCTTGCTATTGATCACTTTGAATATTTCTTGCCACTCCTCTCTGGCCTGCATAGTTTCTGTTGAGAAATCAGCTGACAGTCGTATGAGCATTCCCTTGTAGGTAACTAACTGCTTTTCTCTTGCTGCTTTTAAGAATTCTGTTTGTCTTTAGCCCTTGGAAATTTAATTATGATGTGTCTTAGTGTGGTCCTCTTTGGGTTCCTCTTGTTTGGGACTCTCTGTGCTTCCTGGACTTGTAAGTCTATTTCTTTTACCAGGTAGGGAAGTTTTTTGGCATTATTTCTTCAAATAAGTTTTCAACACCTTGATCTCTCTCTCTTCTTTTGGCACCCCTATAATGCAAATGTTGTCCCAGAGGCTCCTTACACTATCTTCATATTTTTTGATTCTTTTTTTCTTTTTGCTCTTCTGGTTGGTGTTTTTTGCTCCCTCGTATTTCGAATTGTTGATTTGATTTCCAGAATCCTCTACTCTACCATTGAATCCCTATATATTATTCTTTATTTAAGTCAGTGTATGCTTAATTTTTGACTGGTCCTTTTCCATTTTTTGGAAGTTTCTAGAAGATTCTTGAGTAACCTTATTATAGCTGTAGTTTTGTACTCTATATCCAGTAGTTTGCTTTCTTTTATTTCTTTCATTTGTGACATGTTTCTTTGTCTCCACATTCTGGCTGCTTCCCTGTGTTTGTTACTATGTATTGGGTAGAGCTGCTACGTCTCCTTGAGTTGGTATAGTGGCTTTGTGTAGAAAGTGTTCTATAAGGCCCAGTGGCTCAGCCTCCCCAGTCACCTGATCTGGGAGCTCTATGTGTACCCCTTTGTGGGCAGTGAGCACAATCTTGTTGTAGTTGAGACTTGATTGCTGTTGGTGTCACTGGGAGGAATTGTCCGCTAAGCCAATTGGCTGTGAGGAGCAGTTGTGACTACAGTGGGAGAGCTGCTGTACAGGAGACACCCCTATGGAGAAGGACTTGCTTCAGTGGGGCTTTGGTGCTCACTGAATCAGCCCTTTGAGTGTGTCTATTATGGATGTGTAGAGTTGTAACCTGGTATGGTCTGACACTGACCACTGGGTACACTGGCTCCTGGGTCTCCAGGGAGGTGCAAACTCAGCCACTGCCTGAGGCCACCCAGCAGGAGCTACAGAGATATCTGCAGATTCCTCCTCTTTGTATAAAGTTTGGAAGTGCCCAGATGAGGCCCAGCTATGAGGCAAGGCAGGCTGATGCTGGTGCCAAGTCTTGGGCCCTTTATTGATATGTTTGGGGCTCCATGACCCAGCTGCAGTTTGTTTGAAAGATTTTAGCCTGAGCAAGGACATGCCATTCATATGCAAAAGCCCATGCACACAGCTTGGGTGAGTTTGTAAATTGGATGAGGCAGGGTCTTAGGGAATCACCAGGGCAGAGCAAACAGAAATGCCTGCCAGTCAGCCCTGCAACCAGGGAGGTCCCAGCATAGGAACAATGATCCCTGTGAGCACCTCCATCTGGGAGAAAGCCGCCCCCAAGTTCCTACCCTGATGCCAGACAATCCACTTCCTCCTGTTATGTGTCTGTGTCCCCCAGAGCCTTGCCCTGGTGCTGGAGCTCAGAGGAAACAGGAGGACCTTGTAAATTCAGTATATGGTGCCGGCCTTTTAAGAAGAACAGCTGGGTCTCCAGCAGCCTCTGTGTCACTCATCTCCTATCCCCATTGGTTTTTACAGCACGTAGTTCTTACTTCCCATGGGGATTTATTTTTCCAGCTCTGGGACCCTGGGCTGGGCTTCTGGTGTAGGGATGGGACCCCTTGCTCCTCTGGGCAGACTCCACAGAGACGATCTCCCTCCCAATTAAAAAAGCAGCACACGTGGGTGCTGGGCCAGCCCGTTCTGCACCTCCACACCTCCTACCAGTATCAGTGTGCTTTCTTCTTTACTTCTCTGGTTGTAGGACTTCTACTCAGTCAGTTTTCCAGCAATTCTGGATGATGGTTGTTCTCTATTTTAGTTGTAATTTTGATGTGGTTGTGAGAGGCAGCAAGTACAGACATTTACCTATGCCACCATCTTCCTTCACCTGTGAATATATTTTAGATTATAGTGATTTCTAAGGCAGGTTTCTTAGGAGGGTTTAGAGACCTAAAAACAATTAATTAATAAATGTAGTCACTGTTGATTCTGATGACTTGGATGACCGGTTTGTAATTCCTCTCGGCAGTGGGAAAGAGGCAACAGAATTTGAAATCTACTAAGAAAATCTTCATAAGCCTAAAACAAAATGTAACCTAAATGGCAAGGGAGGGGAGGGGAGAGAAACAGATCTGCTGCATTTGGTTCTGGTATTTGTTTCAAGGGACATTGTTGGCCAAATAATATTGACTTCTTGAAACAACTAATCATTCGATTTAAATAATTTTATAATCCATATCCATATGAATGATAAGCAAGCTACAAATGCCAGAAAAGTATTCTAATGTAAATTTATTTACATAGTTGTTTGGTTATATAGTTATATTCTTATTATATATACAAATCACACACACAATTACATTCAAAGATCAAGTCCATCTAACCATGATGACCCTGTTGGTTCAGAAGCAGAGGCTGGACCACGGAGAGCTCACGGGTCCCTGAGTCACAAAGGCTGTGCGGCTCCCTTCTTCTTTGACAAAACATTAAGGATAATGTAAAATAAGGCCGCTCAGAAATGCTATCCTCTGCAAGTAACAGGAAAGGACGATTAAAGCTGAGCAGACATTTGTTAGATTTATGCATGTGCGGAGAGCCAAGACCGAGGAGTTTGGGTCAGTCAGAATGTCTTTGGAATAATAACTCATGGAAGCCAGAGCACAGGCAGAAGCAGCTTGAAGAGCCAGTCTGAATCCAGTAGAAAGTGTCACTTTCCTTTTGAAATCCATCCAGGACACTTTGCAATGACAAAGGCTTTTGGACCAAGAAATTAGGACAGTTTAAGACATCACTTTATCAAGAACCGGTTTTCCCGGGGGCCTCGCCTGCCAGACATAGGGAGCACCAGGTGGCAGCCCCCAGCAGGTGCACACACAACTACCAGTAGGCAGACACATTCCCGCTGGTGCCTGGACACCTGCACCTGTCCCAACGGGCAGCTCAAAGGCACTTTTGAATGAAGAGGCCAGGATAAGGGCCCACTGCTCTTTTCTGGCCAAGCAGAGAATGGGGAGGTATAGAGGGTCCTCTTTTCAAACTGTTGCTTCCTTAGCATATGGCCCAAGTAGGAGCAAATCCTGAGGGGTGAGTAAGAAAGCACACTTTCCAAGATCTGAACACGTTTTCTATATGGAGTTTTGAAGCGTTCAAAGCTACCCTACACCTATTAGAAATCTTTCGTCTGCCGAGCAGAGTCCATGAGGCCTGGCCTTCCCAGGCACACGAGCAGCTGCATTCACAGGCAGGGTCTGTCAGGAATGTGAGCCACTGTGGCTGCATTTATAGAAGTATGACTGTCGAGACTGCATTGAACCTGTTCTTGCCACTGACTTTCTATGTGGCCTTGAGCAAATCATTAAACCTGTAGGTGCCTCAGGTACAAGAGTGTGTGATTCTTGGTCTAAGATGCTATTTCAAAACAGAAACTCCATCTTAATTCTTCTTCCCTTTCCACCACTTGATCTCATCATTGCAATGTGCATGCTGCTCTCATGGAACTTTTTGATTGACCTGCTGGCCTCCTTCCTCTCTCTGGACTGATATCATGTCCACTGAGCGGGAGGGGATCTCCTGGTGCTGGGGCACACCTGGCCCTGCGCAGGTGCAGGTGTGCAGATGTGAGCTCCTCTATGGACAGAGCACACTCTCCTCGCTGAACACCAAGCCACTGACTGTAGGGGCTAGTGCCATTGCTTCATCTCACTCTGCTCTGTGCCGCAGCCCTGTGCACACACAGGAACGACTACAGTTATACCTGCCCTGTGCGAGTGAAAAGCTTTACTTTCATGGGGAATGGCTTTGGGTTCTAATCCTGCTATTGCTCTTTTCTGGAATGGGATCCCTAAGTACCCCTTGAGAACCCCCATTGCCTCTTCTATAATCCGGGGAGAAGAATAGCCCAACCTTGTGAGTCCTGAGAGCTAGGTGACATCACGTATGTACAGTGCTGGCACACATGCTATACTCGATAATCACTGTGATAATTTTACATATTTCACTCCTTGTTTCCACAGTCCTTTTATACTCAGACCCCAGCCCTATCAGGAGCCCCAATGTCACAGGTCCCCATTTAGTGCTTCTTTCCTCAGACTATGTGCCTCCCTTGCTGTGGACTGGGGAGGTGGCAGTCAGCACATTCTTCACATTTTGGTGCTCCCCCTCGGTCACATGGCACTTGGGAGCTCAGGGTTCCATTTTATTCTTGCCTTTAATGTTTAGTCAAAAAGCTTTTCTGTTTGGTTCACTTCGAGTTTAGTTGAATAAACTTCTGCTGGGGTCAGAAATGCTGCCACCTATGCCAGATGGGGAGGGAGCAGATGGGAAAATCCGTGCCAACAGCTGGCCTAGGATGACACAGCTAGTGAATGGAAATCTGGGCATTTGAACCCAAACTTGTCTACATGACGCTAGTCATTGTTTCTGGGGTCAGTGGGCAGACAGACAACATGCCCAGATAATGCTCATATGAGATACCGACTGTTAAGCACTTCATGGTGAGACGGAAGCACAGAGAAGGTGAGGGCCCTCCACTTCCTGGTATACCGGGATGGTTTATGAGCTGAGACTCTGAGGCTGCCAGGAGTGTCGTCTAGGTGAGTAGAGGAGGAAGGTGGGCCAGAGGAGGGCATTCAGAGCAAGTTGATGGAAGCACAGAACAGCGGAGGAAGGTGGACAAAAGTACCCACAGGTAGTATTCCTTCGTCAGAGGTCCTCAGACTTTGACATTCTTCAGAATCACCTGGAAGGCTTGTTAAAACACAGGTTGCAGCTGGCTATAGAGTTTCCTATTCCTGGGTCTGGAGTGGGCCCGAAAGGGTGCATTTCTCTCACGTTCCTGGCTGATGCTGGTGCTGCTGGTCTGCGGCTGCCCTCTGAGAGCCTCTGCTGAGGGGAGGGGTGATGAGGAGAAAGTCAGACTGGAGAGGAGTTAAGAGAGTGCCTAAATGTCCCAAAGGCAGAGCCAAGTGCCTCAGGCTTCCTCCTCCTGCCCAACCCAGGATGGAAATTTCCAGCAGGACAGCTGCTCCACGATGAAATCTTGGCATGACTCCCGGGTGTCGTGAGGATGCCCCAGGGCATGAGGGAACTCGCTCCTCTTCATAGATACTAAGGACAGATCCCTGGAATGTGGCACACCCTTGCCTCCGTTTGAAATTGAGCAAGTGGAGAGTGTCCTGAGCTACCTCAGGAAGCGGTACCTTGTTGCCACTTCGGCACTATGGTGTGGCCACTGCACGCTGACAAAGACACAACCTAACCCCAAGCCTCAAGCACTTACTATGTTGAACCTGAAGAGCTTAAAACACATAAAAATCTTCCTAAGAATATTCTGTAAAAGATTAAATAGATTAATCTAACCTTTTATTGCAGGCTCCTCTTTTTAAAACTTTACTTTTTCCCCCTATATATTCTGCAATTGATTGGTTTAATAATACTCAACTGTGTATTGTTTTTGGAAAGACTTCATACATTAAGTACTTGGTTATATTAAATTCTACTGCTTTCTTTTCTCTAAATCCAAATTGTCCCAGCTCCTGGAACGTGGAGGAGCCAGGAAAATGCATCATTCCCATGAAGGAAAGTCTTCATCCATGTCACCCTCTCAGTCAGTTCTCATTGGCTGTATGACAAAAATAATCCAATTGTTCTTTTCTTTGAGTACTTTTGTGATTACTGTTTTTGGGTTTTATTTTTAAAATAATTAACATGGTGACTTATTTTCTCCATGAGGAATGCAATAACTCGCTCATTATACAGAAGAAAAACAACAACAGCAGAGAAATGGAAACATGCAGACTACCCAATGCTTTAATAAAAGTAGACACCATGGCCCTTATGTTCCTCTGAATGCTTCCAAAATCTCCAAAGTTCACTAGAGGTCCTGTCCAGTGGATTGCATTCTGTAGTATTATACTCCATGTGTTTTAAATTTAGACTTTTGTAGTGTTATACCCTATTTTGTAGTGTTATACCCTATGTATTTTATATGTAGACTTGACACATTCAATGTATATTCTTACACATTTTCTCAATACAATATTGTAAATGTGATCTTGCAGTGGGCACCATTCACCTTTGGTGGCGAGGTAACATTAATTGTACAATCATAAAACAAATGCTTTCTGAGGACTCTTTTATAGCACAGAAAGCCTAGAAGGGAGGCAAGTTATTTAACACTTAAGCAATATCCTGGCTCATGGATTCAGACCAGTATCTTATGTTTTTCTATGACATTTTGTCCTAGAAATGTCCCCCATGTCTAGGGAAGGACTGACACAGTCCTAGGCAGTAATGATACCTGGGGAATGAGGAGCAAGGAGTGAGGTTTTGGGGGAAGAGACACCATGCATTGGAGGACCTGCCTCCGAGCCGGACACTGCCCACCAGTGAGGCCATGGACAAGCTCCTTCAGCTCTAAGAGCCCGTGCCCTTGCTTTCAAGATGGAAATAACATTAAGACAAGCTTCACAGGATTTTCATCTTGATAAACAAACAAGAAAGCAGATGCAAAGAGCTTTTTAATAGTAAAGCAATTTGTAAATCTAATAGGTTATCAGACTTGCCCATGATGTTGAAAATCTGACGTGCTTTAGAAATGCAGTGTGAGGACTGATGATGCTGCCTCTGTCATTGGCCAGGGAAGGCGTTCTAAGTATGAATCCGTGTTCATCAGTCCTTTTCTCTTGCTAAATAGAGAGCATCCCATCTCTGAGTCAAATGCAGCATGTGTGAAAATACCTCGAGATCATCTTTCACAGGAATTCTTTCCCAGTAAGAATGCCAGTGCCGGGTCGGGGCTTTGTGGATAACACAGCCCAGGTTCCCAGTGTGCTTTTGGTTAGCAAATGCTGCCCACCTTTATCATGTGGGTGAGCTGCAGCCTATGATTTCACACATATTCTGAAGTAAAAAAGGAACCTTAGCTAAAGGCATCATAAATTGCTCAGAAGAGAGGGTCCTGGATTTCATGAGGAGTCATTTTTGACAGCCCACTGCCAATCCACGATAGGCAAGTCACTGTGCAAACGATGTCATGAATTTACATTAATGGGAGCACATTGCGTAGCAGTCGTTTGTGTGTCTGGTCATCCTCCTCCTCACCATCATTACCCATGGAGAAAACAGTGCCAGGGCCAGCCTGATGGTTGAACCGGGCTGAGGTAGGGAGGTGGGAATTGAGAAAAGAAAGAAAGACAGGAGAGCGGGGTCCGGAGGACTACAGGTAGGTCATCGACTGACTGCAGCAGCTTTATTAACTGTGTAATGCCTTTTATACACAAATACTGAATGGGAGGTCAACAAAGAGGAATGTACTCTCTGTTCCTCTTAATCTCTAAGATAAAGCAGAAAGCCAAATTCTTGGTAAATATTTACAGACTTCTGATAAGCTATGAAAGGCTCTCATTCTGCTCATTCTGCTGACAATAAGAATGTGCCATCAAAACAAGGCAGGGAACACTGTGTGGATAAGGGAAAGTGCCTTGTCAGTCACTTTGGGTGCAAGGACCATGTCAGCTTACACCCTGTCTCCAACAGATCACCCTTCTTTATTTAATTTTAAGCTACTAATAATAAAAGTAAAATTTAAACATTAATAATAAAACTCTAATATTAAAACAATTGCAAACAATGCCAATGCAAAACTAAACTACATACATGTTATCATTTTTAAAAATTGAATGTCAAGAGCAAAAATCTGGTTATTAATAATAACAAAACAATAAGAGAGAAATCAAAACTATGGACATGTTAACATTTTTAGCTACTAAATGAAAGAAAGTCTCTTTTGTTGCTGGTGTCCTTGGACTTGGCTGCACAAGACTTTGCAGAAGACTGGCAGATAACAGATGCTAGCATGAGTAGGAACATGGTTGAAGAAGTAGCTTCAACTTCTTGCTATTCCACAATCTGCTGTACTTCAGTCGTTAACTTCTTCAGATGACTCTATGTTGGCACCTCAGTCCCTTGCGTAGCTTTCAGTTTTCTTCTTCCTCCGCTTTGCTGTCATTAGGGCAGTACTTAGTCCTTTTGAGTGAAGGGACACAGGAGCTTGTATGAGTCCATTGTGATGACACTCGTAATGCTCTGGTACCCAAATTGGCTGCATTGCTCCTTCTGGAAAGATATAAAACACAACCTCTTTCCCACATTATTACTGAATCTGATAAAACTCTTTTCTGGTTTATGCTTCCTTCCACCTAGCTGAATCGGTGGAGGCTATTGTACAGGAGGCCTGATGCCTTTCACCTGCTGTACGATCCTCTGCATCACAATTCAAAAAATGTTTAAAGTATAATAAGCATGATTGAGCTTCTCTTGAGGTGACACATAACATCTGTCTCCCCCTTTATGTTTTAGTAAATGATTTTAAGAGTACAATGGACTCTTTCTACAATTGAGTGATATTTATTTTGCCAGATCGATTAGGTTTAAGTCCTCAGGGATTTACCCCTAAAGTTGGTATAGGAAGGTGGATAATACACCAAGGACATTGCTTCTAATAAAATATGGAAATAGTCGTTCTCAAATAATATTTTAAAGACTGAAAATTAAATAAAAAGTTCCCCTGAATTAGTGTGCCTTATAGTAGCTGTTTCAATAATTTTTGCTATACTTATCACATAAGCACTATTACTATAGGTTGATAGGCTCCGTAGTAAAATCTGTTAAGGTAAAAATAAGAGCTTGTATTTCTAATGAAATATAAGGGGTTTGAAGGACCTTTGCTCCCCTGCTGTAGTAGATCTAGCCTTTATAGAACTGGATCTATCTGTAAAAATGGTTAATGCCTGAGATATAACATTTCTTTTAATGTGGTAGTTAATACTATTTTCTGTGTTAGAAACAAAGTAAGCCCCTAAGCCAGGGGTCCCGGTAGAACATAAAATATTAAACATTTTGACTTTTATGTAGAAGGGTGTGTACACATGATCTGGAAGTATGCACACCGACCTTCCTTGCCCTTGGTCCTGGGCAACCTGTAGCAATGTACAGGTGCTGACTGCTAGCATGGCAAGGCGTCTTCACTATTTTTATTTTTGGACTATTTCTCCTCTGTTCTTGTGAGCCACTGCCTATTCTGTGGCTGGAACAGTTCTATCAGGTCCTCTCTGGGATCTGTTGTTGTAGGAATCCACATGGGCTTTTCTAGAAATATACAAATATATTCTCGACCAAAAGGTAATAAAGAAATCTTTTCTATAAATTTGACTTGGGATCCTTTTTAATTTTTTGCCCAAATGATTTTCCTTTGGCTTGTTTTGACACCATGTGTGTTTTTCATGGGTGTCTTGATGTTAGTATTTCAAATGAAAATTAATATTCAAAAAAAAAATTCTAGGTGTAATTTACTTTTAGGATATTTTTCCTTACATAATATTTTCCACTATCTCCCCTTTTTTTATTTAATTATTAAGAGGCTTTTGGAAAATTTTTATAATGCAGTCTTAATAATTTTAAATTTTAATTTTTTGCACAAAAATATGACTGCTTTAGGTTCACTGCATGTTAAGCAATTTTACTATGAGATGAACTACCAATAGAAATTTTAGTTAATACTTTAGGAACAGCTTTTGTCTAGTACAACTAAATTTTCTTGAATATTTACTTATTTCAATTAGCCAATTTAAATTAATCTAAAAACTTTACTATTTTACTGTCAAATTTGATACTCTAACAACAATCTTAGTTTACCCGGTAAATAGTAATGCAAAGGATTATTTGCATCCTTGAGGAGGCTCTAAGCATTCCTGTTGTTAAGCTGGATTTAGATATAGGGCAGCTGCTGCCAGCCAAGTCTCTGTTGCCTGGGTTCCAATCTGAGCTGGGCCAAGTCTCTGTTTGTTTGGGATAAATGTACAATATGCTGTTGTAAAATATTAAAAATTATAATGACATTGTAGAATAATATCATGTAAGGATATTCTTTGTTCTGGGCCATGGCAATTTAATTTCAAACTGGCTGTTAATTTTTTTTGTATAGACAAGGTCTTAGTTATATTTTTGTACCTCTTAGAGGCTAAAACCTTTATAATATTTTTTAAAATATCTATTACTTCTTATTTGATAAGGCTTTCCATGTAACTTCAAGTATATTAGATCTGTTTTAAAAGATTTTCTTTAAGAAGAGAGAATAAATTTCTTGTATTACTCCGGGCGCCCTTGGAGCTTCCCAAGAATCATCTCTGTTAAGACCTTGAAATTTTAACATGGGGAAAAACCATCAAATATATATCTATATATGATTTAAAGATTATAATACCTTTTATAATTATCTTAAGATATAAAACACAATATTTTATTTTCTCAAAAATAAGTTCTTATACTTTATAAGACATAATCAATTAATGGCTTCAATTCTGTCCTCTAGGTTTTTTATGAGGCCAATTTAAACTTTATTTTTTATTTGCCAGTGGCTCTGGAAAAGTAGGTTTGGTTTATTAAAATGTAAATTACTACATTCCTTAGCATACTGGGAGAGTGGGTTTCTATATTGGATCTGTATGTGTCTCTCCCTTCCCCCATATCCTACTTACTTCAAGGGAAGTTTCAGCAACAGATCTGGCCGAATTTTTTTTCATGCTTAAAAGATAGACAGATCTCAAATTTTTTCTTTCTTTTTGGCTTTCTGAAGTAATAACTAGCACCCAATTTGGCCAAGATTTGAATTTCTCTGCGAGTTCTCTTATGATTTTTAATGAAACCTGAAGTAATCTCATTGCAAGTAATCTTATTGCGGGAGAGCAGATAGCCCTGCCCTCTTCTGCCACCTTTGAATTTCTGCACCAGAGATGGTTTCAGCAGTGGAGTTTCACTTATTACAGATTTTAAATTCCAAATACAAACTAAGATTTTAATATGAACAAGAAAACACATTATTTTGTGATCACATAGACTTTAACATTTTCCCATAGAGGGCATTTTCTCTAAACTCTAATTGTCCCATGCTTTACTCCCAACTATCAAAACATTTCTCCTCACTTACTTTATCAAGTGCACTCTTTACCTTGAGGAGATCCTCACTGTGCTTCCCAAGTCCTCAGGTCCCTGTTTGGGCACCAATTGCCAGGGCCAGCCTGATGGTTGAACCGGGCTGAGGTAGGGAGGTGGGAATTGAGAAAAGAAAGAAAGACAGGAGAGCGGGGTCGGGAGGACTACAGGTAGGTCATCGACTGACTGCAGCAGCTTTATTAACTGTGTAATGCCTTTTATACACAAATACTGAATGGGAGGTCAACAAAGAGGAATGTACTCTCTGTTCCTCTTAATCTCTAAGATAAAGCAGAAAGCCAAATTCTTGGTAAATATTTACAGACTTCTGATAAGCTATGAAAGGCTCTCATTCTGCTCATTCTGCTGACAATAAGAATGTGCCATCAAAACAAGGCAGGGAACACTGTGTGGATAAGGGAAAGTGCCTTGTCAGTCACTTCAGGTGCAAGGACCATGTCAGCTTACACCCGGTCTCCAACAAAGCAGCAAATGGGGGACATTGTTTTTTTTCTGTCTTGGTTCTTAAAAATCCAATTCAGTCAAATATCAGCCCAAGCCTAGCTTTATTACAGAGATTTTCAATCAATACTGAAAAGGTTATTGTCCTCTTTCCTTTTTTGTAGACTTAAGTTTGCACTAAAATATTAAGTCAAATGAGCTTTAGTACCTGAGAACACATACAAAGGCATATGTTCCTGTTGTTAATTTAGGGTGCTGATCTTCCCAGGTCACCTCACACTATCCCAGATGCTGCCTGTCTGCTGCAGGCCCAGAGCAGTCCACGTTGGCATGTAGAACAAGTTAGAAGTTTGGAAGTAAAACCCTGCTTTTATTTTTTTCGAGTAATTTTTATTTAATAATAATCTTTGAGCAAACTCAGATAACAACTTTAGCTATCCACCCTCCCCCTCCTCCCCATCCCAAATGAGATCTCATCTGCAAATCATTAGGGAGCAAAATCAGAAGTTTTGCAATACCTTCTTTGGGAGAAATCACTCTGCCTATAAGTTAACGTGGGTGATACTGCCGTGCAATTATTTGTAGCTGGACTGTATATAGCAACAAGGAGAAAAGCGATGTTAGTTTGGTGAACAGTGTTCCACAGCAATGCTAAAATGATAAATTGGCTGATAATTAAGCTCGTTTGAATTCAGAGTCTCCACAAAGGTATGGGAATCAGCACAGCTCCGTCTTTGTCTAATTTCTCCATGACCTCTAGAAGCTTTCTCATAGGAGACTAATTTGGGAACAGAATTTGGTGGTTCTAGTTTCAAAAAGTACATCTCTGGCATATAAAATATTTTTAAGTGCTAATTCCAAAATGAGTATATTAGTCTCACATAAAGAGAAGTCTAATAGAGGGAATGATTCTGTGACTTTCTCTACCATAAGAAGCTATTTGAGTAAAATCTATCATATTCACATGTACACACTGCATACACATGCACACACATGCACACACATATGCACATTCATATTCTAACATACTTGCACTTCTACAGCTGTGGATGATTTATTAATTGCTAACACTCCCAAGATGAAGGACAGGAGGAATTGCTTTTTATCAAGATAGCAACTATAGAGTATCCAGCTAGGCCTAGCTTGAACTGTGAATGGCTGGCCAAGTCACACAACCTCTCTGATTCTCAATTCCTTCCTCTGTAAACTGAGGATAAAACAAACACTTCATAAGGGTGTTGCGAAGACTTCATGAAATAAAGTTCAAGGAGCAAGCCTACCCCAGTGCTTGGCACATGACTGGTGTTCAGATATTGATGTATAACATTGAGGGAAGGCCAGCAATCTCTGTATACTTGACCCACTTAATAGTACAGCCAATTGTCCAAGGAAGAATAAAGTTAAGAAATGTATGCCAAAACCAGTTTGGTTCAGTGGATAGAGAGTCGGCCTGCGGACTGAAGGGTCCCAGGTTCGATTCCAGTCAAGAGCATGTACCTTGGTTGCGGGCACATCCCCAGTATGGGTTGTACAGGAGGCAGCTGATCAATGTTTCTCTCTCATCGATGTTTCTAACTCTCTATCCCTCTCCCTTCCTCTCTGTAAAAAATCAATAAAATATATATATTTTTAAAAAGTTAAGAGGTGTGGCAGAGGGATCCAGTTTCAAGTCATGTGAAAAGCTCAATCCAGGAGGCAGGGGGTGGTTGGTCTATCACAGCCCAGAGAGGTTGAGTCTTTCCCTTATTTCAAAACAGCTGCCTATTTCTATTAGCCAGAGAGCAAATGTGGTATTCTACCAAATTGTGAGTTACACACTGTAGACATTAATGGGATTAATTTTGTTTCCATAGAATTCTGCGGTAGATTGGGTGGATCCAGCAACTTATCATCTTTAAGCTAAAAGTGGAATTATAATTAACTCCAGTTATAATTAATATATAATTAATATATAATATTAATATATAATATTAATATATAATAATATATACTATTGATTAATATATAATTAATTAATTATAATTAATCTGGAGGACTCCCACCTTCAGGCGTCCAAGTCAGCAGAGAAGTCCCGTCTCCTCATCCCTCACCCTCAGGCTCCCCGTTACAGAGACAGAATTTTGAATCTACCAAAGCACCTGTGGTTGATGTTGGTCAGAAACCCAGCCTGGTGTGCTTCCAACTTCATGCTCAAGTCTTTGCTCCCTCTTCTTATCTTGATCAGCACTGTTTTCATTTGTAATGGAAATTCCTTGGGTCAATCTTAGAATTTCAGTCCTTTCAATTCTTTACATTTTTGCTAGCCGCATACTTCCTCCTTTTTCTCCTACCCTTTAGGTTCTTTTATTCAATTATCAAAACATTGAGAGGAGACTGCACTTCTCTGTGCTCTTCCCTGTAGTCCACCCTGAAGGCCCAGCGCCGTCAGCAGTGATGGTGCGCGCTCTGACCCATGTCACAGATGCCAGTTCTCATTATAGCATCCAGGACACTGTACAATTCATCCCATTCAGAAAATTCCATCTGTTATGGAGAAGGTTTGTTTCTGTTTGATTTATCCATATTCTGTCATTTCACTACCTCTCACATAAAATTATAGGAGGGAAAGGAGGAAATTGTAAAAATAAAAGGAAGAAATGTTGCTACCTAGATTCCAACACACTAGATTTGGGAAAGATTTGCTCCCCTAAATTGATCAAGATTTAAAAGGACCGCATATGTTAAAGTACAAATTTCCTTCCTAATCATTCTCTCTTTTAAATGATGTGGCTCCGGGGGTGCTGCGTCATCTGCTGCAGAGCAGTCGTGTGCTTAGACGTGGAGCCTGGTGTGTTTATCTGGCCGCATCTGCCCATGGTGATAATAACTCAGTTTGTCCTAATTTAATGCATGTGTGTTCCTCAGGGTTCTCTTTACCAAAAGGGATTTTCTGTGACTGAAATCACAGATTCTTCCCCGCCAAGGGGATGCCATATTTTTAGTTACAAGGACCACCTCGCCAATTTTTTTCCTGGATAGGAATAGAGGTAAAATATGTTTTAATTAAATTTTTCCAATGTTTTAACATTATTGGGACTGATGTCCTTAAGAGCATTTCTTAGAAGTGCATATATCACTTAAAATTATCTAAAATCCAATTACATTGGGCTATTATTCCTCTTTAGGGTAAAGGCATGTTTGATTACCTGTTTATTTTATTTCTCAGTGAAGGCCTCCAGGCCCTGATTTATCTTTCAGAACCACTATCCCAGTTACTGCTGTTCTTACACTATTCAGAGGCATCCCAGGAAATTAACTCTAGGACCTCTCAAAAGAAAATATAACTTATTTTGGAAATCATGTTGATTGGCTAACTCTCCATGAAAAAGAACAAGAAAGTTGATGAGCATGAGAAGGAATGCTTCTTACTCACCCCTCTAGTTTCCAGAAGGGAGTGTCATCCCTAAACAGGCCTGGCCTTTTTCCCCACCCAGAGCCCCTCTTCCTGGAGGTGAAGCGAGTTACCTGCTCATGATTGGAGACATGTAACTAGGTGTTACCAGCCCTCCTTGTTCCTGGCATTAAGTCCTGAAAAGAAACCATCATTTTCCTTGCCCTCCTCTGTCATGTTTGACGGGAACAGATTCCCAGACCCCCTGAGACAACCAGGGTTCAGTGGTGGGAACCCACTCTGCTGCACACCCAAGACATGTTCTCCAAAATCACCTTTGTAACAAGAAAGGAAACCTCATTATACAACCCATGAGACCCCTCAGCCTCATAAAATAGTGCCCAAATCCACAACACCACATCCAATTAGTGATGCTAGCATCTTCTCCTCTATTTATTACTGTTCAGCCAATAAGCATACCTCAGGTGTGGACCCAAAGGACTTGTCTACAGTCATCAGTACTTTTATAGCATTTTCCAACATCCAACCCATATCTCCCGCAGAATTGTTAGAGTAGTGAATGAAGTCAAGGACAATAAAGAGCACAGTGTTCTCAACTTAGAATAACACTAGTAGAATTCACAATAATGAAAGAGTAATGTAACATCCATCAACACTTCAGTTACCTGTTACTGTCAATGGATAAGAAGAAAGTCAGAATTCAGATCCTAGCTCATCCTTTTCATCTGAGGGTTTGTATAGAAATTACTCCCCTCTTCAAGACATTTAACTAATATTAAAATGGAGAAAACATTTAGCCTATTAAAATGATCAGATAAACCACTAAAGGTAAAAGTGTGTTACATTTAGTAGTATTTTATTTAAGTATTAACATTTCAAATTAATAAAAGTTTCATTGTAGTTCATTATTATTTAAATTATAATAAAATAATTCAATAATTTTTCATTGAATTTATTGGGGGACATTGGTTCACAAAACCATACAGGTTTTAAATGTACAACTCAACAAACATCTACCACACACTGCATCATGTGCCCATCACCCCAAACAGTCTCTTTCCACCATTCCCTCCTCCTTTGCCCACTTCCTCCTACTCCTACCCCCTTTCCTTCTGGCTATCACCACATTATTCCCTGTGTCTATGTGTTATATACATATGTGTTTCTTTGCTTAATCCCTTTACCTTCTTTCACCCAACTCCCCCACCTCCCTCACCTCTATTAGCTGTCAGTCTGTTCCATGCATCCATGTCTCTGTTTCTGTTTTGATCGTCAGTTTATTCTGTTCATTAGATTCCACATATAAGTGAAATTATATGGTGTTTGTCTTGCTCTGACTGGCTTATTTCCCTTAGCATAATAATGTCTAGGTCTAACCATGCAGTTGCAAAAGGTAAGATTTTCTTTTTTTCAGGACTGAGTAGTATTCCATTGTGTAAATGGACGACAGCTCTTTATTCACTCATCTACTGATGGGCACTTGGGTTGTTTCTAGATCTGGGCTATTGTAAATAATGCTGCAATGAATGTAGGTGTGCATATATTCTTTCAAATTAGTGTTTTTGGTTTCTCAGGATATAGTTCCAGAAGAGAGATAGCAGGGTCAAATGGCAGTTCCATTTTTAATATTTTGAGGGAACTCCACACCGTTCTCCACAGTGGCTGCACCAGTCTGCATTCCCACCAAAAGTACACCAGGGTTCCCTTTTCTCCACATGCTTGCCAGCACTTATTGTTTGTTGATTTATTGATGATAGCCTTTCTGATGGGTGTGAGATGACATCTCATTGTGGTTTTATTTCACATCTCTCTGATGATAAATGAATGGGACTAGCTCAAACTAAAAAGCTTTTGCACAGCAAAAGAAACCATCAACAAAATGAAAAGGGAACCCACTGAATGGGAGAATATATTTGCCAATGATACTTCTTTTAAGGGTTTAATTTCTAAATATGTAAAGAATTTATACTACCTGACACCAAGAAGACAAACAACTCAATTAAAAAATGGGCAAAGAACCTTAATAGACACTTGTCCAAAGAGGACATACAGATGGCAAATAGAAATATGAAAAAGGCTCAATGTCACTAATTTGACAATATTTAAATTTTTATCTGATTATAAAATAAGCTCTTATTGTAATAAATTTTAAAAATAAAAAACAGCATAAGAGATAAAACTTAAATACTCAGATCCACCATTCAGAAATATACTCTTATCATGGCAATGTCATTTTATCTCATTGTTTTCATTAGTATGGGACATCATATGCAATTTTTATCTGGCTTTATGTTTATCTAACCCAGTGGTTCTCAACTGAAGGTGACTTTGCCTCCCTTTTCCTCCCTATGACATGTGACAATATCTAAAAGTATTTTCTTAGTCATCTGTGTATGGGGTCGGAGATGCTGCTAAATGTCCTACAATGTACAGGACAGCCCCTGTTCTCCAGACAAAAATGTCAATAGTGTCAAGGATGAGAAACCCTCATCTAACCTACTATCTCAAAGCATCATGCAGCTTTTCCTACCCAAAGCAGCGAGCATTATATTTGCTGCTCAAGAACACCATGGATGTGTAATATTTAAGCAACAATCATGTAAAATTGAATGAAGAAGATACTTGTGAGCCCCCAACTGCAATTTAAACTGCATTGTTCAACTCAAAATCCATAATATTAACACAACATCATACAAGTGTGATTGGAAAACAAAATACCAAAACTATCATCCACTGTGCCACACATCTGATTAGCTACTTGGTATTGATGCTGGTGAAAATGGGTTCTTACGGTGTCGCAAGAAAGGAATTTCAAAGGGTACAGATGTGGGAGAAGTTAAAGCATAGTGGCGAGATTTATTGGGGTGAAGGGAAATGGTGCACCCTGGGGGAAGTAGAGGGTGAGCAGGTTCTAGCAGCAACTGCTCCGAGATCCCTCGTGACCCTCCATATATCTTGTTGGTCTTCAGGAACAAGTAGTCTTGCTTTCAAACTATCCAACCAACTTCCTGGGTTTTCTCGGGCTGGTGCTGGGCCCTCCCCCTAACCAATCCTTTTCCTGGACCTTCTGGGGTCCCACACCCTTATCCAGTCTGATTCTTTTCCCAGACTGGGCTCTTCATGCCCCCAAGTTTTGCTGCAGCATCTGGTTTCTATACGCATGTGCTTACCTCCCTGCGCCATCTTGGCTTCCACTGCACAGGTGCCTAGCAAAGAAATTTCCCCTGCTGTTCTTGTCCCTCCCTCGCAATCCTGGTTAATGACCCTTAACCGATTCTTCCTGCCCACTTTGGGGATTACAGTTTCCTCAGTGGAGGATGTGGCTGCCCCCTGGGGAGCCTGTGAATGCTGTGGCTTCCTGGTGAATGAGGCTTACTGTCTGATTCCCTTTGCTCCATTCCTTTGTTAATAGCTGGCTACCTACACTCCGAGTATAAGTCATTCTCCATTATATATTCCCAAATTATCTGGTATTATTAAGTACTAGAGGCCTGGTGCATGAAATTCGTGCATGGGGGGGGAACCCCTCAGTCCGGCCTGCACCCTCTCCAATCCGGGACCCCTCGGCGAAAGTCTGACTGACATTTTGGGGGGACACTCTGTATATCTCTAGTCAGCTGTGAAAGGAACCAATGGCGGATTTGGAACCCCCAGACAGGGAACCTTGCTCACTCCCCGCATGTCTCCCCACTCCATTTTCCACCTTCGTGGGCAGCGGGAGAATCAATGTTTTCTCTCATTAACTTGGAAAAGCATGTCCTGTCACCCGCTGCCTGGCAGGAGTGCGCTAGGCTCCAAGCGAGTGAGGCTCAGTCAGGGCAGCTTCGCTCATGGGTGCTGGCACTGAAAGTGCACAGTCCTCTGCAGTCACCCTGACTATCCCACCATTTCACTGAGAGGACGGAACTCCTCGCCTCCTCTGGGTTCCTGATCTTGAACGCTGACTGAAGGCACCTCAGCGAGGGCTGCCAGGTGTGTCTGTCTGCACCTGCTCCCAGCTCAGCACCTGTATTAGCCCCATGGAGGTGATCTCGTTGCTGCACTGGCCTCCGTGGGAACAGGGCATCACCACTCGGCTCTCTCACTGTCATCTCACAGGCGCCCACCCTCAGCACCCAGAACACCCAGACACTCTCCAAAGGAAGTGAGCATGCCAGAGGGGGCGTGCACAGTCCTGAGGGGAACATAGGCATGCTGGGGTTGATGGACATGAGGAGGAGGAGCGGGGGCGGCGGGGGTGAACTTGTGCACACCCTTGTCCAGGACTGTGGCAGGTGTGTGTGGGTGACAGCACGCTGGGGGACGTTCGCACGCCAGGTGGGGAGGAGAGGATGTGCGCACCCGAGGCCTGTCGCTGCGCAGATCTGCAAACCCCCGTGGTATAGCCAGGAGGACTTCAATCTAGCCCACCAGTGTGGCTGTCCCTGAGATCTCGCACCTTCTGGGCCAGGAGGTGGGACTTGCGCAGCCACTCCTAGGCACTGCTGACTTGCAGGCACTACTTCAGCTCAGCGGGCAGGCTCCACTTGGCGTGCTCACAGCTGCCACTGCAGCCATGTGGGGAGTACTGGCTGCCCTCCGCCGGCTGGCCTCCCCCACCCAGAAGCTCTCCACGCATGCTGCCCACAGGCCCGAAGGAGTCTGGGCGGGGCAGGATGCCTGCGCGCTGCCCACCTGCCACTTTGCACCTGCGTGCGCTGCCCAAGGTAATAAAGGCAGGCGTCTCACCCCGCCCCACCCACCAGCCTCTCCACACCTGCGCACGCTGCCCACAGGCCCGGAACCAGGCACCTGGCTTCGTTGCCTTGGGCAGTGCACTCCAGGTGGGCAGGTGGGCAGGTGTCCCGCCCCGCCCACCGGCAACTCCTTGCCTCCACGCACTGCCCATGGGCCCAGGGCAGCCGGGGCAAGGCGGAGTGGAGGCCTGCCTTTGTCGCTTGGTGACAACCCAGGTGTCCCGCCCCGCCCTGCCCCCAGCCGATTGGCGCCTGCGCCCATAGGCCAGAGGGTGTTCTGGGACCCCGGCCGCTCAGGGCCTATGCGCGGGGCTACAGGCTAGGAGTGACCTGGGTCCTGAGTATATTTCTGGGACCCAGGCCGCTCAGCACCTGTGTATGCAAATTAACCCGCCATTTGTGGCAGGTTAATTTGCATACTCTTCCTGATTGGCTGGTGAGCATAGCGGAGGTATGGTCAATTTACATGTTTCTCTTTTATTTTTTATTTTTTTTAAATATATTTTATTGATTTTTTACAGAGAGGGAGAGAGGGATAGAGAGTTAGAAACATCGATGAGAGAGAAACATCGATCAGCTGCCTCTTGCACACCCCCGCTGGGGATGTACCCGCAACCAAGGTACATGCCCTTAACCGGAATCGAACCTGTGACCCTTCATTCCGCAGACCGACGCTCTATCCACTGAGCCAAACCGGTTTCGGCTGTTTCTCTTTTATTATGTAGGATATTTATCGTGACATTTCATCCTATTATATGAAATGTCTATGAATAGTCTTGAAATGATTTTTCCTTTCAATTTACTCAAACAAAATAATCAAGTCCCACTCCCATCTCTTAGGTCCTTTTGTCTACTGCCCACAGCCCCAACCTGAACTTCAATCCACTTGGGTGCATCATTTCCACATTTTCCCCCATCAGATTGAAAATACCTAATGAGAGAATATCAACCTTTATTTCAAAATATGGAAAAATTAGGAATTGGAACAACCAACAAAAGTTTAATTTCTTACTGGTTGCAATTAAATAGGTTGTTTAATCTTACTTCATCCAGATTTTGTTCTATATAAAATAACTCAGATCCAAGAGTTACCCTGGTGACCTCAAAGAGCTGCTCTAATGTTTATACAAGGGGAAAAAAAAAAGAATGCCTCAGCTGATGCTCAGTGCAAGGACAAGTTGAAACTGCCACGCTCTGAGCCTCACACAGCCTGCTTACAAGGACGGGTGTTTGCCTGCTCAAACACCCACTGCAGCTACTGTGGAAATCAGCTCCTGGTCACAATATGAATAGATGTAAGACTGTACAGGAATTTACAATTTTCAGTTGTTAAACACAACCATGATTAAAGATTAAATTATTATTAAATTCAATGTGGTATCCTTGATTGGATCCTAGAACAAAAATAGGATATTAGTGGAAAAAGTGATGAAATTCTAATAGTCTGTAGTTTAGTTTAAAGTATTTGCACTAATGGTTAAATTCTTAATTTCCATGAGTGTACCATGGTCATATAAGGTAATAACTTTAGAGGAAGCTGGATGAAGGGTGTATGGGAACTCTGTACTATCTTTGTAACACTTCTATAAATCTAAAGTTATTTCAAAATAAGAAGTATATAAATTTTTCAAAAAATAAAATGTACTCAAGTTGTTTGAAAATTGTAAGCTATCAGACACAAAAATATACAAAAGTGAAACTATGTTTGCAGTAGGCAGGATCTAAGGTGGTCCCAATGTTGTGTGTTTCATGGTATGTACTCATGTTTTCATCTAATCCTCTTCCCTTGAGTGTGAGCTGGACATATTCATTCATGTCTAATAAATAGAATATGACAGAGAGATGGGTGTCACTTTTAAAATTTGGTTATAAAAAGACAATGGTTCCTGCGTTGAGTGCTCTCTCTCTGTGTTAAAATGGTTGCCATGCAAGGGAGCTTTGTGGAGACATCCACAGAAGTGGTCGGAAGCCTTCCACTAGCCCTGTCTGTGACCTGGGAAGTTGAGCCTCTGCCATTTGAGCCTTGAGACCCCTGCAGTCCCAGTTGACATATTTGATTGCAACCTCAAAAGAGACCCTAAACTGGAACCATCAAGGAAACCTGCTCCTGGATTCTGCCTCACTAAGAGAAATGTTTCTTGTTTCCAGACACTGATTTTGGGGTTGTTTACTTAAGTGCCAGCTCCAGGTCTCATCACCCTTCCTCAGGATACTGACATATTCTCTTTGTGTCGCTGATTTTCTCCACCTGGGGATGAATTGCCTCTTGGTTTCATCTCTTCAAGCAAGTCCTTCCTGCAGCCCACAGACTGCTCACTTCATCCTGAAGAGTCGTAGGAGAGAAGTGTGTTCTCTGTATGTTTTGACTGTGAAGTCCATGAACCTTTGGGAAAGACACACCTCCCACAGCAAAGCTGACAACAGCCTGAAATGTAGACAGTAGTTCAGAATTCCTATTGTTTGTCACTGCCTTAGAGCTCTCTGTGACAAATTTTAAAACGTGAAAAAGAATAACTAAAAAAGTGGAACATTAAACTCATTTTTTTTTTGTTAATCCTCACCACGGGTATTCTTTTCATTGATTGTTAAAGGGAGTGGAAGGGACGGAGGAGAGGAAGAGAGAGAAAGAGAGAAAAAAAAAATGATGTGAGAGAGACACATTGATTAGTTGCCTCCCTCACAGTCCCAACTGGGCTGGGGATCGAACCTGCAACTCAGGTACATGTTCTTGACCCTTCAGTCCCAGGCCGAACCTCTAACCACTGAGCAAACCAGCCAGGGTGGAACATTAAACTCTTTCATATTCAAATTAAAGAATCTATTTAAAAGTTAATTCTTATAAATTCAGTGAATAATATTAATGTAAGAAAATTACCTATTGAACATAGAATATCTGTTTTATTTTCTCTGTCTTTTACTATACTTATTAACAACATTAACAATATATTTTGCTAAGCACTTTCATTTTTGAAAATTATATTTCAATATATTTGACTTTTCTTGGTCTGCATTAAGCATATCCATGTGTAGAAGGCACAATTGCTAAATGCCTTTATGTGAATATTAAAGGTAATTTAATATTCACATAAAGAAGCTAATTTATCTCAGTTTGTGCTTTTTGTCTCTATTCTTCAGTTGCTAAAGTCAACCCATAGATTAGACTTTATTTTATGGTATATATAGTTATGCCTGTGTCTTTGGAAATGCCATAAATTCTTAATTATCTGCATAGTTTTAGTGGGTGGGAAATTTAAAATTTCTTGGGGTATCTGCCTCTAATCAGCCTGTCCCCAGTCAGCTCCATTTCTTGACCTGCTAATTTTATATCTGTGACTACATCTTTGTTTATATATCACTTACAGTAAAATAACAGAAGAAATGCAAATACAATGAAAGTCTGTGCTTATTTATTGTACTCCTTGGGGGGAAATATAAAAATACCTCTGCAGTGTCTGGTCTGAGGTTATCCCTTTATTAACTGAGCTAATTGATCGTTATATACATCAAGTCAAGGCTTGTGGAAAAATAATGGAGAGGATGGTTATGGAATTTGTGTTGGTAGCACTATTGCCCTAAATTTATAATTAGGACAAAGAGATGTCTGTGGTAATAATTTGAACATGAGTAAGACAGGTCCAAGGACTCTGGAGAAGAGCTACAGAGAGGAGATTATCTTAGTTTTATACTAAACTAAAGGCCCAGTGCATGAATTCGTGCATGGGTGGTGTCCGTCCGGCCCAGCCCCAATTGGCAGATCAGGGCCGGGCCTGTTGGGAGGAGGAGATGGTGGGAGGTTGGCCAGCTGGCCCGCCCTGTTCGGGGCCTGATCAGGGCCTGGCCAGCTGGGGGGAGGTGCCGAGGACAATTGGCCGGCGGGCCTGGCCCCCAATTAGGGTGGGGAGGATGACTGAGGGTGGGACCGGCCATGGGAAGGGGCTGTGGGTGGTGGGCCGGAAAGCCCTGCCCCGGAATGGGGTTGGGGGAGACAATCGGGGGCCAGCGGCCTGGGTGAGGGGCATAGATGGTTGGCCGACCTGCCCTGCCCCTGATTGTAGTGGGGGTCCAATCAAGGGTGGAGCTGGCTGGGGGGAGGGGCTGTGGGCCAATCGGGGTGTTGGGGGTCCATCTGGGGCAGGGCAGGGCCAATGGGAAGAGCTGCAGGAGATTGGCTTGTTGGCCCCGCCCCCTATTAGGGTGGGAGAGGCCTATCAGGGGCAGGGTGGCTGAGGGGAGGGGCCAAGGGAGGTTGGCCACTGGCCCCACCCCCCTGATCGGGCTGGTTTGCTGGCCGCAGTGGGCATCATAGAGACCCATTGCTCTAGTCGTTATGGTGTTCCGGTCGCTGGCTTTTTATATATATAGATGCTCAGAAGTCTGTCCCTGGAAATCTTAGCATTGCATCATAACATTGAACAGACAAGGTCAGGTGGTAGATATTGAACAGAACAGAAAGTGACTCCTTTCCTACCAGCATGGGACTCCTAAAATTTTCAGTAATAATGTAGGTATATTTGATGGAAGAGATGGTTTTTAGCCATTATGCTACTCTATATTAGCGTAACACACTTGGCACAGTGCCTGTATAAATCACTGATACATGGCATCCATACAGCCTCCCCAAACTCAGAAGGAATGATAATTAAAACTAATCTTCATATCAGAGATATGTGAAGATTAATGAAATGGGATTTCCCCTGAGTTTTGAGAAAGAATGATACACCATGCAACAGATTACTACATAGTTTAATTTGTAGTTATGCAAGGTAGTTTATAAGCACTTTACGTTAAATAAAAAACATAATTAGTGCATATTGATGCATCAAATATTATTTATGTAATTTTTATAAATATATATATATTTCAGAGAGGAAGAGAGAGGGAGAGAGAGAGATAGAAACATCAATGATGAGAGAGAATCATTGATCGGCTGTCTTCTGCATGCCCTACACTGGTTCATATGTTGATGCTCAACCACTGAGCCATGCTGGCTGGGCTCAAAGATTTTATACACAAGGCAATAAGTGTAAAATTTGAGCATTTAATCATGAATTAATATATTGCACAGCATATGTTATATATATTGAGATATATTTTAGAATTTAATTAAATAAAAAATAAAATAAAAACAATGCAGGTTATTTACTGAATTTTCATCAACTCAAAACTATATGAAAAATTTTGAAGAATCATTTTCCAATCTATTTCTATGTGAATTCCAAGTTGAGGACATGCTTCTATAGAAAATAGAGTAAAATGAGGGGGAGAACTTGCTCCAACTGTTTTTGAACTCTTAATCTAGATGCAGTGAACTGGCTGGATTTGAGCAGAGAGAAGGTGGAGGTAAACGGGTCAGATAGGACTGATGCAAGGGTTCACAGAACAAGTAAAGGGGCACCAATACAGTGCTCCAAAGGTCACCCCTCCTAATAACATCCCACTGGGGATTAGGTTTCAGCATCTGAATTTTAAGGGAACACAAACATTCAGTCCATAGCATCTTGCCCACCCTCCCCCAATCCATGTCCTCACATGTCATCAACTCAAAAGTCTAAGTCTAAAGTCTCATCTAAACATCATCCAAATAAGATATGGGTGAGCTTCCAGCTGTGAACCTGTTAATCAAACATGTTATGTGCTTCCAAAGCACTATGGTAGGATAGGCATAGGAGAGGTAGTCCCATTCCAAAGGGGAGAAATAGAAAAGGAAAAAAGAGTAGCGAGTCCAAGGTGAATCCAAAACCTAAAGGGCAAACACTAAACCCCCAGGGCTCAAGAACAATTCCGCTTGGTCCCAAGCCTGGTCTTCCAGACCCACAAGCTTAGGAGTTGGGCCTCCCAGGCTCAGGGCAGCCCTGCTCTATGACTCTACAGGGTTCAGCCCACACATTGCAACCCTGTGGCTCTCCTGGGTGGGAGTTGACCCCATCTCCAAGGATCTCCTGTGCATTTCCTTAGGGGAGATTCTCTGTAGGGGCCCCATCCCTGCAGCAGCCCTCTGCCTGGCTTGCATGCCAGGAGGCAACCATGCCTGTCAAGGAAATCCTGGGTAGCTCCACGCTGCTCCAACATTTGAAATCTAGGGACAGGTAGCCACACCCCCTGTGCTATGCTAGACTCAGTGCATGACACACTGGGGCCCACTGAAGCTGAGAAGCATGGAACTGAATTCAGGGAGTAGAGGCTGAGATGTGAGGAGCTACCCTGCAGTAGCATCCTTTTCTTTGAAATTGTTCTGCACCCTCCACCTCCCGCACCCCCCAGGACCTTGCACTCTGAGCCTATGATGGGGAGGACAGCTCCATGATATCCAAATTGCCTTTGGGGTCACGCTTCCACTGCCTTAGGCAATTGATTCTAGTTTGTATTTAGATGGCCAACTAATCTCCCCAACGTTTTGCTGAATAGCTCCTAGCTTGTGTTGAGATGTTTGATCCATATTAATCCCCGTATCAAATTTGGCCACACCTTTCTGTTCTCTCCCAAACAAGATTTTTCAAAAAGAATAGCCTGAGAATTTTCCAAATTCTTAAGTTCTTCCTTTTTAATTAACAATTCCATCTTTAAATTATTTATGTCTCCTCACATTTTACTATAAGCATCCAGAAGCCAAGCTACCTTCAACATTTTGCTTAGATATTTCCTCAGCCAAATGTCAATGATATCACTCACAAGTTCTGCCTTCCACAAAACACTAGAATAAGAACACAATTCAGCCAAGTTACATGCCACATTATAACAAGGATGACCTCTCCTCCATTTTCAAATAATATTTCTAAGACTTCATCAGAATGGCCTTTACCATTATTAAAAAAGAAACAACAAGCCCCAAATGGAGTCACTTATGCTAAGAGTCACCTCAGCAAACCAAGACTCCATTGAAATTTCAGGCTCTTTCAGGAATGTGAGCTTTAATCAATCAATCTGGTATTACCTGTTCAGCACTAGTTAAGTAATCCGCCTGATAGATATCTACCCTTTCCCAAAGGAAGGTGATCTTGCCTGAAATATTCCACTTCTAGAAACTTCTTTATTTCTGCCTCCTTCTGCCCATAAAGGCCATTTTGTACACTTCCTTGGGCTTCTTTCTATCTGCTAGATGAAATACCTCCCAATTCATGAATCATTGAATAAAGACAATTTCATCTTCAAATTTACTATTAAATTTTATTTAACAGCATCCATGTTTCTACAAACATTCTATTCACAACCACTTATGTACTCTCTAAGACAACTGCAGTTTTTCCTAGCCTGCACCTCCAAACTCTTCCAGTCTTTATCCATTACCCAATTCCAAAACTGTTTCAACATTTTTCAGTAGGTGTTTCATATATATATATATAAATATATATATATATATATATATGCACACACACATATATAAAAGCCTAAGCGACTGTTATGACCGGCTGGTAGCTATGATGTGCACTGACCACCAGAGGTCAGACGCTCAATGCAGGAGCTGTCCCATGGTTGTCAATGCACTCCCACAGCCAACCTCCTGTGATCCCTCCCCCTGACTGGGTGGCCCCAATTGGCCCCAATGGAGCCGCCAGCCAACTCCTGCAGTCCCTCCCCCTGGCCAGCCAACTATCCAGTCTGATCGGGACTGGGTGAGACAGGCCCTGATCGGCCCTGATCACCGGCCAGGCTGAGGGACCCAACCTGTGCACAAATTCGTGCACCAGGCCTCTAATATATATATATCGAGAGAGAGAGAGAGAGAGAGAGAGAGAGAGAGAGAGAGAGAGAGAGAGAGAGAGAGTTATTATAGGATCAGTTCACATGGCTATAGAGGCCACAAAGTCCCATGATCTTCCATCTGCAATCTAGTTGTAGTTTTGAAATTGGTGTTTACCTATGAGAACCAGCAAAGCTGGTTCGTAATTTACTCCTGTTCCCAAGGCCTGAGAATTGGGGGACTGATGGTGTTAAGTCCACATCTGGGACTGTGTAGGAAATAGTAGTCTGTGATCCATCTCCAACATAGTCAACTTTTAATAGACTATAAAACATTTACTGAATTTCACCAGGGCAAACAGAATGTATGGAGGAGGGAAGATGATATAAGAACAAAGAACTGTGTGTGTGAGCCAGTATCATGGTGGAAACGACCACTCCTCCCCCCGCTCCAGGCACCCAAGACAAATCATCTCTTGCCCACCTCAACTAGACAGGGGGAGGTGAAGACAACTAGAAAAGGCCTCAGCCTATTTTTTTAATGGCCCAATTGGAGACAATGAGACTTAGATGACATGAGGAAAACTATTAACACCATAGTATTCAGTCAATGAGGAACCAGAGGAGGGACCCTTGCACCCTAGGGAATAAATGGGCAGTGGTCGTTACTCCAGGTGTGCCTGTTCCATGGAACACCCACTCTTGCAAGAGCATATTAAAAGTCTTGTTTTTGCAGAGAAACCAAGATGGCAGCATACATAAACACCTAAACTGCTGCCTCGCACAACAATTTCAAAACTACAACTAAAAGACAAAACAGACATCATCCAGAAACACAGGAAGGCTGGATGAGTGGAAATTCTACAACTAGAAGGAAAGAGAAAAGCACACTGAGACTCACAGGAGCTACGGAAGACAGAGGTACGGAAGTGCGCACACGTGGAAAGGGCTGGCAAGTGAGTACAGGGCTGGCTTTTTCAAGCAGGAGGGAGACAAAAGGTCCTGACTGCTCTGAACTCCAGTTCCGGGTGAGACTCTAGGAACCCAGACTCACGGGGAGAAACTGGACTGTCTGGCAGCGGGTGAAACTCGAGAGTGGCTTACTCTCAGAGGTGCTTGCGGCGATTACCAAGGGACACTGAGAACCAGAGGCCTCTTAGGGCAGGACTGATGGGAAGCAATTGCTGTTTGCTCTGCCCTGAGATCCCGCCGCATGAAGCAATTGATGTTTGCTCTGCCCTGAGACTCTGCCCCATCCAAGTTGAGTGCAGAAGCTTTTGCATATGAATGACCTGGTCCTTTGAATTCTAAACTTACCTAACAAAGTGCAGCTGAGTCAGTGAGACCCAGAACATCCAAAAGAAGGCCCAAGGCCCTGCAGCATCTTGCATTGCTTCACAGCTGGGCCTCATCTGGGCACCTCCAAAACCCAAACAAAGAAGAGGAATCTGCAGATCTCTCCATAGTTCCTGCTGAGTGGCCTCAGTCAGAGGCTAAATTAGCACCTCCTTGGAGATCCAAGAACCAGTGTACCCAGGAGTCAGAATGGGACCATCCAGATTACAACTACTCAGATTCGTAAGGGACACTCAGGGGGCAGACTCAGTGAGCACCAAAGCCCCACTGAAGCAAGTCTTGTCTCATAAAGGTGTCTCCAGAACAGAAGTTCTCCCAGCATAGACACTGCTGATCCTCACAGCCAATTGGCCTGGAGGTCAATTCCTCCCAGTGATACCAACAACAATCAAGGCTTAACTACAACAAGACTGTGCACACAGCCCACAAAGGGGTGCACCAAGAGTGTCCACCTCAGGTAATTGGGGAGGCTGAGCCACTGGGCCCTATAGGACACCTAGCACACAAAGCCACTCTATCAACTCAGGGAAGCAGCCAAAATGTGGAGACAAAGAAACAGGTCACAAATGAAAGAAATGGAGGAAAGCAAACGACTGAATAGAGTTCAAAACCATGGTTATAAGGTTTATCAAGAATTTTCTAGAAAAGGCCAATAAATTTAGCGAGACCCTCAAGGACATGGAAAAAGACCAACTAGAAATTAAGCCTACACTGACTGAAATAAAAAATAACATACAGAGATCCAACAGCAGACTAGAGGAAAGCAAGAATCAAGTCAAAGATTTGAAATACAAAGAAGCAAAAAACACCCAACCGGAAAAGCAAAAAGAAAAAAGAATCCAAAAATATGAAGATAGTGTAAGGAGCCTCTGGGACAACTTCAAGAGTACCAACATCTGAATTATGGTGGTGCCAGAAGAAGAGAGAGAGCAAGAAAACCTATTTGAAGAAATAATGACAGAAAACTTCTCCCACCTGGTGAAAGAAATAGATTTACAAGTCCAGGGAGTGCAGAGAACCCCAAATAAAAGGAATCCAAAGAGGACCACACCAAGACACATCATAATTAAAATGCCAAGAGCAAAAGACAAAGAGAGAATATTAAAAGCAGCAAGAGAAAAACAGTTAGTTACCTACAAAGGAGCACCCATACGATTATCAGCTGATTTCTCAACAGAAACTATGCAGGCCAGACGGGAGTGGCAAGAAATATTCAAAGTGATGAATAGCAAGAACCTACAACCAAGATTACTCTACCCAGCAAAGCTATCATTCAGAATTGAAGGTCAGATAAAGTGCTTCACAGATAAGAAAAAGCTAAAGGAGTTTATCAACGCCAAACCAGTATTACATGAAATGCTGAAAGATATTCTTTAAGACGAGGAAGAAGAAGAAAAGGTAAAGATAAAAATTATGAACAACAAATACATATCTATCAACAAGTGAATCTAAAAATCAAGTGAATAAAAAAATCTGATGAACAAAATAAACTGGTGAATATAATAGAATCAGGAACATAGAAAGGGAGTGGACTGACAATTCTCAGGGGTAAAGAGGTGTGGGGGTGCGGGAAGAGACTGGACAAAAATCATACACCTACGGATGAGGACAGTGTGTGTGGTGGGGGGGGGGGTAAGGGCAGAGGGTGGGGTGGGAACCAGGTGGAGGGGAGCTATGGGGGAAAAAAAGAGAACAACTTTAACAATCTGAACAATAAAGATTTATCTATATAATAAAAGCCTAAGCGACCGTTAAGGTGAAACGGCCAGAACGACTGGTCGCTAGGATGCGCACTGACCACCAGGGGACAGACGCTCAATGCAGGAGCTACCCCCTGGTGGTCAGTGTGCTTGCAGAGGGGGAGTGCTGCTCAGCCAGAAGCTACGCTCACCGCTGGCAAGCACAGCAACAGTGGTGGCGAGAGCCTCTCCCACCTCCGCAGCAGCGCTAAGGAGCAGCGAGCCAAGCGGTAAGGAACCTGCTGCTAAGGAGCAGTGAGCTGAGCAGTAAGGAGTGAGCAGGCGAGCTTAAGGAGCTAGGGACCCCAGATTGTGAGAGTGATGTCCCGGACTGTGAGAGGAGGCAGTCCAGGCTGAGGGGACAACCCCCCCAGTGCACAAATTTTGTGCACCAGTCCTCTAGTTTAAAATAAATAAATTAATTAATAATAAATAAAAGTCTCGTTTTTGCCATACTTCTGTCTCCGAGTGGTTATTTGAATTCCAACAGGTGAGCATTTCTCACAGTCTGAAAGCATGAGAACCCAAGTACTGATATCTGAGAACAGCAGATGGATGACTCAGCTCCAGTAGTGAGAGAATGAGTTAGCACCTCCTCCATGTTTTTCTCCATTCAGCCTCTCAGAGGGTTGTCCCACCTTGCGTTAGCTGCTTTACTCAGTTCACCAATTTTAATGTTAATCTCTTCAGAAAATCTCCTCAAATACACACCTAGACATAATTGTTTACCACCTACCAGGGCATCCCTTACCCAGTCAGGTTGACACATACAATTAAGCATCCCAAGTGCCATCCCCAAACCTTTCTGTGATGTTAGAAGTGTCCTATATCTGTGCTGTTCAATATGGTAGATACTGGGCACATGTGGCTATTGAGCTGTTGAAATGTGACTAGTGTAATTGAGATGGTTAACTTTTAATTATATTTTATTTTAATTAATTTAAGTTTAAAATTAAAAAGTCCCATATGGGAAGTGCAGATCAAGAATTAATAGCATCAGAAATGGTAGGGAAAGGTATGCCAGGTACAAGAGTTTGCTTGGGAACTGGTAGGGGGCACAGATAGTATATGGATATGTCACATAAGAAAAAAACATGATAAAATTACACCGCAGAAGAGCAGAATAATTGCTATAAAAATACTTCAAATATTATGTGAAATCTCCATTATTTTTAGTGCCCTTCAGGATTTACTATTTGTAGTCTCTCGCTCTTTGTAAATTCCATTCCTCTGCTATATATTCCACTCACACCACATATGACAGCCAAACACACTACCAGGAGGTCATGTGAGAGAGGAGGATCTTTAGACCTTGTCAAAGCAAGCTGATACCAAAATAACAAGGGCAGAATTTCTCTGAGTGAGACTATCCCAGTTACTTTAGGTCCTTGTACTGATATTCATTAAAGACCTGTGATCCACTATTTGAGGCCTGAGTAGTCCACATACAGTCAGAGTTGATGAACCCTGAGTAATCCCATATAGTCAGAGTTGATGCACCCTGTTAGTTGATATACAGTCAGAGTTGATGCCCACCCTGAGTAGTCCACATATCAGGTGTACCGGTTAATAATGTGGATTTTTTTCAATAGATGGAGTTACACACATATTGATATATATGCTATTTGATATGTATACCATTTTATTGTATTGACAGCAAGCTTCAAACTTCATATGTCAAATTTCCTGAAAGTATTAACATCATAGATATTTTTGCACTTCAAAATGTCAAATTTTGTGCCAAAAAAGAGCATTTGTGGGAATTTTTAATTCATTACTTTATTTTGAAGAAAAGTGCTGCTGAAAGTTATCATATACTTCAGGAAGCTTATGGTGAACATGCTCCATCTCAAGATACTTGTGAACGCTGGTTTAAACGTTTTAAAAGTGATGATTTTGATGTGAAAGACAAAGAATGTCCAGGTCAACCGAAAAAGTTTGGAAGTCAACAATTAAAAGCATTATTGGATGAAGATGCGTGTCAAACTCAAAAACAACTTGCAAAAAGATTAAACGTTGCTCAGCAAAAAATTTCTGATTGTTTATAAGCAATGGGAAAGATTTTAAAGGGAGGAAAATGGGTGCCACATCAACTGAACGAAAGACAAATGGAAAACCAAAAGTCATCAGTAAAATGTTGCTTCAACAGGATAAAAGAAAGTCTTTTTTGCATCGAATTGTGACTGGCGATGAAAAGTGGATTTCTTTTGAGAATCCCAAATGCACAAAATCATGGGTTGATCCAGGTCAACCATCAACATCGACTGCAAGGCCAAATCACTTGGGAAAGAGGACAATTCTCTGCGTTTGGTGGATCAGGAAGGTGTGGTGTATTATGAGCTTCTAAAACCAGGTGAAACCATTAATACTGATCACTACTGACAACAAATAATCAATTTGAACCACACTTTGATCGTGAAGTGACCAGAATGGGCCAGAAGACATGGCAAAGTAATTTTGCTTCATGATGATGCATCATTACACACTTCAAAACCAGTTAAAGACACGTTAAAAGATCTTGCCTGGGAAGTATTAACCCACCCACCATATTCACCAGATTACCACTTGTTCCAACTGATTGCACACGAACTTTCTGAGCAGCACTTCAAAACATACAAAGAAGTGGAAAATTGGGTCTCTGAATGGTTTGCCTCAAAACAAGAAAAGTTCTATTGGGACAGTATCCACAAATTACCTGAAAGATGAGGGAAATGTGTAGCTATCGATGGATATCACTTTTAATAAATCACTTTTGATGGTTCTCGTGAAATTATCATGTTTTCTTTGATTACAAAATCTGCATTATTAACTGGTACACCTAGTACAGTGAGAGTTGATGTACACTCTGAGTAGTCCACATACAGTCAGAGTTGATGTACACTCTGAGTAGTCCACATACAGTCAGAGTTGATGCACCCTGTGTAGTTGACATACAATCAGGTTGATGTGTGCCCGAGTAGTCCACATACAGTCAGAGTTGACACATGGAATAAAATTTAGAGAACATAATAAAGGCTTTTCACAATTCATACAGTGCCAACTTATTTTGTACAGGAAATGTTTTAGGTTACTGCTGCTTACTTATCAGAATTTGATTATGTATCTTGCTTCTCTTCATCTACTTCCAAACTTCCAACATTCCATGAGGGCATAATAATTAAACAGTTTACTATTACTGGAGTTTGGTTTTTGTTTTGGTGTTTACTTTAGCTACTTTCTAATGACAAAATAAAATGTGGTCCTGCATTTTACTTGAAAATACAAACACTCTATTCATGATAGAATTTAATGTGCATAGTGGGAAATTTTCAGGGATTTCTTTTATCTCAATTTACTTTATATAGTTAAAAATATTAGCTCTGGGGGGAGGAACCAAGATGGCAGCAAAGTTAAACAACTAAACTGCCGCCTCACACAACAATTTCAAAAATACAACTAAAAGACAAAATGTCTACCACCCAGAACCACGGGAAAGCTGGCTGAATGGTAGATTTACAACTAAGAAGGAAAAAGATAGGAGAACAAACACGGAAAAGCTGAGATACGGAGGCGCACGTAGCGGGCTGGTGGCAGGCGACAGGGTGAGCAGCTTTTTTTCAACCCCAAGGGAGACAAGATCACTCTGAAACCCAGTTTCTGGCGACACGCGGGGGACCCAGACACCTATGGGGAGAAGCTGGACTCTCGGCCATCAGGTCAGAAAGTAAGAGTGACTTTCTTGCAGAGGTGCGCCCAGCAATCAGTGTTTACTGTGCTGGAGCATGGGACACGGGGACTTGGAAACGCGGAAAGGCAGAGGCAGCTGATGGAAGCCATTGCCGTTTGCCACGCTCTAGCCTAGTGACACCCTGTGACCCTGCCCTGCACATTCTACAAACCCTCCCAGGCTCCACACAGCAGCTTTTGCATATAAATGGCCTTCCTTGTGGCAGCTTAACCAAATAAACTGCAGCTCCAGTCAAACTGCTCCAAAGCTGCCAAACCCCAAACAAAGAGGAGAAAACTAGTTCTTGCTGTAGCTCCTGCTGGGGGTCCTCAGACAGTAGCTGACCTGGACCCCATTGGAGATCCAGAACTAGGGCATCTAGTGGTCGGTGTGAGACGACACCAGATTTCAACCACGCTCATAAGGGACACATTCAAGAGGCAGACTCAGTGAGTGCCAAAGCCCTACTGGAACAAGTCCTGCCCCATAAACGTGTCTCCAGCACAGCAATTCTTCCTTTATAGACACAGCAGGTCCTTACAGCCAATTCAATTCCTCCCAGTGACACCAACAACAATCAGGACTTAACTACAACAAGGCTGTACACACAGTCCACTAAGGGGTGCACCAAGAGAGTCCACCTCAGATAATTGGGAGGCTGAGCCGTTAAACCAATAGGACACCTAGTACACAAAACTACCCTAACCAACTAAGGGAAGCAGCGAAAATGAGGAGGTAAGGAAACAGATCCCAAATGAAAGAAATGGAGGAGAACAAACGAATGGACATAGAGTTCAAAACCACAATTATAAGATTTTTCAAGAATTTCATGGAAAAGGCTGATAAATTTAATGAGACCCTCGAGGATATGAAAAAGGACCAACTAGAAATGAAACATACACTGACTGAAATAAAAAATATTATACAGAGACCCAACAGCAGATTAGAGGAACGCAAGAATCAAGTCAAAGATTTGGAATAGAAAGAGGAAAAGGACACCCTCCAGAAAAGCATGAAGAGAAGAGCATTCAGAAAGTTGAAGATAGTGTAAGAAGCTTCTGGGACAACTTCAAGCATACCAACATCAGAATTATGGGGGTGCCATAAGAAGAGAGAGAGCAAGACATTGAAAACGTATTTGAAGAAATAATGACCGAAAACTTCCCCCACCTGGTTAAAGAAATAGATTTACAAGTCCAGGAAGTGCACAGAACCCCAAATAAAAGGAATCCAAAGAGGGCCACACCAAGACACATCATAATTAAAATGCCAAGGGCAAAAGACAAAGAGCAAGAGAAAAGCAGCAAGAGAAAAACAGTTAGTTACTTATAAGGGAGCACCCATACGATTACCAGCTGATTTCTCAACAGAAACTATGCAGGCCAGACGGGAGTGGCAAGAAATATTCAAAGTGATGAATAGCAAGAACCTACAACCAAGACTACTCTACCCAGCAAAGTTATCATTCAGAATTGAAGGTCAGATAAAGTGCTTCAAAGATAAGAAAAAGCTAAAGGCGTTCATCACCACCAAACCAGTATAATATGAAAAGCTGAAGGGTATTATTTAAAAAGAGGAAAAAGAAGAAAAAAGTAAAGATAAAAATTATGAACATCAAATACATACCTATCAACAAGTGAATCTAAAAGTCAAGTGAATTAAAAATCTGAAGAACAGAATAAACTGGTGAACATAATAGAATTAGGGGCATAAAATCGGAGTGGATTGATAGGAGTGTCAGGGCAAAAGGAGTGTCTGTGTGGGGGGTACGGAAAGAGACTGGACAAAATCATACACCTATGGATGAGGACAGCAGGCGGGGGGAGGTAAGGGCAGAGTGGGGGAGGGAACCGGGTGGAGGGGAGATATGGGGGGATAAAAAGGAGAAACAATTGTAATAATCTGAACAATAAAGATTTATTAAATTTATATATATATTAGCTCTGTGTGTATGGTATAATTTTATTTATAGTATGGGTATGTTTGTACATAGTTGGTTACTTCTGTATTTATTGCTCTGTTCAGCAAACAACTTTAAAATGGCATATCTTAGCAGCATACTATTATATGGAACCATAATAATCAACAGTTAGCAAGTGTATCCCAAAGGTGTGTGGTTTCATATTATGTATGATTAAGGATTTATTATGATACTAAAGGCCTGGTGCATGAAATTCTTACACTGAAGGGGTGGTGTCCCTCAGCCCATCCTGCACCCTTTCGCAGTCCAGGACCCCTCAGGGGATATCCACCTTCCAGCTTAGGCCCGATCCCCTAGGACAGTGATTGGCAAACTCATTAGTCAACAGAGCGAAATATCAACAGTACAACAATTGAAATTTCTTTTGAGAGCCAAATTTTTTAAACTTAAACTTCTTCTAATGCCACTTCTTCAAAATAGACTTGCCCAGGCCGTGGTATTTTGTGGAAGAGCCACACTCAAGGGGCCAAAGAGCCGCATGTGGCTCGCGAGCTGCAGTTTGCTGACCACGGCCCTAGGGGTTTGGGCCTAAGCCAGCAGTCAGACATCCCTCTCGCAATCTGGGATCCCTTGATCCTTACTGCCCACCTGCTTGTTGCTCCTCACAACTCAGCTCGCTGCTCTTTAGTGCTTCTGCAGAGGTGGGAGAGGCTCCCACCACTGTCGCTGAGCTTGCCAGCCATAAGCCTGGCTTCTCCCCACATGGGGAGCACACTGACCACCAGGGGGAAGCTCCTGCATTGACTGTTTGCCCCATGGTGGTCAGTGCGCATTATAGTGACTGGTCATTCTGGTCATTCTGCCATAATGGTCGCTCAGGCTTTTATTATATAGACTAGAGACCAGTGCACGAATTCGTGCATGGTGTGGTCCGGCTGGCCTGGCCCCAATCAGGGCAGATTGAGGCTGGGCCTGTCAGGAGGAGGAGATGGCAGAAGATTGGTCAGCCGGCCCACCCAGATCAGGCCCAATCAGGGCTGGGCCGGCTGAGGTAAGGGGCTGCAGGCAATTGGATGGCGGACCCCATCCCTGATTGGTGTTAGGGGGCCAATTGTGGGTGGGTTGGGCTATGGGGAGGGGCATTGGGAGGTGGGCCAGCTGGCCTCTCCCCCGAATGGGGTGGGGTTGCTGATCAGGGGCCAGCAGCCTGGGGGAAGGGCCATGGGTGGTTGGCCAGTCAGCCATGCACCTTATAAAAGTTGGGGGGCCAATCTGGGGTGGGGCCAGGTGAGGGGAGGGTCTGCAGGAGATTGGCCTGCCGTCCCCACCCCCTATTGGGGTGGGATGGCTATCAGGGGCAGGGCTGGCCAGGGAGAGGGGCTGTAGGCTGATCAGGGTGGTGGGGGTCCATTGGGGGTGTGGCCAGCTGGGGGGAGGGGCTGCAGGAGGTTGGCTGGCCAGCCCTGCCCCCTATTGGGGTGGGAGGTGTAATCAGGGTTGGGCCAGCTGTGGGGAGGGTCTGTGGGCCTATTGTTGTGGGCCTGGCTGGGGCTGGCAGGTGTGGGGGGGAAAGGAGGGGTCTTTTGGCAGGCAGCCTCGCTCTTGATTGGGGTGGGAGAGTACGATCAGGGGCAGGCTGGCAGGGGGGAGGGTCTGTGAGGTTGGCCAGCTGACCTCACCCCCTGATCAGGCTGGTTCACTGGACACAATGGGCATCATAACAATCAGTCGTTATGGTCGTTATGGCCGTTACTGTCGCTGGCTTTTTATATATATACTAGAGGCCCGGTGCATGAAATTAGTGCATGGGTAGTATCCCTAGTGGTTGTCAGCTGCCAGCTGGGGCCTCCCTTCCCCCAACTGCCTGCCACCACCAGCGGCCAGGGCCTCCCTTAGCACCCGCCTTGGCCTGGCACTGCCCACTCACCTGCTCTACCAACCCGCCACGGTCCCACTCTCGTAGGGGCCCATGGGGCCAGCAGCACCTCCACTGCCACCCACTGCCAGCACCTCATTGCTGATGCCCGTCATGTTCCGTGCCACCCCCTGATGGTCAGCGCACGTCTAACTCCGGGTTGGTCAAACTCCCGCACACGGGGACAATTTGCATATTAACCTTTTATTATATAGGATAGATAATATTACAAAATAAGGTTCTTACAAGTTTTAGTAGTCTCTGAGTTATAATATTCAGTGGAGAAGAATGCCACATGTTGCTTAATAGACCGTTTTTTACCTTGCACATTCAAAAACAAAAACTTTTGTTAGATTTGTTTCTACACTCTTCATGGTGATGATGTAAGGGTGTAATGGGTTTAATTCACTCTGTACTCCAATAACAACATATTCTACTAGTGCCATAGTTTTCATGCTATATTATTGAAGGGGAGCAAAGGACGTCACCCCAAAATGTGCTATATGACATGGTGATTGTTTTGAGCTAAAGTCAGTTAGAACCCTGGAGACTCAGGGAAGTTTCTTTTGTTTTCTTTTTTAGTGTGTGCTCATTTTATTTTCTTTGGTTTTGTTTTACATGTCCCTCAACTGCCTAAAAGAGGGCCCACCCCAGGAAGAGAGCTAACACAAAATAACTTATGTGCCAAGACCTAGCTCAGTGGCATGGAAAACACTCACTCACCTGACATGTCTCTGCCCATCTTCATGACAAATGTCTTCCTCCCCTCTGCTGTCTCCATCTCAGACCCTCTCCTTAGTTCAGGAGGGCATGTAAGTCTCAATCGCCTGACTCTCTGAGAGCCTCGTATCTTTGGGGCTCAAGTATATATGAAATTTAACTTGTGTGTTTTTTCTGCATGTAAATCTGATCAATGTCAATTTATTTATTAGAACAGCCAAAGAACCTAGAAGGAAAGGGGAAAGTGTTCCTCCCTGTATTACAGTTCAGGATGCAAGGAGTTAGGGTGGGTCTCCAGGCTTCCCTGCTATTGCCTCAACCCAGACAGCTCGTTTTTATGTTTCATTGATTGACATTCCCTGTAAAAATTTTGTTTTAAAAAGTGGTCATGTTATTAAATCCAAAGAACAAAGAAGCAGCGCAATATCACAAACACACACACACACACACACACACACACACACACACACACACTCACACACACACACACACACACTCACACACTCTCACACAGCAGGTATCTGTGCTGATTTCCCCCACTTGTTCCTCCAGAGCCCCTCCTCCATGCCCACCTGCACTGTGCTCAAGATGCTAATCTTAAAGGACCCTCATGAGCTGCCTCGTGGACCTCCCTGGCTTCAGGTAGGGTTCATTTAGGCCAGGGATGGCCACACAGGCGCTCTCAGAGCAGGAGAGGTGGCAATCAGGGGTTTGTTCCTCCTCCCTCCCAGCAGACTCCCAAGGGATGGTTGTGTCCTTCAAGTGGCTTGCTCTATGGAATTATTCTCTCCCAGTCCACACACTTCATAATTTCTCAGTCCCTTCAAACCTCATGTCAGGATATTGAACTAACCTTTCCAGTCCTCTAACCCCTCGATTTTCAACCCGTGAGCCGCAGGGGACACACTGGGGTGCCAGGAGCATTTCTAAGTCAGGAGCACTGACCTTTGTTCCCTTAGACTGTTGGATAAAAAAAAAAAATAACAGCCAACAAAACAATAGCTGTCCTGTGTGAATGAATCAAAATTATACCTATTCTTAATATATTTTTGGTGTGCTACAGAATTTTAGTAATTAGTGTATGTGTGCATGAGATATAAAAGATTGAAAATCACTGCACTCAGTCCTGGGCAGAGTAGTTTATTAAACTCTCTCACATCCACCAGTTGGAGAGTGCCATGCGATTCTTGCTGGGACCTTGAGCAATAAGCACCTTATGCTGTGTATGCACACACAATTGTGTGTACACGTGAACATGCACACGCACACACACACACAGAAAACCCATACCTCCAAGAAAACTACTACAATATCAATATAAACAATTCATTTACCATAAAGGAAAGAGAAGATGCCTATGTATCCTATTTTTAATTTCTCTATTTGGACACTATTTTTGGAGTTACATAGAAAATTCACTTTTAAAGAGATGCAACTTTTAAAATATTAGAATAGGCATTTGTTTAATGATTCCATTTTTTCTATTACTCTTTATTACAATTTAAACTGGGCATATCATTCAAATGAGTAATAACACCTATAGTAAAACTAGAGGCCCAATGCACGAAATTCATGCAAGAGTAGTCCTTCTTTCCCCCGGCTGCCGGCACCAGCTTCCCTCTGGCACCTGGGACCCGGGCTTCCCTCACAGCCCCAGCTTCGTCCAGTCTAATTAGCATATTATGCTTTTATTATTATAGATATCCTTTTAAAATGTATAAACACACAAAAGTATATATTTAAAGATGTTTGTAATAAGGGAAATAGGAGTACTGTATAAAATAGAAAAAAACTGGGAAATTCTTAATAACAATCATTAGGGAGACAAATTTTGGTACATTTATACTATGTAATACTATGGAGAGAATAAAAAGAATAAGACTGTACTCTGAAATGTAAAGTGGTTAAAAATAGTTGAATTAACAATACTACATATAATATCCGAATTATTTAGAAATCGCACATCTAGGTATATGTGCAAGTCATATAGGTGTTTCTCAAAGGGATTTGGAATGGTTGTCACTGGAGAGAAAAGTTGGACAGTGGAGGTAGTGTGGAGAGGCAGTCGGTGGATGGGGACTGTGGAAATGAGTGAGGAGAGTCCAAATTATTTGAGAAAAAATAAATCCAATATATGAATCAAAATTAAATATTTCTAAACACTACTTTTTCACATCTTGATCATTTAATGTAACAAGTATTAATATGAAAAGTATGAACAACTTCAATTTTCTATGTCTGTTTTTAGAATTGCATATATTGGCATTTTTCCTTTTCTTTTAGTTTTGCAGTCTCACATATTGGTAACTCATGTTACCAAAAATTCTTATAGCTGTTTTGACTAACATTTTTTTTTTCTTTTGAGAGCAGGGTAAAATTTCTAAGCTATTTGTATATTTATTTTACATATTTTAACTAAATATTTTATCCAATTATTACTATTTTCTCTTTATAAACAATTAGTAGCCAAACAGTTGTGTCTATATGAAGAAAAGTTAGAATTCAGAGATATAGCTTAATGTGAAATCATCCTAATGAATTTTTCCTCCCTCTTGATTGAATTTTCCAATGCTTTCATTTTTTTTCAAGTAATAGCATACAGAAAATATTGTCAATTCTTTCCTCAGGATAAGTTTATATAATCTTCATGTAGGTCTATTAATGCTACTGAATTATTTTGTAAGATAAAAATTGACCAAATAGGAAAATTAGGTACCATTTGCTATGAAGGAATTCAAATATCAAAGCAACATAATTTAGAAAGCAAATAAAATAGCTTACTTAAATCTCACAAAGAAAATTGTACTATGCTTAGTGAAGTAAGTCAGATAGAAAAAATAGAAAACCATATGTGGGATATAAAACTGAAAGCAACAAATAAATAAACAACACAAACAAAGAAAAATTCATAGACATAGACAGCAACAGTGTGGTGATTACCAGAGTCAATGTTGGATGGAGGGAGGGGAGAAATTATGAAAAGATAAAAGGAGGATGAATGGTGATGGAAGGAGACTTCATTTGGGGTATTGAATACACAATGAAATATACAGATGATGTCTTAAAGAATTGTACACTTGAAACCTACATAATTTTATTAACCAACCAGAGGCCCGATGCATGAAAATCATGCAAGAGAAGGCCCTCACAGCCCCAGCTTTGTCTGGAAGGTCGTCCAGACGGTCGTTCCACTGTTAAGCCATTTGGTTGATTTGCATATTACACTTTTATTATTATAGATGTCACCCCAATAAATTCAATAAAATTTTTAAAATAATAAAAGAACTACAAAAAAGAAGTAACTTAGTATAACATAGTATCTATCAATGTATGAAGTAGTTTGAAAGATTTATTTTAGGCTCATTTGTTTTCAGATAGTTCACATAAAATTAGAGAAAACATTCAAAACATAGTTAAATCCCTGAAAAAGAATCAGAATTAGCATGTTTATTTTAATATGAGTTTAAAAAAATATTTACAAAAGCCTGAAAACAACTAAAATTCAACATAAATGTAAAATTTATCTGGATACACTTGCAGAAAACATTTTAAAAAGTTGATAAAAAAAACTGATAAAAAGTTAGAAATGCTTAAAATTTGGAAAACTTTCCCATGATTTTTGAAAATAGCCCATATGTAAAAAAAAAAAAAAAGGAAGAAAAGAAGGTTAATTGCAAGATTTGCAAGATATTCCTTTTACATTTTTAAACAGTGAACTTGTTTTTCGGTAAGTCCTCTCCTTCACATCTCTGAGTGACAGTGTACGATTCAAGAAATAAAAACAGAAAATCAGTCAGGAGCCACTTGACAGACCTTGTCTGCCACTCTCGGCCCTTTGCTGTAGGGGTCATGCAGAATTTTGTGAGTGCTTAAGGTTATTGGATGTGCATTGTGGAATGATTTCCTTTGCAATGAGTGGGAGAAAGGTGGGGTCCCTGCCCAGAGCCTGAGCCTTGGTCAGAGGCTTTCGGCCTTGGCCGGGCGATCGGAGCCAGCTGGGGGTCCCTGCCCAGGGCCCAAGTCTCAAACAGAGGCTTGCCGCCTTGGCTGGGGGTGGAGCCAGGCGATTGAGCCAGCTGGGGGTCCCTGCCCAGGGCTGAGCCTCAAACAGAGGCTTGCGGCCTTGACTGTGGGTGGAGCCAGGCAATCGGAGCGAGCTGGGTCCTTGCCCAGGGCCCAAGCCTCGGCCAGAGGCTTGCAGCCTAGGCCGCTGTGACAGAGCCTGGTGATCAGAGCCAGCTGGGGTCCCCTGCAGGCGATCGGAGCGAGCTGGGGTTCCCTGTCCAGAGCCCAAGTCTCAGCCAGAGGCTTGCAGCCTTGGCTGTGGGTAGAGCCAGGTGATTGAGCCAGCTGGGGGTCCCTGCCCAGGGCCCAAGACTCAAACAGAGGCTTTCGGCCTTGGCTGGGGAGGAGCCTGGCAATCGGAGCCAGCTGGGGGTCCCTGCCCAGGGCCCGAGCCTAGGCCAGAGGCTTGCAGCCTTGGCCGCTGGGGCAGAGCCTGGCGATCAGAGCCAGCTGGGGTCCACTGCGGGTGATTGGAGCCAGCTGGGGGTCCATGCCCAGGGCCACAGCCTTGACAAGAGGCTTTCAGCCTTGGCTGGGGGTGGAGCCTGGAGATCCAGCCAGCTGGGGGTTCCCTGCCAAGGGCTGGAGGCTTTAGGCCTTGGCAGGGGCAGAGCTGGAGATTGGAGGAGATAGGTGTGAACTACAGAGGAAACACCTTTTCTGACCACTCATTGGCTAAGCTCCCTGTATGCCACTGGTAATATTCTTAGTAACTTGGGTATAAGAATCCAAAAAGGTGATCTAGGGCTTTTCCACCACACTCCTGGGGAAAAAAAAACGAAGGTCCGCTGCTCGAGGGCTAACAAATGTCATAACCTTCCCTAGGCAGTTTGGCTCAGTGGATAATGCCTAGGTTTGCCAACCGCAGGGTCCAGATTAGATTCTGATCAAGGGCATGTACCTAAGTTGCAGGTTCCTCCCTGGCTGGGGCCCAGGTCAGGGCTCATGCAGAAGGCAACCAATCAAAGTATTCCTCTCACTTTGATGTTTCTCTCTGTCTTTCCCTTTCTCTTCCACATTCTCTAAAAGTCAATGAAAACATATACTCAGGTGAGGATTAAAAAAGAAGAAGAAGAAGAAAGAAGAAGAAAGAAAGAAAGAAAGAAAGAAAGAAAGAAAGAAAGAAAGAAAGAAAGAAAGAAAGAAAGAAAGAAAGAAAGAAAGAAAGAAAGAAGAAAGAAAGAAAGAAAGAAAGAAAGAAGGAAAAAGAAAGAAAGAAAGAAATGTCATATCCTATGAAAATAGATACATCTTAAAAATGCCTAAAGAAAGTTGTCATTTTTTTCTTGGTGAAGGGACTGGAATCCATGTTGATGAAAACACCTTGGTGGCTGTGGTGACTGGCAGTGGCTCCAGCAGCGAGGTGATGGGGCTGGTGCCTTCCCCTTATCAGCCCGCTTGTCTACTACAAAGGGAGACCAGACTGTGGCTTAGGGAGTGGGCCTAAGCCGTCAGTAGTCAGTAGGACATCCCCTGAGGGCTCCCAGTATGTGAGAGGGGGCAGGTTGGGCTGAGGAGACCCACCCCAGTGCACGAATTTTGTGCACCGGGCCCCTAGTATGTATGTATATGTATATGTATATGTGTATATGTGTGTATGTGTATGTGTATGTATATATATATATATATATGCACTAGAGGCTTGGTGCATGAAATTTGGGGCAGTCGGACATCCCTCTCACAATCCAGGACTGCTGGCTCCCAACTGCTTGCCTGCCTCTGCCTGATTGCCCCTAACCGCTTCTGCCTGTCAGCCTGATCACCCTTAACCACTGCCCTGCCAGCCTGATCGATGCCTAACTGCTCCTCGGCCGGCCCGATTGCCCCTAACTGCCCTCCCTTGCTGGCCTGGTCTCCCCCAACTGCCCTCCTCTGCCAGCCTGGTCACCCCTAACTGCCCACAACTGCCCTCCCCTGCAGGCCATCTTGTGGTGGCCATCTTGTGTCCACATGGCAGCAGCCATCTTTGACCACATGGGGGGAGCCGTCTGGTGTCTTGGAGTGATGGGCAATTTGCATATTACTCTTTTATTAGATAGTATATGCATTACCAGTAATAAAAACAGAAATATAACCACAGATTCAAATGACATTTTTGAGATATCAGGTCATACTACAGACAACTTTATGCTAATAAACTTTTAAATAAGACTTAAAGTATGGTACCCAAGAAACAACTAAAATTGATGTCTATAAAAGATAATGAGAGAGGAAACCAAGATGGCGGCATAGGTAAACACCTAAACTGCTGCCTCGCACAAAATTTCAAAACTACAACTAAAAGACAAAATGAACATCATCCAGAACCACAGGAAAGCTGGCTGAGTGGAAATTCTACAACTAGAAGGAAAGAGGAAAGCACACAGAGAATCAGAGGAGCTACAAAAGGCTGAGGTACGGAGACACGTGCAGGCGGCTCAGTGCCTGGCTGGCTTTTTCTAGCAGGAAGGAGACAAAAGCTCCTGACTGTGATTGAACCCCACTTCCGATTGCACTGAACCACAGTTCCGGGAGAGACCCTAGGGACCCACGCTTATACGGGGGAAATCTGGACTGTCAGGTGGAAACTCAGGGGAGCCGCGAAAGGCAGAGGTCGGGAGGCGCGTGCGAGTGCGCGAAGAGAGGACTGACTGCTGAGTGTGCCGCTGGCTTTCTCTAGCAGGAGGGAAATGGAACCTCCCCACTGTGCTGAACTCCAGTTCCGGGTGAGAATCTGGGAATCCAGATTCATTGGGGGAGAAACTGGACTGTCTGGTAGTGGGAAAAACTCAAGGGAGGCTTTCTCTCAGAGGTGCTTGCAGCGATTTCTGAGGGACACTGAGACCCAGGGGCCTCATAGGATAGGGCTGATGGGAAGCCAAGACTGTCTATTCATCCCTGAGACTCTGCCACATCCAAGCTGAGCACAGAGGCTTTTGCAATTTTGCAAGTCTTGTCTCATAAGGCTGTCTCCAGCACAGAAGTTCTCCCGGCATAGACACAGCTGATCCTCACAGCCAATTGGCCTGGAGGTCAATTCCTCCCAGTGATACCAACAACAATCAAAACTTAACAACAACAAGGCTGTACACACAGTCCACAAAAGGGTGCACCAAGAGTGTCTACCTCAGGTAATTGGGGAGGGTGAACCACTGGGCCGTATAGGACACCTAGCACACAAGGCTACCCTACCAACTCAGGGAAGCAGCAAAAATGCAGAGACAAAGAAACAGATCACAAATGAAAGAAATGGAGGAAAACAAACAACTGGATATAGGGTACAAAACCATGGTTATAAGATTTTTCAAGAATTTCCTAGAAAAGGCCGATAAATTTAGTGAAACCCTCAAGGATATGAAAAAGGACCAACTAGAAATTAAACATACACTGACTAAAATAAAAAATATTATACAGAGACCCCACAGCAGACTAGAGGAATGCAAGAATCAAGTCAAAGATTTGAAATACAAGGAAACAAAAAACACTCAACCAGAAAAGAAAAAAGAATCCAAAAATTTGAAGATAGTGTAAGAAGTCTCTGGGACAACTTCAAGCTTACCAATATCAGAATAATGGGGTTGGGGGGGAGGAAGGGGTGTCAGAAGAAGAGAGAGAGCAAGATACTGAAAACCTATTTGAAGAAATAATGACAGAAAACTTCCCCCACCTGGTGAAAGAAATAGACTTACAAGTCCAAGAAGCGCACAGAACCCCAAACAAAAGGAATCCAAAGAGGACCACAGCAAGACACATCATAATTAAAATGCCAAGGGCAAAAGACAAAGAGAGAATATTAAAAGCAGCAAGAGAAAAATAGTTAATTACCTACAAGGTAGCACCCATATGATTGTCAGCTGATTTCTCAACAGAAACTATGCAGGCCAGATGGGAGTGGCAAGAAATATTCAAAGTGATGAATAGCAAGAACCTACAACCAAGATTACTCTACCCAGCAAAGCTAACATTCAGAATTGAAGGTCAGATAAAGAGCTTCACAGATAAGAAAAAGCTAAAGGAGTTAATCAACACCAAACCAGTATTATATGAAATGCTGAAAGGTATTCTTTAAAAGGAGGAAGAAGAAGAAAAAGGTAAAGATAAAAATTATGAACAACAAATACATATCTATCAACAAGTGAATCTAAAAACCAAGTGAATTAAAAATATGATGTACAGAATAAACTGGTGAACATAATAGAATCAGGGGCATAGAAAGGGAGTGGACTGAAAATTCTCAGGGGAAAAGGGGTGAGGGGGTGCAGGAAGAGACTGGACAAAAATCGTACACCTATGGATGAGGACAGTGGGAGGGGAGGTAAGGGCAGAGGGTGGGGTGGGAACTGGGTGGAGGGGAGCTATGAGGGGGAAAAAAGAGGAACAATTGTAATGATCTGAACAATAATGATTTATTAAATTAAAACAAAAGATAATGAGCAGCTGAGATAGTTTATATAATTTGATTCTTTTAGAACTTCAAAGTAATGTAAAATCTTACTTTGTTTTTCAAATGTGTACAGCATAAAGAAAATGACAATTTTCCCAAGTAATCTTGATACCAATATCTGACTAGGTGGTGTTCCAAAATAAAAATTCAGGTAACTCTCCTTCATTATAAACATCCAGGCCTCTTACATAATATACATAGTAGCAAATTGAGTTCACCAATATATAAGAGCAATAGTCAGTGAACAACTTTGCTCAGGAATGCAAAAGACTTTCACATTAAAAAATGAAATATGTGACAGATTATGTTAACGTAAGAAAAACTGCCCGGCCTAGGCAGTGCAGCCCTGTGGGTACAAGAGAGCTCCCTGAATGGGCTGTGTAGGTGTCCTCCCAGAAACACACACACATACACGTGAGCACAGAACAGGATACACAATCTCGAGGATTTTGATAGGTTTCATTATCCATCCTTCACTGTTGATACAGTTAACAATCTTCCTGATTTTCTGATAGGACACTTCCTCAGCATCGTATCTAATGGCTAAAAGCTAGAAGGCCATGGTATTGCAGTGAGCAGTAGAATATATAAGCATACACATATATCTACTATTATTATAAATATTTTCTGATTGCTCTAGCCACCTTAATAAAATCATAAAAAGAAATTAGGTATAAATAGTGGAAATGAAATAAAGTTATGATTATTGATTATGATATTGCCTACCTAGAAAAGTAGAGACTGAACTGGAACACAAATAGAATGAATAAGAAAATCTAGTAAGGTAGCCAACTCCAAAGCAAGCGCTCACACAGGCACATCACATATCAGAAATGACTAACTAGAGAACATAATTAAAACTGTTTCCAGTCACAAAGAGAATACAAAAAATATCCAGGACCAATTTTAAAAAGTGTTTGATCTGTATAAGAAAACTCTAATATAATTTATAGGATGAAGAATGACACAAGACTTTAATAAAGGGTTGATATATCATTCTTCTTAATGGAAAAGCACAATTTTATAAAGCTGTCAATTATCTCCATGTAATTACAATTATACTAGAGTCCTGGTGCACGAATTCATGCAGGGGTGGGGTCCCTCGGCCTGGCCGGTGATCCAGGCTGATTGGGGCCAATCAGGACCGGCTGACTGGGAGGAGGGACTACAGGAGGTTGACTGGCTGCCAGAGGTTGGCTGTGGGAGCACACTGAACACCAGGGGGCAGCTCCTACATTGAACATCTGCCCTTGGTGGTCAGTGCATTGTTATAGTGACTGGTTGACCCATAGTAATGGTCACTTAGGCTTTTATATATATATTTATTTTATACATATTTATAATTTTAATAATATAATGTAACACTTTATGACTATAATTTAAAATTTTTAATATAAAATTATAACTGTGAATCTAATTCACAGGCTGATAAACCAACATGGCTTTGAAATAAGCCCTGGCATATAAAAACATTCAGTATATAACAATACTGCCATTACAGAAGAAACAAGGAAGAGTAGAAAATTTGAAAACAGATGTTATGACATTTGGCAAACTAGATAAGATTACCTTCCACGAAAATATTTTCATTCACAAAAGTAATGCAGAAAAAAAAATACATAAAGGACCAAACATTGAAAGTGCAAAACCTATTTTAATAAAACTTTAAGTGTATTCATGCAATACAAAATGAATCCAATGCAGTACAAAATTTAATTCCTCAGAATAGGGAATGCCTTTTGCTTTTTCAAGAAAATGGCCAAAGCTGAATTTACAAAGTAAACTATTGCCATGGTACTACATAAAATTTAAAATGTTTGTGCAAAATAATATATGTATGTGTATGTGTTATTACAAAGGTAAATGACTAAAGAAGGAAAAATATTTGCAATATTATATTTTGAATGATTAATAATTTTCATAATAACTGAACAAACTTTGGGGAGCATCTATATGTAGAAAAGCCTAATATGCAAAGTGTCCCCTCAGGAGTTCGATCAACAAAGAGTTCGATTGCTTGCTATGACCTGCTCTGACCACCAGGCAGTGGTACAGAATGAAGGAAGGCCCCGGCCAGCAGCCTGCAGCCACTAGGGATCCTACCTGTGCAGGAATTTCATGCATCGGGCCTCTAGTAATTACTTAAAGCATAGCATCAAAAGCCTTAAAAATCTTCATAAAATGTCATCATCAATGTCTCTTGCAGGAATATTTTCTAGGAAATTAATCATATACATGTTTACTAGGGTATTTGTTGCAGCATAGTCTAGCATGGCTTTAAACATGGCATTGATGTGGTTGATCAGGCCAATGCGGTGCTTGGGCAGTACTCAGTATTGCTTGCTTTTTATGTGGATGTGCATGGGCACAGGAGAACCATCTCCTGCTGTCATCCTCTCCAGTGGCCCCTAAATAACCTCCAGTTCAGAAGCTCCCCAAGGTCTTCTGGGATGCATTTGAGAGGTTGTATGCCACATACTATGTAGGAAACAACTTGGAAACCCCATTAAACACTTAGGTTCTCGCCAACCCCATCTTCACCATGTAGCCACTGGGGCCCCTTTTCCTCCCCTGCCTTTCACAAAGGACCCCCTTGCTGGCTCTTGATGCTGCCTCCGGAACTTTCAGACTGACCCTTCCTATCCTCCGCTTTAGAGGCCCAGAGCAGTTCAGCCATACATGCCTACTTAGAGCTGTAGCGTGTCCAGCAAACCACAAGCTCTGACATGAGGAGGAACACCCTCCATCAGAAGGTGACAGAGACTTGCCTATGATGCTTTTCTTTATAAGTAACAAGCATACTAAATAAATATTCCAAATAAACATTTATGTACAAGTAAACAGATGTATATGCATAGGTATCCTACCTAATAATAGACAAATATGCAAATTGACTGTACCTTCGCTATGCCCACGATTGGTCAGGAGGCACGGGGGGGCGGGACTCGGGGTGGCCGGGGTAGCTGATTGGGCCGGCGGGACACTGAGCTGCGTCGCAGCAGCGGCATGAGCTCAGTGTCTGCGCCATGTCTGTGCTGCGGCACAGAAGGGACCTCTGGGGCAGCAAGCTGACGTCCCACCGGGTGGTGGGAGCTGAGTGCCTTAGTGGACAGGCACTCAGCTCCCTCGCAATCAAAAGCAAAAGTATGGGAGCTGGGTGCCTGTCCGCTCAGGCAGCAGGCCTTTCAGAAGCCTCCACCACACCGGAGGCTTTTGAAAGGCCTGGTGCACCAGCGATCGAAAGCGAAAGCGTGGGAGCTGGGTGCCTGTCCACTCAGGCACCAGGCCTTTCAGAAGCCTTCGCCGCTCAGAGGCTTCTGAAAGGCCTGGTGCACCAGTGGACAGGCACCCAGCTCCCCGCGATCAAAAGCAAAAGCGTGGGAGCTGGATGCCTTTCCGCTCAGGCACCAGGCCTTTCAGAAGCCTCCGGCGCCTGGTGCACCAGCGGACAGGCACCCAGCTCCCCTGTGATTGAAAGCGAAAGCGTGTGGGGCACCCTACACGTGCATGATTCAATCATGCACTGGGCCTCTAGTACGTATATAATAGTCCTCCCTTATTCATAGGGGGCACGTTGCAAGATCCCCAATGAGTGCCTAAAACCATGGATAGTGTTTTTTCCTGTACATACATACCTATGACAAAGTTTAACTTACAAATTAGGCCCGGTAAAGATTGAAAATGATAAGTAATAATAAAATAGAACTATGACAATATACTGTCAAAAAGTTATGTGAATATGTGCTCTCACAGCAACTAGATAGACAGTGGATGCTCAGCATATTGCTGAATATATAGCTGACTGACTACCTGAATAGATGGATAAACTATCAAAATAAGAGCAGCCAAAATATCCAACCATGTTCAATGCCTCAGAGAAATCTCTGCTGGTGACTGCTGCTCTTAGGAAAACTGTACTTTTTATCTTGATCTTCAAGGCCCTTCAGGATGTGACACACCTTCCTTTCTAGGGTCATAGTCCATCACGTGTGTATGTGTAGTTTGCAATATGGTCATACAAAACTATGAACGATTCCTTAAACATTCTTTGTGACCTTTCTCACACTTCTGAGCATATGCCCAGATTGCACCCTCTCCCTGAGATGCCATTTCCCCTCTTCTGCGCGAGCCAGCACCAGCTCATTTTCAGGATGTGGAGTAAATGCCTTTTCCTCCAGGAGGATTTCCAATAAGTAACCTTCCCATTCCTCTGCTTCCGTAGTGCTTACCCACGCCTCTGGCGTGCTGTCACAGTTCCTAACGTGTCTGCAGGTAATGTTCTTGTTTGCACAGCCATCTTCCCACCAGACTAGAGCCCATTAAGAGCAGCCCCCTCTTTGCCTTGGGATCACATTCACTGCCTCATACTCAGGACTTGGTCCATCACCTCCCACAGCGCCTGACACTGAGCAGTCATTTAAGTACATATTCATGAAATAAAGGAACCTAGGCTCCAGAGGGGCCTTCATTTTTTCCTTCCCAGGTTTTAACTTTTGAGGCTCTTGTGCATCTGCTTAATGGGCTTACGACACATAATACTCCACCCCATGCAGGTCCAGCGAACCAGGCTCCGCCAAGGGCTTTATGTCCAGCTGAGGCCTGGACCCTCAGTACCGAATCTGGGAAGGCATTCTTACTGCAGCCTGCAGAGCCAGGGCTCCTGCTCACTTACCCCGGTATGCACACTGTAAAAGTAACACTTAGATTGCCACCCACTGGATGTCTTTGAGTTATCTAGAAATGTATTTGAAGCCCTTGCCTGGCCACTGTAACTAGATTTTTAAAAACTGAACAAAATCCATGCCAAAGTTATATTGCTATTTTCAGGGTCTTGTCACTACAACCTAGACATTGGGCACTTGAAACATTCCTTACAGGGCATGATCAATTAGAAGTTTAAACTTCCTCATGTGAATTATTTTTAAAAGAGGAGAATTTTAATGGGACTCAGTAAAAGCAAGTCTAAGTCATCACATTTATCTCAGTGTTAAATGTCTCTCAATGAGAATATTGTCATGTGCTGCTAATTCTCGAGTATATATTTTTCAAATATGAAATATAATTAAAAACTTTGAAGTCAGAATACTTGAGGGAACTACTTAAGAATTTTAAATCAAACTATATATTACCCACTACTATATGATTTACTACTTAGTTATCTATTGTGTATACTTTTAAAACACAAGAGTTATGTAACACACATTTTACTAACCTCTGTGTAAAATATTTAGACAGGGAATTTTATCAGGATTCTCACTCATGTTACTTACAAAGGTTTTTAAGTTATTTCCCTACTATTATATAAGTTCAAACTTTAATAAAAATATAAAATTATCTGCATACTATACTGCAGTCAATGCCATCCTATATAATAATCCTACATAATAAAGAGGGAATATGCAAATTGACCCTCACACCCTCGCACAAGATGGCCGACACCATGTGGTCAAAGATGGCCACCACAAGATGGCCGGCAAGGAGGGTAGTTGTGGGCAACCAGGCCAGCAGGGGAGGGAAGTTAGGGGCAACCAGGCCAGCAGGGGAGGGTAGTTGTGGGCAACCAGGCCTACCAGGCCGGCAGGGGAGGGCAGTTGGAGGGGACCAGGCCTGCAGGGGAGGGCAGTTGAGGGGACCAGGCCCACAGGGGAGGGCAGTTGGAGGCAACCAGGCCTGTAGGGGGGGGCAGTTGGGGGGAACCAGGCCTACAGGGGAGGGCAGTTGGAGGCAACCAGGCCTCCAGGGGAGGACAATTAGGGGCAACCAGGCCTGCAGGGGAGGGCAGTTGGGGGGGACCAGGCTGCAGGGGAGGGAAGCTGGGAAGGGGGGGGAACCAGGCCTGCAGGGGAGGGCAGTTAGGGGCAACCAGGCCGACATGGGAGAGTAGTTAGGGGCAACCAGGCCTGCATGGGAGAGTAGTTAGGGGTGACCAGGCTGCAGGGAAGGGCAGTTGGGGATTACCAGGCCAGCAGGGGAGGGCAATTGGGGGTGATCTGGCCAGCAGGGGAGGGTAGTTGAGGGCAATCAGGCTGGCAGGGGAGCAGTTAGGCATCAATCAGGCTGGCAAGGGAGTGGTTAGGGGGTGATCATGCTGGCCGGCAGGCGAGCGGTTGGGAGCCAGAAGTCCTGGCTTGTGAGAGGGATGTCCAACTGCTGGTTTAGGCCTGATCACTGTGGTATCGGGCCTAAACCGGCAGTTGGACATCCCCCAAGGGTTCCCAGATTGAAGAGGGTGCAGGCTGGGCTGAGGGACACACCCCCCCAGTGCACGAATTTCATGCACCAGGCCTCTAGTAGGTTATATAAAATGCATGTACATGATATAATTCCTTATTTTAAAATATTCCTTTCTACAAAGATTAGTGTATAGGAATACATTCAGTGGATATAGCCTTTCTACCCAACTATTTAAAATCTATAGTAGAGAACTTTAAATTCAGCATGTTTACTCTCTAGATACAATTTCTGTAGAAATTAGTATATAATCAGAGTAAGAAATCTTCAATTAAAAATATTTATTACATAATTTCTTCCAGTCATGGTGGTAGATTCTCATGCTTGTATGGTCAGGAAATATCTATATATATATAAAAGCCTAAGTGACTGAACTACCGGTTGACCGGTCACTAAGATGCACACTGACCACCAGAGGGCAGATGCTCAATGCAGGAGTGCCCCCTGGTGGTCAGTGCACTCCCACAGCAGGAGTGCCACTCAGCTAACTGACCCATCTCGGTAGCCCACCAGCCCTCAGTAGTCCTGCAGGTCCAATCTCTGGAGAACAAGCCAGGCATCAATGGACCAGTGCCGCCAGCCTCCCCAGATGCTCTGCAAGGAAGAAACAATATGAAAGCAGCCTCCAGTGGCCCCCAACAACTGGCATGAAAGTAAGCGGGATGGCTCCGGATCCCAGGCCTTTACAAGGATGTCCCACCACCCACCCAGAGGGCTGATCCCGCTCCCCCGAACCCCCTCAGGACAGGCGCCAGATGCAGGGCTCAGGGCTGGCAAACTCTGCTGCGGCACAAGCGTCTCTAGATCAGGACTGACTGGGTACAAGCCCGCGGCATGCGTAGTGGGGCCAGGATGACCAGGAGTGGCAGGCAAGAGTAGCGGGTGGTGGTGGACTGCCGGTTTCAGCCTGATCCCCATAGGCCATGCTGAGAGACCCCACCCATGCACAAATTCGTGCACCAAGCCTCTAGTGTAGCCACAAGAAAAGACTTGTGGAGTTACTTTCATTCTCTCAGTTTATATAACACCTTGTGTTTACAAAAAGGACAATGTAACCATCTATTTGCAACTCAGCTACTCTTAATCTTAAATTCCAAGTTTTGAAATTGCAAGTAGCCTGAGAAGAGCATATTGAATTGGAATGTGTATAAAATAGCAAAATATTATAACATAAATGATTAACCTTGAGATGTCACGTGAATATTTAGGAGTAATATATTTAGATAATTATTCACTAATAATTATCAGTGAATCTGGCATCACTGAACTTAAAATACTTATAGATTACAATACAGTCTACATAATATTGGCCAGAGATTCAATAAATAACACTTAATCAAGATGTTAAATACTTGTTTTTATTTCACACTTACAAAAATTTGTGCTTATTTGGATGTATGGGCTGAGTTTCTATTTTATCTAGTTCTATGAGCAAATCCTGACTTTTCCATCTCCCCCCACCTTGTGGGGAGAAAAAAAATGACATCAATGTCAAAATCCTCTGAAATAGAAATACCCAGAGAGCAGGCAAACTAGACAGTCATGGGACCAAGTTCAATAAATTATCTGAGAAGAATTGTTAACTACATGTAATTATTTTAAAATGTATCATTAGGCCATATTTTGGTAGAAGCACAGTTCCAATTTTACATAGTTTCCTTGTTTCCAGCCCAAGGACACATTTCAGTTTTATAATTTATTCCTCTTAATGTGACTATTATTTGTGTTTTAGGAATAATTTGTAGATTTTTTGACAAGGGACAGGGGCCTCTTCAGATTATAAATAAATTACAGAAAATTGGAACCAAACTACTGTTACTTATTGTTATGCTGACATTTTGGAGAATTCACAGATCATACGTTTGGCTAACTTAAATTTTCAGTACCTCCTCTCTCTTTGTTAAAAATGTCTGTTTTTCCATCATTTCTGACAGGGATTTCACTTCTAAATGCCTTCCCTGTGTATCTGTTACTACCAACCTGTCCTGCCTCTATTTAAAGAATAAAACTTCAAGGGGATTTCATCTTGTGGTCTAATGGCCCCCCCAAGCTCCAAGCAAAGCAGAACAAAGAGGACCTGCCTTGCTGTGCAGACGAACATACATGATCCATGGAAAGGTCTTTGCCATCAACCTTGGTAGGTGGTAAAACAAGAGCCAGAGACAATAACTTCCTGTCCAGAGAGTTAGCAAGGGGCCACAAGAGTCTGAATCCCAATTTCTCACCCCCAAATCCTACACTTTCTTCCACAATGATAGCAAGTAGAGTGATGCTAGGATTTCTTCCCCCGGAGTTACCATTTTTATTTGACTAATAGGAAAGGCAGTAGCAATGGGAAGTTCAGGACCCACAATGCCCCAAGTGGCACCAAGACATTGCAAACCAAAGGAGGCCCATCTTCGTGGGTTAGATGCTGCCTATTTGCCTCCAGGAAGACAGCACTTCTTCCTTGTGCGTCTAAATAACGCAGAGACCACCGCCTCCTTTTATTTCTTCTCTCAGACTGAGCCCTGAGCACAGGCTGATCCTCGGAACCATGACAGCTTAAGGCTGTCAGCCCCACCCGAAGGCTTCTGCATAAAGGGGGAGTGTTATGTCTCTTTCAGAATTAAAGATCTAATCTGACCGAGCTCCATCGGTGCTGATCAGGGAAAGAGACTTCTTAAGAAATGGAAGACACTGATTACCTTTTATGGGTGAGATATTCTAATTATTCAGTGGGGATTGCTTTCAGGTTATAGAATTTTTATTGAAAACTATTTAATGTTCAGTGCCTGTCATTCGAGGTGGACAAAAACGAGGCACATGTAAGAATTACTGGAGTCCAAGTCCAGACCCTCTGTAATTTGCATACCCCCATAGAATATAATTTATCTCCTTTTCACATAGGTAGATATGTTAATAATAATAATACTACAGGAAATTCCATTTCTGGAACTAGCTACATTTATTCACACAAGAGCATCCTTGGATGCTAACGAGAACGAATGGGGGGAGTGTCCCCTCCGCTCTCTGCTCCCTACTGTCCACCACATCCACACTCAGCCCAGGGCATAATTTCCCGCCGCAGCTCGGTCATTTTAATGATGAAGATTAAACCAAAAGAAGACAGATGAACAAGAAAAAATGTAAGCAAATAAGCTAGAGCTGAAGCCTCTAAGTTGTTTTACTGATGTTGCTACTGGTGGGTCTTAGGTCTGTTAAAGGAACTCACGAAACTATTACATTTGGTTTGTGCGACGGGAAGTACCAGCACAGCAGGATGGCGCTGAGCATGTCCGGAGGAGCGGCGTGTCACCATCCATCCACACGGGGTTTTCAGAAGACACCTGTCTTCAGAAAATATCACCTTGTCAATAAATCAGCATTTCATATGCTGCAGAATTATTCTAGGAAGTGCCTGTGAGAATGGTGTTCTTGAGGCAATGTCTTTCCAGCTGCTTAAGACGCATGCAGCTTTGTCCTGAAGCCTTCTTCTCAAGCCCCCTGTACCTTTCCCACTTGCTCACGCAGTCACGAGCACCGCTGAGGCCCGGGGAGGCAAGTGGGATCCCCGGGATCTCAGAAAGGCGAGTGCTGGTGCTTTTCTCCCAGAGTTTTGGGGCTGCCCAGACAGGAGGCACTTGACAAATGTGAAATAAAGGAATTGCATGACTGAACGGGAGCTGACATGGACGCGCAGTGAAAACACACTGGTGGTGAAAGAGAGAACTAAGAGATTCTCAGAGTGGCATGAAAACAGATAAAAACATAGTAATGAGGATGTGATGGGACTTCTGCCTGAGTTCCTGCCAGCAATTCCTAGTGTCCTGCCCCGCAGTTCCAGAAATACTAATTAAATTGGTGGTCGCTGATTGTCCTGGTGCCAAACGCTATTGTGGACAAAAACAACTGTCAGAACAGTTTCCTGCAGACAAAGGTGTCAAACAAGGGTGCTGAATCTCCCTGCCTGTTTAATCTGTATGCAGAACATATCATGTGAAAACTGGGCTAGACTCAGAGGAAAAGGGAGTAAAAATTGGTGAAGGAAATAACCATCAGCTATGCATATAACTCCAACTTACTAGCCAAAAGTAGCAATGATTTGAAACTACTTCTGATGAAAGTGAAAGAAGAAAGTGCCAAGAGGGCTGCATTTGCACATCAAGAAGACGAGAATGATAACTATAGAAGAAACATACAACTTTAATGTAGACAATGAGGACACCAAAATTATTAAAGATTTTGCTGGTTCAGTCATCAACTCACAGACCGCGTCCAAGAAATCAAGAGAAGCTGAGACTCCGAAGGCAGCATTGGAAGAATTATGAGATCACCAAGAGCAAAGATGTGCCATTAGAGACCAAACTGAGATCATCCACACTCTGGTATTTCCAATTACTCCGCACAGAGGAGAAGGCTTGGACAGAGAAAAAGGCTTACGGGGCAAAAATGACTCATTTAAGGACGGTGTTGGAGGGAAGCTCTACAGATTCTCTGGACTGGCAGAAAGACCAACAAGTGGGTCCTAGAGCAAATTAAGCCTGGAACATCGCTGGAGGCAAAGATGACAAAACTGAAGCTTTCCTGCCTGGGGCACATCATGAGAAGGAGGGCTCTTTGGGAAACAAAATATGCTGGCGACAGAGAAGGCAGCGGGAAGAGAGGGAGACGAAATGTGAGCGAGATCGCTCCATCACAGGAGCCTTAGGCCTGCGCCTACGGGAGCTGAGCAGGGCCAGGCTGTGGACATCATCATCCAGGAGTTGGAGTCAACTCAACAGCAAGTAACACACACACACACACACACACACACACACACACACACACAAGAGCTGGTTAGTTCTCCTACGTCGGTCAGGGGAACCAGACACACTTCTGGCCAATGCATTTTACTACCAAAGGCTCAAAGCTCTCCTGAAGTTTCTCTGTTGCCTGATTGAGCAGGTTGAACCGTGGTTTCTAGGTATCCGTACAGCTCTGTTAAACAGGGCCTCTTCCTCCTATAACACCCTCTTTACCAGCACACTTAGCAACACCCAGCAGGGGTCCCAGCTCCAGAGTCTCCGAGGCAGGGATCTCGGAAAGTGATCTGGGAGAGCCCAGCACCAAAACTCAGCTTGGCACTTTGATCTCAATCGCGCCGGAGAAAAGTTTTGAACAACAAGCCATGTGAGAGTGTGCAGCGTGCTTGTGAGAATATTCAGGGCATAATTAGATAAATAACAGGCCCAGTGTCTATTTTTACTTTGCCTTGATGAGAAGCTTTGCAGGAGAGACTGCTGGTAGTTAATTCTCCTTAACAACAGTCTGTGTAATCACAAACCCCAATTAGCCTGGCCGGTTCTCCGCTATACAAACTATTTCCTTGGCGCTTCACATCACTACTTTGTAATTAGCTTTCATCTACACGAGCTTTGACTAAAAAAATATAAAAGAGTGTAAGTGATTGTACTGCCACTCAGTATTCTGAGAAATAATCGCTTGCGATTTCAATCAGATTAATTTTATCACCCGTATTAAGGAAAATTACCTCCCTCTTCACTCTCTACAGCTGAGGGCTATTTCATTTCCTGAGATGTTCATAAAAGCATAATATAAAGCAATCTGTAATTGTAAATATCCTTCCCTAATAACTTTGAGATATTTCCTTAATACATCTTTACATTTGGAGTTTCCGTTCCATAAAATACAGTAACAAGTGCTCTATTATGTTTTAAGTGTGCGCTGTTAAGCTGGACAACTCCGTGCTGTCCTTCCTGTTTTTACATAGGGTTATATTTAACTCGCAGGTAATGGGAACAAGGTTTAAAAGTGATGGAGCGGAATAATGGCGTTCCAGCAATAATATATCTGCCTTTGTGAGGAATAGAACTTTACAGCCCTATTTCAGGTCAGCCAGCACGGATGCCATTTTTCACAGCCTGACAACTTTCACCTTCACCCAAACTCCAAACGGGTTTGAAATGCCCTTTGCAGCCAGGGAACCGGTGTCCTTCCTCCTGGACCCCGGTGCAGAGAAACAGAAAAGATGGGGGAACAAAGAAAACAAGGAGACTACAGTCACTGAGCACGGATTCTTCGGGCTTCAGAGATCCCCAAATACGACAAGCCAGAGGGCTGAGGGTGTCGCTGAGGGGATGACACGGGAAAGTTTCCGTCCTGGATACAAGCTGGGAGCTGGAGCTTCCCCTTGGACAGGGCACACTGTCACTGGGCGCCCCCTCCAGTGCAGGCTATTTTCCCAGGGGTGCAGGCGGGGGTGCAGCACTGAGCCTGCACTGCAGCCCACACTGGCTGACAAGTCCATGTCCAGCAGGGTCATCCCAGCAGAGCTGAACCTGCAGCGTGGACTTCAGAAATGCTCAGGATTCTAAGCCCAGAAGCATGTCAAAACACCAAAGCTGGGGACCCTGGGGAGTCTACTTGAAACCTTGCTGATATTATTAAAATATAATTTGTATCCTGGGCTACCAATCCATAGTTTCATGCATAAAGAGTCTAGCAGCATCTAAGAGCCGGATACCTGGACAGCATGCACAGCTGTATCTCTCTGTCCTGGGGGCTCAGGTCATTTAAATTTGATAAAGACCACAGGGGGCCGGCTGGCGAGGAGGGAAGTGCCATCGCTCTGAGCAGTGGACCTTGAACGGTTCTCATACAGTCGGCCCCGGAGGGAAATGAAGTGTTTAGACGGCTTTAATCTGCTCCCCTGCAGCAAGCACAGTGGCTTTTGCCAGCTCAACTTAAAAGTGCTCTCCCTTGCTTAGCATTCTGCATACCTCTCTGTCTCCTGGCAGGTCTGCACCGGCTTTATTTTCTGCAAAATAATTTACTGTGGACCAAAACTTGGGGGTTAAAAACGGGAAGGGGAAAGAAAAGAAAGTAAAAGCGTTTACTCTTTTCTTAGCCTTCCAATGCAAGAGAAGTCACAATGGAGGCATGGATCCTGTGTGGAATAGTGCCCAAATAGAAAGTTCCAGAACACCCCGTTCCCACATTGCTATTTTCTTTAAGCAGTGTGCTGACCCCCCTATTGCTGGTGTACTAGTAGGTGATGCTCTGGAGTAGCAACTGAGATCTGGGGCAAACTGTGACATCTCGCTACCTCTGAGGACAGGCCTTCTAGGATGTGAGCAGTGAAACAGAACAGACCTGGAAAACTAATTAGCTTCCTAACTTTTATTTCCCACTATCTGCATAGCCAATAGAAAAGTGTTTAACGTATGTTCTTGCTTTGTACATCTTAATGCGTCCATCCTGACAGAGGGCTTCAGAACACGAGGATGTCACTTGCAATGTGAAGGATCACAGCATGTCTTAAGCTCACCGGCCCTTCGGAAACTGATGAGCTACAACATGTTAGGGTCGAGCATAAAATCCTATCCCTGAGCAGGAAGACCTGCTTTACGATATTCAAAACAGTAGCCACTTCTGCACCGAGCCTCTTAAACAAACTGCATTTCACACAGAAGCCTGCACTGTGTTCCTGCCCCCTGAGCCAGCCCTTATAAAGGTTTCCTGAAATCCTATTTCAACCAGTAGGACTGAGGCTTTCCCCATCCAATCAGAGCTGTGCAGCTCCAACCAATCAGTACTGTGCCTTTTGAACCAATCAACCTTCGAGGATTTGGCATCCTCATTTGCACAGGACAGACCAATCAGGAACCAGGAGCAGGGACTTCTGTCCATACACTAGTAAGCCAACTCCGCTGTGGCTCAGAGAGTGGACTTCCCACCAAAAACTGAACGCTGTAGGCTGCGTTCCAGTCTTCTGGAGCAGAACGGAGCAGCCTAGCTGAACAGAGGCCTGGCCCTAGGGCAGCCTCAAAGCTGTGCTGTTTTCACAGCTATGTTGTATCACTGCTGAGTTGTTTGCACTGAATAAAGTTTTCTTCACTGCCCCCCAAATTGGGGATTCTTGTTGGCATTGACTTGGTAGCAACGACCATCAGTTGACACTCTCATCAGGAATTAACGTTGAAAGCAGTCTCCTGGAGGACATTGGATCTCCCATATTTCCTCTGAAGTTCTGTGGTGTAAGAAGTCGCAGGCGTATAAATGCTGGTGAGTGGCACATTCGTTCACACTGTAACGCTGAGGAGCACGTGCCCAGAGGTGACTAAGGAAACAGGCAGCACTTCAGGTCTGACCACCCAAACTGTCCTATTAGGTGGGCTCACTTAGGAAAGGCTCAACTGCTCTTGGCTTTTATGGAGATCGAATTACACAACTAATTAATATAAAAAAATTTTCTTTCATAATGTAAGAAAACTGCCTTGAGATAAAGGTTTTAAATATTGAAATATTGAAATATTTCTTAACCTGTACAGAGACAGAAAGAGATGTTGGCAGGAGATAGAGATGGATTGATAAAAACCTATTGTCTCTTCTCATAAGCACACTATTCCTATTGGGTCAGGGCCCCACCCTTACACTCTCATTTTTAGTTACTCCTTTAGAGGTCCTGTCTCCAAATACAGCCACACTGGGGTTTTAGCTTCAGCATATAAATTGGGGTGGGGAGTGACACAAGCATTCAGGCCATAACAAAGCAATCTTGCTAAAATAAATCCTCAAGTAAGATCACCACCCAATGAATTTCTCATTAGCTTAGATGCCGACACAAAATAGTGATGGAGAGAATGAAATAGACCTCAGTGAGTAAGTTTAACTGCATCATGCAATCAAAGACTCCCAGCTGCCTACTCCAGCATTTGTTAGCACTTGCTATGAGTCAAATGTTAGAAAGACAGATGAAAAAGCATGATCCAAGTCCTTAAAGAGCTTCTAGTTTCAGGAATTAATGCTCAGAGAAGAACTCTCTAGTCCCTAGTGCAAACTGAAGTACAATGATGTTATTTGTTTTGCTTTGATTTCAGAAGACTCCCAGGCTTAATTTAAATAAAACCACTTGAAATTTTGACTCTTTTCTGAGAAAACCAGTGTGAGCCACCCCCAGCTCAGCAGTAGGTAATGCCCTGCCTTAGTACTTGGCCTACTGCTGCAATGAACCAGCATGTAGTAGTACTCATACATTTTTGCAGAATGAGTTTAAGAATGAAGAGAGAACTCTATTCACAAATTTTCAAATAAATCTGCACACTGTTTTGCAAGCAAAACACTTCCTGCTGAACATTTCCCAGATAGGGTAACTCTTGATGTTGTTTGTTTTATGTATATATATATATATTTCACACACACACACACACACACACACACACACACACACACACATATGCATTTATTCTGTTTTTAACTTCTCTGTTATTTATTTGTTTTTAGCTAAGAAACTCTTCCTTCCCCTTAACCAACTCTCTAGCATATAAAATATGCATCTTTAACTTATCACAGCTTATTTACTACTCAAATCTTAAAGAACATAATAGAAGATACTGCCATTTAATACTTTTCAACTTATGTATTATTATTGTTCTATATTTTTACATGTGTTAGAAACCCCACAATATGTTACTTTTGCTTCAGTCAATTATCTTTTAAACAACTATAGAACATTTTTAAATTAACATTTACCCATTTATTTACCAACTGTGAGATTTTTCATTCTTCTGTGTAGAGTCAAGTTTTCTTTTATTTTATTTTATTTTTATTTATTTCTTTATTGATTAAGGTGTCACATATTTTTCCTCATCCCCCCATTCCCATCCCACACCCCTCCCCACGGATGCCCCAACCCCCTGTTGAACTTAACCGTTGGATAGGCTCATATGCATGCACACAAGTCCTTTGGTTGATCTCTCCCCCCTCCCCCCACCCTCCCGTATCCTCCCTCTGAGGCCCGATAGTCCGATCGATGCCTCCTTGTTTCTGGTTCTGTTCTTGTTCCTCAGTCTATGTTGTTCATCATTTCCCCTAGATAAGCGAGATCATGTGTCACTAGATATATACTTATAAGAACTGAATGTGAGACGAGCAATAATAGTTATGCTGACAGGCAAATGAATCAGTCTGTAGTGAGTTTCTTTCTGGACCAACAGTTCTTTTGAGACCCAATTTCAATGTCCACCAGTTCCTTATATGTACATGTCAGCACTGACCCCTCAGCTCTGGATGGTGGACAAATGGTGGTAACGGAGGTCCGACTCCCTCTGGTTTGGTCTCGGCCGGACCCAGGGGCACGGCTTCACCCGGACTAAGGGGCACGTGGCCTCACCCAGACCCAAGGGGCGCGTGGCCTCACCCGGGCCCGGGACCCAGCCTCACCCGGATCGATCCAGGGGCACACGGCCTCACCCAGACCCAGAATCCGGCTTCACCTGTACCCAGGGGTGCAAGGCCTCACCCGGACCCAGGGGCACGTGGCCTCACCCGGGCCCAGGGACCCAGCCTCACCCGGGCCCAGGGACCCAGCCTCACCCGGGTCCAGGGGCGCAAGGTCTCACCCGGACCCAGGGGCACGTGGCCTCACCCGGGCCCAGGGACCCAGCCTCACCCGGGTCCAGGGGCGCAAGGCCTCACCCGGACCCAGGGGCGCGTGGCCTCACCCGGACCCAGGGGCGCGTGGCCTCACCCGGACCCAGGGGCGCGTGGCCTCACCCGGACCCAGGGGCGCGTGGCCTCACCCGGACCCAGGGGCGCGTGGCCTCACCCGGACCCAGGGGCGCGTGGCCTCACCCGGACCCAGGGGCGCGTGGCCTCACCCGGACCCAGGGGCGCGTGGCCTCACCCGGACCCAGGGGCGCGTGGCCTCACCCGGACCCAGGGGCGCGTGGCCTCACCCGGACCCAGGGGTGCGTGGCCTCTCCCAGAACCAGGGGCGCGTGGCCTCACTTGGACCTAGGTGCGCGAGGCCTCACCCGGATCCAGAGACACATGGCCTCACCTGGACCCGGGGGCGCGTGGCCTCACCCGGACCCGGGACCCAGCCTCACCCGGATCCAGGGACACATGGCCTCACCCGGACCCGGGGGCGCGTGGCCTCTCCCAGACACAGGGGCACGTGGCCTCACCCGGGCCCGGGGGCGCGAGGCCTCTCCCGGATCCAGGGACACATGGCCTCACCCGGACCCAGGGGCGCGAGGTTAGAGTCAAGTTTTCTTCTAGTATTATTTATATTTCGCCCAAAGAATTTCCCTTAATGTTTCTTGTAGCACAGATCTACTGATGACAAATTCTCTCAGCTTTTGTTTGTCTTAAAATGTCTTTATTTTACTTTTATTTTCAAGGGTATCATCACAAAATATGGAATTATACATTGCATTTTTTTTCTTTCAGTTTTTTTTTCTTTTGGATTGCATAGTTTCTAAACAGAATTGGCACTGATTCTTATCTTTATTGCCTTTTACTACATATCATTCTTTATGGCAGATTTCAAGATTTTTTTTTTTGCTTTGTCATAGGTTTTTCAGGAAGTTAATTACCATGTATCTTAGTTCTTATCCTACTTAGATTTTGTTTTACTTTCCAGATCAATGGCTTTATAATTTTTATTATACTTAGAAAATTTTATGCCATTATTTCTCTAATTATTTTGCAACACTTTCTCCTTTCTTCCTGGGACTTCAAATACACATTTGTTAAGCCACTTAGTATTATCCCACAGGTCTCTTTATTTTTACTTTAGCCTTTTTTTCTCTGAGTTTTTGTTTGGGTATTTTCTATTGTGTTACCTTAAAATTTACTGATATTTTCTTCCTTAGTGGCTGTTAATCTCACCCAGTGAATTTCTCATTTCAGATATTGTCTTTCTCAGTTCTATGGTTTCAATTTCTTCTTCTTCTTTTTTTCTTCCTTTCTTTTTTTTTGTTTTGGTTTTTTTGTTTTGTTTTGTTTAGTTTTGTTAATCCTCACCTGAGGATATTTTTTCCATTGATTTGTAGAGAGACAAACATTTATAAGTTGCCTCTTACATACATGCCAACTAAGGATTGAACCCACAACCTGGGTATGGGCCCTGAACGGGAATCAATCAGGCAACCCTGCACGTAATGACATACAACCAACTGAGCCACACCAGCCAGGGCTCTAAAACATTTTAAATTCCTTCTTTGTCTGATAATTATATCATTTCATGATCTGTGTCTGTTTCTATTGACTGATATATCTCAGCATTATGGGTCACATTTTTCTGCTTCTTCAAATGTCTAGTAATTTTTATTATATGCTACACATTGTGATTGTTACATTGTGGAGTGCTTGGATTTTGTGGCCTTCATAGAGAGGGTTGAGTTTCTTTTTGTCAGACAGTTACTTGCAGATTATTTTTATCCTTGTTTTTAAGCTATATTAGGGTGGTCCTTGCTAGAGTTGTCCCTATTGGGAGCTAGTTTAGCCATACTGATAAGGCCTCATCCTGCTGGGGTCTCTACTGAATGTCCTGCATATGCAACAAAATATCTTCGCTGGAGCTGGTGGCCGCCCAGCTCAGTCTGAGCTCTGCAAAATGTTCAGCTACACTCACTGGTCACAGAGTCACAGTTTCATTCTATGCATGTGTAGACCAAGAGATGGTCAAAGTTTCAAGAAAACTCTTGCAAGATTTTTCTCTCTCCTCCTCCTCCCCTTCTCTCTTTCTGTCTCTCTTACTCTCTCTCTCTCATTCTCATTCTCATTCTCACTCTTGCTCACTTGCTCTCACTCTCTCTCCTCAGCAGCACTCTGATTGAATTCCAGCCTCAAGAAACTACCTGCACCCTCATCTCTGTCCAGTCAGCTCAACGAGGCCATGCCCCTCCACCCCAATTCTTCCTCCTCTCTGTAAAATGCCACAGGGCAGCAAGCTGAGTGACCACAGGCTCATTTGTTTATTTCCTTCCCTCAGGTGTCTAGTACTGTGGCGCCTGCTATTCTGTGTCTAAGAGTCATTCACAGATTTGGTCTAGCTTTCCAGGTGGTTCTGACATGAATACAGCAGATTGGTTACTTCAACGTGGCCGCAGCAGTCCTCCTCTTGATTTTTAATATTTAAGCTTATGATTTATTTGTGTCTATCAATATGTTTTATTAGCAAATCTTTATATGGATTATTATATTTATATCCTCAAAACTTAATACAACATATTTAAGAAAATGATATGCAAAAAAGTCTTGAGTTGTATTCCCTAAACAATGTGAAGAATCATGGACAGTTTTGCTGAAATTCACCAAGTGTCAACAAGTGCTGGGCTAAGAGATGCCATGGAACAACATAAAAACAACTGTTGGTTTTCAACAAAGTCAATATTTTGGTGCCCTGGAAGCAGTGTGAACCTTTTGCATCCTCACATGGTAGTTCATTACCTCCATATGGGGTTTCATGTGCTTTTGTTACATGTTAAGATATTAGCTGGGATTTTATGTTCACGTGTAAGGCTACAATTTCTTCATTTAGGCAGTGGACTGGAAATGACCATTCACTGAGTGTTTTTCCGCAGATTTCTATTTTTCTGGATAGTATTCCTGACGTTAAGCAGGAAATGACTGCATTTCCCAATGGCAAAGGCTTCTTCCAGAAAGAATGGGAAGCTTCCCAGCCAATCAAATTCCAATCCCCAGCAAGTTTCAATCGCTATCCAAACATCTAGAGAATAGTTTTTAGCATCCATTTGAACAAAATCATCAAGAGTTTAGTTGAGGAGCATTTGAATCCTGACATTTAAATGCTGCTGCAAGGTGAGCAGTTAACCCACTGAAGCAGGCTCACTCTGAGCTCGCTCTAATAAGTGAAAGGGAAAATATCAAGAGAGAACCTGCAACTTTCTGACCCAAAGGAGAGTTAACAGGAGGAGCTTCTATGATGCGTGCACACGAAAGGTCTTTACCAAGGAGGTGACTGTTATTCGTGTTCAAGGGAACATCTGACCTGTGGTATTAAAACAATAGAAAAATCCAGTACGAGGGTCTACGACTCAAAATTAACAAAATGATTATTTTTTACCAAAACTCGTTGGTTTGAAAGGGGCACGTGGGCCCGGGTGAGGCCATGTGCCCCTCGTGTTAAATAATACTAAAACCTTTTAAAACACAAGCATCCAATTTACTAATGATTTGTACCTATGTGCAAATCAAATTAATTGCAGTATTGCTGGAAGTATTACAAGTAGAGAGGGAAATTTCACATTCATCAACCCATTTAAATCCATTTGAAACCCTTGTTGAGAGGCATTAAAAAGATTTAGCTGTTTAAGGAGTGATCATGCCTATTTGGACACAATTATTTAAAAGCGTTAAGACGCTCTGGTTTCCCAGTTTAGCAGCGTGGTGCTGGGACCTCTTCTGCAGTGAATTCTTCTTATGGTTGACATTGGCCTCTGTTTTATTTTAGGAAGATTCTGGCATCATAAGAGCCCAGACCACTTTCTACTTCAATAAAAACATATTATCAAGTCTCTAATTACAAAGGAATCAAGAAATAAGCTGTCAGCTGAAATTTATGATTACTTATAAAATGCTAAGGGCCACAATGGTTCATTTTAAAATGCTGGCTGCCACTACCATTTCCTTTCCTTCTGCTGAAATCACTTAACAAAGAAAAAGCATTTCTCAGCCACAGAAATCACATCCAAGAACTCGCAGGAGTGTTGCCCAATGGAGTACTTGGCAGGACAGAATCTAATCACTCTGATGGGATTGGGTGTTTGTTGGTCTCACTTACCAAGCCTCTGTTTTATAGGCCCCTCAAGAAGCATGGGGGAGAAGGATGCAACCATTTCCCCCAATTTCAAATGCCCCATTTTAGTGGCATTAATGGACACATCACATCGGGGTAAGGCTAGGAGGGGCAAGGGCACGGGTGAGAGCGGTGAGAGGCAATCTGGATGGAGCAAGCAGATTTGGCAGCACGCCTGCCGTTTCTGTTAATAGAAATCACGCCATTAGAGCCCCATTCGCCCGGTGGACAAGCACCGGCCCCCAGCTTGTCCTATTACAGCTTTTCATTAGAGAACAACTACATCCCTCCCTTTTGACATTAAATGCGGCAACACTTTGTGAAAAGAAACACCCAGACTGGTGGCTGGGCTCCAGCTTGGACTTCACTTGCCTCTGGGCAGAGCTGTTCTGTGCCCTGTGAGCGAGCGGCAGGACCAGGAGGCGGGCAGCAAGCCTGGACACGCACATCACCTTGCAGAAGGGCAGGCTCAAGATTCCTAGTGGGACTTGCTTTGAGAATCGCCTCCTTCCATCCACTTGTAGAGACCCACACACCACAGCCATTAGCAGAACTGTTTCCTGCGATGTTCAAATAAAGGGGCTGAGCAATTTTTTTAGATGTGTGTTTTGAAAATTACAGAAATCTGAACGAATCACACAAACATGCCAGTTACAAAGCTGCCCTTTTGGTGCCTTACACTTTCTTAAACCTATTGTCCTATTTTCAAGAATATTTAAAATTTACTTTTTAAAAAGCCTTGGTGCCCAAGCCGGTGTGGCTCAGTGGATGGAGCGTCGGCCTGCGGACTGGAAGGTCCCAGGTTCGATTCCGGTCAAGGGCATGTACATTGGTTGCGGGCACATCCCCCGTGGGGGGTGTGCAGGAGGCAGCTGGTCGATGTCTCTCTCTCTCATCGATGTTTCTAACTCTCTATCCCTCTTCCTTCCTCTCTGTGAAAAATCAATAAAATATATTTAAAAAAATAAAAATAAAAAATAAATAAATAAAAATTAAAAAGCCTTGGTGGTCAAGTTCCTGGTCCCATAGAAAGACTGGGGACTTTCATGACGCCAGAATGTTGGGGGGACTCTCCGTCATCTTTTACGTGTGAAAAGGTCGCAGAGCACCCCTTAGACTGCTTGCTGCTGCAACTTCATCTGTTGAGTAAGTTTCCCTCCTGAGACGTTTATTGCTCAGGCCCCAGGTGCCTCTGGGAAAGCCCTGCCTCTCTGCAGTCCTCCAGGCATTGCCGGGCCTACTCACACCCAGACTTACCTCCTGGAATCATTGATCTTCAGAGCAGGGGTAGTTATCCGCTCTCTGGATTGGGTCAAACATCATCTTGCTGGCAGGGTCAGCAAACAAGCATCAAGCTGCCCTTGTTTCCAGAATCTTCTCTGCCAATGAAGAGCCACATCACACCCCATGCCAAGTCTCTATGTCCCCTGCCCCAAGTCCCACTGCCTTACCAGCCCTCCCTCCAGCAAGCTTAATGATCCACTGTCATGGATCATAACGAAGTAATCTCACTAGCATTTCTCCTTTTACCTTGAGCGAACTGGAGAGCAGGTGATGGCGTGAGTTTGCCAAGGCCACTGAGGCAGGCTTGGGAATCCTAACCAAGGACTCTGTTTTTCAGTGCTGGGTCTCACCCAGCGACTAGTTATCCGTGTCTATGTGCTAACCTGAGTGCTTAAAGGCAAAGACGTCAGCTTTCCAAACAAGGAAATGCGCTCTGATGCAGGGACAGGTGGGGAATTTGTGGGCACTGTCCAGGCAGGGTCCTTCGCCTGCAGCCCGCCCCTCTAGGCTGGCAGCCACCTCCAGCAGGACCGTTACTAACCTCAGAGAAAAGACAAAGGCCACCACCAGTCCTGTTGTCAGGGGCTCTTCTCCTCCTTTCGGGTCAATGTTCAATGATTTATCCGTCTAACCTCCAAATATTTTCTTCAACTCCCTTTGATATTTAACCCAGTTATTAACTGGAAAGGAACAGAGGGAGGGCCAGATAGACAGGTTCCTCATAAAGTCTGGGTGACATAGGGGAAATACTTGTGTGTCAGTCACATCTGGGAGCAGGTCATTGGCCAGAATGGGCATGGCCACTGCAAGGTCGCGAAATCTGAGATGCATCATCCCTCTTCTTGCCCTCTTGCCCTCTTGCCCTCTTGGCTCTCTTGCTCTCTTGCTGCTGGGCCTGACTCCTGGCTTGAGGGGCTCCCGCGCTCTGCACTCACCCCCATACGCAATGGACTGATGGACTGGAATTAGCCGATGCTGTGCTGGACCCCGCTCCACCAGGGAACAGACATTCTGGACTCTGGCTTTGCTTCCAGCTCTGCTGAAGCCCCACTGCACCTCCTCCAGGACTGGGTTGAGGGAAACGGGACTCTGCAAATCCAGGAATGTAATTTCACACAAATAAAGCTTTTTACCACATCTCATCCTCCCGTGGCGGCCTCTGGAAATACTTATTCCAGTGGCGCTCCAAGAACCCCAATCCCACTAGCAAAGGAGAAGGGCGATCCACACCGTTCTCCAATAACACCTTGACAAAGGAAACAGCGACTGAAACAAGAATTGCACAAGGACTTTGGGAGAGCTGAAAGACCCGGACGTCCAAAGATGGCTTGGAGAAAGGATTCGGCGGAAGAAAACGCTCAGTTCTGGGGAAGCCAAAGGCCACTGGAGCAGAGATGCTGGTGGTGAGCACAGCAGCACTAGATGCAGTTGAGTGACTGCTCTGGTCACACTCAGAACATTGCTGTCAGTCCATAGAGGACCACCGGATGGCGCACTGGCTCATTCTGCTGTGCCCAAAGGCAGTGACCTCCAGTCCCCGGAAGGAAGCTTGCAGCAGGGCCCTGAGGGAGGGGACCTGCCTTGGGAAGACGGGGAAGAGGGCTGTGCGCCATGCTGCTCAGGCCCAGCGTTTCACTACAGATGTCTCACAGAGGCGGTTTTGACTGTTGCTACTGACTTTGAAAGCCCTTAGCAGCCAGCTCCCCCAGCGTGTGTGCTCATTTCAGACGTGTACTTGCTCACACCAAGTAAGGACTCTTGTTTTCCTGAGCTTCTAGCTTGGTAGCCATGTGTAGCCTTCTTTTTTCTTCAGAAGTCAATGGCAGGCTCACTTTGTAAGGAGCAAATGGAGCACTTGGTAGACAAAAAACTGTCAGACTATGTGGCACTGTAGCTTTTGGTCTAGGATAAAATAATGCACACATTGACAGGAAAAGTGATCCCTGAGACGTAAATAGGTTTGCTTTTAAAATAACAAAACCACCCAAGGTCCCGTGCCAAACCCCGCCCCCCCATCCCCCCCTCCTCCCCACCCCCCAGCCAACAAATTAAGAACCTTCCACCTTCCCACTACAACGGTAGATGCCTCAATATTTAGGAACCGGAAATGCCAGATCTATGTAAGTGTAAACCCCTGATATGTAAACACAAATACGTATTTTTGTATCCACAGAAACTTCTATGTGAGGAGGAAAACCAAACATGCAAACACGTTGGCTGCTTCCAAAAACTTGGCCCTGAAAGTTGACTATATTTTCTCATCGGCAGACGTTGTTGTTGTTTTTATCATCGGAGACGGTGGTATTTTTACACACTTCAGAAAGGATCCCTGAAATCACGAACGCTTTTTAAAACAAACTTAAAGGAATCATTTACATTCAGGGTCCAAAACAAGGTACCAGTAGGAGCCGGCACTGTAATGAGATGTCCTTTTTTCCTTCCCCTGAACAAATGCAGAATGATGTGCAATTCCCTCTGCAAGCCAGGTCACCTTTAAGAGCCAGGGATGGCCGTCGCCACGGAATGACTCGCCAGGCTGGTCCGAGACGGCTGCCAGTGCAAAGCCTGTGACAAAGGGCTGAAATGACAGCACCCTGCCTTACCCGCACATTGTGTTTGTTTAGGAAGGTCCTAGAAATTGTATTTCACCAACCACATTCGCTATCAACACACAATTATCTGGCTTAATCATGTGGAACAGTGGCAAATTCACCTGGGGCTTAAGAACTAATGACATTCTCGTCTGAGCTGCTTTAGTGAAATGGCCTAGCACCTGCAGCAGGAATAGCGAGATTGCTCAAGAAAATTTGGTTTTCTGTTTTCATTTCACAGCATAGGGCCTCTGCTCAAATCAACAAACGCTCCTGATTAAATAGCGGTGTACCGGCCCTGCCTGCACAGCCAGCACCGGCCTCGCAGAAGGACCGCCTGGGACTGGTTTGCGATTGTTTGCGATGCACTGTCTTGTTGATGGGAAAATAAGTAAACAAATCGGCATTGAGTAATTGGAGTATGATTACAGTTATTAGTGTGGACAGCCCCTCTGTGGCTGGAGGCGGCTCTGCGGAGGGGTCCCTCGCGCTCACCCCCAGGTGTGTATCCACTTCCCCAGGGCCAGCAGTGAGGGCGGTGAGAGTGCACTCCCTCCTGAAACCCGGCCCTGCCCCTGCCTCCCCTCCAGGCGCTGCTGACTGTTGCTAACTCAAGGGAGGGGAGAGGCCAATTTTCAAAAGCCGGCAGCGGCAGGAAATCGAGTGTTCAGACTTCCAAATGCTTCAAAGGCAGGTCAGGTGCCCTGGCTCCTGGAGGCAGGAGACCGGCCTCCATTCTTCAGCAGAGTGGCGGGCCTGCGCTAGGGTGCGAGGCCGGCGGGAGAGGGGAGGACCTGCCACGGTCCTTTCGTTTAGTTTTGTTTTAGCCCTCTCATTAGCAAGGGCGTGGGGCTAAAGCGCTCAGCAGTTCTTTCACCCGCTGGATTCCTGGGTGTTGGGCTGGCGTCAGTGCTGGGCTTTCTGCAGGGAGACCGGAGCCTGCGGCGGAGAAGCGGTGGCCTAAGACACAGGAAGCAGCTGATTCCCTCTCCACCTCCCTCATCACCCGGCTTCCCTCCTTCCTTCCCTGGGCAGCGAGGTGCAGCTCAGCCGCCGGGAACCAAGTGGTTGGGTCCCAGTCCGTGACCAGAGAGTCTGCTGGGCCCCACGGGCCGCGCTCCTTGTGCGGAGGGAGTGAGGAAACAGGAGGCAGAGTTGAGAGCAATGCCAGGCCTCTCAGGGGGGTGACCTGCAGCCCAGACCTAGGGGACAGAGCTGGGCCGCATGCCTGGGGCCGCATCCTGGGCAGAGGCCCCTGAGAGCCAGGGGCTGGGGGCCGGGGGCAGGGACCAGGCGGGCAGCCGTCTGGCTCAGCTCCGTGTTTGCGCCTCGGCCACTAACTACCTGGGCTCCACACGCCACGCGTGAGTCTCTCCTCCGTCATCTACTTCTAGACAGAAGAGCGGGGAAAAGCTCAAGCCCAGTTATAAACCAAAACGGAAAATCAGTGGGAAAAAGTTGATCTCCTGAACACTATGGTTTCCTCTGACCTCACCGCTCCTGTCCGCCCCGCAGCCCCCGCCTCGCGGTGAGAATGTGGGATGATTCTCCATCCCAGGTGACCACTCCACCCCGCACGACGGCTTGTCTAAGAAAAACAAAACACCTTATCATGTTGTCCCATGATCTACAGTGTTCAAAATAATCTCCTGAATTCTAATTACATGAGATGAAGTAAAAATACCCAAAGCTACTCATTACTAAAATAACCCCATTACTCTCTTGCCTTAGAAGTGGATTTGAAGTTGCGAGTGGAAAATAAGCCAGGACTGTCATGTGAGTGGGAAGAATAATGTACCAATGAAAACAGGTAAAAGCCCATGGTTGCCGCGGCGGGAAACGCAGAGAGAGGACCCTGGGAGCCTAGACACAGCTCGGCTGCGGCCCGCTGCACTCCAGGGGCAATCTCCCTGAGTCCCCCCTCTTCTTGCCCAGATTCCCCATCAGACATAGACGCCCTAGTCTTCGAAGCAACTTGAACAATAAGACCATCAATGGAACTGCAATGGTTTTAAAAAAATTCTTTTTAAAATCATCTAACTTGTCATTAATGAGGTTCCTTAGATCATTCAAAGATGATAATGAAAACTCTCAGTCTGCCTGGGAACAAAGCTGAGGGAAGTTTTCTAAAGATAAATATGCAGAGATGCGCACGATTCCACAGCGCTGTGAACGGACTCGCCACCAGCTTGCACACCTTGTCCTCAGGCACGCCCAGGATGTAATCCCAGATACCATAGGCATTGCTCTTGCCCTTCCCCAGAGCATCCTTGCGGCGTGCTGTCAAGTGTGACCAAGCAGGGATGTCTAAATGCTTTGGTAAGTTTCTTCCTTCCGGAGGGAGGCTGTAGGAGTGCACCGCTCCCTGCTGAGCGCTCAGGGGCCCTGGGCTCCTGCTCTCAGGCAGGGCTGTGGAATGCCAACGTGGCCTCGGTGCGCCCCTGAAGAGCTTTAAACAGGAGCTTCGCGCCATCCTGGCTCTGCGGAACCAGTTTATAAACGCCACCGCGGGAGAGCTCAGTACTCTGTGTCCTAGGTCGGCTTCTGGGAGCAGGCGAGGGAGCTGTTCATAAAACCAGCCCCGGCCAGGGAACCCAGACAGCTGCAGCGGAACCTCTGGGGGCGGAATCGCCGCCCTGCGCTTTCATGCTGCTCAGCCATTCTGATGGCCAGCCAGGCTGGACCTGATGGAATAGTCCTCCCGGCTCCTCACTCAGAGAGGGACTCACCCACCGTGAACAGGCTTTTGGCCCTAATAATCAAAAGCAAAAACTCACTAGATTAGCTATGAGTACCAATTGTTTTATTTTTCTTCATGGAACGTATTGATACATCCCCTTTTAATATACTTCAGTAATACTGTTTAAAACACACTTACATACAGAGGCAGTCTAGCTCCTCTTTTACAGAGCATGTTCTTTTACATGGGACTTTGTCTGCAAGAGTAGGGCCTAGTGTATGCTTAAAGCCACTACAATTTTAATAACTTTCTGTTATTAAAGTTACATAAACATATATATACGTTATGCATTGACTAGATTAAGGACAGAGATGTAAAGATTATTATTAGCCCATGCAACCTTAACAGGGAGATTTTTTACAAGGTGAAAAGAGTGAGGAAAGTAACTGAAGATTAAGGTCTCATTGGCAATAATAATGGAGAGAGAGAGTTTGTTTGCAGCAAGAGAAATTGGCCAAGATATGGGCCTACAAATAATAGTAATATGGTCATATTGGTAATAAATTCCCTCCCTCATTAAAAAGAAAAATCCTCATAGATAGTCAACCATTACTAAATTTCTGTATCACATAGTCATTTAGGAAATACAAATATTTAAGTAGATCTAAGCTCTTTGCGCTCACAACCTCTTATACCTCCATAAAACCTAAACACAAACAAAACCGTAAGCCTCTACAATTTTAGCTAACAAAATTAATGGAATGTGACTCATGAAATTATCTTGCAGAAACAAAAATACCAATTCTGCATTTAATAAGAGAAAGTCAGATTTGTATTTTTACTTTTAACTTGTTCTTTTGATTCTTTTTTTTTTCTTGAGCATGATGAAACATCACCTGAATTACTTTTGTTGAAATAGTCTTATTCTCTTTTTTAAACAATAAATTATTTGCATTTTAAATGTAGTCTTTAACTTTAATGAGCACATATATTTCATAGTGCATCTTAAAATGCAATACTGATGAAAGGCAAATGCCAGTTTAATGAAGCTCTTCAATGTGTAACTACTATGATATCAACAATAAATACCACTTGTTATGTGCAGAGATTAGGTCTCCTTGCATTGTAAATATGGCACAGCATAAGGGCTTGGGTTACCAAAGAACAGTAAACAACTTTTATGTTTGTGTTTGCATATTTTCACATAAATAAACATGAAAAAAAGATGGAAGTATTATAAAAAGGCCAACAGCAGTTATGGCAGAGTTGTGAGTTTGTAAATCATTTTGGACATTTTTTTTGTTTCTGTTTCCAAAATAAACAGATATTAGTTGAATAATAAAAAGTGATTCCTTTTACTAAATATCCCATTATTAAGAAAAGAGTTTCAGAAAGTTACCTGTAGCATAAGCCAATTCTATATGAAAAAAAAATATGATATAAATGTATTTCAAGGTATTGAAAAATGTCTGTATGTATATATGCCTAAAGTTAAGTAATAACCAAGTGTGGGAAGTGAGATTAGAGATGGTTTTATAAAATGTTCTCCTCTGAGCTTCTGTGTGTGGCAGGCACCTGGCATTGCTCTAATGGCTGCCACCGCCCAGGAGTCAGGCCCTGGTGGCATCTGCTCCCCTTAAAGGTGGGCAAAACTTACTGACTTGCTTCTAACAAACAGAATACGGCGGAAGTGAAGGAATGCCATTCTCGAGACTAGTTTACAAGACTGTTGCTTCCATCTGGAGCTTCCTCTTCCTCTTTCCCAGAAGGCTTGTCCTGGGAAAGCGGGTTGCCAAAGGTGAGGCAGCCATGCGAGAGGCTTTTGGGAAGGACCCAACCCTCCCGAGGGAGCCTGAAACCAAATCTGAGCTCCGGCCCCTGCCGATGCCAGGAGAGCCTTCAGATGAGACCACAGCCCTGGCGGTCAGCTCCTGTTGTCATTTCCCACTGTAAACTGTTCTTAGGACCTGCACACTTACACGTTTTAAGTAGACAGACTACATAATGGAGTGAGCCTGGGCTCCTGGGAATTCTGTCCTACGATCCAGCATTGCTCTAACTAGAAGCCCAGCCAACCCAAGCCCACTGTTGGAAGCTATCTTTGGGGTAAATAAGTAGAAGAATTAAAACTCTGATTTTTGCCTTGGGAGTCCTCATTATACTAGTGAAGACAGAGCAGTGATTGTGTAGTAAGGAACACAACAATAGATTAGGTAGATTAGGTTCATCCCTCCCCCCAAACGCTAAATAAACATACCTGTTCCTTGTTCTAGTCAGAAACACAAAAATTGGAGTCTTAAAGATGAAGAGGGGAACCATGTGATTGGACATCTGAGTGGAGGGACACAAGCACGTCCCACCACAAGCAGCACTGACCAAATCCCGCCTGACGAGTCTGAAGCGGGAATAGCGCGGTGGTTTCCACAGCCCCGGCGAGCAGCGTCACATGTGGGGCTGCTGGATGTGTCTTTATCTCACATTCTAAGAAGCACGCCACAGGCTGGGTGCGAAACATTTTTAATAAGATGTGAGCAAGCCCAGCATTCCTGCTCCAGAAACTAGAGAGCTGTTTGAGAGAAAATACTTTCCTCGTTCATCCGAGTTCTAGCCAATGGTGAGCTTAATTCAAATCAATGGAGAAAAACACTGAACACTGTGAAGGGCTGTTTGGGGCTCAAAAAACGTAAATGAGTGAAAACATGAAACACTGTCCACAGATAGCCCTGGGCCATGGCCCTTGTTTGGTGAAAACCTTATGGATCCACTGAAAGCCATCGTCCTCCTTCCCCTCCTCTCTCCCTGACAGAGCTGGGAGGTGGCAAAGGCTCCAGTTTTGGAGCAGGCGTTCCTGTGCTGCTGCTTTCGCCCCTCCTACCCCCTCCCTCCTTTTGGCTTCTGCTCCGTTTCTCTATTATCTGTGCTGCTCTTTCACTCGTGCCTACCTGGCAGGAGGAATGCCAGCATGCTGAGAAGATGCTTGCTCTGGGCATATCTCTTGAGTCCAAATAAAATGCACATTTCTTCCTTTTACCTCATTTAGGCACAACAGTTCCATTCTGTGCATGTGTAATCAGAGGCCATAAAGAATTAGCTGAACCACAGTGCACTCAAGTCAATAGAACTGACATTCCTTTATTTTTAAGGCATTTGTTTCTAGCATATGCACGATTTACAAAAATGGTTGAATTCCTACCCACCTCCTGCTAAATGTGTTCTTTCGTGCGTGACTGGAGTCTGTCTCGCAGGCAGAGTATATTCCTCCGCGCTTTCTGTTTTGATGGGGCCAGTGACAAAGAGTGAAAGTGTGAAGCACAAATCAAGGCCTTAGGAGCCGGTGTGTTTTCACTTTCTCACTCTTACAACAGTCCCACCAACAGGACACACCCCGACGAGCCTGCCGGACAGCGAGAGGCATGGAGCAGAGCCACGCTGCCCTGCCTGTCCAAGTGGAGGCCACCCTAGGTCTTGCAATAGCCATTTCCCAGACACGTGATCAAGTCCACCAAAATCAGTGGAACAGCTCTGCCAATCCCCACTCACCCCAGACATGTAAGCCACGCTGCTCTTAGTTTGGTGCCACGGAAAGGTTTGTGGTTTTGCTACACAACATTCTAGTGGCAACAGATAACTGGTACCGTGGAGTTTGAGCAGCTACTCCACTGAAAGTAACACCCATCATAGAGACTGACTTGGAAAGTACATTGGCATCCAAGCATCGCTGGGTGTGCGTGTGTGTGTGAGAGTGTGCGTGTGAGATAGAAAGGACATGGTTGATATTCCTCTGCATGGATGACTACAGACCATGTTTATGTTTTAATCTGTAGATGACACTTGGTAACTTGCTCGTTCATTCATTCATTCATTCATTCACCAAATAATTATCTACCAAGTAGCTACAACATACTAGAAATCAGGGATATAGAGAAAAATAGGTTATGGTCACCACTCTTAAAAAAACCTTCTGTCTCCTTGACAACATGTTAGAAATTACAATATAATAAAATGAGTGCTCTCCCTTCTCTCTTTTGTAAATTATAAACTTGAACCCATGCTGTACTATAGCTTATGGTTATTAGGTTTTATAAATACTATCTTCTAATTTTCTATGAAAACCAAAATTGATCAAATAAAAAAACCAACTCAATTTGTTTATTTCTCAGTCCGTAATGTCACTCCTCAAGGTAAGACTCCCTTTAAAATATGAAACTCTTGACATTGGGAGTATGGAAAAATAAAGTACATGTCGCTCAGTGGGTGCCAGGGACCTATATTATGTCCTACTGTTGGTTACAGAATTTTCAATATTTTCTTATCCTTTTTCACTCACACGAACTGCAGCTTAGAGCAGTGGTAATCATTTCCTGTGTTTGAAAAAGAGATGAAAGCATTCATGGATGAAAGCAAGTTGGATTTAATCTCCTTCTCTCTCATCCAGTGCACTGTACTGATCATTTTCCAAAAAAACAAGACTTAAGCTCATTTTTGTCATGACAAAACTAGTTTTATAGTAATCAGATGGCAATTCCTAGTGTACACAATTCTAATATAATTACCAGGAGGAAATGTAGAGGGAGTTGCAAGCTTGAGATAAAGGAAAGCCTGTGAATTTTGTATTAATGTCTCAGACTCTCTTATTTGTGCAAGTAATCAATCTTTCAGGGAGTAGAATAGTAATTCTTTGTGAAAAAAAATGACAAGAGTCAGAGGAAGAAAGAAGATAATCTGAGTTCCATTCGGTACACAGCGGGTCAGCTGTGATTGACAAAGCTCATCACAAAACTATAGCTCACAGAGTAATCCCAGTAGCAGAGTCTCATTTGCAGCCCAAGCCGTGTTAATGACATGTTTAACAGCTGCTTGTTGAAGTTTGGAATCTGCATTAACCCGCGGAGCAGTGAACAGAGAAATGAGGGAAAGGATTGAAATCAAGCCTTCATTATTCTGACAGCCCAGGTGAAAGGCTGCCCAGAGGTCATGGAGAGGCGGAGGGGGGAGGGGATCTGGAAAGTGGAGAGTTCAGTTGCAGTGAGGACTATCAGAGATGACAGGGACTTATCAATAAACACATAGGACTACAAAGGCAAACCAGTATGTTCAACTCGAAGTCAAGAATGCAGAAGAGTAGGGCAACTGGAATGAAGTCCTCGCTTGGGACACCAAATATCACACTCCCATCCGCATTGCAGATCAACTCAGTGCTCAGGACCAGTGGAGGCCGTCCCCACAGGAAGACTAAGTGATGCCGCGTCTGCATCTTACCTCCAGGAATACTGTTCATTCTCCCTGCTCCGGAAGCACAGGAGCATATGCGTCACGTGTGCTTTCTAGACTTCCTAGATAGTATTTGTTCAGTTCGTTTAAATGAACTACCAAATGTGTTTTCCTTAAATGTAGCTTCTTATAATGCCCATTTGTTCTGTGTAAATTTGTCTCTGGCCTCGCCATCAGCAGAGGGTGCCCATTAATGATGGCATAGAATGAGCAAAGAGAGACAGTGTCAAAGGATTTAGGCAAAACTCGGCTACTCCATGCCTTTTTTTCTTTCTTCTTATATTAAACTTATTCAGGTGACATTGGTTAATAAGATATATAGGTTTCAAATGTACAATTCTATGATACATCATATGTATATTGCATTGTGGCCCACCACCCAAAGTCAAATCTTCCATCACCATATATTTGACCCCCTTCACCCTTTATACCCCCCCTCACCCCTCTTCCCTCTGGTAACTACCACAGATTGTTGTCTGTGTCTACGAGGTTTTTATTGTTTGCTTGGCAGCTCATGCAAATACCTGAGCTTTAGCATTCTTATCTGTAAAGGGAAATAATGACATCCACCTATAGGATTGTTGTAAGGTTGAAAGTAAAATGTGCCAAGCCCCCAACACAAGTAGACACTTCATAAAGAGTCCCCATTATTTTTACAGGAGATGACCCCTATCAGTAGCCCATGTGGCTGATTGACACAAAATAGCCACCCAATAATATTTGTGGGTGACTAAACCTGCTTAACAATCTGTAGTGTCTTTTGTTATATGGCCTTTTGCTTCTTTTAAGCTCATCTTCATTAAAAAAGAAGAAGAAAGCTGGAATTCTTGAATTATAGCATCTTAGAGAGCTCATTTCATCAACCCCTTCATCTTGCAAATGAGAAACAAACCAAGGTCCAGAGAGAGTCTGACATGGTTTTGGCAAAGAGAGCTAAAGAGTGAAGATTTCACAACCTTTTGGTATTTCATATGAAATGATGTTCTTTTCCTTTAACCAAAGGATTCTTTTCCTTTAACCAAAGGATTCTTTTCCTTTAAACAAAGGATTAGGCATGGCAGTCTCATGGTCATTTCAGTCATCGAAGTGGCTTGCTCACAAAGCATTCTTTCTTTAGCCTCAAGTAATTTTATCTCTCAGGTCTTCTGTGTCCTTTTGTGCAAAATAAGATTGGAGAAGAAGCCATAGTTTCCACACCACTTGGTTGGTGGCTTTGGGGAAGTGCTGTTCGGGATGGCGCTAAACCTTGACTTCCCATCTTTATATTCCATTCAAAACAGCGCACCACTTTCTTAAAGTCTGTTTTATATACAGGCTTCTGTGTAAGATTTGTTTAGGGTTCAAAACAGTTTCTCCCAGGTAGGTAACAACGTGACTAGAAGATCTCTAGGGACCCTTCCCTCCTGTCCATTGTGACAGTGAAAAGTGCAAAGCCAGTTTATTGAGAAGACTTTTACCAACTTCTACTTCCCAAGGGAGAAGCGTCCCAACAGAGAAGCTAAGAGAGAGAAGGCAGAGGAAGAAAGGGGACAAGAAGAAAAAAGCAAGATCAAGAAGAACACAAATGAGTCCACAGTACTTCCAACTTGTTCTGTCCATATATTTCTATATTTATCATCTTATTCAATCTTCACAAAAATTATGTAGTATAAACACCAAAGGTGCTTTTTCCATTTATCCTGGAAGGAAGCTGAAACACTAGAGGAAATAAGATAACAAGTCACCTCACCAGTCACCTTCCTTAAGGTAGTTTGTCTTAATATATTTAGGAAAAAAGAATGCTCCAATGGCTCACATCTTTGAAGTCTCCGAATGCAGTTGGCATTTCTTTCCCACAGGTCACGGCCTGTCTGAGAGGCATTTCGGAGACCTCTGTCATTGCAGCCAACACAACGTGCATTTTTCTACTTTGCATTTAGGTAGTGAGTGCTCTGTTGCAGTTAATGTAGCAGGAGTTACCACACTCAACTCCTTCTGTGGCATGCAAATGAAGATAATTAGATATTCTGAAATCTCAAGACATGCCCAGAGTTCAGCGCACTGAGGCTCCTTGTGCAGGTTTTGTGACTTTCTGGTATTCTTCCCATCCCACCTCTCTCCACCTTCCCCTAGGACCTCAAAGCATTTATTTAATTTTTTAAATGTCTTTAAATGCAAATTGTTTTAATTCATGTTTCACATAAATCTGTATATATATATGTGTGTTACAAATATTCATTTTATACATATACTAGAGGCCCGGTGCATGAAAATTCATGCACTGGGGGGGGGGGGTCCCTCAGACTGGCCTGCCCCCTCTCACAGTCCAGGAGCCCTCAGGGGTGGGAGGCGACCTGGCGATCAGGGGAAAGCGATGCCCCCATCACACCTCTGATGCTGCCACTGCCAGCAGTGCAAGCCTCAGCCGGCCCTGGTTACCTGAGCCTCGGGCAGCCCTGGGCAGCTGGGCATCTACCATCCAAGGCTTGCATGTGCCTCGGGCTGGCCCTGGGTGGCTGGGGGACTGAGGGGACTGGGGGACTCCAGAGGCAGGCATGCAGAGCAACCAGACCCGCCTGGGGGCAGGCCCAGCTGTGCCACATACCTGCCGCCCCGGCAGGGCTGAGGGGACAGGGCACCGCCATCTTGTGGCTGTGGGTGCCGCCATCCTTGTGAGGGTGTGACGGTCAATTAGAATATTCCCTCTTTATTAGATAGGACTAGAGGCCCAGTGCACAAAATCCTGCACTGGGGCAGGGGGTGTCCCTCAGCCCGGCCTGCGCCCTCTTGCAGTCCAGGACCGCTTGGGGGATGTCCAGGACCTCTCGCTCCTTACCACCCACCTGCTCGCTGCTCCTTACCGCTACCGCAGAGGCAGGAGAGGCTCCCGCCACTGCCACTGCACTCGGCAGCCATAAGCCTAGCTTCTAGCTGAGCGGCACTCCCCCTGTGGAGCGCACTGACCACCAGGGGACAGCTCCTGCATTGAGCGTCTGCCCCCTGGTGGTCAGTGCGCATCATAGCAACCAGTCATTCTGCCGTTCGGTTGATTTGCATATTAGGGTTTTATTATATAGGATATACATATGGGTATTTTTAAATATATCTGTGGAGATCACATATCTCAGTCTTTCTAAAATTTTATTTTTATTTTTTTTAATTTAATGAATCTTTATTGTTCAGATTACAATTGTTTCTCCTTTTTCCCCACATATCTCCCCCCCACCCAGTTCCTACCCCCCCTCTTCCCTTACTTCCCCCCCCCCCGCTGTCCTTATCCATAGGTGTATGATTTTTGTCCAGTCTCTTCCCATACTCCCCACACAGACACCCTTTTCCCCCTGAGAATTATCAATCCACTCCCATTCTATGCCTCTGATTCTATTAAGTTCACCAGTTTATTCTGTTCCTCAGATTTTTAATTCACTTAATTTTTAGATTCACTTGTTGATAGATATGTATTTGTTGTTCATAATTTTTATCTTTCTTCTTCTTTTTCCTCTTTTTAAAGAATACCTTTCAGCATTTCATATAATGCTGGTTTGGTGGTGATGAACTCCTTTAGCTTTTTCTTATCTGTGAAGCTCTTTATCTGCCCTTCAATTCTGAATGATAACTTTGCTGGGTAGAGTAGTCTTGGTTGTAGGTTCCTGCTATTCATCACTTTGAATATTTCTTGCCACTCCCGTCTGGCTTGCATGGTTTCTGTTGAGAAATTAGCTGATAATCGTATGGGAGCTCCCTTGTAGGTAACTAACTGTTTTTCTCTTGCTGCTCGTAAGATTCTCTCTTTGTCTTTTGCTCTTGGCATTTTAATTATGATGTGTCTTGGTGTGGTCCTCTTTGGATCCCTTTTGTTTGGGGTTCTGTGCGCTTCCTGGACTCGTAAGTCTATTTCTTTCATCAGGTGGGGAAAGTTTTCGTTCATTATTTCTTCAAATAGGTTTTCAGCATCTTGCTCTCTCTCTTCTTCTGGTACCCCCATAATTCTGATGTTGGTTCGCTTGAAGTTGTCCCAGAGACTTCTTACACTATCTTCAACTTTCTGAATTCTCTTCACTTCATGCTTCTCTGGAGGAGTGTCCTTGGCCTCTTTGTATTCCAAATCTTTGAGTTGATTCTTGCAATCCTCTAGTCTGCTTTTGGGTCTCTGTATAATATTTTTTATCTCAGTCAGTGTATGTTTAATTTCTAGTTGGTCCTTTTTCATATCCTCAAGGGTCTCATTGAATTTATCGGCCTTTTCCATGAAATTCTTGAAAAACCTTATAACCGTGGTTTTGAACTCTATGTCCAGTCGCTTATTCTCCTCCATTTCTTTGGTTTGTGATCTGTTTCCTTGCCTTCTCATATTCTCTGCTTCCCTGGGTTGGTAGGGTAGTTTTGTGTACTAGGTGTCCTATTGGTTCAATGGGTCAGCCTCCCAGTTACTTGAGGTGGACACTCTTGGTGTACCCTTGTGTACTGTGTGTTCCCCAGCAGGAGCTACAGCAAGGGCTAGTTTTCTCCTCCTTTGCTTGGGCGGTTTTGGAGCAGTCTGGAGCTGTAGTTGGTTAAGCTGCCACAGAACAGGCCAATTATATGCAAAAGCCGCTGTGTGGAGCCTGGGCGGGTTTGTAGGATGTGTGGGGCGGGGCCTCAGGGCAGGGCGGGGTCTCAGGGCGTCACTAGGCTGGGGCGTGGCCAACGGCAATGGCTGCCGTCAGCCGTCTCTGCCTTTCCACGTTTCCAAGTCCCTGCGCCCCGCACTCCAGCGCAGTAAACAATGATTGCTGGGCGCACCTCTGCAAAAAAGTCACTCTCACTTTCCGACCCGATGGCCGAGAGTCCAGCTTCTCCCCGTAGGCGTCTGGGTCCCCGAGTGTCCCCAGAAACTGGATTTCAGATTGATCGGGAGCTTGTCTCCCTGCGGGTTGAAGAAAAGCCTCGCACCCAGCCGCCCGCTGCTGCCGGCCCGATTCGCGTGCCTCCGTACCTCAGCTTTTCAGCGATTGTGCTCCTTTCTCTTCTCAGCTGTAAATCTTCCACTCAGCCAGCTTTCCCGTGGTTCTGGGTGGTAGACGTTTTTGTCTTTTAGTTGTGTTTTTGAAATTGTTGTGTGAGGTAGCAGATTAGTTGTTTAACTATGCCGCCATCTTCTAAAATTTTTTTATTAAATTTATTTGGATAACATTGGTCAACATGATCATCTAGGTTTCAGGTGTGGGTTTCTATGTTACAAGATCTGTATATTGCACCTGTGTGCCCACCATCCACCTCAGGCTTTTATAAAACCCAATGTAGAAGCCACCTGTGATGAGGTGGGGAAATTTGGGGACTCCCTTTTCCCCATCTCTAGTACAGTGTCTTCTCATTAATTATGGCTTCTCCCAGCATCTCCCTCTCTCAGCCTAAAGTGTGATGACCTCATTTTTCTCCCCCTTCTTGGTAGTCACTGTAATAATACCTACAGTTACTGAGTACTTGTTATGTTCCAGGAACCATGTCGGATGTTTTATAGACATTATTTCTTACTAGTAGCCCGTTTGCACGAAGATTCGTGCAATAGACCTTCATTCACCTGGCTGCCTGCACCAGTTTTCTGCCTGCACCGGGGACCAAGGCCTTGGCGGTGGCCACTGACCTCTACCTTCTTTCAGGGTCCGGGCTTGGCCCTGGGCGGTGGCCTTGGGCTCAGCTGCACCCAGCATCCCTGCGACCTGATTGCAGAAGCAGACCCCCAGGTCGGCTCGCTCCTGCCATCGGAGCAGGCACGCACCCGGCTGGCGCCCAAGGTCTGGAAAGCCCCGGGTGGCTTTCCGGTCCTTGGGCTCGGCCACACCGCACCCCAGCCGGGTCCCTGCTCTGATCGGAGCACGCACCCGGCTGGCGCCCAAGGCCCGGAAAGCCCCAGGCGGCTTTCCGGTCTTGGGCTCGGCCGCACCGCACCCCAGCCGGGTCCCTGCTCCGATCGGCCCAAGGCCCGGAAAGCCCCGGGCGGCTTTCCGGTCCTTGGGTTCGGCCGCACCGCACCCCAGCCGGGTCCCTGCTCCGATCGGAGCACACACCCGGCTGGTGCCCAAGGCCCGGAAAGCCCCGGGCGGCTTTCCGGTCCTTGGGCTCGGCCGCACCGCACCCCAGCCGGGTCCCTGCTCCGATCGGAGCACGCACCCGGCTGGCGCCCAAGGCCCGGAAAGCCCCGGGCGGCTTTCCGGGCCTTGGGCTCGGCCGCACCGCACCCCAGCCGGGTCCCTGCTCCGATCGGCCCAAGGCCCGGAAAGCCCCGGGCGGCTTTCCGGTCCTCGGGCTCGGCCGCACCGCACCCCAGCCGGGTCCCTGCTCCGATCGGAGCACGCACCCAGCTGGCGCCCAAGGCCCGGAAAGCCCCGGGCGGCTTTCCGGGCCTTGGGCTCGGCCGCACCGCACCCCAGCCGGGTCCCTGCTCCGATCGGCCCAAGGCCCGGAAAGCCCCGGGCGGCTTTCCGGTCCTTGGGCTCGGCCGCACCGCACCCCAGCCGGGTCCCTGCTCCGATCGGAGCACGCACCCGGCTGGCGCCCAAGGCCCGGAAAGCCCCGGGCGGCTTTCCGGTCCTTGGGCTCGGCCGCACCGCACCCCAGCCGGGTCCCTGCTCCGATCGGAGCACGCACCCGGCTGGCGCCCAAGGCCCGGAAAGCCCCGGGCGGCTTTCCGGTCCTTGGGCTCCGCCGCACCGCACCCCAGCCGGGGCCCTGCTCCGATCGGAGCACGCACCCGGCTGGCGCCCAAGGCCCGGAAAGCCCCGGGCGGCTTTCCGGTCCTTGGGCTCCGCCGCACCGCACCCCAGCCGGTCCCTGCGATAGGAGCAGGCGCCCGAAAAGCCACCGGCCCCAGCGTCCATGTAACGGTTTCCTGGTGGGCGTGGTTGGTGGGCGTGGCTTGGTTGGTGGGCGTGGCTTGGGCGTAGCGAAGGTGCGGTCAATTTGCATATTTGTCTATTATAAGGTAAGATAATCCTCATAACAGTGGAAAGACGCTACTATTATCCGCCTTTTAAAATGAAAAACTAAAGTTTAAGGCTAAATAAATTCCTGAGGACAACACTATGGGGAACGCTATGGAAAAAGGTCTAATGTTCCTTAAAGCCCATATATTAACCATTACACTGTGTGCCTGGTGCCCACTTCCTTAGGATCTTCCTATGGGTGAATGTAATCTTCATTCATTCAACACATGTTTATTGAGTGTCTCCTCTCTGTCAGGCACTCTTCCAGGCAAGTCAGATCCAGCAGTGCATGAAACTGACAAAAATCCCCATGTTCTTGGCACTCCCATTCTAGTGGGAAAGACCAACAAAGAGAAGATGAGTCATCGGGCACATTAATTCTTATTTCATAGATAAATATGGTTGAATTTTTACAAAACAGGAGATTCAGCCTTTCTACTTAGCCTTCCTGGACTCTCCCTGCCTGGCTGAAGGAGCAGGGATGTAGGGAGAATTGGCAGGCAGGCTGGGGCCTCCAAGGGAGTTCAGCCACTCAGACTTGCCAGCAACCAGCTTCTCCCAAACTCTGCCAAGAATAATGCTCCAACCTCAGAAGTTTGGCAATCACTCTTGTTAAGTACTTAAGCCCGTGGAATCCTAAATTCTCTCACATGAGAACTTGAAAGCATTTTGAGTAGACAGGCTTGTTTAGGATAAAAGGTTACACAAACGGGCCATAGCTGGTTTGGCTCAGTGGATAGAGCGTGGGCCTGAGGACTCAAAAGTCCTGGGTCCAATTGCACAAGGGCATATGCCTGGGTTGCGGGTTTGATCCCTAGTTGGGGGCATGCAGAAGGCAGCCAATCAATGATTCTCTCTCATCATTGATGTTTCTATCTCTCTCTCCCTCTCCCTTCCTCTCTGAAATCAATAAAAATATATTTTTTAAAAAAGGTTATGCAAATGGGACATTTGATGAATACCATCAAGACTTTCCTAGGTAAGTCAGTATATGCTGACACACAAAACAGGAGGCAAAACGCCATTTGCCACCAAGACCTGGGCCCTAGGCTCCTGCCACGGTCTGCAGATCTGGTGAGGCAAACCAGCCAAGGAAACACAGGGCACTTCTGCCTTTGAAACACATTAAGACCATAGGCACAGGTGTTTTTTTCTTTTACAAAAATAAAATAAAAGTCAATATGCAATTTACCTTATCCCATTTCTTTAATTAATAGGCTCTTTAAACATTAATTTGTAAAATAAATTTGAGATCTTGCTTCCTGGCAATTGTCATCAGTTTGAGCTCAAGTAAACTCATAAAAATTCTCAAAAAAATTAATTTGTTAAAGGTTTGGTTTGTCGATACTTATTTTAATACTAGAGGCCCGGTGCATGAAATTCTTGCATGGGTAGGGTCCCCAGACAATCAGGGCCAATTGGGGCCTTCCGGCTGCTGGCTGGGGCCTTCCTTCATTCTGCGCCGCCTCCTGGTGGTCAGCGCATGTCATAGCGGGCGGTCGAACTCCAGGTTGGTCATACTCCCAAGAGGACAATTTGCATATAAGCCTTTTATTATATAGGATATAAAGTTGATTCAAAAAGAGTGCTATTGGTTCAGCCAGAGTTATTTTCCAAATGCAGTTACAAGGGCCACCAGGATATACTGAGCAAATAAATAGCCAGGGATGGGCTGGGTGTGTATTGCTAATGGCAAACTGCTAGCATTCCCATGCATAGTGTCACTTATTTCTTTATCAGTTTCAAAATAGAAAAATATTTTAATTCCTTACACAATATTTTCTCAAAGAATGGGGCAAAAAAACAAACAAACTTCGTATCTTGACCAATTCTCATTTAAATGTAAAAGTTCTTGACACTCTCTTCACATTGAGAAAATAAAACTCATCATGAAGTACTAGTAAAAAGAGAAACATGAGAAAGAGCAACCTCAGAAAAAATCAGTTCTTTCAGCCAAAACCCACCTCAGGAGTTTTGGGGTCCTCGGCTGCTGTGGTCACAGTCAGTGCTGTTAAGTGCATGGCATCCAGCTCGGTGCTTTCTGGGAACACAGGAGGGTTGCACGACCCTGCCTAGTGTGAAGTGAGCCAGGGCCATGTGGTTTGGCTAATGAAGTGTAAGCAGAAATGTGACTTTAAGAAGCAGAAATAGAGGTAGAAGCTTTAAGGAGCCATGTATGGTCTACTGCCTTCTAGCCTCTGCTGCAGCAATCCTGGACGTGAGTTTAGAGGGGACGCTTAATGAGCACAGCACCCTGCCAGCCCACAAGGAGCATGTGACACAACTGGGAGAGAATGGGAGGGCTGTTGTTACAGTGCACACCCTAGTCCATCCCGACAGACTCAGCTCAGTTACCACACACCTTCCAAGTGCAGGGGCCAGCACATAAGATGCCCTCTAACTTATGATTTAATTGTCAGTGGTATTCCTCCGCTGCAAAGGTTGTTTGGACAGGAGATGCAGAGCTGGTGCTGGGCTCTGCACCCCCAAAGTGCTGATTCAGGCTTTGCGGCATCAGCTCTGTGCCCTGAACCCCACTTCCTCCCACCACCCATTAGCCATTGATATTGTGGCAAATCACATTTGAGTATTTCTTTCTACATCAGACAGCAACTGAATAATTACAATAAAGGTTATCTTGCATGCGGGCCTCTCTCTGGGCCTAATCTGCAGCCACTGTTCCCGCCTCACCCCACCCACCAACCCCCGCCACCCTGCCCACCCACCTGCCACCAGCCTTGCTGTGATAGGAGTCTGTGGGCCACAGGGGAGGGACCGAGAGGTGTTCCATGCACTTCCTGGTGACTGGTTGTCCATCTGGTCATTTAGGGCATGATGGCCCTAGGCTATTATTAAGAGAGAGAGAGAGAGAGAGAGACTGTGTTAGAGTTCACATCTAGCTTCCTCAGCATACACAGCCAAGAATCACTGCCTGCCCCTTTCCTGCTTCTGCCCCAGAATGTCCCCAGCTGCTGCAGGTGGTGAGCCTGCTGCCCCTGTCATACTCTGGACAAGCATCAGGTGGCTGAGCATTGGCTTGAGGAAAGGAAATATGCAGCATTATATTAAATGGACTTTTCTTGTGTTCCTGGCTGAGAGCCCAAAGGAGAAGACAGTATAAAGACAGTAGCCTCATCTAATCTCAAGAAAACTCTAGTAGTCATTTTCATTTGTATTAGTTTTCTATTCCTTCTACAATAGATACAAACTGCAAAACAAATTTAGCAGTTTATTTTCTTTTTAATGTTTTTGAACTTATTGATTTAGAGAGAGAGAGGTTTGTTGTTCCACTTATTTATGCATTCATTAGTTGATTCTTGTATGTACCCTGACGAGGGATTGAACCTGCAACCTTGGTGTATTGGGATGATGCTCTAACAAACTGAACTACCCGGCCAGGGCAAATTTGATCATTTAAACAGCACAAATTGATTATCTCATAGCTGTCATTCACACGTCCAGGCCAGTTTGACAGATTCTCACAAGGTCTCACAAAGCCAGAAGGAACATGTCAGCAGGCTTGGCTCTTAGCTAGAAGGTCTGGGGGAGATGCTTCCAGTTCATTAAGAAGGTTGGTGGAATTCAGCCCTTGCGCCCATAGAATTGAGACCCCCATGTCCTTGCTGACTACAACAGAGGTCATTCTCAGCTTCTAAAAGCCACTTTCATTCCCTGGCTGGAGGCTCCCTTTGTGTTAAAACCAGCAGCAATGAGCTGAATCCTCCCACACTTTGAATTTTTCTGACTTCAAGTCCTATCTCATTTCTCCTGCCTCCAGCCAGAAAAGTTTCTCTCTTTGTGATTAGATTGGATACACTAGATAATCCAAGATTCTATCTTTAACTGAAGGTTCATAACCTTAATTGCATCTGTAAAATCCTTTTAGCCACATACCTTAAATACTTACAGGTTTCAGGAATTAGGACATCTTTGTTGTGCCAGTACCACACCATCTGTCTAATCAGCTTAGGCTGCTATAACAAAATACCATAAACTGGGGGCTTATAAATAAGATACGCTTATTTCTCACAGTTCTGATGGCTGATTGTTTGAGGTCAGGATGTCAGCCTGGTCAGGTTCTGGTCAGAACCTCTTCCGGGTTGCAGACTGAGATGACTTCTACTTGTATCCTCACTTGGTGGAAAGAGGGTGAGCTCACTGTCTGCCCCCTTCCTATATAAATGCACTAATCCCATTCATGTCATGAACTAATTACTTCCCCAAAACCTCACCTACAAATACTACCACATTGGGCATAATATTTCAACATAAGAATGTGAGGGAGACAGACATTCAGCCCATAATGACATAGATGTCTTGCCAAGCTAAGGGATGTCCAATGGCCAAACCCAACTTCTGTGGCATCTTTACCAATCAGCATTCATCAGCCTATATAGGGAAGACTAGAAGCTGGGTGGAGAAGGGAGAGTATGGAGTGGGGGACGGGGCTGACATGAAGATATACAGGCTGGCTTGTTTCTATAGAGAAGAGGAGTATTTTGCCACCTTAGGTGAGAGTTGGGAGGGATGTTATATTCACCCCAAATCAAGCGAGGGGCTTTGTGGCCTGGAGAATCGTACGAGTTTGGGGGAGCAGGGGGAATTGACCTATGTCCTGGAGTTTGAGGGGTACAAAGACCATGGCCCTAGGAAGAGCTGATGGCAAGAGCCTGCCTATGGCCACAGCCTCATGAAGAAACACTGCGGTGAGAGACTTTTGAACTCCTAGTGTTCCGAAGATCATGGGGCCTGATGGTTCTCCAAGGCCACAGGTGTCACTCCTAAGCAGAAAGAGGCTGTAAACCAAAGGACAAGCTGAGCTGTAACTAAGAGGTAAGAAAGAAAACATAGTGGCCACAATGGTCAACAGTGATGTGGTAGTTAATTTTATGCATCAACCTGACTGGCTTACTGGGTGCCTAGATTCAACATTATTTCTGAGTGTGTCCGTGAGGGTGTTTCTGGAAGAAATTTGCTTTTTAATTATTAAACTGAGTGGAACACATTGCTCTCCCCAATGAGAGAAGACATCCTTGAGTCCCTAGAGGACCCAAATGGGACAAAATGGGAAGAAGGAAGGGTTCGTTCCCTGCCTGCCTGTCTGGTTGAACTGGGACATTGGTCTCCTCATGCCCTGGGACTGGGACTTTAGTCACCTGCTCCCATGGTCCTTAGGTCTTTGGACTAGACTGAAATTACACCACTGGCTTTTCTGGGTCTCAGTTTACAGACAGCAAATGGTGGGACTTCTCAACCTCTTAAATGGTATGAGCCAATTGCTCATAACACATCTCCGTATCTATACCTATATCTCTATATGCATATATCGTATTCATCTATTTCTCTGGAGAACCCTGACTAATACAGATTTTGTAGGAACTCCCCAGAGTAGGTCTGCAAGGAGCTCATAAAAGTGTTCTATGTGAGAAAATATCCGTATTTGATCTCTACCGCTCAGAGGATACCACAAGCAAATAGCAAAATCCCAAGCAAAGGTAAGGATTTGCTCCTGAACCTCACATATCTTTTCTCTATTTCAACCCAGGTGGAGATAAAAGGAGCACTATACAGGCAGAACAAGACAAACAAGGAGACATGAAGCAGAGCAAACCACCTGTCCACTGCAATGAGGTTTCAAGCTTGGTGCAAGTGTGAGTGGGGGGCAAAAGAGGACTTTGCCCTGGATGACAGGTTCAAGTTTTGATGTGGATGAAATTTACATCTGAAGAATGGTTGCTAATGTGGAAAAAAACTGAGAAGGTATGAGCTCTTCATTACTTGTCCTGGTTGAGGAAGGGAGATCAGACCATATTTGAAGTAGTGCTAAGAAATGAAGAAGTTGTTTCTTGCTTGCTTACTATTTAGCAGTTTGGTAGTAGATAGGGGTGGGTCGTGTGTGTGTGTGTGTGTGTGTGTGTGTGTGTGTGTTGGGGTGTGGGGGACAATGGGGTCACATTTTTTTTCAGTTTGGACCTTTGACCAAACTAGAGAAAAATCTTCCAATTAGATCATATTTGAATATCAAAATCCCACTTTAAAAAGACTGACCACATTTAACCCAAAGAAGTGTTACAAAGACATGCCAAAATTATTCTCTACTCTAGATTGTGCCATGGACACACTGCTCCTCCAAACTTCGCCAATGACCAAACCCCGTCCTCCCGATAGAGACGGTCTGGGTGCCTGGGGGCACACTCTGTAGCACTGCCCCCACCTTAATGTGTTCTGCTGAGTTATGTGTACTTCACCTCAAATCCAGATAACATGTTCACAGTTACTTCCAGGTTACACCACAGGAGATAATAATCAATAGGTATCCCATTAGTAATTAGCTATGTGTGTAAAGTTCTTTTCCTTCCTTTACCTTGACCTGCCAAATAAGAGTTTTCATTGGAAGCATTCTACCAACAAGGTAGTCCTGACTAACCCAGAATTAGATGGCTTATCCCTTGCCCAAAGGGCCATTTGCTAATGTAAAAAGGCTGAAAGAGAATGCTTTGTCATCTTAGCTTATCTGTTACAGGCTAAGATACTGGCTGTGTTCTAGAAAAAGTCATATTTCTACTAATTGCTTCTTGGGTAACTGAGGTAGATTGTATTACTATTCAAAATATTTACTACCTTCCCCTATGGGAAGATTATACATCTTTAACTGATTGATATTGGGTTTAGCCATGCAAATTAGAATGCCCTTTCTTTCAAAAATGATTTTATCTCCTTTTCCCATTAATACCAACCTTGGCTCCATGACTTCCTTTAGCCAATGAAATGTGAAAGGAAGCAACATGTGAAAATTCTGAGCAAGGGCTTTAAAAACTCACAAGTGGCTCTGTCATATTCTCTTTGCCCTTGGCCATGAAACTGGCAATGTTCCAAAGAGGAATTGTGCCTTTATTCCAGGTCCAAGAAATATGACTGACATGTAATGAATGAATAGCATTGCGAGTATCCCCCCACGTCCCGCGTGGTTCAGGGTTCAGGTTCAGGGTTCAGGTTCTGGAGGAGGCCGCACACAAATGAAAGAGACAAGATAAGAAAACACTAATTTGGGAATTGGGGGCCAGGCGGAAGCCCAAGGGAGGACTCAGCTTTACTCTGGCCTTGTGATCCCTTTTATTCAGGTTTGGGATCCACCTATAGCCCTTAGGCAGGCAATTTCCAGTAACAGGCAAACTATCTTATCAGTAAGGATTTACATGAGACTGAAAGGTGGAAGTTGCTTCAGCTCCCTTTGTCTCCATCAGACAGTGGGTATATGGTTCTGACCCTTGCCAGAGCCTCAAGGTTGACCAGCCTTCCAGACTCCTTGTCCACCTCTTTCTGCTAGTGAAGGCAATGGGCAGCTTCCAACGTAGCATGACCCAAAAATTAACTTGAAAATTGTTTTATGCTACTGAGAGTGGGGAGTGCTTATGACTATCACATAACTTAGCCTAAACTGACTGGTACAATACCTGAATCCTGATGTCAACTCTTAGTCTGGCATTAACTAAAAAACTAAATTTTCATAATATTTATCTCACCAAAGATGTGTAATACTGATTTGATCAAATTCTGTAACATGGCTTATGAAATTCCTAAGTATGTAGCTGCTGGTTGTTACTACTGAGTTTCAGCCTACCCTCCAGGGCCTGTGAGGAACAAGAGTAAATAATTTCAGTTCCATCAGTCATAGCAAGTCAGGCCCACCAGGTAGCCCATCAGTCAAATTTTGTCATGCTTACATTTTGCCATAAACTATTCAAAATTCATATACTGTAGCAATACACTGACATCTTCATGAAACAGAAATGATGCAAAGGAAGGCATACACCTGCTTTAAATGGCATGTGTTTTCTCTATAATATTTCAAAGAACCTCTCTGCATTATTTTAAAATTATTACCAAAAGGATAAACATGCTATGTTCCTTCTACTTAAATGGATGCACCCTCCTTTTTAGGGATAATTATCCTGTAGTAGGAACCCACTGCTCAGACAGTGGGACTGTTATTGTTTAAACCTGTCTTACTCACAGGTGCTAAAAGCACATGTTCAATGACACTGAGCTATTGCAACACTCAACCACAAACCAAAAAGATTAAATACATATCTGAATGGAACAGGTTTTTAAAGGGATTTCCTTTTTTCATGTAACTAATATGTATCTATGTAATCATACTTGTATAAAATCAAAATGTTTCCTAAGTTTATGTATTTTAAATTATAATTGCTTTGGCAGTTTCTATTCCTTAGATACTATATAATTTGAAGTGTTACAATGACCTAAGACATTTCTGTTAGTTTTTTTCTCGCTCTATATTACTTATCCTTCAGGCTGGGCCAGACAGTCTGTATCTTCAGAAACATTGCTATGTGTCCACCAAGGAAATGGAACTCACAGATTCTGGCCACAAGAGAGTCAAGACAGCTATCTAGACAATCTCTGAAGATTTTTCACTAAATCTACCACTAAATCTATGACCAATTTGAGTTGACACCTTACTTACAAATTACCAAAAGTTATACAAATTTATTTTGCTTTTAAAATTCTATAATAAGAATGTTATTTCTTTACATTTTCTACCAGGTGTTTTTTTTTTTTTTTTTTAGTTTGAGATGGAAATTACTCATAATTTTTTTGTTTACTAATATATATCCAAAAGGCTTCATTATCTATCTGAAACATCTTGTTAAAGGAAACCTGATAGTCACTTAGTAGCACACAATGTGATCTGGTCAAGTTTCTTAACTTGTTTGGGTCTCCTAAGTAACACGGGACTAGTGGTAGCTCCTGTGTGGAAGGGCAGCGACAGGGAAAGAAAGTCACGTGAAGCCTGGCCTGGCCACAGGCACGTTGTGAATCAATGCTGTTAGCTTTCACTATTATTCTTGCAGTGGTTTTATTTGGTTACTATTTTCATTAGTACTTATTCCTAATAATTATCCCTAAAGTGTTTCAAAGAGAAAGTAGATAAAGGAAAGCATGGAGAAGAGGTACACTGTACCCCTAGCGAGGTGAGTTCATTCTCAGGCAACAGAAGGAGTGTCTGGTGGTGTCTGCTGAGCACTTTCCTAAGTTCTCCTATTCATTTTTCATTTCACAGATGGGGACACGAAGCCTGAGGCTAATGAGGAATCTTGCCTAAGTCAACAAAAATCTTGAATAAGGAAGCAAGAACTTGAATCTATGCCTTTAAAACCCCAGCCTCTTTCCATCATAATGGTTACAAGTCAAACTTTTACTAAAGAAATACAACAGAAAGTAGTACAGTCTCATTTGAGACTTTGTGAAAGCCTGATTTGCCATGTAGTCAACATTTCCATGATGGTTAATTGAGAAGAGGGACAAGCAAAAGAAATCACATAAAATAGCGTATGTCCTACAATGTCATGTAAAATTAGGGAATAATTTTATAGAAAAATGGAATATTGCCATAAAAGTAATATCACCGATGTTTACCCTGGACTCAAAGATTAAAATTAAGAAATATTTTTTCAGAATTCTGAAACTAACCATTTTTAAAATCACTTAAAAACTGCCACTGACATTCAGTCTGTCTATTCCTTTTCAGAGAGGGAAGCTCAGTGTCCTCTTGAAGCTTTTCTACACTGCCTGTTGCATGGACGGCTGATTTGGGCTAATTATTCACTTCTGGTCTCATTGTCCATGAGCTGAATCACAAAGGGCTGGAATAAAAAAGGAGATTTATTTACATACAAGAGCAATGGCATCAAAAGTAAAGAGAATAACGTCCAAAGAACAGGAATAAAATAAATACCGGATTTCTAACTGGCAACTGCAAAAACTAGACAAGAGCTTGGGTGAGGGAGCGAGTCATCAGCACCAGAACAAAGCACTGGTCCTGCCTTCTCCACTCCGACCAGATGGTCAGTGCCACAGATTTCCATGGATGCTGCTCCAGCTGTGCCGCAATCCATTCCTTTCCCTCCCTCTTATCGCACTATCTTCTGGACACCAGGCACATCTACAAAACATTGAGCATGGTGATGGTTTCATTATTTTGCACTGAAGACTCAAGGGGTGGAATACTTTTAAGCCATCTCTTCCTCATCTAATAAACAGAGGAATGACGACTGAATTTGATCTGTGGTGCATTAATGGTGGAGGAAAGAGATAACCCTGTATGGCTTAACCCCTTATTATTAGAACTAGGAGCCCAGTGCACAAATTCGTGCACCTTGAAAGGAACTGTGAGCTGCGAGGCTGCAGTGGGCACAGGGGCGGGTCTCAGCCCATCCTCCACGCCCCCACCCGGCTCCTCCCGCTGCAGCTCCTGATCCCCTGTCTGCTGGTCCCCTGTCTGCCGGCAGCCCTGCTCCCGCCACTACCGCTCCCCCACACACTGACAGCTACGGCCCCACTCACATCCGCTGATAGCGCAGAGCTATTGGAGCCGGTGCCAGCAGTGGGTGCAAGTGGCGCTGCTGTCCTGATCACCCCTCAGGAGCAGGGGGAGGTGGAGAAGCCCTTAGGGGCGATAGGGGCTGGCAGCTGCTGCTTGCACCTGCTGACGGTGCCGAGCGATTGGGACTGGCACCAAGTGCTGGTAGCAGGTGCAAGAGGAGGTTCCGGCGCCAACTGTGGGTGCAAGTGGGGCTGGTGCTGGCAGCAGGTATGAGCACCCAGTGGGACTGCGGTGCGCGGGAGCAAAAAATTTTCAGTAACCACCAGAGGCTCAGGCTGATGACAGCGACCGGCATCCCATCTTGGTCTGGCGCCCCTGCTCACCTGCTCCACCATCTTGCTGCAGCCGATGCCCGCCATGTTCCCCACTCTGCTGCCTGCTGCTGATGCCCACCATGTTCTGTGCGCACCCCCTGGTGGTCATCACATGTCATAGTGACTGGTTGTTCAGTGTTCTGCTGTTCAGTCTATTTGCATATTAGGGTTTTATATATATAGATGCCCTAGTAACACACACTCTTTGTTACCACAATATAAACGGAATTCTGTGGTAATGGAAGATTTTTGTTGTTGTTCCTGTTTTTTTAAAGAGTTTCAAAGGATCAAAGTCCTCTGGTTGACAGAAAGGAATTTTCAGCAGTGGTTTATTTACATAATTTGGGGAGGTCTGAGTAATAGGCATTCTTAATTATGTGCTAAAGCTCTGAGCCTAAGGCATGGTTGGAGACAGCTCTAAACTCCTCCTTTCAGGTTTTACTGCTAAAACCATCTTGATTACACCAAGTTTACTTTCATAATGTTTCACTTGCCCTTTTTGATGGCCTGAATTGTGTCTTCCCCAAAATCATATATTCAAGTCCTAACACCATGACTGTATTTGGGAAGAGTGTTTTTAAACACGTAATTAAATTAAAATGCAGTTTTTAGGGTGGCCCTAATCCAGTCTGACAGGTATCCTTTTCAGAAGAAGAAATTAGAAAACAGACACACAGAGGGACAGCCGTGTGAGGACACGTGGAGAAGACAGCCGTCCAGTCAAGGAGAGAGGCCGCAGAGGAAACCACCCCTGTCGCACCATGACTTGGTCTTCTAGACACCAGGACAGTGAGAAAATACATTCCTATGTTTAAGCCACCCAGTCTGTGGTGCTGTGTTGTGGTGGTCCTGCAAACTGTTCCGTTCTTCTTTAGCAGCCCCTATAGGAGAACATGTTCTGAACAAAATTCCTGAAGCGAACACTCACTGGATGCTTACTACGTGATGAGAACACCACACTGGGTTGGCGCCTCCGTGTTCACATCTGTCAAACAGGGGTATTAGCATGCCTGCTGGTGGTAGTGAGGATTGAATAGAATAAGCTACCTGAGCTGCTGGGTCCTGCAAGATATTTTTATCCCCATTTTACAGATGATAGCACCAAGGCCCAGATCCTACTGACAAAACCAACAAGACAACTGAGGCTCTCCCCAAATAAAGAAATAATAGACTCTCTTAAATAATTAAGCAACAACTCAGTTAAATAAGGAGGCCACTGAGCCTAGAGGAAGCTAAGGATAGGGACATGAAGAGGTTAACCACCTGCTCAGAGCTCACAGCACACCCGGTGGCTGGGTGGGTATTAGATGGAAGTCGGACTCCAGAGCTCATGTGCTTAACCATGACAGCTCAGCGTCATTCCTTCCCTGCAGCCCGGAATTGTCAGCGCAGTGAGCCTCTGCTAGCCGGAATCATTGGCAGGACGCAGTGCGTGAGAATTTATAAGATGATGTTTAAAACATGGACCTGGATTTCTACTCACCTTCATTTAAGCCATTCACATTTTTTAGTAGTTCTGGCCTCTGGTTTTCCTCATGTTTACATATTTATCTATTGAATGAGCGAGTCTGGACTTCAGTTCTATCTATTTGTTATCACTGCAGCTAGCTCAGCTCTGCTCCCATTAACACCTGAGTTTTCACATAATGGAACTGGGAAATGAAAAACTTTGCTCCGGGAAAGTCCCATTACATTTCCATCTGCCATGAGCCTGGAGGAGACGCCCTGGATGACAGAGGAAACTCACCGCCTCGTCTCTCACCTGCCTGAGTCAAAGCTGAGCCCAGCCTCCCAGCTGCTTGGCAGGCTCTTCCCAGCGCAAGGCGCAGCCCCCTGCCCCAAGCAGTCAGCCCACCTCCGAGGGCGGCCCTGCACTCCCAGACTCTCTCCTACCCATCTGGGTGGGATGTATCTGGACATCCACATTTCCTCATTGGCTTCCGTGATTTTTCTTTACATTTTCCAGAAGGAAAGAGAGCTAAAAAACATGCCTCTGACCCTGTTCTTGCCAGGAAATACTGACTCCAGAGGCAAGCGGTGGAGGGAAAGGAAGGGGTGGGTGTGGGGAGGCGGCAGGAAGCAGAGCGCTCAGTAGTCGCCCTGATGGAGACCCAGCCTGGAACCCTGCCAGCGGCGAGGTCCCCTGGGCCCTGGGCACCAACCTCTACCCTGGAACTCAGCTCATTGAAATTGCAAACAGCAGACACTTCAGAGCCAGAGCTCAGCTGCTGGGATAAGTGTTCCAAAGAGAAGTGAACCGAGAGTCACAATGATAAGCGGGGAAATTGAAGAAGCTATCTTGAGTGGGTCCAGTTAAAAATAATTTTTGCATATTTTCTCCTTGAAATTAAAACCAAAGTGAACCTGGGTCATGACTCTTTCAGCTAATAACCCATTTGCCAGCATAAGGTTCAGCTGAAAGTGACAGGAGCCTTTTAGTTTTTTAAGTTTTTGAGATTACTTTTCACCATGAAAAAAGGCCTTTACTCTTACGAGAAATGTTACCATTGTACTTGTGATAAAATCACACCTGGTTTGTTCTGGACTCACTACAATCTTGGCTGTATAGTAAGTATTTTAACAGATTTCTCCAAGTTTTTTCCTACCACAATAAAACACGGTACTATTTTCCCCTTTTTATCATTGACCCGGTCAGTTGGGTCGGCGCGACGGGCTGTGTGGTCGGGTAGCGAGCACTGACCAGTCACTGACCGCATGGGTGCGGGCTTCCAAGCAAGGACCCGGGGAGATAAGCCTGCACTGAGAGGTTCCTGCTGTCATGTCCCACCACAGCCACCGCGCAGCAGGTGGCCACCCCCGCAGCCAGGCTCGCCGCCCCGAGCACTGCTGGAGGCTGCAGGGCCTCGGCCACGCATTCATTGAATCCTCAGGGTACCCAGCCCTAGGTCACCACTCAGAGACTCTGAATGTGCTCCCTGCGGGGCGGCCATGCGCAGGCCGCCCTCAGTCAGAGCCCCGCAACCCCGCCCTCCCCGCCGCCCAGCCACACAGCCAGTGCGGGCACTGCCTTGGCCCTGGGTCCACTAGACATCAAGACCTGAACCACCAGACAGAGGCAACACTAGTGGCCTACATCTGCAAAGCTGAGGGGTTTCTGTCAACAGCGTCAACTTAGGGCACTAAATAAAATTTGTATTTTTGTCCTCCTTTCCAGGAAAAAATTTTTAATTTACCTCAACATTTAATATCTTTTAAATGAGGTGTCTTATATTAAGAAGCTATGTAAATAACAGAGACTATTTTAATACCACAAATTAAATATAGTTGTCCAATATTCACTAAATTTATTTGGAAGATTTACTTACCATGTGTGTGTGTGTGTGTGTCTGTGTGTGTGTGTGAGAGAGAGAGAGAGAGAGAGAGCAAGAGGAGAGACAGAGAGTGGAAGAGGGAGAGAGAATCTCCTTCTAAAGTCAAAGTGACCTCTTATATTCTACTAGTGGCCCGGTGCACAAAATTCATGCACATTAAAAGGGGATTAATTAGAGGAAATATTTTAAGATTGCTATTTGCCCTTTCTCTATAATAGAAGTGTCAGAGATTAAAGTAAATTAGTAAAATGTATATAAAAATCTTCCTCCTGTCAGAGTCTGGGGCACACCATGGGATCCAGAGTCAAGTCCCTGCCCACCCACATGAACCTCAAAATTGCATGAGACCCAGACCCAGCCAGCCCTCCCCCGCCCATTGGGCTAGATCCAGACCCAGCTGGTCCCACCCTTGTCAAGCCCTGCCATGCAGGGGGCACAGCCTCAGATCCCCTGGCCCAGTGCCAGGGCAGGGGGGCATAGCCTGAGGTCCCCCATCAAGCCCTGCTGGATGGGGGCACGGCCTGAGGTCCCCTGTCAAGCCCCATGGGGGCTGGGGGGCCACAGCCTCAGGTTCCTACTGATTGCTCGTTAAGGCTCGTTATGGGAACTCAGCCTCCACTGTGGGTACAGCCATCTTGTGTTATGGAAACCCATGCCACTGCTGTGGGCACTGCCACCTTTGTGGCGGAGTGATGGTCAATTTGCATATTCCGTCTTTATTATATAGGATAGGTACTATCTCTTTCAAAATCATCTCTCTATTAACTAATCACTTCTCTATTCTCTCTGCCCCATATGAAAAACAAAATGACAAATGAAAATACAGGATCTTGTGAATATATATTTTCAAAATATATATTCTGTATTTTCTGGCGTATAAGACGACTGGGCATATAAGACGACCCCCAACTTTTCCAGTTAAAATATAGAGTTTGGGATATACCCGCCCTATAAGATGACACCCGGCGTATAAGACGACCCCGGACGTTTGAGATTTTCCTGAGTTAAAAAGTCGTCTTATACGCCGGAAAATACGGTATATTCCTATTCTGATTTAAAACTCTTAGGCTCTCATCCCAGTCATTTAAAATCAAAGGCAAAATACTGGATACATAGAAAAGACACACACAAAAAACTGTGGTATCCTATATAATAAAAGCCTAATATGCTAAGTGCCTGGTCATCTGGTCGGCTGTTCAACCAATCAAAGCATAATCCTACCTAATAAAAGAGTAATATGCAAATTGACCATCACTCCAACACACATGATGGCTGCCCCCATGTGGACACAAGATGGCTGCCAAAAGATGGCCAGCAGGAGAGGGCAGTTGGGAGGGACCAGGCCTGCAAGGGAGGACAATTGGGGGTGAACAAGCCTGCAGGGGAGGGCAGTTAGGGGTGACCAGGCCAGCAGAGGAGGGAAGTTGGGGGTGACCGAGCCTGCAGGAAAGAGCAGTTGGGGGGGGGGGGCACCAGGCCTGCAGGGGAGGGCAGTTAGGGGCAATCAGGCTGGCAGGGGAGCAGTTAGACATCAATCAGGCTGGCAGGGGAGTGGTTAGGGGGTGATCAGGCTGGCAGGCAGAAGCAGTTAGGGGCAATCAGGAAGGCAGGCAGGTGAGCAGTTGGGAGCCAGCAGTCCTGGATTGTGAGAGGGATGTCCGACTGCCCGTTTAGGCCCAATCCCGGTAATATTGGAGGGGTCCCAGGTTGGAGAGGGTGCAGGCTGGGCTGAGGGACAACCCCCCAGTACACGAATTTCATGCACCGGGCCTCTAGTATGCTAATAATATGCTAAGACCATTCAACTGCAAGCTATGACGTGCACTGACCACCAGGGGGCAGACGTTCTGACCAGTAGGTTAGCTTGCTGCTGGGGTCCAGCTGATAGGGACTGAATGAGATGGGCCAGACACACACTGGAGCCCTCCCACAGCCCTCCCCAGCTGGCCAACTTCCCACATCCCTCCCCAACCCTGGTCATGCACTGGTGGGGTCCCTCAGCCTCTCGCAATCCGGGACCCCTCGGGGGATGTCAGAGAGCCAGTTTCGGCCATACAGTGGAATGACCAGTCGCTATGACATGCAGTGACCACCAGGGGGCAGACACTCAACACAGGAGCTGCCCCCTAGTGGTCAGTGCACTCCCACAGGGAAAGCACCGCTCAGCCAGAAGCCGGGCTCACGGCTGGCAAGCGCAGCAGCGGTGGCGAGAGATGTCTGACTGCCGGCGTGTGGAGCAGGCCTTCGCTGTCAGTCGAACATCCCCTGAGGGCTCCCGAACTGCATGAGGGCACAGGCTGGGCTGAGGGACCCGCCCCCCCCCCCCCGAGTTTACAAATTTCATGCACTAGGCCTCTAGTTTTACATAATGGAGTACTATGCAGCTGTAAAAAAAGGAAGGGTATCTTACCCTTTGAGATTCATGGAGGGACCTAGAGAGTATTATGCTAAGCAAAATATGCCAATCAGAGAAAGACAAGTATCACATGATCTCACTTATGTGGAATCTAATGAACAAAATAAACTGATGAACAAAATAGATCCAGAGACATTGAAACATGCAACAGACTGACGTATTTCAGAGGGAGTGGAGCAGGAAGAGATTAACCAAAGAACTTATATCCACACTAGAAGCCTGGTGCATGTATTTGTGCACCGGTGGGGTCCCTCAGCCGGGCTTGCAGGGATTGGGCCAAAACCAGCTCTCTGACATCCCCCAAGGGGTCCCGGATTGCAAGAGGGCGGTTCTCGGGTGATGCACCCCAGAATCGGTGTTCCTCCTCTCTGGTTCTGGGTGTGTCACCCAAGAACTGCAGCTGCCAAGTCATCGCAGCTCGGCAGCTCCTGCATTGAGCATCTGCCCCCTGGTGGTCAGTGCACATCATAGCTACTGGTCAGACAGTCAAACGGGCAGACAGTCGCTTAGGCTTTTATATATAGAGACTAGAGGCCTGCTGAATGAAATTCATGTGGGGAGGGGGTTGGAAAGGTCCCCTCAGCCCAGCCTGTACCCTCTCCAATCCGGGACCCCTTGGGGGATGTCCGACTGCCGGTTTAGGCCTCATCCTGGGGATCGAGCCTAAACTGGCAGTCGGACATCCCTCTCACAATCCTGGACCACTTGGCTCCTAACCGTTCACCTGCCTACCTGCTTGATCACCCCTAACTGCGCCCCCCCCCCCCCGTGCCAGCCTGATCACCCCTAACTGCCTCTGCCTGCTAGCCTGATCACCCCTCACTGCCCCCCCTGCCAACCTGGTTGCCCCTAACTGCCCCCTGCCAGCCTGATTACCACTAACTGCCTCTGCCTGCCAGCCTGATTGCCCCCAACTGCCCCCCTGCCAGCCTGATTGCCCCCAACTACCCCCTCCCCTGCTGGCCTGGTCGCCACATGCAGCCTGCTGTTCGGTCGTTTGGTCGCCCCTCACTAACCTCCCTGCCAGTCTGGTCATCCCACACAACCTGCTGCTCAGTCATTTGGTCGCCCCTCACTACTCCCCCCTCCCCCCCCACCCCCCCCCACCCCGCTGCCAGTCTGGTTGCCCCACACAGCCTGTTTGGTTGTCCGTTCAGTTGTGATGGTCACTTAGGCTTTTATTGTTATAGATAGGCATAGCCCATGGGCACAGACAATAGTGCAGTGAGGCCTGGGAGAGGGTGGGAGTGAGGTGGAGGGGGTCAATGGAGGGCTAAAGGGGGGAACTATAATACTTTCAACAATAAAGATTTTTATTTATAAATGTGAAAAATACAACTTAAAGACTGTCTCAAAGCACCAATAAGTTTTGAGTCATATCACAGAAAGATCTCCCCAGATTTTTCCTTTGGAAGCAATAAGGGAAGAAACCACTTTCATAATCAGATGTAGTAAACCAAACTGCCCTATATCTGTGTACAGAAGATCCCTGGCTCCTTCACAACCTTGGCTTCCTGATGTAGATTAATAAAACATTCTAAATCAGTCCAATCAAGTCAACAAGCAGTGGACATGTGGTCAGAGTGAGAAGGCTAAAGGCTAATTCTTCCTATAACACTTTAAGTTGAACTTTCCCAACATTTGGAGCCTTCCCAGAGAAGCAGAACCAAACTGTGTTGTCAACCTGAAGCATAGTAACCTCTATTTTGTAAAACTGCTGTTTGAAATTCTCTGAAATTTAGATGGTCCCTTATTCTATGAGTCAACTCTGCTATTTTTATACAGTCCCTTGTTCTGTAAATTAACTTTGCTTTTTAGCTTCTATTTGAATAATAGGGAAGATAAGCTTAGCTGTCTGACCTTGTAGGCTAGTCATCTAACGTAAGGGACCGATACTCCCATGCTCTCATACCAGGTGTTTTTTTTAGTTAACTCAATAGCACTGTGTTGTACTTAAGGCTACAGGCTTCCTGCGAGATATCTACTAAGCATACATAGGGCTCTTTTATAAAAAGAAAACTTCCTCCTTGTTGCTTTGCTCAGAATTTGAAAGACATATTCCTCTAAGCCCACCAGCATAATAAAGCAGTGTAACTCCATTTCTCTAAGTGTTGCTTGGTTTTCTCCGGTCTTCTATAACAAGAGGAGAGTCTAAATTATTTGACAGTGTCTACACAAGCAAAACTGATGTTGAGCAAAGCAAACTCCATTACTTCTACATCTTGGATATTGACATACTACATAGCAAGTCTTCAATTCAGTTAAACAAAAATGGTGTTGGGTCAGTTTTTATAGTGATTTGATATCAATATGACTTTAATCATAAAAGGCTTCAAACAATGTCCAAGCCAAGACCCTGTGTAGCAGGAGGTGGTCTCACCCTCAGCCGATGACTCCTAATTCAGCGGGAAGCAACAGCTTAGGTCAAAAAGACTTGGAAAACCTGAGTGTGAGGAGAAATGCCGTCCGTGGCTGACCTTAATCTCGCACATGCCTCCTGCTCCCAGCGGCCCCAGAGCCTGTTGAAACTTGCAAGTTTGTGATAAGAACAGTGGAGCCAGGACTGCACAGTAACTGTTTGGTTGGGGAGGAATGTAGTTAATTATTATGGTTTTCTTCACCCTTTCAGAATTTATGAACTCTGCCTCAAGGTCAGGGCATGATTTTTCTGTGCTTTTAACAGGTCATTTATTTCTAAAAAAAAATTTGGGGGGTGAGAGAAATAGCTATGCTGCTCTAGGGGAAAACCAACAGCCCAGTTTGAAGAAATAGGAAATGGCAAAAATGTTTGTTTTTCTTAAAAATTTATTCCTTTTTTACCTTAAGCTGCATGTTTGTGATTATTCTGACATGCCAGGTGTTCTGCTGGGAAGGGTACAGATGTGTCTTCTGTAGTGTTCACAGTACTCCCATGAAGAAGATATTTTATTACCATCCTCCTTTCACACAGGGGCAGACTGAAATTTCACAACCTCCGCAGGGTCACGGGACCACTGAGCCTGAGCTGGGGTTGAACTCAAATATCATCCTAACTACTGTGTAACATTGCAACCAAATGGCACTTTTAAGGTGGATTAACTCAGAAAACAAAATGAAGATTTTGGTTCTTTCCCTACTATTTTGTTCAAAAGATGATTTAAAAACAACTACCGTATTTTCCGGTGTATAAGACGACTTTTTAACACAGGAAAATCTTCTATATGCCCAGTCATCTTATACGCCGGAAAATACGGTACACTGCATTAGATATTTATTGCCTTGTCATTTTTTTTTTTACCTCTGTCAAGAGTCTCATGAAGTAAGAAGTTACATTTCAAAAGACAAAACTAAAACCTCAAGTGACTATTTTGATCCCAATTCTATTCCTCCTGCAGGGACTCCTGAGTAATTAAGAGAGAGAGAGCCCCCCGCACCCCATTTTCAAGCTCTTTTGAACCACTAGCTTTGTGGTGACAAGTTGATAGGATGATGGCTTTCTGCTTGCACAGGCGTCCTGCTAGCATTTTAAATTCAAAAATTCAAATGATCAAAGTAGAAATACCATAGAATATATAAATTCCACTTTTTAGTCCCCCTTGGAAATGTTCAGCTGTTTAAATCCTTGTAAATGGAGCTTTTATCTCTTCTCTTCCCAAGAATCTTTCCAAAAAATTGTACCAATATCTCCTGCCTGTCCCACCACACACACACACATATACACTCACGCACGCACACGCGCACACACACACACACACACACACACACACACACACAGAGATCCCATCCTTGGAGAGAAAATGATGCACTTGGCCTGCATTGCTACCGGTTTTCTATACGGCTTAATGTATGTTCCTTTCCCTATGTAATCAAGGCCAGTACACCTCACTGTCAACACCACAGCCCAAATAATCAAGCAGCTCCTGGTTAATAAAGAAACAATATGCAAAGTACATATATATCTTTATGAATGTATGTACAGCTAGAAGTTCTTAGACAGTCTTTCTGTGAATTTCAGATTCAGTCATAATGCCCAAAAAAGTGAAATATTCATGAATAGTTTCTTATGCCAGTTTATACCATTTACTTCCAATACAGACATTTACTTAATAAACATTTTATGTAATTTAAAAAGAATCTTCGTAAGAAAATGTAACAAAGCAGCATATATAGAAAAATTAAAGAAAACATGTTCTCTTTTAAAGGGTACCTTTTTTCAACTATAACCATTAAAATGGCTATTTGAGATATCTGAATCTGAAACAGAGAAACAGATAAATCCCTATATGTTTCACAGAAATATTTCATATTAATTACCAGCTCACTATCGGTTTGGAAAGAATTGTTGTTTTACCAACTTTCCATAAATCCGAAATGATCCCTGAGGGATAAATGCATAATAAAAATCAAGTTGAAGTTGCCTATTTCCCATGTGCAACCTTGATCATCTGTGACTGGTTTCTATCACCACAATCCTGAAGGGAGAGTTAGACCATGAGTGGAGGTGACCAGGAAACAAAGGTTAAAGAGAAAGGATGTGATATTGCTCAACCAAGTCCAAGGAATGATGAAAATGCACACTGCCCTGTGAGGTCTTCCTAACAAAACAGTGACCTGCACTTGAGTTAATATAGACCCGGCTCAGTGTTCGAGGCCAGGAAAATCAGGCATGGGGAAAGTATTACCTTCTTAGACAAAATGGCAGAATTATATTTATGCCTTTTCACTAGAGTTGATAATAAGCTAAAGTGCATGTGCATTGTAAACATTCAGGATATACAAGCCTTTTAACACATTCTGTGCACAAAAGAAATAGAGCAATGAAAGTAAAAATCAGGAAAAGGTATTGATTTTTTAAAGTTTGAAACATCATGAACTTTCCTTTACTTTTGTTAGTGTAGGACTAATATTATAACTAAAAATTTAACATTATCAATGTAGAAATACTATATATAACAAAATCAACCCTTGCAGTTCCAAAGTGATCCAATATCTCTTAGTAACACTGCATTTAAAAACTGTCAACACTTATTGCTTTGGGGCAAATATAATAGACTGTAAATCAAGCTATCATAACTGTAAGAACTTCTCTTGTGATTCTCTACCTCTAGGCTCACCTCTGCCCAAGAAAGTTCTGGGAGCCTTTCTATTCAATAAAAGCCCGTGTTTTGAAACACTTACCACACGTTGTGATAATGTGGCTTAGCCATTGCAGCAAAGTGCCTGGAGATCTGATGTGTCCCAACTTAACCATTATGAAAACAGAGAAAACTCTGATTCACTAGGCTGGGATAAAATGTATCCCTATCAGAGCAATATCGGGACCTTTAATTGTCTCTCCATAAGAGATGGCTAGATGCCTTGGTTATGTGAGTTTAAATGCTCCTTCAATAATTGCAATGGACAAGACGCTTTCAGAGTGGGAGAATTAAATTAAAAGAAAGCAACTCTGGAACATGTACTGGTGGTAGAACCCTGATGTCTCTACAGTAATGAATCTGCCAAAAGGTAATAATATTTTAGTGAAAGGTGTGATTGGATAAGTCACGTTATTTATTAACTGTTACCCTAAAATATCACTTTTGTCTTATTATTCAGAATGGTTAGAGGGCAGCGGGGATGCCTGACACAAGGCATTAAAACGGATGATGTCTTATCAGGGCCGGGAGGACCTGGGCGGCCGCTCAGCCGGGGTTGGAGCTCACAGACGCCCCAGGCCAGGGCTCACCGCCCCCAACCAGAAGGGCCTAGTCGTGTCCCTGAGACCAGCCAGGCTCTCGCTTGGTCCTTTCCGATGGTCTGAACAAGAGCTGGTCTTTAATGTCTGAATTTGCTTTGTGAAACTTTCAGAAAGACGCACGTTTGAGAAGCCTGCTGGCAGCCAGGAAGATCAGGTTGTCAACGTTGATGGAAAAGGCCGCCCAGCATGTCTGGAGGTCCCTGGCATTGTCCTGGAGGCAACGCTTCCAGGTCCCATTAAACGGAACTACGGAGCTTCCCAGAGAATGTGCGTGGTCAAGATCGCCATGGCAGCACAGGCGCCACGGAGCTCAGACTCCCCGGGGCCTGCATCAGGCAGGAGCAGAGCAGACGTGAGCGCGCAGCCTAAGCAGTGCGGGCACTGAGGGCATCGAGGGTCACCACAGGGAAGGAGGCCCAAGGGGTGGGGGAGCGAGGCAAGCGCGGACTACAGGATCCCGCCCGCCCGGGACCCTCGCTCCTAAGCCCTGGGGGGCAGTGGCCGCAGGTCGTGGGGAGGTGTGTGCTCCCTGGGCATCCAGTGAGTGGCTAGCGCCACAGAGAAGGCCCTCTGCCCCGGGAGGGACCCACTCGGGCCATTTCTGCTGTCCTTTTGTGGACCACACATTCCTAGAATTCGGGGGGCTAGTCGGGTTGTCAGGCTGAGCTATGGGGGCTACAAATAGGCAAAGAAAGCCCTTCACAGGGCGCCGGTCAAGGCAGAGCTGGAGCCCCTTCCTGGGCTTTGCCCCGCGGGGACACAGGTAGGGCGTGCGCCCCTCCCGCTGCGCAGGCCCCCGACCACCGCTTGCTCGCATCCTCCTAGAGGCCTCTGCCATGTATCATCAAAGCCCTGGCAATGCACCCAGCACTCTTGTGCCCCTAGATTATGTTTAATAGCATTCTATCGTTTCGGTTTGATTTCATTCCTACTGATCACAACTTACAAGATTGCCCCATAGCTCTGGTCTCTAAGTCCCTGCCTCTATAAGATGCCAGATTTCATCAAATAGAACTTTACTTAGTCAGACTATGCTTATAGGATGCCAGTGCAGTATCCAACACAGTGAAAATTTAGTGAATTAACTGATTGCATCATGTAAAACAAGCCGAAATATAATCGCCCTCCTTCCCTAACACCCACACAGTGACGTGGCATTGCATTGAGTTGCCTGATTTAGGTGTTTGAGAACACATCCTGAGTCAATATTAGAGGACCACCCCCCAACATTTTTTACTGCAAAGACCCAATTTGTTATGTTATCCTGTGATGAAATACATCCGACTTGGTGCACTCCATGTCTAAGAGTGACTTGACTAAGAATTTCACTCCCACCTCAATTTTGTTTTTTAAAAGGGCAGCAATTGCAAGAGCTACAGAACAGTTAATAGCAGTAGAAATAAGGCAGCCGCAGCCCGCTCTCGATCTTCCGGGCCCAGTACAAAATGAAAGCCTGGAGCCCTGGCCCCAAATCGGGAGCCTGCGCACCTTCTCCCTCGCGGTGTCTGTGAAGCTGTCCCGGTGGGTTTCGTTGGTGTTTAATGCTGCGATGCCTCTGGCACGGTGACACTGCCCAGATGAGGGCTACAATCTGCGGGCTCTTGCATGAAGCCCACACGCAACCCGGGGGAGCAGAAAGGGAACCTGGAACCTCCTGCAAAGCTAGGTGGCAAGCTGCAGACACATATTCATAGCACCACCCCACTTCACTTACAAAATACAGATTCAAAGATAAGATATTTAGAAATTCACGTGGTGATCACAGAGCATTAAACCCCTTCTCAGCACAACGCCCACTGAGGCTGCGCTGAAGGGGCCTCAACAGAGTACTAACCAGCGCACTTATGGACAGGATTGCCATTGCAGCCAGTCTGATGGCCTGTTTTGGGTAAATGTATAATGTGCATTCATTCGACTTTCAAAATGCTACAAGTAGTAGTTAGTAGGAAACAATTTCAAACATCCACGTTGTTTTAGAGCAGCGGTTTTTTTTTTTCTAAATTCCTCACTCTTTTTATTACTTTATTGATTAAGGTATCACATATCTGTCCTCATCCCCCCCCCCATCCCCTTCCCAAACCCCTCCCCACGCATGCCCCCACCCCCCTGTTGTCCGTGATCACTGGTTAGGCTCATATGCAAGCACACAAGTCCTTTGGTTGATCTATCTCCCTTGTCCCCACGCTCCCCTACCTTCCTTCTGAGGTCTGACAGTCTGATGGATGCTGTTCTTGTTTATCAGTCTATGTTGTTCATCATTTCCCCTAGAGGAGTGAGCTCATGTGATACTAGAAATATACTTATAAGAACCAAAAATGAGACAAGCAATAATGGTTATGCTGAGAGGCAAATGAATCAGTCTATAGTGAGTTTCTTTCTGGGCCAACAGTTCTTTTAAGTCCCAATTTCTATGTCAGACAGTTCCTTATGTGTACATAACAGAAATGATATTTCAGTTCTGGATGATGGACAAACAGTGGTAATGCAGGTCCGACCCTCTCTGGTTTGGTCCTGGGCAACCTGCAGTGATGCAAAGCTGCTGACTGCTAGTATGGCAAGGCATCATCAGCGTCTTCCATCTCTGGACTGTTTCTCTTCTGTCTTCATGGCTGGAGCACTCCTATCAATTCCTCTCTGTTGCAGGAATCCACATGGTCTCGGAGTTGTTTTCTGAAAATATACAAACATATTCTCGACCAAAAGTTAATAAAGGAATTTTTTTCTACAAATTTGGCTTGCAATCCTTTTTCATTTTTTGCCCAAACGATTTTCCTTTGGCTTCTTTTGACACCATGTATGTTTTACATGGGTGTCTTGCTGTTAGCATTACAAATGAAAGTTAATTTTCTAAAGTAAAAATTTTCTAGATGTAATTTACTTGCAGGATATTTTTCCTTACATGATATTCTTCTACTATCCCCCCTATTTTGGTTTAAATATTAGGAGGCTTTTGGAAATTTTATGCTGTAATCTTGATAGCTTTTAAATTTTACTTTTTTGCACTAAAATGTGACTGCTTTAGGTTCATTACATGTTACACAATTTTACCATGAGATGAACTACCAATAAAAATTTTAGTTAACACTTTAGGAACAGCGTTTTTGTCCAGTACAATTGATTTTTCTAGAATATTCAATTAGCCAATTTAAATTAGTCTGAAAACTTGACTACTATTTTATTTTATTTTTTTTGGACTTGTATATTATGTGTTGTCACTTTATTATCTACAATTTCAAGACTTTATGATAGATTGTCATGTTTTAAAGTATGGATTCCCCTAAAGCAGACCTGTGCTGCTTTGGGCAGAGGCTGAAGAAGGTGAAGTGATTGTGGAATGTTAGGTGCCTAGGTCATGTAGGTGTTTTTTAATTCCTTATGTCATCTTCATTAGGAAGATATTAGTAAGTATTAGAGATATTATGTATTTTATAAGTGAAGAAATTAAGGCTGGGAAGTAACTTGACCAAGGTCGCAAAGCTAATCAGTTGTTCTTGACTACTATTTTACTGTCAAATTTAATACTCTAACAACCATCTTATTTTACCCTGTAAATATTAGTGGAAAGGATTATTTGCCTTCTTGAGTAGGCCCTGAGCATTCCTGGTGCTAGGCTGGGTTTAGATATCAAAAACCCCAGTTACCCACATCATGGGTACAAGACATCTTCATCAAGTCTTGTTGCAGTGCAAGGGCATCTGCTGTCAGCCAAGTCTCTGTCTGTTACCTAGGTCCCGATTTGAGCTGGGCATGGGAAGCTAAGCAGCCATGGGGGCAGGAGACCTCCCTCAGCAGGGGTGAGGGTTCAGGCCCCTGAAAACTTGGGGGGTGAAGGTCTGTGCCCCACCTCTGTTGACTCCCAAGTTCTCTCCTAATGGCCCTTTTGTGACTGTGCCTGTCTTAGGTTGTTCCTTTCCTGAGGAATCTTACCCGTCTCTGGCTAACCAGCCATCCTCCGGGGCCAAGCAGGGTGATGTGAGGTTCAGTTCTGTCTCCTTGGTCGCCTACGCCCCCGTGGCCTCCACGCCCATAGAGCAGCGATTTTAAACCTTTTCCATTTCATGGCACACACAAGCTAATTACTAAAATTCTGCAGCACACCAAAAAATACATTATTTTGCCAGTCTGGGTGGCTACTGTTGTATTGGTTGTTTATTTGACAATTTAAGGGAAAACGGATCAGTGCCCCTAACTAATAGTCAGGTATTACATGTTTTAAAAATTCTTGGGGAACACCAGTTGAAAATCATTGTTCTAGAGCAATGCTGTTCAGCATGGTAGCCATGGGACAAATGAGGCTATTTTGTTTATTGAAAAGGGAGGGAGGAATGCAAAATATTATTTTTAAATATTGATTAAATTTGAAATGATCAAATTTGGGATATGAGTTAAATTAAATATATTATTAAAATTAATCATTCTGTGTCTTTTAAATACTTTCTAGTGGTTCATTAAAAAATTTAGGGAGAAAAAAATGGCAGCCGAATAGATAGGCATGGCCTGAGCCTTATCCCAGAAAAGATGGAAGGAGTATCTAAATCCAAATAACATCCACCCAGAATTGGCACAGTAGACACAGCTAGTGAGACAATTTGCAGCTGCAAAGGGCAGAGGATGCCTGGAGAATGGTAGGATCAGGGATCTGGGTTGGAGAGAGTCATGAGACCCCCAAGCCAAGAGGGTCAGAAGGAAGCTGCATGGTACCAAGTCTTCGTCCCTTGGGGACAGGTGTAACATCTGACTGTAGAAAGGAAGTCCACAGGGCTGCTGGTGACAAGGAATTCTAGATCTAAGTCCACATCCACGAGAGGCTGAGCCCAGAGGGGCAGCCTGAAGAGCTGCCCAAGCAGCACAGTGCCAGGAGGAGAGAAAGTAGCATTCATGTGGTTGTTTTGCTTCTATTTGGTCTTTGCTTTTATTTGATAAACCCAGTTCATAGGACCTTTCCAATACAAACACTCACCTGGGCCTGAGGTACAGGTGAAGGTGTAGACTTGTGTAGTCTGGGGAGAGGCTGTGGATGAGAGCAGGTCAGAGAGAGGAGCCCAGGAATCCAGCACTTAGTCATTCAAGACCCTCCAAACCTAAATTTTTTCAGGCAAACGGAAATGAGAAAAAAGCTGAGGTATCTATACTTATATCTGACAAATTAGACCTCAAAGTGAAGGCCATAACAAGAGATAAGGAAGGCCACTTCATAATACTAAAGGGAGCAATTCAACAAGAGGAAGTAACTCTGGTAAACATATATGCACCCAATGCAGGGGCACCCAAATACATTAAAAAAAACAAACTTCTCAAAGATATCAAGGGAGAGATCGACAGCAATACAATCATAGCAGGGGATTTTAATACCCTATTGACACCACTGGATAAAGCCTATAAACAAAAAATCAGCAAAGAAACAACAATCCTAAATGACTAACTAGATCAGATGGAACTGACTGACATCTTTAGAACATTTCACCCCAAAGCCACAGAATATACATTCTTCTCAAGTGCACACAGGACATTTTCAAAGATAGACCACATATTAGGACACAGGCAAAGTCTATTCAAATTCAAGAAGATAGAAATCATATCAAGTATCTTCTCAGATCACAATGGCATAAAATTAGAATTCAATTACAATAAAAACAATTTTAAAAAATCAAGCACTTAGAGGCTAAATAGCATACCATTAAACAATGATTGGGTTACCAAAGAGATCAAAGAAGAAGTAAAAAAGTATCCTGGAAACAAATGACAATGAAAACACAACAACTCAAAATTTATGGGACACAGTGAAAGCAGTCCTGAGAAGGAAGTTCATAGCTCTACAGGCCTACCTCAAAAAACAAACAAACAAAAAACAGGTAATAAATTATTTAACCAAACAATTTAAAGAATTAGAAAAAGAACAACAAGAAAAGCCTAGAGTAAGCAGCAGAAAGGAGATAATAATGATTAGAGCAGAAATAAATGGCATAGAGACTATATATATATATATATATATATATATATATATATATATATATTCATAAATCCAAGAGCTGTTTCTTTGAAAAGATAAACAAGATTGATGAACCTCTAGCCAGGCCACCAAGAAACAAAGAGAGAGGACCCAAATAAACAAAATCAGAAATTGAAAGAGGTAAAGTAAAAACCAACCCCACAGACATACAAAGGATTGTAAAAAAAAAAAAAAAAAAAAAAAGGACTACGAACAACTATACTCCAACAAACTGGACAACATAGACAAAACTGACATATTCCTAGAAAAATACAAGATTCCAAAACGCAATCAGGAGGAATCAAAAAACCTGAATAGGCTGATAACTACTGATGAAATTGAAACAGTAATCAAAAAACTTCCAGCAAACAAAAGCCCTGTCCAGATGGCTTCACAGGGGAGTTTTATCAAACATTCAAAGCAGAATTAAAACCTATCCTTCTCAGAGTATTCCCAAAAATTCAAGAGGAAGGCACACTTCCAAGCTCTTTCTATGAAGCTTGCAGTACCCTAATCCCAAAACCAGATAAAGACACCACAAAGTAACAGAGTTACAGGTCAATATCCCTGATGAACATAGATGCTAAAATCCTCAACAAAATCCTAGCAAAACAGATCCAGCATTATATTAGAAAAATCATGCACCATGACCAAGTGGAATTTATTCCGGGGATGCAATCTTGGTACAATATCCACAAATCAATTAACATTATACATCACCTAAACAAATTGAAAGACAAAAACCACAAAATCATATCAATTGATGCAGAAAAAGCATTTGACAAAATCCAACACTTTTTCTTGATAAAAACTCTCAGCAAAGTGGGAATAGAGGGATCATACCTCAACATAATAAAAGCTTTATATGACAAACCTATAGCCAACATCATACTCAATGGGCAAAAACTAAAACCATTTCCCCCAAGAACAGGAACAAGACAGGGATACCCACATTCACCACTCCTGTTCAACATAGTACTAGAAGTGCTAGCCATAGAGATCAGACAAGAAGAAGAAATAAATGGCATCCAAATTGGAAAAGAATAAGTAAAACTGTCATTATTTGCAGATGACATGATATTGTACATGGAAAACTCTAAACATTTCATGAAAAAACTACTAGACTTAATAAGTGAATTTGGCAACATAGCAGGATACAAAATTAACACCCAGAAATCTATGGCTTTTTTATACACTAATAATAAACTCACAGAAAGAGAAACTAAAAATACCCAATATCATTTACAATTGCAATAAAAAATTAAGACACCTAGGAATAAACTTAACTAAGGAGGTAAAAAACCTGTACTCATAAAACTACAGGACGTTGAAAAAAGAGATAGAGGAAGACATAAACAAATGGAAGAATATACCATGTTCATGGATTGTTAGAATCAGCATCATTAAAATATCCATACTACACAAAGCAATCTATAGATTCAATGCAATCTCCATTAAAATACCAAAGTCATATTTCACAGACCTAGAACAAAATCTCCAAAAATTTATATGAAATAAAAAAATACCCTGAAGAGCCACAGCAATCCTGAAAAAGAAGAACAAAGTTGGAGGGATCACAATACCAGATATCAAGCTATATTGCAAAGCCATTGTTCTCAAGACTGCCTGGTACTGGTATAAGAATAGACATATAGACCAATGGAACAGACCCAAGCCATTATGCTCAATTAATATTTGACAAAGGAGGCAAGAGCATACAATGAAGTCAAGACAGTCTCTTCAATAAGTGGTGCTAGGAAATTTGGTCAGATACATGCAAAAAAAAAAAAAAAAAGAAAGAAAGAAAAAGAAAATAGACCACGAACTTACACCATACACAAAAATAAACTCAAAATGGATAAAGGACTTAAATGTAAGATGGAAAAACCATAAAAATCTTAGAGGAATCCATAGGCAGCAAAATATCAGACATATGTCCTAGCAATATCTTTACTGATATAGCTCCTAGGGCAATGGAAACTAAAGAGAAAATAAACAAAGGGGGCTACATCAAAATAAAAAGCTTCTGCACAGCAAAAGAAACCATCACCAAAACAACAAGAAAGCCCACTGCATGGGAGAACATATTTGCCAATGTTATCTCCGATAAGGGTTTAACCTCCAACATTTACAGGGAACTCATACAACTTAACAAAAGGAAGATAAACAATCCAATCAAAAAATGGGCAAGGGGCTAAATAGACACTTTGCAAAAGAGGACCTACAGAAGGCCAAGAGACATAAGAAAACATGCTCAAAATCACTAATCATCCGAGAGATGCAAATCAAAACGACAATGAGGTACTATCTCATGCCTGTCAGAATGACTATCATCAACACGTCAATAAGTGACAAATGCTGGCAAGGATGTGGAGAAAAGGGAACCCTCGTGCACTGCTGGTGGGAATGCAGACTGGTGCTGCCACTGTGAAGAACAGTATGGAGTTTCCTCAAAAAATTAAAAATGGAACTCCAATTTGACCCAATAAACCCAGTTCTAGGAATATATTCCAAGAAAACAGAAACACCAATCAAAAAGGAATACACAATGGAATACTACGCTGCTATAAAAAAGAAGGAACTCTTACCATTTGCAATAGCATGGATGGACCTGTAGAGCATTATGCTAAGTGAAATAAGCCAATTGGAGAAAGATAAATATCACATGATCTCACGCATTTGTGGAATATAATGAACAACATAAACTGATGAACAAAAATAAAGCCAGAGTCTTAGAAGCATTGAACAGACTGTCCAACCTAAGATGGAAGACGGAGGGGGGGACCCCACGGGGGTGAAAGATCAACCAAAGGACTTGTATGCATGCATATGAGCAAAACCAATGGACACTGACAGTAGGGGGGTGAGAGCTTGGAGCAGCCAGGGAGCGGTCAATGGGGGGGAAAGGAGACTTATGTAATACTTTAAACAATAAAGAACTTAAATTTAAAAAAAATTTAGAATTACATATGTGGCCCACATTTATTTATTTGTTTGTTTGTTTGTTTATTTACTAGCGGCCCAGTGCACAAAATTTGTGCATGGGGTGGGGGAAGGGGTCCCCCTCAGCCGAGCCTGCACCCTCTCCAATCCAGGACCCTTCAGGGGATGTCCAACTACCAGTTTAGGCCTGATAGATCGGGCCTAAACCAGTAGTTGGACATCCCTCTCACAATCTGGGACCATTGGCTCCTAACTGCTCACCTCCTGCCTGCCTGATCACACCTAACTCCCCCCTCCCCCACTGCTGGCCTGGTCACCCCCAACTGCCCCCCCTGCAGGTGTAGTAACCCCCAACTCCCACCCCCGTTGGCCTGGTAGCACCCAACTGCCCCCCAACCCCGCCAACCTGGTCGCCCCTTAGTGCCCCCCCATTAGCCTGGTCACCCCTTACTGCACTCCCTGCTGGCCTGGTCACCCCTAACTAACCCCCCTGCTGGCCTAGTTGCCCCATGCAGCCTGCTGCTTGGTCATTTGGTCACCCCTCACTAACCCCCCTGCGGGCCTAGTTGCCCCATGCAGCCTGCTGCTTGGTCATTTGGTCACCCCTCACTAACCTCCCTGCGAGCCTGGTCACCCCACGCAGCCTGTTCGGTCATCTGTTTGGTTGTTTCAGATGCGATGGTCGCTTAGCCTTTATATATATATATATAGATTTATTTATTTATTTCATGTAAGACACATTCTGGTGTTATTATACCCAGTATACATCCCAAGAATGGCACCATCATTCCTGTTCTACGTCACTCTCATATCTTCTTTTGATTGTCTAAGATTTTGCTCTTTGTTCTTGAAGGACTAAATAAACATGTTTTGAAAATAACAGAAAGGAACTTGGTCAAATTCAGGTGACCTGGAGTATGGTTCTTACGATTACACTGAGATGACCTGAGCTCTCCTGTTCTGTTAAAAAAAGAAAAGAGCCCTAGCCAGTTTGTCTCAGTGGATAGAGTGTCAGCCTGCAGACTGAAGGGTCCCAGTTTCAATTCCTGTCAAGGGCACATGCCTGGGTTGTGGGCTCAACCCCAGTAGGGGGCGTGCAGGAGGCAATCAATAATTCTCTCTCATCATTGATATCTCCGTCTCCCTTCCTCTCTGAATCAATAAAAAATATATATTTTAAAAATATTTTTAAAAAGAAAAAGAACTGGAACAGGTCACCAGGAGCCTCCTGCAGTCCTGACTCCTTGGTGTCTTCATGTCTGGAACTGGAAAAATCCTGTAACTTTGATACTGGAAGACTCTCTCCTGCCCCACAATCTCCAAGAATGACTCAGCTTTGAAGACTATGAGGTAGAATATGAATTAAAATCACCCCTACAATTGGTTATCAATTAAGATGGGGGCAATGTTTTTTACAAAGGAAGCCTGGCAATCTGAGAAAGAAGGCATTCTGTCTCCAGACTGTGTTCAACTCCTGGCTGCAACATGGGCTCCTGCTGGAATTGGCAACTGCCAACCTGCCCTGCACATCCAGACTTGCCAGCCCCATAGTCCAGACACCTGACTCTACTTCCCTGTAGCCCCCACCAATACAGCTGGGAGAGTTTATGCAGAAACGGGCCAGTATCTGCTTCTCTTCTAAAATAGGTTTGCTGATCCTCAAACAATCCTGATATGTATTTTCTAATGTACATACTAATGCTAATTTAATTTTGTGTTATATAACACAATAGGGGCTCGGTGCACAAATTTCGTGCATGGGGGGTGAGTCCCTCAGCCCGACCTGCACCCTCTCCAATCTGGGAGCCCTCAAGAGATGTCCTACTGACAGCTTAGGCCTGATCCCAGTGGTTCTATGCTTTCTGCAGACCTGCTTGCTTGATGCTACCGCAGGCCCTGGTGTCTGCTCTCTGCCAGGGACTGCTTGCCTCTCGTTGCCACGGCCAGGGGCAAGCAGGGCCCTGCTGTCTGTTCGCTTGCTGTGGGCATCCTGCCCTACCCTGGCCACTTGTCACCTTGCATGCGTACACGCTGCCCACAGGCCTGCCATCTTTGTCGGGTTAATTTGCATACTCACTCCTGATTGGCTGTAGGCATCACAGAGGTATGGTCAATTTACATATTTGTCTATTATTAGCATAGATTATTATGCATTAAATTCACAATTGAGCAGCACAAACAAAACTCTGGGATTAGGAAACTAAGAAAGCCCAAGACTTGTTCACTGTGCCCGCACACACTGAGCACTTCCAGTGACTAAGTTTGCCAATTAATCATATATCTTGCTCATTACAAGAAAACTGTTCTGTTGTCTCTGTGATACAACCATAACCCAGAGATTTGTGTGCTCTCAGACACATCTAACAAGATGTGAGCTCTGTACACACAAATGGTAGATGGACAGCATTCCTTACTGGTTGGCTTTCACCAACCTCCACCTCCATGCTTTCTTTTCATGTCTCATACCCAGCAACTTTTAAAGGTTTTCAGAAACAAATTGGTAACTCCTTCAAAGTGAAATACAGAGTAAAGAAACCCACCTGCATCCTGGAAATGTTCTCTTGATGGCACAGAATAGTTTAGTGAGTTTCTAATTCAGTTAACAATATGCTTAAACCAAGTAATATGCACATGAAAATTATTAAAGTTTTGTTTACATGGGACTCTGATATTTGCCATAAAAAATCCTATAATTAAAATTTGACTTTAAAAAATAGAGGGGTTTTTGCCTTTCAAAATAAGTTTCAAGAAACCTTTGATAGAATCAGCTGGTTAATTTTTGGCCTCTTTAGCTAACAGGCACATTTGAAATCACACGCTATAAATCAGTTTCAGTTGAGATATTAAAATCAGATTATAACAGAAAAGTTTTGTAAATATTTGTCTCCAAATGAGTTTAAGAATAAATATATATTAAGTAATTCATCCATATTTAGCAGATATTAATAAGACAAAGCATAGCTTTAAATTCTCTTATCATTTAATACAAAGGTAGAAATAGGAAACTGGGCCTCATTAGCTTGTTTATTTAGGGCTCGGTAATACCTTATTAAAATTTGAAGTTTAAAATTGAAATTATCAGTCAAATGTCAGCAGAAATATTTATTCTGTAAATGAAGCTTCACTTAATAGAACTTTAATGTGAAGTGTGTTGCATTTCCTCTTCCTCCCCCAGGAGAAAGGAAAGGGGAGAGTGGGCAAGTCTGGCGTGAATGTGAAGGTAGGATTCTCTTCTAGATCTGTGCTTACACTGGAGGTCAGCAACCTTCCAGAAATGAAGTCAAATCTTCATTCACTCACTGTAAATCACCATTTTCGTGTGACTGAAGAACCACAGAATTTTAGGTCAGAAAGTGACCTTACTAATTACCTAGTTTGCTGTATTTTTACAGGTAAAGGGAGTGAGGTTAGTGAGTTCCAGACACATGGCTGGTCTGGCAACTATACTGACATAGGCCTGAACTCAGGACACTGAGCTGATGAATAAAACTTAGGCCCCAAGAGATTCGGAGAAATGTGGTGCTCTGGCTCAGAATTGTGAATTATTTTGTGGGCTTATAATGTTGGAAGTAATAGGAGAAGAGAGGAGTCATTGTAGGCTTAGAAAACCATTGTTCCTGGAGGAATGACAGGGATGAGCAAGCTAAAATGTGTGCCAACTACTTACGGAAGCCAGTTTAAAGGTTTGATGGCCTCTTCTTTCTTAATCTCCTCTCCATGTGCGCCTGGGGCCTGGACACATGCTTCATTTCTTCCCAAATTCCAGTGAAAACTTTCAGAGAGAAGGCTGCTCCAATTTATAATTAATCCAGCTCTTTACTTGGTTCATTCTTTAAAATAGGAATTACATTAGTAACAGCCTCACAGGTTTTTATATGCATTAGGTAAAATGTGCATATGGGTTTGTTCATAAGCAAAAGATATTTGTCCCAAACTGTGTTATTATAATCCTATATAATAAAGAGGTAATATACAAATTGACCCTCTTGTCCTCACACAATGGCCACCCCCAAGTCATCACAAGTTGGCTGCCCCCACATTGTCACAAGTTGGCCGGCAGGGGAGAGCAGTTGGGGTGACTAGGCCTGCAGGGGAGGGCAGATGGGGGCAACCGGGCTGGCAGGGGAGAGGTTAGGGAAAATCAGGCAGGCAGGCAGGCAAGTGAGTGGTTAGGAGGTAAAGGGAGTGAGGTTAGTGAGGTCCAGACATATGGCTGGTCTTGCAGCTATACTGACATAGGCCTGAACTCAGGACACTGAGCTGATGACATCCCCCAAGGGGTCCCAGATTAGAGAAGGTGCAGGCTAGGCTGAGGAACACCCCCCCCCCCCCCAGTGAACAAATTTCATTCACCGGGCCTCTAGTTAAAAGTAGTGGAACTAAAGTGGGGAGGCAATGTCCAGACATGTAGCTGCCAATTCCAGGGTCTTCCCCTCTCACTGCAACTCTTCTAGGTTTCACCATCTCCCGAGGCTGAGTCCAAGAGAGCCAGTGTCTGTGTCTCAGCACCCTGGGTCAAGTCCTGAGGAACCTTCATCCTGCCCTTCTGGCTACCAGCTACTTCTCGGCAGGTGACAACCCCCAACTGGCGTAGTTCTGTGCTTGTTACACGGTTGAGTTCAATAAATGTCACCTATCCTTATTGTTGTTGGTCACCATGATTGTAAGTCACATCCACCTCAATCTCACTCACTCACAACCACCTGTGGGTTTGTTACTGACAAACAAATGGAGGTTCACAAAAGTTAAGAAATCTGACCCAAGATTTGGATGTTGGATTCATCTTTGGCCATTATCAATTCTCCCACCATCACCAGGCCCCACACCTGGTCTATCAACACACAAGGAATGTTGGGAAGGGCTCCAAAGGCTTCTCTTTGCTGAACATGCAGGTGACTCTGGAGAAATCAAAATTAGCTATGATGCTCAGATTGATGCTGGGTCATCATGAAGCCAAATGATTGATTGATCATTTGTTTTAGGATGGAAGTTGTCTCTAAGACTTCAAATAACCACTTGGGATTTCATTAATAAAATCCACTTAATTCCAGTATTTTCAGTACCACATGACTAGCATGACTTTTGTGCAAGACTTTAAAATACAACAAAAACTGACCTCTGACTCTAGTCCAATTCAGATTCATAAAATATATACTTATTCTAGAACAGGAAATGTTCCGCTCTAGCCCTAGGATGCATTGAGAGCCTCCCACTCCATAAGGTTCAGCAGACATAGTTCATTAGGGAGGCATTAACAGGGAGAGCCTCAGGGTTCCCTTTTCTCCACATTCTAACCAACACTTGTTGTTTGTTGACTTATTGATTATAGCCATTCTGACAGGTGTGAGAGGATATCTCATTGTGGTTTTAATTTGCATTTCTCTGATGATTAGTGATATTAAGCATCTTTTCATATTTCTATTGGTCATCTGTAGGTCTTAAGTCTATTGCCTAGTTTTTAATTAAGCTTGTTTTTTGGTGTTGAGTTTTACAAGCTCTTAATAAATTTTGAATATTAACCCCTTATCAGATACATCATTGGCAAATATGTTCTCCCTTTTAGTGGATTGTCCTTTCATTCTGTTGATGACTTCCTTTGCTGGGCAAAAACTTTTTAGTTTAAAGTAGGCTCGTTTGTTTATTTTTTCCCTTGCCTGAGGAGATATATCAGAAAACAATATTGCTACAAGAAATATCTGAGATTTTACTGCCTTTGTTTTTTTCTGAGATTTTTTATTGTTTTAAGTTTGGCATTTAAGTCTTTAATCCATTTTGAGTTTATTCTTGTATATGGTTAAGAAAGTGATCTACTTTCATTTTTTGCGTGTATCTGTCCAATATCCCCAACACCATTTATTGAATACACCATCTTTATCCCACTGTATATTCTTGCCTCCTTTGTCAAATATTAATTGGCTGTAAAGGTCTGGGTGTATTTCTGGGCTCTCTATGTAGTTCCGTTGATCTAAATGTCTGTTTTATGCCAGTACCAGGCTGTTCTGATTACAGTGGCTTTGTAGTATAGTTTGATATCAGGTAGCATGATTCCTTCAACTTTGTTCTTCTTTCTTAAGATTGCTGTGGCTACATGGGCTCTTTTTTGGTTCCATATAAATTTTTCAAAACTTTGTTCTAGTTCTGCAATAAAAGCCATTGGTGTCTTACTAGGAATTGAATTGAGTCTATAAATTACTTTGGGTAGTATGGACATTTTATTGATGTTCATTCTTCCTACCCATTAGCACAGTATATGCTTCCATTTATTTGTATCTTTTTCAATTTCTAATAATTTTCTAAATATAGGTCTTTTACATCCTTGGTTAAATTTATTTATAAGTATTTTAGTCCTTTTTTATGTAATTGTAAATGGGATTATTTTCTTAGTTTCCCTTTCAGGTAGTCAATTATCCTATACTAGAGGCCCAGTGCATGAAATTCGTGCACGGGGGTGCGGGGAAAGAGTGTCCCTCAGCCCTCTCTTGGCCTGCAAAGATGCCAGCATCCCTCACCCCGGCCTCTAGCCAGAGGTTCCTCCCCTCCTTCTGCACAGCCTCTGGGAAGATGCTTGTCCTGGGGGCTCCTCAGGGTCCTGGCCCACGACGCCCTGCAGTTCGGGTACTCGGGGGCTTGGGCTTTCAGGTCTGGCTTCCTCACCTGGCATGGTGAGCATCAGCTGCCATGGTAGCCTTGCCTTAGGAGTCACCCCCTTGGACCATACTACTTGTGAGTGTGTGTGTGTGGGGGGTGACCTTGGTGGCAGTAATTTGATGTCTGTAGCATGCCCGCTGACACCCACCACTGCGGCGCCACACTGGTCCCATCTGGACTGCTGGCAGGGGGCTTCCAGTCTGCGACTGGGGCTGATGGGCTGCGATGGGGGCTGCAGGTGGAGGACCCCGGCACCCATAGGGCTGTCAGCATCAGGAACTGGAAAGATCCATTTTTCTGGTTCCTCCCCTGCCACGCGGATGCTGAGCTCTGGGCCCCAAAGGCCCATTCACTCCCACTGCACGGCCGGCCAGGGCAGGGACATGGGCACATGGCGCCGGAGGCCCCTTCTGTGCCACAGCACAGCCATGGCGCAGACGCTGAACTCACGCCGCCGCTGGCAACGTGAGCTCAGCGTCCCACCAGCCCCATTTGGTCCCCGCTCAGCAGCGTGGCAGCCGATCATGTCGGTGGGAGATGCAGGGGGCGGGGACTTGCGAGTCCCTGCCGCCCGCGCCTCCCGCCGGCCCAATCGGCCACCCCGGCCACCCTGAGTCCCACCCCCCGCTCCTCCCGCCGGCTCAATCGTGGGCATAGTGGAGTGATGGTTAATTTGCATATTACCCTTTTATTATGTAGGGAAATAAAAGCCTAATATGCTAAGTGTCTGGTCGTCTGGTCGGCCATTCAACCAATCGAAGTGTAATATGTTAGTGATATGCTAAGGCTGCTCAACTGCTCACTATGATGTGCACTGACCACCAGGGGGCAGATGCTCCAACCAGTAGGTTAGCTTGCTGCTGGGGTCTGGCCCATCGGGACTGAGTGAGCCCTGGAGCCCTCCCGCAGTCCCTCCTCGACTGGCCAACCTCCCACGTCCCTCCCCAGCCCCGATCATGCAACAGTGGGGTCGCTTGGCCTGGCCTGCACCCTCTTGCAATCCGGGACCCCTTAGGGGATGTCAGAGAGCCAATTTCGGCCCAATGGCAGAACGACCAGTTGCTATGATGTGAACTGACCACCAGGGGGAAGACACTCAACACAGGAGATGCTCCTTGGTGGTCAAAGTGCTCCCACAGGAAGAATGCTGCTCAGCCAGAAGCCGGCCTCACAGCTGGCAAGGGCAGCGGCAGTGGTTGAAGCCTCTCCTGCCTCCATGGCAGTCGGACATCTCCCAAGGGCTTCCAGACTGCGAGAGGGCACCGGGCTGAGAGACCCTACCTCCCAAGTGCACAAAATTTTGTACACTGGGCCACTAGTTGGTGTATAAAAATGCAACTGAGCCCTAGCAAATTTGGCTCAGTGGATAGAGTATCAGCCTGCAGACTGAAGGGTCCTAGGTTCGATTCCAGTCAAGGGCACATGCCCAATGTGCAGACTTGATCCCCAGTAGGGGGATGTGCAGGAAGCAGCTGATCAACCAGCCAATCAGGAGTGGGTATGCAAATTAACCCAACCAAGATGGCAGTTAATTTGCATATCCAGGCGCAGAGTGAAGACTGAAGACAGTGTAGAAGGAAGCCAAGTGCTGCAAAAGGGAGCGAAGCTGCAGAGAAGCAAGTGGGGTAGCTGAGATGGGAGGAAAACAGAAGGGGCGGCAGAGAAAGGAAGGAAGCAGGAGGGGTGGCAGAGATGGCCACAGGAAGCCCTATTCTTGCAGGAATCTTCCTGCAACGGGCCTCTAGTCTACAATAATGAAAGGGTAATATGCTAATTAGATCAGATGTCATTCTAGACGTCCTTCCTGATGAAGCCAGGCTGGAGGGGAGCCAGTGCCAGCAGCCGGGGGGAGGAAGGCCTACACTTGCACAAATTTTCATGCATTGGGCCTCTAGTGTTGAATGAGAATGGTGAAAGCAAACAACCCTTCTTGTTCCTGATCTTAAGGGAAACACTTGTGGTTTTGCCCAGTGAGTATAATGTTGGCTGTGGGTTTGTCATACATGGCCTTCATGACATTGAGGCATGTTTCCTCTATCCCCACTTTGCTGAGAATTGTTATCATAAATGGGTGCTGGATTTTATAAAATGCTTTTCTGCATCTATTGAGATGATCGTGTGGTCTTTATCCTGCATTTTGTCTATGTGTGTTATCACATTTATTGATTTGTGGATAGGATATTGTACTAACCTTGCATCCTTGGAATAAATCCCACTCGATCATGGTGCATGATCTTTTTTTCATGTATTGCTGAATCCAGTTTACTAATATTTTTGAGCATTTTATTATCTATATTCATCAGAGATATTGGCCAATAATTTTCTTTCTTTGTATTGTATCTGGTTTTAGAATCTGGATAATGCTGGCTTTGTAACATGAGTTTGGGAGACTTTCTTTCTCTTGAATTTTTTTGAATAGTTTGAGAAGGATAGGTTTAGTTCTTCGAATGTTTGGTAAAATTATCCTGTGAAGCCATCTGGTCCAGGACTTTTGTGTGTTGAAAAATTTTTGATTACTGCTTCAACTTCAGTTTTATTCATTGTAATCTGTCTATTCAGATTTTCTTATTCTTCCTGATTCAGTTTTGAAATTTATATGTTTCTAGGAATGTATCCATTTTTTCAGATTATCCAATTTGTTGGCATATAGTTGTTTGTAATATTTTCTCAAATACTTTGTATTTCTGTGGTATCAGTTGTTATTTCTCCTCTTTCATTGCTGAGTTTATTAATTTGAGTCCTCTCTCTTTTCTTAATGAGTCTAAATAAAGGTTTGACAATCTTGTTTATCTTTTCAAATAAGCAGCTCAAGGTTTCATTGATAGTTTATTTTTTATCAGATTCCTTTTTAAAATTTCCTTTCTTCTACTCACTTTGGGTCTTGTTTGTTCTCTTTCAAGTTCCTTAAAGTATAAGTTAGATTGCTTATTTGAGGTTTTTCTTGTCTGTTGAGGTAGGTCTGTAATGCTATGAATTTCCCTCTTAGAACTGCTTTCACTATGTCCCATAGGTTTTGGGTTGTTGTGTTCTCATTTTCATTTGTTTCAAGGTATCTTCTAATTTATTTCTTAATCTTCTTGTTAACCCATTCAGTGTTTAGTAACATGTTATTTAATCTCCATGTCTTGGTGTGTTTTTCAGTTTTTTCTTGTGACTGATTTCTAGTTTCATGGCATTATGTTCAGAAAAGATGCTTGATCTGATTTCAATCTTCTTATTGAGATTTGCTTTGTATCCCAACATGTGGTCTATCCTAGATAATATTCCATGTGCATTTGAAAAGAATGGATATTTTTATGAAAATTTAACTATATTAATAGGGAATCATTCATTTTTCTTCAATTTGTCTCAGGCTCAAGCACCCCTGTCATTTATCCCAGGCTGGCTTTACACATTTCATTATCTGCCTGGCTTCTTACATACTAGTATTTGAAATTGCAATGACTGATTAATTCTAATCCAAATCTTTTATTTTACACACGAGAAAGCAGAAACCAAGAAAAGTAAAGTAACCAGAGATTACAGAAAAATAAATACTCGTATGCTGGGCTTCTGTCTTTTAGTATAGACCTCTTTCCGTTGTTTGAACACAAATAATGCTGTTTGAATCACCCTGGGAAGAAATGGCCACTGGGAGGATCATTCTCTCTGCATCCCTGCGCTTCCCTGTGGCTTAGTCCTTTACTACAACATCAGCTCTAGCAGGTGGGCCAGTGACAGGACACCTACCCTGCAGTTGAATTCCAGCATGATCGCTGAAGGCATCTCCATGCTTGACTGTCTAAACCTCCCCTCCGTATGGGGGACCTAGAGAAGCTACATGCCTATTTTTTGGAAGTTTGTATCAGTACTTGTTTTTTATTACACAGATTAAGAAACCAGCATTATATTCTCAACTCTCTATTATCCCATATCACATTAATGTGATATAATTTTAGTCTACTGGATTGCCATAACAAAACAAACAAAAAAATGAGAGACGTTAGGGCATGACAGCACCTGTCAGAGTGTTGCAAATACTTATTTGAAATATTGGATTAAACCAGTTTCATGTGACATTAGTGGTGGCAACTGGCCCCTGTAGAGTAAGCTCATTCACTTGCACTATGTAAATGAAAGTGTCCCATGCAGGCTGTTATGAAAGCAAATGTCTCCGCACAGAGTTATGGAATAAAAAATTCTGGGCTGGAGAGGAGCTTAGAGACCACTGAGGACCATGCTTCTGTGTTCCTCTTGGAGGGCTTGCTGTCTTCTCAGTTTCCGGCGTTGGGCTCATGAGCCACCTTGTCAGGAACACTTGCTAAGCTTCACTGACCATAATGGTGAACATCAGTAGTACTTTGATTTTTTTTCAATAGGGTTTTACAAATATCACAGCCTAAATGTAATCTACCTGCATGTGCATTCCTTGTTTCTTTGATTGTAGACTCAGTGAAAGAGTAGAAATAGTCCTGCCCTCTTCTCTTCACCATGGCATCCATCATCAGGCTTCCCAAAAGCATGGGCTCACTGACTGATGATCTAGTGCAAGCCTGTTTTGTTGTGGGGTTTTTTAACAGATGAGAAGACTAGTCAACATAAAAGATTATTCAGTGGGAAAAATTATTTAGTCACATTCTTCTAAGCAAACATGTCTTTATTATACAGACTAACAATCTCGCCTGTGATTTATAAAGATACTAAAGGCATGGTGCACGAAATTCATGCACAGGTGGGGTCCCTAGGCCTGGCCAGCGATCAGGGCCAATCTCTGGGGCAACCAGTGGGGCGATCAGCCCCCCCCCCCCCCGCTGGCACCTGCCTTGGCTGGCCTGGGGCCTGCAGGCTGAGGGCAGCTCCTGCATTGAGCATCTGCTGCCTGGTGGTCAGTGCACGTCATAGTGACCAGTTGTTCCACTGGTTGTTCCGCTGTTCGGTCTATTTGCATATTAGGCTTTTATTATATAGAATATGCAGACCCTAAAGTAAGAATTTAAGATTAGGCCTTCAAACATAAAATTGGGATATAAAGTTATCAATTTGGAAGTTTGCATTTCATAGCAATCCTATACAATAAAAGGCTAATATGCAAATCAACCGAACAGTGGAATGACTGGTCACTATGATGCACACTGACCACCAGGGGGCAGACGCTCCATGCAGGAGCTGCCTCCTGGTCAGTGCGCTCCCACAGGGGGAGCACTGCTCAGCCAGAAGCCGGGCTGATGGCTGGCAAGTGCAGCGGCAGTGGCAGCAGCACTAAGCCATCAGTTGGACATCCATCCACTGAGGGCTTCTGGACTATGAGAGGGTGCAGGCCAGGCTGAGGAACACCCCCCCCCCCCCCCGCAAGTATATGAATGTCATGCACCGGGCCTCTAGTTATAAAATAAAACAATAAAGTTCCACAAAAATAGACATTGAAAGTTTTATTACAGTTGCTTGAAACTCTTGATAAATTTGTAAATAATTAGCATATTTACAAAATTGGGCCTTCCCATCCACCCTACCCTACTCTCAGGATACATCATGTACAAAACTGAATAAAAATGGTGACAGGAAAACTCTTGTCATTTTCTGATCTCAAGGAGAAAGCTTGCACATTTCACCCTAAATATTGTGTTGCTGTAGGCTTTTTAAAGATCTTTTTCAAGTTAAGAAAGTTTTATTCTTTTGCCAGTTTGCTGAATTTTTCTAAAATTATGAATGCACATCAAATTTTATTTTTAAACTAGATGCACGAAATTCATGCAAGAGTAGGCCTTCCTTCCCCCTGCTGCCAGCACTGGCTTCCCTCTGGCACCCGGTACCAGGGCTTCCCTCTGGCCCTGTCTTTGTCCTGAAGGACATCCAGAATGACGATTGGTCTAATTAGCATATTAGACCATAAATAAGACATCCAGAATGACGTTTGGTCTAATTAGCATATTAGACCATCTATGCAAATGGTCATGTGATTTTTCTCCTTTATCCTGTTCATCTGATACATTACATTGATGAATTTTCAGATGTTAAGTCAACTTCACAGTCCTGGAATATACCTAACTTGTCATAATGAATTATCTTTTTTATAATTTGCAGGGTTAGATTTGATTTAGAAGTTTTATATCTATGTTCATGAATATGAAGGACCTGAATTTTCATTTCTCATAGTGTCCTTACCAAGTTTTGATAACTAGGTTACACTGGCATCTTAAAATTAGTTCTGAAATATTCTCTTTTCTCCCTATTATATGTAAAAACTTATAAAATATTGGTAATATTTATTCTTTAGATGTTTAGTAAAACCCATTCTTAGGCCATTTGGATCTAGAGTTTTATTTGTGGAAAGGTCTGCAATTATTTTTCACTTTTTTTAAAAGTAAAAGGATTATTACGTTTTTATAGTTCTGCTTTAGTCATTTTGGTAATTTGTATTTTCCTACAAATGTAATCATTTCATAAAATTTTTCAAATTTGGCTTTTTAGATTCTGCTATGATATTTTAAGAACCATAAGGTTTTTACTGATATTTTGAGAACTGTAAGATTTTAACAGTGCATTTCTGTTATTATTACTGTCTCCCCAGTTTGTTCTAAATCTGTTTCAAAGTTATAAACCCTTTTAAATTAATTATTAATACTATTTCAATTCATTATCCTATTTTTGTTTTTGCTTATTATTTTCAGATTTTTCTTTCTTCAATTTGAGCTTAATTTGTTATTCTCTTTTAAATCTTTGATTTGAACATTTAGTCATTTATTTTATCTCCTTCTCTAACATAGGTGTGTGTTGCTATAAATTTTTTATGCATGGCTTTCCTTGTATTCCATGAGTTTGATATATATGGTAATTTTGTTACTCATTACCTAACATTAATTGTGATTCCTTTGCTTTGATACATAGATTATTCAGACTGTTTTGTTTCATTTTGTTTTGTTTTTACTTCCAAACTTATGAGGGAGGACTTTGGGGTGTTTTGTTGTTGTCATTATTACTTTCTAGGTTATTTGAATTATGGACAATGCATTAAATTCCTGAGACTTGCAGTGAAAAACTCTATTACCTCCCTCCTATGATCCTCTTTGCAGTAGAGTTGACACTCTTGTAACACTGATTCAGTTGTAAGCCATAAACCTGAGTTGTCCAAACAGATGTAAGTGGAAGTGACAAGAGATAGTTCTGAGCTCTCCCTTTCATCTGTCAAAAGACAGGGCCCCAGGCAGAGGCAGCTCTGCCAGCCTGAGTCACAGGAAGCCCTGGAGAAGAGTCAGAGGCCTTCTCAATGGTATCCCGGGTTGTTTGTGACTACGGTATCATCTAGATTGGTAAGCAGAGGCGAGGATAGCCCTCTATGACCTCTCACTAATGGAATCCATGCCTCTGTAATGCCTTACCTTGAGAATTTAAGGACTTGTTTCCACAGAAATGAGATGTAACAAATGCAATAGAAGGTCACTTCGGAGATTAGGTTACAAAAAGACCTTGGCTTCTCTTGTGGACCCTTCTCCCACCCCTGGTTCTCTCTGTCTCTGTGTCTCCCTTTCTATCATTAGCAGTTGTGGTTATCATGACAACACCCAGGCAGTCTACGCAGAGATCCACACGGCAAGACACCGAGGCCTGCGAGCAGCTGCAGGTATGAGCTTGGAAGCCGATCTGAGCCAGGCACAGAAGTGAGTTAGGAAGTGGATTCTTTAGCTTTAGTTGAGACGAGATGATTGCAGCTCCAGAAGATAGCTTGATTGCAGCCTCCTGAGATTCCCTGAGCCAGAAACATCACGCTTACCCACTCCTAGAGGCCTGACCCTCAGAAAATATAAAATAATAAATGTTACTAAGCTTTGGGGTGATAGGCTATGTAGCAATAGGTAAATAACACATATTTTGGTACCTGGAAATGGGGTGCTTCCATAAAAAATACTTTAAATGTGGGAGTAGTGTTTGAACCAGACAGTTGGCAAAAGCTGGAAGGATTTCTAGGAACATGTTAAAAAGCATAAATTTCCTTGAGCAGACTGTTAGTAGCACTCTAGATTTTGAGGACACTCTGAGTGAGGACTTACAAGGAAATGACAAGCATATTTTTGGAAACTGGAGGAAGGGGTTTCCTGGTTACATAGTGATGGAAAGGTTTGCAACATTATCACCTGCAGTAATGTGAAAGTACCATGTATGTCAAATGAACTGAGGAGATTTCCAAGCAAGTTGTTGATATCAAATTCTTTGTGTTGCTTATAGTGAAATGCAAAAGGAGAGATAAATTGTGAGAAGGACTGTTAATCACAAAGAATCCAGGAATTTCTGGGTTTGAAAACCCTTACACCCTCAAGATGACATATGATGCAACAATTAAGAAATGGCTTCCAAACAATGGTCAAACCCAGGGCACTGTCAACAAATGATGGTCTAAAGATGAAGCTGTAGGTGGGATCATAAAACCTTTCTTAAGACCTCAGGAAGATCAGGTTGGTGTCCACAGTACTGTTTATTCCACAAAAAAGCCCTTTAAAAAGAGTAAGCGTGCACCTCACAGATCCTCTCAACTGAACAGGACCTCTAAGAAAGCTTACGCAGCGATGGGCAACCTTTTGAGCTCGGTGTGTCAAACTTCGCCAAAAAACTGAGCATAACTCGGGTAGTGTGTCACTTTGAGGAAAAAACATTATTTCACAAATGTTTCATCCTCAGGAGCAGCAAATGTTTCATCCTCGGCATGCGGCCGCCTCAGTGGCCGCGTGTCATCAGAAATGGCTACACGTGTCAGTGCTGACACGCATGTCATAGGTTCGCCATCACTGGCTTAAGGTTTCATTTCAAAGGGATATGGAGGTGTGACTTTTGTTTAATATGGTGAACCACAGTGAAATTCTAAAGTGGTCCACAAAGTTTTTTGAGAGAATTATGTTAGGATTTGGCTGAAAGAGTCAGAGACAGGACAAAATGAAAAGAGGCATTTGGAACCCTCCCCCCTCTACTGGCAGGAAGCTAAGAAAACCACTCAGATGCAAACAAAGTGCTACAGTTCAAAAAAGAAAGATAATTTGAGGATGGGATAAAGATTCATGGATGATTTTTCCCATATCTTGAGACCTAATCGAAGAACTTCCAATATTTTCCAAACTAAATTTCAAATTTGCTATGGACCAGTGACTTCTTTATGGCCATAATTTTCTCTATTTTTAAACAAGAATGTCTATAGCAATTACCCTATGTCTGTCTCACCATTGTACATTGGGTATGTTGGAGAAGAGATAACTTTTCTCGGTTTCACAGATTCATAGATAGAGAGGAGCTCTACTTGAGAAGTTATACTTCATTCATATCTGGACCTGATCCAAATAATGACATTCTGAATTTTGAGCCAATGTATTAATGGAAGGGGACTTTTGTGGGTCTTGAGAAGATGTAGATGTATTGTTGTTATTGTTGTTTTTTAGGTTAGAGGGTCAAGAATCACTTGGGGCCAGAGGGAAGGTTGCATTAGGCAACCTATATGATGGGTACAGAACCTATATATGCTCTCTATCCTGGCCTCCACATAGTTAGAAAAAATATAATTTCAAAACTTTAGATGCAAAGATTACAATACACAATATTCCATTCTGGTAGGACATATACTACTTGTCCTAAAGTTTTCAACTTTAAAAATAATTTAATAGCTCTACCTTATATATTATTGTAGTTTTGCTGAGCCTATGACTTATTTCTGTTTTATATGGCATTCATAATAAAAGGAGAGACAAAGTCATAAGTGTAGAATCTGGTCAAAAATAATCTATACTTATGCTATTCAAAGAGTGGTCTGAAGATAGCCTGGTCTGCTAGTTGTTCTAGTTCATGAGGACAAGAAGTTGAAAGCAAGTATTAGAAAACCTATACAGCAATTTGGCACTTCCATGACATCCAAGAGGTGGCCAGTGGCCTCCTATGCTTGAATAGGGTTTCGACTTATCTGGGAGTTGCTGAGTTCACGTGTGACACAGTGCATGCTAGCCTGGCACAGTCTAGTGTAAGACAGGAGTCCATGAACCACTGGCGATTTTTAAAATGTGTCTTCCACAGCAAATAACTCAAAAAGCACTAATCATTTACTAGTGTCAGTCTATGTGCTACTCCATATACTAGCTTTACTCTCTGATTGAGTCACCCTAGCAATGGCTGCACCATGGACTGGTCACTCCTGCTGTGAACCTATACAGCTAGGATCCTATGCATGCTGCCAGTTGCCACACCTGCCCTCTGGCAAGTTAATATCCACGGAGCCTGGTTTGTCCAGTGGCTACTTGACAGAAACGTGACACACCCCAGAAGTTGGGAAGCCATCCCTTGGGGTAGCACTAATAAATTGTACATGAGAGATGAGAGAGAACCAATAGATGCATTCTTCTGCCTCTCTCTCCTCAGGCGGTAGCTGAGCTTGTTAGGACGTGAGGACCAGCTCGGAAGCTCAATAGTACACACCCACATCTCTGGTTTGCCCTCCTTCCCTGCTTCCCGTTTCTTTTTTCTGTCCCACCAGCTTCCTGGAGCTGCACGCCCCAGTAATCTATTAGCATCTAGCACTGGCCCAGGCTATGTTTCTGGAGAACTTGGGTCAAGACAAATATTATGCAACACTAACCCACGAAATGCTTTAGACCAGTGGGTCTCAAAGTGTGGGCCCCAGAGCAGCAGCATTTGTGACATTGTTAGAAATGCAAATATTTGGGTCCCACTAATAAGAACTAATAAGTTAGAAACTCGGGATGGAACCCAGCAATCTGATTAACATGCCTTACATGTGCGTTTCCTGCATGCAAGTTTGAGAACCACTGCTGTAAACCAGAAATTAGACCTGGAAACAGCTTTTCTATTTTAAAGTGTAACAGGATGCTGAAAGCTTAGCTCAAGGATGGATTATTTCTTAGGCGATATTCATAACGTTAACTTAACAATATTATAATGTTATATGATCTAGTAGCTAAAATATAACATTTGTATCATAGTACCAGATCAACTGAAAACAATAATTCTGTATATTAGATTTGTGATGACTTCTATTTTTCAAACACCTGCTTTCTTTTATTTTCTTTCTGTGTTACTTAGACCCACACAGAAATAAGTCGGCCCTCCAAACCAATGCTGCAGCTTACTCAGATCCTCCTCCTGTGGAGTCGTTTATTTTGCCTCTCACTGCACCCCTCCTTCCTGCTCTACCCTCTGAGAGCTGTTTAAAGGGATCACAGCACATTGGAACTAACGTTTAGAGGTTTGCAGCACTCCTAGTTGCCCACAGAGCCTGTGGGCTGTTGACAACATCAAGGTTTGCAGCCGCTGCTCTGCTCAGTACCCCGGGTGCAGGTGGAGTCACCTGGGGAGCTTGAAAGGCATATTCATGCAGGGCCCCCACCTAGAGAAACTGATTTATTTGGTCCAGGGTTGGGACCTAGGCATTGTATATTTCCAAAGCCCCGAGGGGTTATTCTAATGTTTAGCTAGGGTTGAGAAACACTTTGAGGACAACTCTAGCTCACAATATGCTTGCTTTTTGCTCCTTGACCCCAAGAGCCCCAGGCAAACACACTGACTATTTCACATGTTTCCGCCTCTCAAAGGTAATTTAAAAGGACAGTCACCGCTACCAAGACCTCACAACAATCTTGGGGTTCTAGTAAAGTGACATTCTGAACGTTGAAGCCAAAGGACAGATCAGAGTCCATTAAACCTTACTCTCAAACTGCACTTCCAACGGATACAGGACTCTGGCGTTGGTTAAAATGCTTAGCAACCTTCTGATGAACGGCTGTTGCCTCTTGTATTCCCTGCTCCATGATGGAGTCAGAGCAAACGTGTCTCCTGTGAGCTTAGCCCAAGAGCTGCTGCTGGTGCTCTCCAAGGTCCATGGCAGCTGGGAGGGGCCTCACAGGAACCCGGCTCCACGCAGCTGCTGGGGCATCTGGGGGCGGAGGCCAGCTCCCAGGGAGGCTGGGAGGCACAGGGACACCCGTGCCACCACCCCAGCCTTCAGCTTTCCCGTGTGGATCGGTTTGTGTGAAATTTTTGTTTGATCCTCACCTTCTGTTCCCGTAGTGAAAACCCATTATCTCTAACAGCTGTGTGTCAGGAAAAGACATAGATTCTGTGTAACAGCAGAGGAATGCTATACTTTTTTTCCAGGTAGCCCTAGGCACTGCCATTTTATCTCACCCTCCTCATTTATGATGTGAAGCTGGAAGCTTCCTGCAGAACGAAGAGCGGTACTTTAGGGTAGGGAACTTTTGAAAGAAGGAATTAAATCTCTGCAACACAGAAGGAAGATATAATGATATATAACTTTTTGAAAAACAGTCTGGGCAAAAGAATAGTAGAAATTTAATAATAAAATATTATTTGCATCTTATCATTTCTAGATGAATTCACAAAGTGAAGAAAAACCTGGAAGGTGATGTATACTGCTTGTGTGAGTCTTGAAATTGATTTCAGAAGCATCAGCGCTCACTACAAAAGAACTTGACCATTTAATCAGGGCGGCTCAAATCCAGGTATACTTAGGATCAACTGGAAATTGCAGTGTAGAAATGAGAATCATCCAGCAGCAGTCTAAACAGGGGGTGGGAGCGTCTATGGAAAACCATACCACAGCTTTTCTCAGCTAACCATAACATTTCTTAACTTTGGTTTTTCACTGGACACAAACGAATCATCTCTAAGGATTTTACCTGTTTAGCTGAGGAATGCATTTTTACTGAAAGTCTCTAACTATGAGCTTTTAAATCTGCACTTATATGTATTCCTCAACTTCTCTTTAAGGCCTGCTTAAGTACAGATGAATTTGGCATTTAACTTATATCAAAAAGCCTCATTAAGATTCTGAATGTATATAAACATCTTATCTTGTTAATACTTTGGCTCCCTGGCTCTGCGGTTGGCAGAGTTCTCGAGGCACTAGCTCATTAGCTCCTCACATCTTCCTGTTTTCTTCTCATCACTGGGGTATCAGCAAATAAAGAAGTTCAAACTCAATATGTGACAGAACCGTATGATTAATTTTTTTACTCTAAGAAATGTTCTAAGTGATTTTATACAAATCATATTGGCTTAACATCCAATAATTTATTAGAAGAGAACAAGAGCTTTATAGCCATGATTATGGGTTTTGGATGTTGAACAGGGTGTTTTTCTTCCTCCGCCGTCTCTTCTTTACAGTGACCTGGGTCTGGATTTAAATGTGCTTGTCAGTAATTTCCCTAAAAGCAGTTTAAATGCTCTAGCTACTCCACTCAACATTGTTAGGGAAATGCATTGCTCCGGTGAGCTGACCTCCTCAGCAGGAGGCTCGGATGCACAATGGCTGCGTGGCCGGGATGCGGACAGAAACCAGAGTCGCAGGAAGAGTCAGAGACTCCTCAGAATTACGCTTACTTGCCTTGGCTGAAGGTTTGGTTTTAAATTATAAGAAAACAAATTCTCCAGGTAAAATTGTTCTTACCCAATGGCATCTAACAAATAAATGGCAGGTTTCCGCTTTAGAGCTTGAGTGCACACATAGTGAATCACTTCTCCTCAGTTACTAATTTTACAACAGTTCACACTGCTCTGCAACTCTACTGCCAGCCTCTCCCTCAGGGTGACCTTTCAAACCTACAATGTTTATGTTGATTTTAGAGAGGAAGGGGGAGGGATAGAGAAACATTGATCAGATGCTTCCTGCATGCCCTTACTGGGGATTGAGCCTGAAACCCGGGCATGTGCCCTGACCAGGAATTGAACCAGTGACCTCTTGGTTCATGGGTTGATGCTCAACTACGGAGCCACACGAGCGTGGCTGGTCATTCCAATTTAAAAATGTCCTGAAATTCACCCAACTCTAACCCTGAAGACCTAGTGTACCTGAGGTTGCCTCTTGTGTGTTCACATTAATTGACAGCACAACTATTTGACAGGTACACCAATTAGATTAACTCGCTGCATCTTCATCATATCAATTATGAACAGTTGTTCACATTCCAGAGGTGAATAAACTGAGGGCAAGTAATTTGGTGCCAGAGCCGTAACACAGAATGAACTTCCAGGTCACCACTGTCATCCCTTGGGCTGTGCCTGTCACCCTTTTGGCCTCTAATGGGGAAGCAATTTTGGAAAGTTCCAGCTGACCCATCTAGGAGTTACCTAATGAGAACTTCTTTGTTCCCTGAAACTGTCTTTGAAGGCTCTACAGCAGCGGTCACCTAAGACCATCGGAAAACACAGATATTTACTTTACGGTTCATAACAGTAGCAAAATTACAGTTATGAAGTAGCAACGAAAATAATGTTATGGTTGGGGGTCACCACAACCTGAGGAACTGTATTAAAGGGTCACGGCGTTAGGAAGGTTGAGAACCACTGCTCTGGACATTGAGAGGACTCCAGAAAGAGGGACTGTGCAAGGTGAGCGACCAGCTGGCCTGATGCGGCTCATTCTGCCTGTGCAGGCGTGGCTGTGGCTGGCGGCACAGGGAAACGCTGAGAACTCCGTTACCATGTGGAGACTCACTAAAGAGGAAGCTATTGGGCCTAACACTGCCACAGGTGGTCTTTCCTGAGAGTTAGTTATTAAAATAAAAACCACTGGGGTGTTCTTGCTGGTGATCAGAACTTAATCAAGTCGCAGATCCATCAGCAGCCACATACCAATGGCACTGGAGGGTTCGGTCATCCAGATCCAGGCGATGAATCTTTGGGGCAAATAATCCTTTTCTCCCAGCCATGCGCTTGCTTTCTTTCTCCCTCCCTCCCTTCCTCCCTCCTTCCTTCCTTCCTCCCTCCCTTCCTCTCTCCCTCCCTCCCTCCCTTCCTCCCTCCTTCTCCCTCCCTCCCTTCCTCCCTCCCTCCCTTCCTCCCTCCCTTCCTTCCTTCCTTCCTTCCTTCCTTCCTTCCTTTCTCTCTCTCTTTGTTTCTTCCTTCCTTTCTCTCTCTCTTTCTTCCTTTCCCCTTTTTTAAAACTTTCTTTCCTCTTGTAGAACAGGACAACATGTCAATAAATGATTGTAAACGATGGAGTAGAAGGCTGTCATCTAATTTACTGGAAAACTGGTTCCTAAAATATACCATTCCAGGGACAGATTTCACTATTGTGAGCACTTATACAGGTGCTCTTATCTATAGTAATTTTGTTGTTCTTATAAGAACAGTTGCTATAAACATAAAACCCGTGCAACTTTGGAAAAGTTACTTAACTCGCCTGTGCCTCGGCTCCTGCCACTGCAGGTGGGATGATAGGAGCGCCTGCCTGCCTGGTTGTTGCGAGGGAAAGTGAGAAGCTCCTGGAACACGAACAGCACTGATGTGTGTGCTCTGTGCACTAACACCGGTAACCACTGCACACAGCGCACCGCGGCCCGAGCGCCCGCCGGCGGCTGGCAGGGCAGGCACAGCAGCGGGAGGCAGCCCGGCCTTCGGGGGCACAGTCTCTGACTGCCACGTCCCCCTCCCCCCCCCCCCCTCGCTCCTCTGCTCACAGAGCATCAGCCTCCGCTGTGGCCGGGGCTGCAGTTTCCCCCCAGGAGGAGCCGCTGTCCTCCATCTGCGCGGGGCACCTGCAGGGCCGTCTCTGGGTTCTCGGGAAGAGAAGCAAGGACCCTCGGAGCAACAGCCTAAGGGGGACAAGGTTTTCAGTGCCTGGACCTGAGTTAGTGCCAGAGGAATGGGGAGCCCTGTGCGCAGCATCCTCTGAGCCCCCCACCCCGTCCCCCTGCAAGACCACAGGACGGCCTGAAGTGTCCGCAGAAGGCAAGGCGGCTGCGCCGAAGGCAGCGCACGGAAGCCTGGCTCCAAGGCCAGACTGGCCCCAGCTGGAGGGACCATCCACCTCCCAGTCAGGATGGCCTGGATGCAATTAGCCCTGGGCCGGCTCTGGAATTTGTATGCAAATGTTTCCATAATGCAACCTTAGCCATTTTCCATAGCCATCATTCTGTGTGTGTGTGTGTGTGTTTTTTTAAGGAAAAAAAAAAAAGAAGAAGAAAACACCTCATGCAAGGATAGAAATATCTGAGACGAGGTGGCCTCTGCTGACCACCAGGTCACCATAGAGGTTCCTGGTCACAAACCACTACTCATTAATCATCCTGACAGCAGCAATTACAAAGCAGACATTCTAGAAAGGAAACTTTGCATTTCCCTCTACATGTGAACCGATGAGGGAATGGATAATTGGAAGCATTTTTGGAAAAACAAATACTATACTCCTGAATTCCCTTTAATTATAACTATAAGCAGGTATGTACTTCCTCCATTCATTCAATCAATATTTATGAGACATGGTGCAGTGGGGGTAAGTTCGGGAATAGGCGTAGAAAGAAAGATTTAAGCAGTAAGCATTTAACAGTAAAACATTACTAAAACGAATTCAGGAAGTGTTCTCTGCTTGCAAGCGGGTTGTAACTTTGGGAAGATGTACTAAGTTCAAGTGAGAAAATCAGTGGCACTAGGGACCGGGTGTGACGGCCGTTCGGTGAGTGCTCGGAGCAGCTCGGAGGAGGAGTGGCATTGACACGGAAGCCCTCTCAGGACGGGGCAGGCCATCCGGGCTCTGAGATGCTGGGGTAACAACGAGGAGAGGAAACCCCATATAGAAAAGGTTGGCATTTGTTAGGAGAATCACCTGGTTTTAAAGAAGAAATTTCTCATGGAATTGTGAGAAATAACATGAATTGGGTATTTAAACTATATCTTAAACAGACTAAATCTCCAATATTTTATCAGATATCTGTCATTTGCTGACAAAAGAGATTGACTGGGTGACGAATAAGAAGAGAAGAAAGACTATCTTATGATGGGGTAGCCCTGAGCAGCGAAGGCTTGGGATGGGCAAAGCTGGCTCTGTCTGGGACTCTCAGCAACAAGAGTTCTTAAGGGGAGGGTTATCACTCATGGGACTCTGTTTCCATGACTCCAAATCGTAATGTCCACTTCGTATTTCAGATTATTTGGAAATAGCATCTGTCTGCATACATTGGATCAGACGCCTGCCCTCAACTATGGCCAAGGGACAGTGCCGGTGGCCCTTCCGTTCACCAGGACCGTCTCTAAGGAAGGGGCATGCTTGGGATCCAGGCAGCCACGAGAGGTGTCTATTGTAAGTAAGTGTCAGCTGGCAGGCGCTTTGCTGTGTGGTGGCCTCACCTGGCTATGAGGTTAAGTCTGTTCTCTCTGAAGTGGAGATGAGGAAGACTGCCGCAGGGAAGGGCAAACTTAACATGTGGCTTTAAGAGGAGCATTCGATCAGGGAAGTGCACTTCGCATTTAAAGGCAGAACTGACTTGAGGTCAGAAATCTATGTGATGATTCCTAACAGAATCCCGAGTGTATGCTAAAGCCATGTCATTCTGCATTCTCACCCCCACTATTGATGATGGGACCTGCGTGGGCCCTGGAATTGGTGTGTAGGGAAAGCCCCACGCATACGCGGCCGCCGAGGCAGGACACCAGACTCATAATCCTGCCAACAGGCGACGGGACAGCAGGGGCCGACAAAGGGACTGGTGCACATTGGAGGGTGACAGGGACCTATTTGGATTAGATGATGACAAAGGAGAATTTGAGATGACCCCAACAATTCAAGGCTCAGGGAGAGGGGACAGCACCACCTAATGGAATAAAGAAAGCAAAAAGTGGCCCTGAGCTACAGTGATCTGGTTTTGCTTTTGAGTCCTCGCAGGAGCAGAGATGGTCCGTGGGCTTTGGAGCTGCATCAGGTAAGCGGGTTGTCGTCCCAGAGGTTATAATTTACACATGGCCAATAATGTATGAATAGACTCTATTCAGGGTGAAATTAAAGTATTGAGATGATAATGAAGTCTAACTGGAGTTTCAGTGACTCATCTAGATTCGGATTTCACTAACCACTCAAGGTGCTTTCATGACGATGCCTTTATTTAACAGTCACAGTTACCTTGTCATGGGACTGAGCTGCAAAGCTCTAGATTATGTAAATTACCTAAAGTAACATACACGTGGGGGTGGAGACGTGAGGCTCTCCAGCCAGCTTTGTGGATTCCATGACATCCTTACCTCCTCAGTTAAAAAACGAACAAAAGTGCCTATCCAAACAGTCAGAAAATAGGACAAAAAATGGATATTGCTATTGACACTGTGAAATGTAGACATCCAGCTTCTTAATGTCTGTGTGGATAATAGTTCTGCTTCTTAAACCTTGAAAATCCAAGTGAACTAGAGTTCAAAGGCAACAGTCACAGCACTGGAGTCAGCGGAGTGTTTTGTTCAATTCCTCCAAGTCACTGCTGCGTAGCCTGTGCACACTCTCAGCTCAATATTTTATTTGGGGCTCACTCACTAAACACAGCTTTTTCTTCTTTCCGTTTTCATAATTCCACAGTGACCCCTGCTGGGAAGGAAGGACGGCTCAGCCCGGGTCCCGCAGGACAGCGCCGCCTGGCGGCGGAGAGCGCGAGGCGCGGGCCCGCGCTGGCTGCGGGCTCCGTGCGGCTGCGGGAGTGGAGGGAATCCGGGGAGCGGAGGGAATCCGGGGAGCGGAGCTCTCCCGGGACCTTCAGGGCGCAGACTCGGGCTCCCCTCCATCCAGGTCCCAACGCAGCACGGCCTCCCTGGCGAGGCGACACCTGCCCGTTCTCGTCGCTCTGTGTTCTAGCGCCCTTTCCGCCGCGGCCTGTAGCCTCTGGCTCACACACACACACACACACACACACACGTACACACACACACACACACACACACACACACACTCACACACACATGTACACACACACACACACGCACACACACACATGTACACACACACACACACGTACACACACACACACGTACACACACACGTACACACGTACACACACACACACACACACACACACACACACACGCCCACGCCCACGCCGAGGGCTTCCCGCGGGCGCTGCGTGCTCAGCCCCAAGGCGCGCCTGAGAGCCGGCCGCGCAGACCCAGAGGCCCGCCCCGCGGAGGTGCCCGCGGGTCTGCAGACGCGGCGGCTGCAGCTCCCGAGGCAGGGGCAGGGCGGTGACGTCCGGGACGAACGTGTGGCTGTGGGAGGTGGTGGCGCCGCCGAAGTAACGGAGCGGAGGCCGGGCCCGGTGCGGAGCGAGCGGCGGGGCTGGAACCGGTGCGCAAACTGAAGGGCCCCGCCTGACCTCGGAGCGCCGCTGGACCCCGCTCCCGGGGAGCTTTGCTGGCTGTGGAGACCTGGGTTACACTGTCTGCCCAGTGCGCGCTGCTTTTTAATCCCCTTCCTTCGCTTTTGCGGGTCACCCTCAGCTGTTTCAGCCTCTCCCCGCTGTCTGTGCCCAACATCATTCTTGACCCAGAAACATCCCTTTATTTATTTGGTTTCTGCCCCACTGCAGGTGGCCGGGCCTTGGGACCAGGACGGGAACACGTTGTTAAATCCGGGGGAGCGAGATGAGATCACAGACTAATTTCTCCCCGGACAGTGCGCCGTGTGCACTGAGGCCCCACCAGCAGGAAATGCCGCGTCTTTACCTGGTGACGTCACACTTAGGCACACCTTCCCCCAAAGTCGTCCACGGACACAACTCTATCGCAGGCCACCCCTGCACCCCCAACGCCCCAGCCCGCCCGCCCCCACCACCCTTTGGGTGTTCCACAAACAGTGCCTTTGGGGGAGCCCCGGTTTCCGGGAACACGTGTCTTCAGAGGGATGAGCCCTCTAGTGGCCGCCGTGGCCGTTACAGCCTCCAGTTTCCAGTTTCCTCTTTCCTCCGCAGCGCGCGGAGCTGGTCTTCTCCTAGGAATTGACGGAAACCCATCCTTGTCACTTCCTCTGCCCAGAACAGCGCTGCTCCTCCTCTCCGCCCCCGGGACGCTTCCCCCTGCGGTTACAATGTGCGCCCTGCACACCCCCCGCCGCGGAGCCCCCGCCCGCACTCCCCGGCCGGCCTTCCTGCGCCGGGCTGACCCCGCCCGGCTGGGCGGCTCCCGCGGAGGGTCCCGCTCTCCGGACAGAAATGCAGTGCAAACGCGGTCCTCCCCGCAGCGGACTGGGTCGGGTCGGCAGGGACCGTGGCCGGTGTGTCCAGAACTGTAGCTGAGCACAGGGACTGCGTCTGGGTTTCCGGGGTTTGTGTTTCCAAAGCCCCACGGCCTGCCATGCCCATCACATCTGACACCCACATTCCGGCCCAAGGGCTCCCCACAAACTGAAAGGCAGCGTCTGACCGTCTGGGAAGTTAGACCTTCGCTGCCAACCCCGCGTGGCCGCGGCAGGTGCTCCCGGGGCCACTGCACGTGCTCCGTCCACGGAGGACCCACGGCCGCTGGAACACTCCGTGTTCTCTCCGGACCTGGTCAGGAGGAGAGGCCTGTGGCGGAGCCCCGTTTACACCTAAAACAGCGAAGTTTCCAGGCCGGAGGCAGCGTGCTGGGGACGGAAGTGCCTGGGCGGGGACCTGAGACCCACCGAGCACCTGCCCTGCCCAGCACGGCCCCTCCCGCTCCGTGACGCCACGTGGGGGCCACGAATAACGCCTGCCTGCTGCTTCCTGGGGCGAAATGCAGGATGTTTGTTACCTTGGAGAAGAGTGGGTCCTTAACCATCCTTGACTTCTCTTCTCTCTCTCTCTCTCTCTCTCTCTCTCCCCGCCCCCCCTCATTTTTCACACCCACAAGGCGTCTTAAATTCATCCTCCCGCCACCCCCCCTCTGCCAAGGCTTGGGTGAGGTCTCACGGTCCCAGCCTGAACAGCTGTGAGACCCTTATGGGCTCAAATTCCGTACAGCGGTTTCCGTAGGTCATTCTCCACAAGATCTCACTCTTTGGAATGTAATGAACAACATAAACTGATGAACAAAAATAGATCCAGAGACATAGATGCATCAAACCTCAGAGGCAAGGCAGGGGAGAGGGGAGGGTGTAAGAGATCAACCGAAGGACTTGTATGCATGCATATGAGCATAACCAGTGGACACACACAGTAGGAGGGTGGGGTGGGAGTGGGCAGGGAGAGGGGACACCTGCATGTCCCATACACCTCGTCCCCCACCCCTTGACACATAGCCGCCCCTATTATCAACATCTTACACCAGAATGGTACATATGTAATACTTTCAACAATAAAGAATTTAAAAAAACAAAACAAAAAACTTGGAAGCAACCAAGATGTCTTCAGTAGGTGAATAGATTTTAAAAAGGCAAAAACAGACAATGGAATATTATTATTCAGTGCTAAAGAGAAATGAACTAGCAATCCATGAAAAGATATGGGAGAAATTTAAATGCATATTACTCAATGAAAGAAGCCATCCTGGAAAGCTAAATACTGTGTGACTACAAGTACGTATATGACATTCTGAAAAAATTAAAACTATGGAGACAGTAAACAGATCCCTAGCTGCCAGGGGTTAAGCAGGAGGGAGGGATGAACAGGGGAGCACAGAAGAGTTTTAGGCAGTGAAACTACTTTGTATAGTTCAATAATGGTGGATTATACGTGTCATTATACGTTTATCCCGACCCACAGATTGTACAACACCGAGAGTGACCCTGGCCCTGGCTGATGTGCTCCCTTGGTTGGGTGTCTTCCCATGCACCAAAAGGTCACTGATTCAGTTCCCATTCAGGGCACATGCCCAGGTTGCCTGCTCAATCCCCAGTAGAAGGCATCCTGATCAATGTTTTTTTTTTTTTTCTCTCTCACTCCCTTCTTCTCTCTCTAAAATTAATAAAAACATTTTCTTAAAAAAAAAAAAAAGAATGAACCCTAATGTAGACTATGGATGCTGGGTGATGATTTATCAGTTGTAGCAAATGTACCGCTCTGCTGTAAGATGTTGATAATAGGGAAGGCTATGTGTCAGGGGGTGGGGACGAGGTATATGGGAAAGGAATTTTCCTTAATAATATTGCTGAGAACCTAAAAAATAAAGCTGCTCTAAAAAAATAAAGTCTATTAAAAACGTTAGCTGCGGTTATTTGTTATCTAAAATCCCTCTAGCTTTAGATTCTGGTGTTACATGTAGCCAATATGTATTTGTTGAGTGAAGCTAATGTTTCTGGAGCAGTTGTGTTATCTTGGCCTCCGGTAGCGAATGTGCAGAGAAGTCATCATTCTACTACTGCATTTAGCACCTCCATAGCACTTTCCCTGACTTTGCTTTTCCCTAAGCTGTTACATTTATTGAGACTTCTCCACCCCACCCCCCACAATTGCTTTGTGTGCAGCTGATTACTATTATTAACCTTAATTTCCAAAGGAGGAGACAAGCATGATGGGTCCTCATCTAGGAGGTGTTGTTTGGGCATAAATAACACCTCAGGTCAAACAGGTGAGGCACAATTTGCATCTTGACATTAAATTAGAAATAGACGCAGGAGAATGTTATTCCTGAAATAACAACCACCAAGTGGAAAAACCAGAGCGATTCACAAATGTTCCTGGATTTCATAGTAACGCAGGAATGAATTCAGAGTCCGAGCCACGTGCTTATGGAATGGACTGCTTTCCACCAGCAAGGCCCTGCGTCTCTGGGGAGTGGAGTGTCCGGGCAGTTCCTTGGCTCAGGATCAGAGGACCTGGACCCTCCAGTCGATGCTGCACTGCCACAGCCATATAACCTTGACACGTCCTTGAACCTTTCTAAAATTCTGTTCATCAGTTGTTTGTTTGTTTTGTTTTGTTTTGTTTTCAATTTGTGGGGTGGAAATAACACTTTCTGATTTTTCCACCTCCAGGGCTAAGGAGAGAAAAACATAAATGTAGCAGATGCAGATGAAAAGACAACTCCTATGGCTGCAACTAGATCAGTGCTTCTTTCTTCAGGCTACACATATGCAAAACTCACCAATGGAAAAACCTTCAGCCTTCCAGTAAGGGCCAAGGCCAAGTGGGGTCAGAGGTAGACTCACTGAAGGCTACAAAAGCTACAGAATTACCAGAGACTTATTAGACCTCTATATGATGGTCACAATCATAGAGCACAAAAATTGAAAAGGCAAGCCCAATCAATGAGTCCAAGGATTGAATACTTACTCAAAGCACATTCCTGCTGTTTAAATCATATTTCTACTAAACTAATTGTTAGCGTGAGGTTAGCTGTGATAGTTTGGTAACTCAGGCCCCATTCGCAGGTGGAATAAGTTGTATGTCACTGACTCAGCGGAGCCCACATTGATTAAGGTCGCCATCACCATTCGTGGGATGGCTCAGGTTCTGAGCCTCATGCTCTGATGCACTGAGAGGGGCGCACCATTCTTTCCCCAAACCCACAGGTCCAATCTGTCCAAACATCAGACAAAAACAAAATGAGGGCCACTTGACAGGTACTTGATCGGTGCTCTTAGTGTCAGCATCGTGAGGGGCCAGGAAAGAGGCAGGGAGCTCACGGGTGGGAGGAGGCCAGGGGGACATTGCAGTGTGGGCTCTTGCATCAGGTCGGGGAGCAGCGAAAGACTGTGTGACTCAGAGGCAGGCCTGTGCTTTTACCCAGTGGCCTTGCACCACCGTTAATTTCTTACAAGTCATGCTGTGGTCTCACGGGAGGTTAACTTTAGAGAAAGCAGGTGAGGGGATGTGCAGGAGTTTCCTATTTTATCTTTGCAACTGTTCTGTAAGTTTAGATTTCTTTCGAAATGAAACTTTAAAAAACAAAAGCATGGTGCTTGATTTCCCATTCCCTGTGCACAGCAACCCAGGGTGATGCTGGAGGCGGATTCGATGTGGCGGGGGAGGGAATAATAGCTGTGCTCCTTAAATGGAGGCAAAGGGTCAGATTTAACATGGCTGTTACTCCTACAAAACCTATATCCATATTGGTTTATACCAGAAATTAAACAATAACTGAGAATTGGTTTGAGGAGCCCCTGCCAGCAACTCTTTTATCCCTAATCCTCCCTCCTCCCTCCACCACTTGGGAAAGGCGGGCGCCTCCGTGAAATCATTGCTTGTTCCAATTTTTGTGTCAACCACTGCAAAGGCTCTCTCTCTCTCTCTCTCTCTCTTCTCTCTCTCTCTCTCTCTCTCTCACACACACACACACACACACACACACACACACACACACACACACATTGTTCTCATGAAGTATGCCATTAGGGGCTCAGAATAATAAACCGCTGTCATAATTAGGCTCTGGGATGGATCTCAAAGACGCGCAGACATGGGAGATGAGAAAGGCCCAGCAGGTCACGCCAGCCGTCTCCCTGCCAGCGCAATTGGGCAGATCTGCTCTCAGGCTATAAACACTTAAACTATTCAAAAAATGGCATTGTATAATTTACGGTAAAAAGTTTACCTTATTACTGGGCGATTCTTGAGGGCGGGAGGCGGGAAGTAAATCATGAGCAGCTTCCTAAAAACAAGTCCTCTCCTGTTTAGAATATCTTTTCCGAGGTGCAAATAGGTTATTTCCCATTCGGTGTGACAGCGAGCTTATTGTTATGCAAGAGTTGCCTCTCTGCATCTGATCTTTTAAAGTTTAGCACTGACCCCAGCTGTCCCTCACATGATACTATAAATGTGGTTTGCAATAGTTTCAACTTCTTTGGGCTTAGATTTGAGTGTTGGTCTTGAACACAGTTGTAGGGTATGATTCTGTCTTTGACTCAGACATCCAACCCCAAGTTTACATTCCCCAAGAGTGAGGCTAGAACAAACCCTGTAAGGCCTTCAGAGAACGATACTCAAGCCAAGGCACCTTGTCAAGCTGGGTGAGGCCCTTTCCATCAGAATTGTGAAATGTTGGTGATGTGCCAATGGACATATAAATGCAGTAAAAATGGCAGCTACAACTATAACAATAACAAAAGCCACAAGTGTTTTCACTGCAAAGAACTTGGAGGAAGTGTAAGGAGAATCATTGAAACGGAAGGGCTATCTCAGAGCCCAGAAATACATCCTTGGACTATGTTTTGATGATGTACAAAATGAAAACGTGGGCCAATGCAGGAAGTAGTCAGACCAAGTCCAGTGACATGCATGACGGCTGTGTCCTTCAAGGTCAGCTGTTCACCTGTCACTCTGCCATGCTGGGCATGGAGAGGCAGCACGGGAAAACAAAATGTCCATATTCTCCATTTCTCTTGATTTTTTTCTCCCTGGCATGCACATTTTACTTCTACGCAATACATAAAAAACGCAGGTCTGTGTACTATGGGGGAAAAGAGCATTGTAGCAAAATTGTGCCCAGCCTTTCTTTACAAGGACTCTATTACTTGAGCACATTGTGTCAGCAATAAGTCATGGCAGAAACTCACATTAAGGAGCATATCTTAGAACAAAAGTTCTGCCTTTGAAATTTTTCATCACACTTCTTTGAACATGACTGCGTGGAAAATGTATGCAGACAGGACTCTGTTTATAAATGGCCTGTGTTCCAAAATTTTGTCAGTTGGTTAAAACTGAAATGTACTTCCCCAGAGCTCCAGTGTTGTAAACAATGGCTTACTTTCCAGCATAGCTCACAACAGCCCAGCATGAGAGCTGGCATCTGCCTGGACCAGCTCCATACACAGAAGGCTAAGACCTGATGCTGAGAGCCACCAGTTCACATCCCGCCAGGCTAAAGGCCAGCGATCCAGATTCGAAGTCCTGAGTCTGTAGGGTGAGGATGGTCATTTGTATGAAATGGTTGTCAAATTTTGATTATTCATTAAGTCTGAGGATTATGATGTTGAAAATAAGAGGTAAAGGTTCAGATGTACGAAATTAACAACAGTAACAAGACATCTATGTCATTGTAACAACAAATGGGAGGGGATTAGAAATCAAGTATTCTGGGAGAGACTTAAACCCTTAGTCAGAACTGGGTGAATAGTAAATTCTCAATTGCTCCAGCTTTTTGGATTCCCCCAATGGTGTACAAGCAATGTGAACATACTTCGTTACTCTTCAGTTACCCTGCAGAGAATACGGACATTGGTCTGTTGGCCTGGAAGGAACTGTTCTGGTTTGGCTTTGGGGTGCCAAGCGTGTGGACAGCCTCAGTCCAGGTTACACGGGGAGGAGAGTGTTCCAACACAAGGCAAGGATGCTGGTTCCGGAGCTGGAGGCCAGGAGCCTCCAACGGCCACAGCAAAGCCTCTGGGTCTCATGACGCCACTGGCATTGACGGGACTCCCTTAGGCTCTCCCTGCGGGTGGCTTTCTGGCCCGCCGTAGAAATCTGCATGCGCCTTCTGACTGTTGGCTTCTGTCTCTCCTTTTCCCTAGCACCTTTGATATGTCCACAATGTAAATATTGGGAGGGCAACCATTGGGGAGAAGAGAGAATCAGGAATGAAGGAGGGAAAAGAACCTGACGGCCCAATTTTCCCCCTGGGCTCTAGAGGCCAGCGTCGTGAGTAGGTGGATAGACTGGATTGGCCGTCTGTGGGCCAGGTGCCGGGGCATGAACTAGGCACCTGCTTCCTGGAAAGTGCAGCAGGATCCAGCTCTGGGATGTTATTAGTACATTTCTTATAACGTACTTTTTGATAAAGTGTTTGAAATACTAAATAAATTCTTAATCCAGTCCTCTCAGCGTAAATTAACAACTCTGCCGGTGAGAACCATTAGCAACCCCTAAACTTCTCTGCTGCAGGTGAAGGACTCACTGGCCAATTGGTGTACATTAAAAGAGAAAGACAGAATCCAGTATATTTGCTAACTTATGCTCTGTTGCAACTCTTTAAAGGAATGACTTTTCTTTTTCTAAATGACCAGAATATTTGTTTAATATAAATTTTACAGGCTGCTTCAGTTTCTTTTACATCCTTAATTAAAGTAATCTTGCTCTGAGCCAAAACTTCACAGCAGCTTGACCCATTCACATCATTCAGTCATTCATTTAGCCAATGTTTATTGAGTCGCTACTGTGGGGACTCAGTCAAAGAGGGGTTATCAGCAGCATGCCCCTTACCTTGGCCATCACTCCTGAAACTTTGGCTGACAGGTCATCTCGTACCAGAACCAGTGGGGATATCAAAATCAAGACCAGTTTTCCTGTTAGCTTTTTTTTTTTCTTTTCAAAGATAACATGTGAAAACCTGGGAAGTGAACTGGCTACCTTGTTTTCCCAGCTCTCTAAATGATTCTTTTAATACTACAGATAAAAAATTAAGTAATATCGTTCCTAAGAGTATGACATATGTCAGCCATGAGGGAAAGTTGTGTCCTCACCACCACTTTCCTGTACCGACTAGCAATGCTCGTAGTTGACTCTATAGGGAACTCCATTACACATGACCTGAGACACATTTAACATCTCAGTCACTTGTAAGGTAGGAATTTGATTTCTCTTCTCTGGTTAACAGCTGCACAGAGTCACATTCCAAAACATTTTACTTCTCTGATCCTAAAACCAAAAGCCATGTTATCCAGTGTGTGAATTAGCCAGATCTCTTTGGCAGTTGCTTGCTTGTTTTCCATGAATATTCTGTGAAATATAAATATTGTGTGATAATGAAGGTGAGGCTTAAATCTGCTATCCTGATGCTCAACACTCAACAGCACTTCCCAACCTTGTCTGTGGCTTCTTAGGCGGAGGAAATGGTTTCTTTCAAGAAACAACCTTCTAAGATCAATGACACACAAAGTACTTCATTCGAAAAGAGGAGAGAAAAGCAAAGAAAAAGATCAGACTGGAGGGCCTTGAAACTAGAATTTCTGTTGTTGTTGTTGTTAATCCTCACCTGAGGATATTTTCCCATTGATTTTCAGAATGAGTGGAAGGGAGAGGGAGAGACACAGAGAGAGAGAAACAGACACATCGATTGGTTGCCTCCTGCACACATCCCGACCCGGGCCAGGGATTAAGCCCGCAACCAAGGCACATGCCCTTGGCCAGAATCGAACCCAAGACCCTTCAGTCAGTGGGCCAATGCTCCATCCACTGGGCCAAACCAGCCAGGCCGAAATTTATAAAAATTTCTGTAATTTTACTTTCATCTTAGTTATTTCCCAAGATCAGAAACGGGTAACAAAACAAATAATGCAGAACCCAGATTGAGGTTTCGAGTGCAGTATCTGGTATGTCTTTCAATTTTTCTTAAACAGGAAGCTGAGTGTTCCCATCCTCCCAGTGAATGGCCTTCTGACAGTCACTGGGACTTTCCTAGGGAGAAAGAAAACTAATGCCATCAGATATAAGCAAGACATCTCCTTCTGAGATACTTACCTCGGTAAGCAAGTCAGGGAGCACTTCACTTCATGGCAAGATGGAGCCTTCATAGGCAGTGCACCCTGACACGCTGAGTCTGCTGTCACTTTCTATCCTACTAACATTTTCCTCAGACCTATCTTTCAGCTGTGTTCACTCCCTGGAGTCTTCATATGCTTATTTATAAGTGATACTAGCGTTCCCGTTGCAGGAAAAATCCTGCAATAGGATTTCCTGCTGCACTCTACCCCGCCTCCATTCCTCCCTTGTCGCCCACCCGCCTTCTCCACCAGCCCGCCTGCTTTTCCCTTCGCCCCTGGCCCTGACTTCGCTCCTCCCTTCTCCTCCCCCCCGCACTTGCTTGCTTCTTCGAAGCTTTACTCCCTTCTGCAGCTCTTGGCTTCTTTCCACCACGTCTTGATATGCAAAGTAGCTGCCATCTTTGTTGGGGTAATTTGCATACTCATCCTGATTGGTTGGTGGGCATGGCTTGGCTGGTGGGCGTGGTTTAGGTGTAGCAAAGGTGCGGTCAATTTGCATATTTGTCAATTATTAGATTAGATATTTGACCTATGCAAGGTGATTTGCCAAACTTTCTATAACCCCAAGACCCAATATTGGAGCTAGGACATGGAAAATATACAATAGAATTTTTGTTTGTTTTTGTCAAATTTAATGTAATGAGAGCTTTCTACATTCTGAGTATTTTCCAATATATGACCTTCTTTAAAGCAAGGCAGGTCCCACTATCTCTCCATGCACACATTGGCATGCTCCATGAATCTGTTCTAGTCATGGTCCTTCCTCGCATCATTAACTGCTCTGGACAGAATCGTTTTCGAAACCCACAACTAGCTCTCATCTTTCCCAGTTTTACACATGTTTTCTCTGGACCTCACAATCTCTTCTACCCAGATCCATGACTCTTTTCTGTCCTTCAAGGACAATCTTCTTCTAGAAATTACACAACAAGCTTTCTCCACTTTCTTGCCTCTCATTAACTCCTCCAGTCAATCAAAGCTGACTTCTGTTCTCACCAACATGCCAAGACTTCTGTTGTCATTATCACAAATGACCTCCAAGCTTCCATAGCAAAGCTCTTCTTCCCTTCCCTGCCTTCGTCATCATCTCAGCAGAGTTGGTAAAGATCAAACTCAGAGGAAAGAGGCAGGAAGCTCACAGGTGGGAGGAGGCAGGGGGACATTGCGGTGTGGGCTCTTGCATCAGGTTGGGGAGCAGAGAAAGACTGTATGATTATCCTTAATTTCCAAAGGAGGGGACAGGCACAATGGGTCCTCATCTAGGAGGCGTTATTTGGGCGTAAATAACACCTCAGGTCAAACAGGTGAGGCACAATTCTCAAAACATTCTCATCTCTTCATATCACACTTCCCATCACTCCTTCTCTATTTTTGGTCTCTCTTCAGGCCAGATCTCTCAATTCGGGTGTTTCAGGGCAGAGAAAGTTACTCTCTAGCCATCCTTCATAGGAAGCTAGATGTTAATAAAGGAAGGGAGCCAAGGAACTCAGACATTAAGAAGCCTAAGAAACTTGAAGCTGAATCCAACATTGGGCCTGTTTCACTAGGAAGCTACAGCTTCACACATTCCCCAGGGAACTGGGGGGAGGGATCCTATATAATAAAAGCCTAATATGCTAAGTGTATGGTTGTCCAGTCGACTACTCAACCAATCAAAGTGTAATATGCTAATTATATGCTAAGGCCGCTCAACCACTTGCTATGATGTGCACTGACCACCAGAGGGCAGATGCTCCGACCAGTAGGTTAGCTTGTTGCTGGGGTCCAGCTGATCAGGACTGAGCGAGACTGGCCGGACACACCCTGGAGCCTTCCTGCAGTTCCTCCCCAGCTGGCCAACCTCCCACCAACAGCCAACCTCCCGCATCCCTCCCCAGCCCGATAATGCACCAGTGGGGTCCCTCGGCCTGGCTTGTGCCTTCTCACAATCTACACCCCTCACACCCCCCACCCTCCAACCCCCACCCCTTACATCCTCCACCCCCAGTGAACAAATTTCGTGCAGCGGGCCTCTAGTCCTATCTAATAAAATAGTAATATGCAAATTAACCATCACTCCATTGCACCCACAAGCCACGCCCACCAGACGATCAGGAGCGAGTATGCAAATTAACCCAACCAAGATGGCTGCAGCCACAGAGAGAACAGGAGTGAGGCTTGGGTTTCCCCGGCGATGGATGAAGCCAAGCTTTCCGCACACCCTGGCTGGCCCAGGCCTCCACTCCAGGCTACAAAATTTCAATTATAGAAGATAAATAAATCCCAACAGAAATGGCTGCTGCCACGGAGCGAGCAGAAGGCTTGGCTCCGCTCCAGGCTACAAAGTTTCAATTGTAGAAGATAAATAAACCCCAGATACCAGGGCTTTCGCTTAGGTTGCCAGGGGGCATGGCCGGCCTGCAAACCACCACAGGCTCCTCATTCAGGCCACCCACACACCAAGGGAGCCCTCACCCTGATCCGGGACACCTTCAGGGCAAACCAGCTGGCCCCCACTCATGCACCAGGCCTCTATCCTATCTAATGAAAGAGTAATATGCAGATTGACCATCACTCCAACACAGAAGATGGCTGCCCCCATGTGGTCAAAGATCCTGCCCCCATGTGGACACAAGATGGCCACCACAAGATGGCCAGCAGGGGAGGTCAGTTGGGAGGGACCAGGCCTGCAAGGGAGGGCAGTTGGGGGCAATCAAGCCTGCAGGGGAGGGCAGTTAGGGGTGACCAGGCCAGCAGAGGAGGGAAGTTGGGGGTGACCGGGCCTGCAGGGAAGGGCAGTTGCGGGGGGACCAGGCCTGCAGGGGAGGGCAGTTAGGGGTGACCAGGCCTGCAGGGGAGGGCAGTTAGGAGCAAACGGGCTGGCAGGGGAACAGTTAGGCATCAATCAGGCTGGCAGGGGAGTGGTTAGGGGGTGATCAGGCTGGCAGGCAGAAGCGGTTAGGGGCAATTAGGAAGGCAGGCAGGCGAGCAGTTGGGAGCCAGCAGTCTTGGATTGTGAGAGGAATGTCCAACTGCCCATTTAGGCCCAATCCCGGGATTGGGCTTAAACGGACAGTCAGACATGGGATTGGGCCTAAAAAGGCAGTTGGACATCCCTCGAGGGGTTCCAGATTGGAGAGGGTGCAGGCTGGGCTGAGGGACATCCCCCTCCCGTGCACAAATTTTGTGCACCGGGCCTCTAGTAGGACAATAAAAGGGAAAGTCCTCTGCTTGCGCATGCCCAGTAGAAGCAAAGAGGGCCACGGGAGGTGCTTCTTTTGGAAGCCTGCACAGGAGGAACTAGATGACACCCAGGAGGGGCAGAGCCAAGCCTGGGAACGGGTCAGATTGGATAAGGGACACAAAACCTAGGAAATGGATTGTTTGGGGGAATGCCCATCAGAGCCTGTGAAGGATTGGGAAGTTGATTGGTTGGTTAGAGAAAGTGCCGGACCTTCCTTTCCCAGCCTGGGGTGGCAGAACCAGGCCAGGCTGGGAGCCCTGGCGCCCTCCCCTGGCTCCCCGCAGTCCCTCCTCAGCAGGCCGCTGGCACGGAAGGAGCTGGCCAGGGGACAGGGGCTGTGTGGGACCGAGCCCATGACAGGTCGCTGGACGCTGGCCTCTCTGATGAAGACGGTGGGCACCGGGGTAAGGTGTTCGCCCAGCATCTGCAGTAAACCTCACCAGGAACCTCAGCCCGCTCCAGGATTCCCAAAATGCTTTCTCATGGCTCCATGAAAGCATTCCACTCCCTGCAAGCCCGATCTTCCTTCCCATGGCTGTAGATTTGGGGAGTCCGAAATGCGCCTCATCTCAGATTGCTCCTGGACATAGCCATTGTCTCCAGTGGTTGGACTTGGACATTTGATAGGCATTGCAGACCTGTCAGCACGTGAACCAGGCTCCTCCTCCCCAGCCTGTCCCTCCCCTGTCAGTCCTGTCTCCTTCGTCTGTCCTTTTGCTCAAGCCAGAAAGTCTGGGAGTGAGTTTTGATTTGTCTTTGTCTTCATCCCATATCCAATCCACCAGCAAGTTCCTTCAACTTTTTCCTTTAAAAAATACTATAATGGCACAAGGGCTCCAAATAATTGGCCTTTCTTACTTCTCCAGCTTCATCAGAAACCGCACCCCCCTCCCCCAATGTGCGGCCACACCAGCCTCCCTGCTGCTTCTGGGACATGTCCTCCCTTTCTCCGCTCAGGCCTTCTTGCCCACAGCCTCTCCTGAAGAGCTCTGACTGCCATTTCCACCCAGAGGGCCCCTGCATATCTGTTATGTGTCAGAATACTCAGAATTCTTTCCTGCAACTCAGAATTTTCTCCTTACTAAGGACTTACCTGACTATCCATCAATCATAGTTTTATCTGCCATTATGTCTCATTTATTTTACCTTAGCATATTTGTCCCCATTTATAAATTCAGTTCTCTTTTGTTTAGTTTTTTATTGTCCATATTCCTTCCTTGACCCTTAGCTTAAAGAATGAAAATACCATATCAGTCTTGTTTAGTAAAATATACCCAATATACACTGAGTGGCCAGATTATTATGACCACCCCCTCAGTACTTCGTTGGGCCACCTTTTGCCTTCAATACTGCGGCGATTCTTCTTGGCATTGACTCCCCGAGATGTTGAAAGGTGATGCGAGGAATCTGACACCATGCCTGATGAATAGCACTGTCCATTTCTATGAGATTTGATGGTTGTGGAGCCATCTGCCTGATGGCTCTTTTTACTTCGTCCCACAAATGCTCAATTGGATTGAGATCTGGTGATTGTGGGGGCCACCTAAGCAAGGTAAAGCCTCCCTCATGTTCTTGAAACCACTCCTGCACAATACGAGCACCGTAGCATGGCGCATTGTCTTGTTGGAAGAAGCCATCTCCATGGGGATACGCCATCCACATGATAGGATGAACTTGATCAGCAACTATACTTAGGTATGGTGTGCTATTCAGACATTGTTCCACATGAATTAAAGGGCCCAAATCATGCCAGGAAAACACGCCCCAAACCATAACACTGCCCCCTCCAGCTTGAAGGGTTGTACTCATGCATGTGGGGTGCATGCTTTCATGCTGCTTCCGCCAAATTCTCACTCTGCCATCTGCATGATGCAACTGGAAACGTGGTTCATCAAACCACATGACTTTTTTCCAGTGCTCGACTGTCCGATCCTTGTGTTCCTGTGCGGATTAGAAACGTTGTATCTTGGTAACTGCAGACAGCAAAGGTGTTCAAATAGGCCTTTGGCTTCCATATCCCATCCGATGCAGTGTACAGCTAATTTGCCTACAAACGTCAGGTGGTCATAATAATCTGGCCACTCAGTATATATGAATTCATGCACGGTGTGTGTGTGTGTCCCTCAGCCCAGCCTGCACCCTCTCCAATCTGGGACCCCTCTCACAATCCAGGACTGCTGGCTCCTAACCACTCGCCTGCCTGCCTACCTGATTTCCCCTAACCGCTTCTGCCTACCAGCCTGATCACCTCCTAACCACTCCCCTGCCAGCCTGATCTATGCCTAACTGCTCCCCTGCTGGCCCGATTGGCCCTAACTGCCCTCCCCTGTCAGCCTGATCACCCCTAACTGCCCTCCTATGCTGGCCTGGTCACCCCTAACTGTCCTCCCCTACAGGCCTGGTCGCCCCAAACTTCCCTCCCCTGCTGGCCCAGTCACCCCTAACTGCCCTCCCTTGCCAGCCTGGTTGCCCATAACTGCCCTCCCCTACCAGCCCAGTTCTCCCCAACTGCCCTCCCCTGCAGGCCTGGTCCCTCCCCACTGCCTTCCTCTGCAGGCCTGGTCACCCCCAACTGCCCTCCCCTGAAGGCCTGGCTGCTCCCAACTGCCCTCCCCTGCAGGCCTTGTCCCCTCCAACTGCTCTCCCCTGCAGGCCTGGGTGCCCCTAACTGCCCTCCCCTGCAAGCCTGGTCCCCTTCAACTGCCCTCCCCTATAGGCCTGGTCTCCCACAACTGCCCTCCCATGCAGACCTAGATTCCCCCCCAACAGTCCTCCCCTGCAGGCCTGGTCGCCCCTAACTGCCCTCCCCTGCCAGCCTGGTCAGTCCTAACTGCTCTCCTTTGCTGGCCTGGTCACCCCTAACTGCCCTCCCCTGCAAGCCTGGTCCCCCCCCACAACTGTCCTCCCCTGCAGGCCTGGTCACTTTTAACTGCTCTCCCCTGCTGGCCTGGTCACCCCTAACTGCCCTTCTCTGCAGGCATGATTGCCCCCAACTACCTCCTTATAGGCCTGGTCCCCTCCAACTGCCCTCCCCTGCAGGCCTTGTCCCCTCCAACTGCCCTCCCCTGCAGGCCTGGGTCCCCCCCAACTGCAATCCCTTGCAGGCCTGGTCCCTTCCAACTGCCCTCCCTTGCAAGCCTGGTCCCCCCCAACTGCCCTCCCCTATAGGCCTGCCCCCCGCAACTGCCCTCCCATAAAGGCCTAGGTTCCCCCCAACTGCCCTCCCCTGCCGGCCCGGTCACCCCTAACTGCCCTCCCCTGCTGGCCCGGTCACTCCTAACTGCCCACCCCTGCAGGCCTGGTCCCTCCCAACTGCCCTCCCCTGCTGGCCTGATCGCCCACAACTGCCCTCTCTTGCCAGCTATCTTGTGGTGGCCATCTTGTGTGCACATGGGGGCAGCCATCTTTGACCACATGGGGGCAGCCATGTTGTGTGCTGGAGTGATGGTCAATTTGCATATTATCTCTTTATTATATAGAATATATATGGCTAATATGAAAAGTGTCCCCTCAGCAGTTCGACTGGGAGACCAGGAATTCAATCGCTCACTATGACGTGCGCTGACCACCAGGGGGCAGCACGGAATGAAGGAAGGCCCCAGCTGGCAGCCAGCAACCAGGGAAGGAAGGCCCTGGCCAGCAGCCTGAAGGCTCTGATCAGCCTTGATTGTTGGCCAGGCCTAGAGACCCTATCTGTGCACAAATTTCATGCACCGGGCCTCTAGTATATCAATATTTCTTATAGTATCTTTGTATACAGTACACCAAAATATGAGGCAGTAAGCATTATTCTTTACATATCACTCTTTTAAAAGCTATGTTGTTTGAATACCTATTTTTTTAGATAGTTTTCAATGTCAATGCTATGTGCAAGCATCGGTGAATTTTTAAACAGTAGCAGGTTTTTTTAGGATGAATGGAGAAAGAAATGCTGAAAAAAAGAAAAAGAATTGCCATATAAAGGGAGAGCCATCTACATTTTCAGTGAATATGTCACAATAACCCTGGATTTCCAGAAGAATGACAATATTAACTTCATGCTGTGTGTACTTATGCCAGCGAGTCCTCCCCACCCTGAGTGATGTACATAACACTCAGGGGCAGTGCCAGACACAATTACTCTAGCCATGCTTATTTCATAAGCCAGTGTAGACTATCTCTGCCATTTGTGTGAACCAGAAAGATCATCATTATTTACAGAATTCAAAATCATTCTAATTTATTTATAGACTAGGGGCCCAGTGCACAAATTCATGCACCTTGAAGGGAACTGTGGGCCACAAGGCTGTGGTGGGCACAGGGGCGGGTCTCGGCCCATCCTCCATGCCCACACCCAGCCCCTCCCGCCACGGCCCCGGTCCCCTGTCTGCTGGCAGCCCCGCTCCAGCCGCCGCCACTCCCACCCGCTGACAGCGCAGAGCGATTGGGGCCAGCACCAGCAGCAGGTGCAAGTGGCAGCTGCTGCCCCAATCACCCCTCAGGAACAAGGGGAGGTGGAGAAGCCCTCAGGGGCAATCAGGGTCAGCAGCCGCCACTCACACCCACTGACAGTGCCAAGTGATCGGGACCACGCCAGGCGCCAGCAGCGGGTGTGATCAGGGCTGGCACTAGCAGCAGGTGCGAGCACCGGGCAGGACCGCAGCGGGACTGTGGCGTGTGGGAGCAAAGGCTCACCCTGATAACAGCAATCAGCACCCCACGTTGGTTTGGCACCCCTGCTCACCAGCTCCACCATCTCGCCATGGCCGACACCCGCCATGTTCCGTGCTCTGCCACCTGCTGCCAACGCCAGCCATGTTCCGCACGCACCCCCTGGTGGTCAGCACATGTCATAACGACCAGTTGTTTAGTTATTCAGTTGTTCCACCATTCAGTCTATTTGCATATTAGACTTTTATTATATAGGATATCTTTAGATAAATTACATGTATACATATGTATATACAAAATAGAATTATTAGATATATCATGTGATTTTTACATATAACAAAGTTCACCTGTCCAATTGCCCCTTCAATTTTTCACAGTCTTAGCTATACATTGGTGAGAAAATGGCCCTTCAAAGGCCAGAGTGGGACTCTTGGTAGTCCTTCTCCATGGTCATTTAAGACTTGTTCTCTATGGCTCCCAGCTGACAGACCGGTCCAGGCTGGTCTTAACGTTCCTGAAGACAGTTGCTAGCACTGGCCTTGGTTTGTTAGTTCAGAAACTCTAAGCTCTAACTGAACATTTTTCTCTTTCCTCTTTCCCTGTTATCCAAGTTAAATATCCCTTTGCTTAGTTTATGCTTCTTATAATATGTGTGATGTTAAACATTTCCCCACCCTCCTTGGTTTTTAACATATCTAATATATTGTCTTCCTAAGTTTTTGTTGGAATTTTTCTACCTACACTTGATCACTACTGAACAAATGTCTCAATATATTTAATTCCTTCAATCAACCAAAATTCAGTTTCTATTATCTCTTTTGTATGAGCCCCCAAATGGCTGATGGAGTCCCACCAAAGTCAAACTGGGGACCCATCTCCTTACCCATTAATATATTTCTTTCCATAGAATCCAAATAGTACTGGTCTTCCCCCACCATGCTACCCACCTGCATATGTATGTACAGCTTCCTTTTACCATCACCCACATCTGCCCAACCCTCTGAGTCTGAGTCTCTTTGTAAACATAGTGAGGTCACTGTCATGAACATATAAGTTGAGGTATGTGTTGAACTAAGTAAACCATCCTAGGTGAGTCAAACAGTAAAAGTGGCACTCAGGGAACATAGCTGTCTCACTGTCACCCAAGGGAAGTGGATTTTTTAAAATTTGCTTACCTAAAAAAAATAAAATTTGTTTATCTCAGATATATTCATTTCCATCATTTGCTTTATCTCTTTCTACCCAGATTTATAATTGTAACACACACCAACATTCACATTCACACACACGTGTTGATGATAGATGATAGACAGACAGATAGAGATAAATGATAGATAATTACCAAATATTGACACCTCCTCCACCATATACCCTCATAATATATTGCACAGATTAGTCATAAAAGTGACTAAATGACCAGTAAGAGTGCACTTACGGTGTGAGAGCCATGGTTAGCTTCCTACATTATGGTATTCTCATCCTACCCTCAACTCCACGAACAGCATCATTCAGATGGTTCTTTGTGTGGTTTTCCCCCAGTTCCTGCTGCCTGACCAAACTAACCCACCAACCAATCTAACTCATGACCAAACTAACCCACCAACCAAACTAACCCACTAAGCAAACTAACCCCACCAACCAAACTAACCCACTGACCAAACTAACCCACCAAACAAACTAACTCACCAAACAAACTAACCCACTGACCAAACTAACCCACCAAACAAACTAACTCACCAAACAAACTAACCCACCGACCAAACTAACCCACCAAACAAACTAACTCACCAAACAAACTAACCCACCAAACAAACTAACCCACAACCAAACTAACCCACTGAACACCATATGAGGAGATCACAGCTCTCACCAAGTCCAAGGGCATGACTCCCTCCCTCTTACTTTACTTCTAGAATGGCCACAAAATATATCTTATTTGTCAAATTGAAAATTTATGAAATAAAATCAAACACTCTTAAGATTTTAGCACTTTGGAATCTTCAAAATTAATCAATACATCCAATAGGAACTATACTATCCCAAATCAGACATAAGACCATTACAAGAATCCTATATAATAAAAGGCTAGTATGCAAATCGACCGAACGGTGGAATGACTGGTCACTATGACGTCCACTGACCACCAAGGGGCAGACGCTCAACGCAGGAGCTGCCCCCCTGGTGGTCAGTGTACCAGAAGCTGGGCTCACAGCTGGTGAGCAGAGCAGCAATGGCAGGAGCCTCTCCTGCCTCCATGGAAGCACTAAGGATCCCCCAAGGGCTCCTGGACTGTGAGGGCGCAGGCTGGGCTGAGGGACACCCCCTTCCAGTGCACAAGTTTTGTGCACCGAGCCTCTAGTATACCATATATTTCTGTTATTTTTAAGTATATTTTCTATGACAGCAAATACTGCTCACCTCCTTCCTTCCGCGACTGCTGGTGGTAGATCAGGAAATGCATTGGAGCTAATGAGATTGATGCATTTCAACCACAGATACTTCCAAAATGCGGTGTGTGTAAAAATGTCATGCACATCAGATATTCAGCCCAATGCCTTATGATTAATATATGGTAGCCGCATAAGTACATTAGAAAGTGAGGGTAACCATCTGAAATTTATAAATATTCAATCCTTTAATGAAAGCAGCTTGTGTGTGAAATCTAAATGACATGTAATACAACAGAAAAGGGCTCTATTCCACAGTTCTACAGAAAGAAATTGTACTTACAGATGATATGAACTAATAAATACATCTAGCATCATCTGGAGAACTTACTGGCATGCCATAATTTCATATCACAACCAATCTGCATAGAACCCATAATTATTTTTCTAATCATCAAGCCAAAAGCAAAGAACTAAGTGAAGCAATATCAAAGTAAAACAAAAGGCAAATGAAACTACACAAAATTGTTTATGATATAATTGAAATGGCTTGAGAAACCAGTTAAAATCCTGAAGTTTTGTTGTATTTTTGTTTCTTTGGTGTGTTTTTTTACTACATGCAAGTCCTAACTGTCCCCAAACACTACAGTGCCACTCATTTCCTATAGATATCTCAGACGTTGCTATTCCTCCGGAAACCCCTCCCACGGAGACAAGGTTAGTGGAAAACACAAGACGTGTGGCGAAGGCTGGGCAGTGTCCTCGTCATGGGCAGCTGATGAAGGTGCCGCACCCCCATCCCACAGCATCTCTGTGCGGTCGGGCAGTCTGCTGAGCCCTGCCTTGCCTCCACAGCAGCTGGAGTAAAACGCTGCCCCTGGGACAAAGTCACTGCCATGCTCCCAGCCATGCCTTCACTAGCACACCCTCCCATGGGAGGTTTCCAAAATGCGAGATCTAGGCTTCTCAGATGGGCTTGATTTCATTCACAATCTGTACCAAACAAACATCTTTGATATGCAAAATGTATATGCTCGTCAATAATACAGAATCATCCCCTCCCACTCCACCCATACCCCAGGTGCCACCCCTTGCAATAAAGCAAAAGTTTTCTTCGAAGAGGTTAAAGGAAATAGAAAATTTGTAAGTGTTAAAATAGTTGTTGTAAAGATGAAAAATTTGAGGGACAATAATTAAGGAATCAAATGATCAGAAGAACTACAACCCATACAATCTTGGAAAAGTTAAAGCTTCATAGTCTTTAATAAAGTGAATCTATTATCATCCTCATATAGAAGTATTTTGTGCATATTAAAAGCACATTTCATCAATAAATTTTCATAAGCTGAGCATATTAGCAATATAATTTTAAATGGGAGTTTTTAAATATCAAAAAGAATTATGTAGTAAGCTAAGGTTCTTGGTTTTTGTGTATTTTCAACCCTATTAAATATACAATTAACCCACTTTAAGTTCTAAAAATCCAATCTGCATTATATGTATTTTGGTGTACAGATTTGCTACAACTTTTAAATATAGCTCAAGGTTATGTAAGCATGCACAGTTAAATTCTAAAGTCGTGTAACCAATCAACTGTTGATAAGAATGTGGGGAAAGTGGACATTCTCGGTTTTGCGTGGCCAATTTTAACTGATATGTTTGTGCGGCTCCTACTACAAGAATAACTGCTATCTAAATAATGAATAATTTAAATAATGAATAATTTGCTCAAAGGAGTCAGTGAACATAGACACGGATATGTACATGTGTAGAGAAGAAATGGAGTAAATTCTCTGATACTTGTTTTTCATTAATTTTGTTTGTTTTTTTGTTTTTTGTTTTTCATTCTTAATCACTTTCCAAAGATGTTTTTTAAGTAGCAACAGAAGTGAATGCCAAGAAGGAGGCTTCAAATCAAATTTTGGTTGCCCCAGCACATGGTATTATGCTGCTATTCTGCCTTTAATGTCTGCAACCCGTGGGAACTCTAGCAAGAGCAATGAAGGAGGCCTTGTTACCTGCTTCCTGAAGAACCAGGTTCTGGGTGGCACTTAAAAGATGAAAACATGTTGGTGTCTGAAGAGATTCCAGAACCCTCTTATTAGAGAAAATCACAAGTGAAATGGCTAATTGAAATAGCAACTAAGAAGTCACATCAACTAATTCTCTGCTAGGATCACTGGAGCAAATTAAAATAAAATATGCTGTTTTCAAACTTCTTAAGAAAACACCGGTGGCAACAGTGTGGTTAGTGGTGTAGCTGAATATGCCGCCCAACAACTAGGAATAGTAACCCAGAGAGCAAAGAAAAGAACACCCCGGCTGGGGCCAGGAAAAACGACCAGCCGTACAGGACAGAAGGTGTGAAATCCAAGCAGTCTTCCGTTTTCGTGTTGGTGTAGCTTTCCATGTCAGCCACTGCCTGGACCCAGATGACGTACAGGATCACCACCAGGGAAAACAGGATGCCTGGAGGACAGAAGAAAGGACCATTAGCCTTTCCGAGGATGTTTTCCCAAGAACACTCACCAAGCGTTTGCCTAAGGATGTCTCTAAAAATATAATTCTAGCCAAATCACCTTCTTTGTGTCAGATCCTTTGTTATGTACTTTATATGCAGCTCTGTTGTGTTTAATTTTCAAGGCACTGAAGATGAGAGCTATAGAGTAAGAGCCACGACAAGGCAACAGATGACATGGAGTTGCTGAGAACTTCCGTGTGCCAGGCACTGTATTAGGAGCTTGTGAGCATAAGAGTCAAAGATCCCTGCCTGGTGGAATTGATTCTAACATTTACCCATCTTCACTGATGCCTGGTTTTGGATAAGCACTGTAATACATTATTTGTTTAATTATGTACAATAAACTGATAAAATAGGTGCTATTAACCCAGTTTTCAGTATGTGCAAACATAGTTAGTAATTTTATGCTCAGGTCTTTCTGACTAATATTGTTATATTACTATAACACAGATAACTAGTGCTACATTTACATATGGCTATGAAAATAAAAGTCAATGCTAATTACCAGACAAGAAAGAGATAAAAACATTAATGTAAAAGAATATACATGATTCTTTAAAATTAAAATATACAGTATATGTTGAAGATTGGTTATAGCATAAAGATATACTGCCTTTTAATTTATAAGTTCCTTATAAATTCTGGAAATTAATCAGATGTTCTCCCATTCAGTGGGTTGTCTTTTCATTTTGTTGATGGTTTCCTTTGCTGTGCAAAAACTTTTTAGTTCGATGTAGTCCCATTTGTTTATGTTTTCTTTTGTTTCCATTGCCTGAGGCGATACATGAGAAAAAATATTGCTATGATAAATGTCCAAGATTTTACTACCTATGTTGTTGTTTTTTAAATATGCTCTTATTGATTTCAGAGAGAGGGAGGGAGAGGGAGAGAGAGATAGAAACACCAATGATGAGAGAGAATCATTGATTAGCTGCCTCCTGCACACCCCCTACTGGGGATTGAGCCCACAACCCAGCATGTGCCCTGACTGGGAATAGAACCATGACTTCCTTGTTCATGGGTTGACACTCAATCACTGAGCCATACCGGCTGGGTGATGTGAAGTATTTTGACACCCGCTGACTCATTCATTCTCAGAGGGGCCTTTTGGCTACCCTCATAAGGGAGGCTGTAGTTTCTCTGTCCCACCCCTGCCCCCTCAGAGGGGACAGCAGACAGGGTGAGTGGGGGAGGTCTTCCCAGGACATCTCTCTAAGGAGCAGGCTCTCTTGTTCAGCGAATTAGAGGGCAGTGCAACTGCCATCTTTCCTGGAGGCCCCCACCCCAGCCCTTTCTTTTATTTTTAATTTAATAAATCTTTATTATTCAGATTATTACAATTGTTCCTCTTTTTTCCCCCATAACTCCCCTCCACCTGGTTCCCACCCCACCCTCTGGCCTTACCCCCACCCCCACTGTCCTCATCCATAGGTGTATGATTTTTGTCCAGTCTCTTCCTGCACCCCCCTCACCCCTTTGCCCCTGAGAATTGTCAGTCCACTCCCTTTCTATGCCCCTGATTCTCTTATATTCACCAGTTTATTCTGTTCATCAGATATTTTTATTCACTTAATTTTTAGATTCACTTGTTGATAGATATGTATTTGTCGTTCATAATTTTTATCTTTACCTTTTTCTTCTTCTTCCTCTTCTTAAAGAATACCTTTCAGCATTTCATATAATGCTGGTTTGGTGGTGATGAACTCCTTTAGCTTTTTCTTATCTGTGAAGCTCTTTATCTGATCTTCACTTCTGAATGATAGCTTTGCTGGGTAGAGTAATTTTGGTTGTAGGTTCTTGCTATTCATCACTTTGAATATTTCTTGCCACTCCCATTTGGCCTGCATAGTTTCTGTTGAGAAATCTGCTGACAGTCGTACGGGTGCTCCCTTGCAGGTAACTAACTGTTTTTCTCTTGCTGCTTTTAATATTCTCTCTTTGTCTTTTGCTCTTGGCATTTTAATTATGATGTGTCTTGGTGTGGTCCTCTTTGGATTCCTTTTGTTTGGGGTTCTCTGCGATTCCTGGACTTGTAAGTCTATTTCTTTCACCAGGTGGGGGAAGTTTTCAGTCATTATTTCTTCAAATAGGTTTTCAGTATCTTGCTCTCTCTCTTCTTTTGGCACCTCCATTATTCTGATGTTGGTACGCTTGAAGTTGTCCCAGAAACTCCTTACACTATCTTCAAATTTTTGGATTCTTTTTTCTTTTTGCTTTTCCAGTTGGGTGTTTTATGTTTCTTTGTATTTCAAATCTTTGGCTTGATTCTTGCGATACTCTAGTCTGCTGCTGGATCTCTGTATAATATTTTTTATTTCAGTCAGTGTATGCTTAATTTCTAGTTGGTCCTTTTTCATATCCTCGAGGGTCTCACTAAATTTATTGGCCTTTTCTAGAAAATTCTTGAAAAACCTTATAACCATGATTTTGAACTCTATATCCAGTCGTTTGTTTTCCTCCATTTCTTTCGTTTGTGATCTGTTTCTTTGTCTCTGCATTTTGGCTGCTTCCCTGAGTTGATAGAGTGGCTTTGTGTGCTAGGTGTCCTATAGGGCCCAGTGGCTTAGCCTCCCCAGTTACCTGAGGTGGACACTCTTGGTGCACCCCTTTGTGGGCTGTGTGCACAGTCTTGTTGTAGTTAAGACTTGATTGTTGTTGGTACCACTGGGAGGAATTGACCTCCAGGCCAATTGGCTGTGAGGATCAGCTGTGTCTACCCTGGGAGAACTCCTGTGCTGGAGACACCCTTATGGGAGAAGACTTGCAAAAGCCTCTGTGCTCAGCTTTAATGGGGCAGAGTCTCAAGGTGGGGCAGACAGCATTGGTTTCCCATCAGCCCTGCCCTAATAGGCCCCTATGTCTCAGTGTCCCATGGTAATCGCTGCAAGCACCTCTGAGAGAAAGCCGCCCTCGAGTTCCGCCCGCTGCCAGACAGTCCAGTTTCTCCCCGAATGTGTCCTGGTTCCCAGAATCTCACCCGGAATTGGAGTTCAGTGCAGTAGGGAGCTTTTGTCTCCCTCCCACTTGAGAAAGCCAGCCGCGCACTCAGTTGCCAGTCCTCTCAGCACGCACGTGCATTTCAGTACCTCTGCCTTCCGCAGCTCCTCTGAGTCTCAGTGTGCTTTTCCCTTTCCTTCTAGTTGTAGAATTTCCACTCAGCCAGCCTTCCTGTGGTTCTGGATTATGTCCATTTTGTCTTTTAGTTGTAGTTTTGAAATTGTTGTGCGAGGCAGCAGTTTAGGTGTTTACCTATGCCACCATCTTCTTTCTCCACTACCTATGTTTTCTTCTAGGATTTTTATGGTTTAGAGTCTAACATTAAAGTCTTTAATCCATTCCGAGTTTATTCTTTTATATGGTGTAAGGTAGTCTAATTTTGTTTTGCACATATTTGTCCAATTTTCCCAATACCATTTATTGAATAGACTATCTTTACCCCATTGCATGTTTTTGCCTCCTCAGTCAAATATCAATTGACTATAAAGTCCTGGGTTTATCTCTGATCTTTCTGTTTGGTTCCATTGATTTAATGTCTGTTTCTATGCTAATACCATACTGTTTTGATTACTATGGCCTTGTAGTATAGTTTGATATCAGGTAGGATGATTTATCCTATTTTGTTCTTCTTTATAAAGATTGCTGTGGCTATTTGGGGTCTTTTGTGTTTCCGTATAAATTATTTGAATATTTGCTCTAGTTCTTTGAAATAATGCCATTGGTAACTTGATATCAATTGTATTGAATCTATAGATTGCTTTGGGTGGTATGGACATTTTGATTATGTTAATTCTTCCTATCCGTGAGCACAGTAGATGCTTCCACTTATTTTTATCTTCTTCAATTTCTTTCTTAAGTGTCCTATAATTTTCCAAGTATAGGTATTTTACATCCTTTGTTATATTTATTTCTAGGTATTTTTTAAGCAATTGTAAATGGAATTGTTTTTTTCAGATTCCCATTTTATAATACATTATTGGTGTATAAAAATGCAACTGATTTCTAGATATTTATTTTGTATCCAGGTACTTTACTGAATTCATTTATCAATCTACTAGAAGTGAAATTGCTGAGTCATATGACAGTTCCATTTTTAATTTTTTGAGGAAACTCCATACTGCTTTCCACAGTGGCTGCACCAGACTGCATTCCCACCAACAGCACATCCCCACCAATAGTTCCCTTTTCTCCACATCCTCACCAACATTTGTTGTTTGTTGATTTATTGATGATTGCCATTCTGACAGGTATAAGGTGATATCTTCTTGTGGTTTTTATTTTCATTTATCTAATGATTAGTAATATTGAACACGTCTATTGGCTAGCTGTATGTTTTCTTTGGAAAAGTGTCTACTCTGGTCCTTTGCCCATTTTTTTATTGGATTGGGGACGCATATTGGTGTAGCCACTATGGAAAATAGTATGCAGTTACCTGAAAAAAATTAAAAATGGAGCCACCTTATGACCCTAGCAATTCCACTTCTGGGAATATGTCCAAAGAAACTCAAAACACTAATTCAAAAGAATATGTGCACCCCTATGTTCATTGAAGCACTTTACAATAACCAAGATTTGGAGGCAGCCCAAGTACCCATCAGTACATGAGTGGATAAAAAAGCTGTGGTACATTTACACTGTGGAATACTACTCAGCAGTAAAAAAAAAAAAAAAAAAAAAAAGAAATCTTACCTTTTGCTACAGCCTGGATGGACTGGAGAGTTTTATGCTAAGTGAAATAAGCCAGTCAGAGAAAGACAAGCACTAAATGATTTCACTTATATATGGAATTTAATGAACAAAATAAAGTAACCAACAAAGTGGAGACAGACTCATAGATACAGAGAACAGACTGACAGCTATTGGAGGATGGGTTTGGGGGCTGGGTGAGAAGGGTGAAGGGATTAAGCAAAGAAAAAAAGAAAAACGTATGGACACAGACAACAGTATGGTGATTGCCAGAGGGAAGAGGGGGAGTTAGAAGAGGGTAAAAGGGGATAAAGGGTGATGGAAGGAGACTTGATTTGGGGTGGTGAACACACAATACAATACCCGATGATGTATTGTATAATTGTATACCTGAAACCTATATAATTTTATTAACTAACTAGAGGCCCAGTGCATGGATTTGTGCACCGGTGGGGTCCCTCAGCCTGGCCTGCACCCTCTCACAATCTGGGATCCCTTGGGGGACGTAGTAGTACACGAAGTGGCAGGTGGCTGGGGAGGAGCCTGAGCTGGGGCTGGGTGCCGCTCTGCTCCTGCTCATCCTGGCCCCACTGTGCCTGCCACCGCCACTTGGTAGTGCTGCCATAGAGGTTGGAGAGGCTCCTGCCGCCAGCTGTGCTTGCCAGCTGAGCAGCGCTCCTGCTGTGGGAGCACACTGACACCAGGGGGCAACTCCTGCATTGAGCATCTGCCCCCTGGTGGTCAGTGCACGTCATAGCTACCAGTTGACCAGTTGAGTGGTCAACCGGTTGCTTAGTCTTTTATATATAGGGAGATATCACCCCAATAAATTCAAAAAGGAAAAAAAGAAAGAAACACTGTCTTGTAGAAATGAGGGAGGGGACTGAAAATAAAAGAGTCAGTGGAAGAGGAAACCACAGGTTTGAGATCAGGAGCCTATTAAGCAAAGAAAGGGATTAATGAAGAAGGGAAGGAGGGAGAGAGGGAGGAAGGGAGGGGAAAGAAGGGAGGCAAAAAGGAACAGAAGGAAGGAAAGGAAAGGAAGGAAGGAAAGAAGGAAAATGTTTAACCACTGATTGGAAGACAACATCACAAATTACCAACAATTTCAATGTAACTTTAATCCACCTGTTCAAAAATGCTGTTGTAATTATGAGTAGAGAAAATACTATAGTGTTGCACAGTTGATCTTAAGAAATGTGACAGAAAAGCTTCATGAACGCTAGAATTGGAGACTACCACTAAGCACATACCCTTCCTCGTGACTGTGGCTGTAGTAACAGAAGGAGGGAGAGGACCTCATTGGGCTGCCAATTCAGGAGCATGATCTAAGCTGAGACACTAGTGAGTGAGTGACAGGTCCCACACACAAACCACACATCCTGAGGAATTCAAATTTGTCGTGAAGCAAAAGATACTTGAGGTGACTTGCTATTTGTCCAAAAGGTCAAACATGTCGGAACTATTTACTCTTTGATTTAACAAACTGACCCATCGGGTATAAAATCACAGTATCCTAAATGCCAGTGTGTCCAAAAGGGAACCAGACCTCTGGCCAGGAGCAGAGGCTGAGGCATATTGGCAGGAGAGGATCACTTTTAAGAGCCTAGCCATCAATCACCCTTCTTGCGTTAAGTGTGCTCCTACAGTATTCAGGAGTTCCTCTCTCTCTTGGGCCATCAATCTCATAACCGACCTTAACAAGTAAACAGAAAAGAAGGGCCTGTGAATATGTCAAGGTGTGTCAGTATCAGGGCTTAACCTTTCTCATAATGGTGATGGGAGCTACAGAGCAGTGAGGACTCAGCATGGGATGCTTCGCTGATACGAAGCACCCTTCACACCGTGGTCTGTGATATAAATGAAACGCTGGAGCACAGAATAGAGCAATCTAACCACTAAACAACATCACATCACGAAAACAGGAGTCGGAGCCTGTGAGCAAGCTCCGGCAAAGCCACCTCAGATCATGGCAACAATATGGCCATGCCATGTGTCGTCTGGCAACTCTGTGTTTCAATGCATTTTTTCAGCAAATATGGAGACAGTGTTCTCTGCTAATGTAAAGGTTGACTCAGTGATTTATATTTTCTTTGCAAACCGTTGTTATTAGTTGCTGACAAGGTTTTCATCTTCATTGCATGAGGTGAATCTCCTGTGCTTGCAGATATTTTTATAAAAAATAAAATTGCCTCTGTGAAAAACTAGTAGCCTGATATACATTGTTTCAAAAGTTGCAAAATCCGCTTCTTAATTTAGAGTGTTTAAAAAATGTATTGCTGGAAATCATGTAGATGGTTCTTAATAAGGAAGAATTACTGATATTTAAATACTGCTATTATTGCAAGAGCAATTACACCCTGGAGGAAATGAATAATAGGTGTTTCTATCACTATAACATTTAACTTGTTCACTAACTGAAGGCTTAATCCATTTAGTTCATTTAAGATCAGTTTTTATTATGGCTTATGCCTGGGGAAAAACAGTGTTTCTATGCCCACTGAAGTGTCAGAGTATTACACCTGGTGTGTATGTGCACATGCACACAAAAACAGAGAGAAGTAAAATGAACTAACAAACATGGGGAAGTATTTACTCCAAGGCCAGTGGCTTAGCTGATAGAGCAGCAAGAACTTATGACAGGGTTCTGCACGAGAAATGTGGCCAAGAGAGCAGTCAGGGGACTGTTAGTACAGGTAAACCAATCAAATGAATAAATACATTGAGGTCATTGGAGCCAGGTTTTTTACTGCCTGAAAAGGGAGTTACAAATTTAAAATGGGGAAAGCTAGAATGAACTCTGTGGTGTTTGTTTGGGATTGAATATATCTGTGAATTTATGGAGATAGGTAGAGAGATGAATATAGAAGTAAAAGTGTGTGTGTATATTAAAACATACTTGTGTGTACATACCTACATACATTTCCCTACTGTCCCCTGAGAGGGTCTGAGATCAACAACACCCCAGTAGCACAGTGCACACTAAGTGTCCAGATCTTGGCTTCTAAATACCAGGAACCAGGATATGAATTCAAGTTGGAACAGAAAGTACAAGGTGAAACTGGAATATCTTGCTTTACCAAAAATAAAGATGTGCTCAAAGAATGATGGGGATGTTTCAGGAGCCAGATTGATGGGGCTTCCCATAGCCAATTCTGAGACAATTTGTTATCAAACAAATAATGATAGTGGCACATCATATATCCTATCTAATAATAGACAAATATGCAAATTGACCATACCTCTGACACACCCACAAGCCACGCCCACCATCCAATCAGAGCAAGTATGCAAATTAACCCAAACCAAGATGGCTACAGCCACAGAGAGCAAGGTTTCCTAGGTAACAGAGGAAGCCAAGCTTTCTGCCAGCCGTTGCAGGCCTAAGCCTCCACTCAAGCTACAAAGTTTCAATTATAGAAGGTAAACAAATTCAAACCAATGGCGGCAGAATGGAGCTTGAGAGAGCAGGCCAGGGTTGCCGCCGGCAACAGGGGAAGCAAAGCTTTCCACACACCCTGGCCGGGCCCACCCACTTAAGGCAACAAAGTTTCAATTATAATCCCAACAGAAATGGCTGCGGGCCTCGGAGGGAGCCCCAGGCTTGGCTCTGTTCTAGGCTACAAAGTTTCAATTGTAGAAGGAAAATAAATTCCAGATACCAGGGCCTCCGCTTGCATTGCCAGGGAGCGTGGCCCACCTGCAAACCACCACAGGTCTCTCACTCAGGCCACCCCATGCCCCAAGGGAACCCCACCCTGATCAGGGACACCCTTCAGGGCAAACCAGCTGGCCCCCATCCCTGTACCAGGCCTCTATCCTATCTAATAAAAGAGAACTATGCAGATTGATCATCACTGCAACACACAATATAGCTGCCCCCATGTGGTCAAAGATCCTGCCCCCATGTGGACACAAGATGGCCACCACAAGATGGCTAGCAAGAGAGGGCAGTTGGGAGGCACCCAGCCTGCAAGGAAGGACAGTTGAGAAGGACCAGGCCTTCGAGGGAGGGCAGTTGGAGGTGATCAATCCTCCAGGAGAGGGCAGTTGGGGTAACCAGGCCGGCAGAGGAGGGAAGTTGGGGGCAAACAGGCTGGCAGCAGAGTGGTTAGGGGGTGATCAGGCTGGCAGGCAGAAGTGGTTAGGGGCAATCAGGAAGGCAGGCAGGCAATCAGTTGGGAGCCAGCAGTCCTGGATTGTGAGAGGGATGTCCAACTGTCCCTGGGATCGGGCCTAAACGGGCAGTCGGACATCCCTTGAGGGGTCCCAGATTGGAGAGGGTACAGGCTGGGCTGAGGGACAACCCCCCTCCGTGAACGAATTTCGTGCACCGGGCCTCTAGTCATTGTATAAAATAAGATCCATGAACCCACAGTGATATAAGTAAAAGAGTGAGTAAATGAGTGGGGAGAGGGGAAAGCTTTTCCTTATGAAATTGAAGGAAGACTTAAATTTGAAATCCCCACTTGGCGGTTATTTAAGTAATAATTCAGGCAAGAAACAATGCTAAAACTAGTGGGTGAAATTTAGATGAGTAATAAATATTTACACAGGCTCTGAGTTTCTTCTCACAAAACACTTAATAATTGTAAAGAGAAAAATAGTAGCCTTATGCTAAAGAAATCTAGCAAATACCACCTTCATCAAGTGATCAAAATTAACATCACCAGTGACGTCACAAATTGATGTCATCACTTCATGAGATGCAATGGAAAGAACAGAGCAGGCCTGCTATGATACTACCCCCCTCCCCTGCCATTTGTCTCTGGATCTGTTCTTGTTCATCAAATTATGTTGAACATTCTATCCCACATATGAGTGAGATCATGTGATATTTATCATTCTCCAACTGGGTTATTTCGCTTAGCATAATGCTCTCCAGTCCATTCATGTTGTTGCAAATGGTAAAAGTTCCTCTTTTTTATAGCAGCGTAATATTCCATTGTGTAGAAGTACCACAGTTTTTTTAATCCACTCATGTGCTGATGGGCACTTAGGTTGTTTCCAAATCTTAGCTATTGTAAATTGTGCTGCCATGAACATATGGGTGCATATATCCTTTCTGATTGGTGTTTCTGGTTTCTTCGGATATATTCCTAGAAGTGGGATCACTGGGTCAAATGGGAGTTCCATTTTCAACTTTTTGAGGAAGTTCCATACTGTCTTCCACAGTGGCAGCACCAGTCTGCATTCCCACCAGCAGTGCACGAGGGTTCCTTTTTCTCCGAATCCTCTCCAGCACTTGTCACTTGTTGATTTGTTGATGATAGCCATTCTGACAGTGTGAGATGGTATCTCATTGTTTTTTTGATTTGCATCTCCTGGATGATTAGTGACTTTGAGCATGTTTTCATATGTCTCTCGTCCTTCTGTATGTCCTCTTTCGAAAAGTTTCTATTTAGGTCCTTTGCCCATTTTTTGATTGGGTTTTTATCTTCCTTTTGTTAAGTTGTATGAGTTCCCTGTAAATGTTGGAGATTAAACCCTTATCGTTGATATCATTGGCAAATATGTTCTCCCCTGCAGTGGGCTTTCTGGTTGTTTTGTTGATGGTTTCTTTTGCTGTGCAGAAGCTTTTTATTTTGATGTAGTCCCCTTTGTTTATTTTCTCCTTAGTTTTCACTGCCCTAGATGCTGTGTCGGTAAAGATATTGCTATGACATATGTCTGCTATTTTGCTGCCTATGGAGTCTTGTAGGATTTTTATGGTTTCCTGTCTTACATTTAAGTTCTTTAGGCTTTTTGAGTTTGTTTTGGTGTATGGTATGAGTTGGTGATCTAGTTTCATTTTTTTTGCATGTATCTGTTCAATTTTCCCAGAAATATTTATTGAAGAGACTGTCTTGACTCCATTGTATGCTCTTGCCTCCTTTGTCAAATACTAATTGCGCATAATGGCTTGGGTCAATTTCTGGGTTCTCTGTTCTGTTCCATTGGTCTATATGTCTGTTCTTGTGCCAGTAGCAGGCAGTTTTGAGAACCATGGTTTGTAATACAGCTTGATATCTGGCATTGTGATCCCTCCAACTTTGTTCTTCTTTCTCAAGATTGTTGTGGCTTTTTTTATTATTATTATTCCAGATGAATTTTTGGAGAGTTTGTTCTAGATCTTTGAAGTATGCCATTGGTATTTTAATGGAGATTGCATTGAATCTATAGATTGCTTTGGGTAGTATGGATATTTTAATGATGTTGATCCTACCAATTCATGAACATGGTATGTTCTTCCATTTGTTTATGTCTTCCTCTATCTATTTTTTCAATGTCCTGTAGTTTTCTGAATACAGGTCTTTTACCTCCTTAGTTAAGTTTATTCTTAAGTATCTTAATTTTTTTGGTGCAATGGTAAATGGGATTTTTTTTTCGTTTCTCATTCTGTTAGTTCATTATTGGTGTATAAAAAGGCCATAGATTTCTGGGTGTTAATTTTGTATCCTGCTACATTGCTGAATTCATTTATTAGGTCTAATGGTTTTTTGATGGAGTCTTTGGGGTTTTCTATGTATAGTATCATGTCATCTGAGAATAAGGACAGTTTTACTTTTTCTTTTCCAATTTGGATGACCTTTATTTCTTCTTCTTGTCTGATCTCTATGACTAGCACTTCCAGTACTATATCAAACAGGAGTGGTGATAGTGGGCATCCCTGTCTTGTTTCTGTTCTTAGGAGAAATGAGTTTAGTTTTTGCCCATTAAGTATGATGTTGGCTGTAGGTTGTTATATAAGGCTTCTATTATGTTGAGGTATGATTCCTCTATTCCCACTTTGCTGAGACTTTTTATCAAGAAAGGGTGTTGGATTTTTGTCAAATTCTTGTTCTGCATTGATTGATATGATTATGTGATTTTTGTCTCTCAGTTTGTTTATGTGATGTATCACATTTATTGATTTGCTGATATTGTACCATCCTTGCATCCCTGAAATAAATCCCACTTGGTCATGGTGTATGATCTTTCTAATATAATGCTGAATCTGATTTGCTAGAATTTTGTTGAGGATTTTAGCATCTATGTTCATCAAGGATATTTGCCTGTAGTTCTCTTTTTTTGTGGTGTCTTTATCTGGTTTGGGGATTAGGATAATGCTGGCTTCATAGAAAGAGCTTGTAAGGGCGCCATCCTCTTGTATTTTTTGGAATAGTCTGAGGAGGATAGGTTTTAGTTCTTCTTTGAATGCTTGGTAGAACTCCCCTGTAAAGCCATCGGACCAGGGCTTTTGTTTGCTGGAAGATTTTTTTTTTATTAAGGTATTATATATATACATATCTTACCAATGCCCCCCCACCCCACTCCCATACATGCCCTAACCCCCCAGAGTTTTGTGTCCATTGGTTATGCTTATATGCATGCATACAAGTCCTTCGGTTGATCTCTTATCTCCCCCACCTCTCCCTAACCTTCCCGCTGTAATTTGACAGTCTGTTTGATGCTTTACTGTTCCTGTATCTATCTTTTTGTTCAACAGTTTATAATATTCTTTATTATCCATAAATGAGTGAGATCATGTGGTATTTTTCTTTCATTGACTGGCTTATGTCACTTAGCATAATGTTCTCCAATTCCATCCAGGTTGCTGCAAATGGTAAAAATTCCTTCTTTTTTATGGTAGCACAGTATTCCATTGTGTAGATGTACCATAGTTTTCTGATCCAGTCATCTGCTGACGGGCACCTAGGCTGTTTCCAAATCTTAGCTATTGTAAATTGTGCTGCTATGAACATAGGGGTGCATATATCCTTTCTTATTGGTGTTTCCAGTTTCTTAGGATATATTCCTAGGAGTGGGATTACTGGGTAAAATGGGAGTTCCATTTTCAGTTTTTTGAGGAAACTCCATAGTGTTCTCCACAGTGGCTGCACCAGTCTACATTCCCAACAGCAGTGCACGAGTGTTCCATTTTCTCCGCATCCTCGCCAACACTTGTCATTTGTTGATTTGTTGATGGTAGATGGTAGCCATTCTGGCCAGTGTGAGATGGTACTGCATTGTCGTTTTGATTTGCATCTATCAGATAATTAGTGACTTTGAGCATGTTTTCATGTGTCTCTTGGGCTTCCTTCTCTCTTCTTTTGAAAATATTCTATTTAGGTCCATTGCCCATTTTTTTATTGGATCATTTATCTTCCTTTTATTAAGTTGTAAAAGCTGCCTGTAGATGTTGGAGAATAAACCTTTATCAGTGATAACATTTGCAAATATGTTCTCCCATACAGTGGGATTTCTTGTTGTTTTGTTGATAGTTTATTTTGCTGTAAAAAAAGCTTTTTATTTTGATGTAGTCCCATTTGTTTATTTTCTCTTTAGCTTCCATTGCCCTAGGAGCAGTATCAGTGAAGAAGTTCTTTTGGCATATGTCTGAGATTTTGCTGCCTGTGGATTCCTCTAGTATTTTTATGGTTTCCCATCTTATGTTTAAGTCCTGTATCCATTTTGAGTTTATTTTTGTGTATGGTGTAAGTTGGTGATCTAGTTTCATTTTTTTGCATGTATCTGTCCAATTTTCCCAACACCATTTATTGAAGAGACTGTCTTGCCTCCATTGTATGTTCATGTCTTCTTTGTCAAATAGTAATTAAGCATAGTGGTTTGGGTTGATATCTAGGTTCTCTATTCTATTCCATTGATCAATATGTCTGTTCTTGTGCCAGTACCATGCTGTTTTGAGAACAGTGGCTTTGTAATACAGCTTGAAATCTGGTATTGAGATCCCTCATACTTTATTCTTCTTTCTCAGGATTGCTGTGGCTATTCAGGGTCTTTTTTTATTCCAGATGAATTTTTGGAGAGTTCTTTCTAGGTCTGTGAAATATGCCATTGGTATTTTAATGGGGGGTGCATTGGATCTATAGATTGCTTTGGGTAGTATGGACATTTTAATGATGTTGATTCTACCAATCTATGAACATGGTATGTTCTTCCATCTGTTTATGTCTTCCTCTATCTCTTTTTTCAGTGTCCTGTAGTTTTCTGCGTATAGGTCTTTTACCTCCTTGGTTAAGTTTATTCCTAGGTATCTTAATTTTTTTGGTGTGATGGTAAATGGGATTGCTTTTTTTAGTCTCTCTTTCTGTAAGTTCACTATTGATATATAGAAAGGCCATAGATTTCTTGGCGTTAATTTTGTATCCTGCTACATTGCCGAATTCATTTATTAAGTCTATTAGTTTTTTGATGGAGTCTTTCAGGGTTTTTATGTACAATATCATGTCATCTGCAAATAAAGACAGCTTTACTTCTTCTTTTCCAATTTGGATACCTTTTATTTCTTCTTCTTGTCTAATTGCAATTGCTAATACTTGCAGTACTATGTCAAACAGGAGTGGTGAGAGTGGGCATCCCTGTCTTGTTCCTGTTCTTAGGGGAAATGGTTTTAGTTTTTTTCCATTGAGTATGATGTTTGCTGTGGGTTTATCATATGTAGCTTTTATTATGTTGAGGTATGATTCTTGTATTCCCACCTTGTTGAGAGTTTTTATCAAGAAAGGGTGTTGGATTTTGTCAAATGCTTTTTCTGCATCAATTGATATGACTATGTGATTTTTATCTCTCAATTTGTTTATGTGATGTATCACGTTTATTGATTTGCAGATATTGAACCATCCTTGCATTCCTGGGATAAATCCTACTTGGTCATGGTGTATGACCTTTCTGATGTACTGCTGGAGCCGATTTGCTAGAATTTTGTTGAGGATTTTGGCATCTATGTTCATTAGGAATATTGGCCTGTAATTCTCTTTCATTGTGTTGTCTTTATCAGGTTTTGGTATTAGGGTGATGCTGGCTTCATAGAAGGAGCTTGGAAGTGTTCCTTCCTCTTGAATTTTTTTGAATAGTCTGAGAAGGATAGGTTTTAGTTCTTCCTTGAATGTTTGGTAAAACTCTCCTGTGAAGCCATCTGGCCCCAGGGCTTTTGTTTGCCAGAAACTTTTTGATGACTGCTTCAATTTCTTCCATAGTTACTTGTCTATTGAGCTGTTTAGATTCTTCCTGATTGAGTTTTGGAAGGTTATATTTTTCTAGGAATATGTCCATTTCCTCTAGGTTGTCCAGTTTGTTGGAATAGAGTTGTTCGTAGTATTTTGTAACAATCCTTTGTATCTCAGCGGGGTCTGTTGTTATTTCACCTCTTTCATTTCTGATTTTGTTTATTTAGGTCCTCTCTCTTTGCTTCTTGGTGAGCCTGGCTAGAGGTTCATCAATCTTGTTTATCCTTTCAAAGAACCAGCTCTTGGTTTTGTTGATCTTTTGTATTGTTTCTTTGGTCTCTATGTCGTTTATCTCCGCTCTGATCTTTAGTATTTCCTTCCTTCTGCTTACACTGGGCTTATCTTGTTGCTCTCTTTCTAACTCTTTGAGTTGTAGGGTTAGGTAATTTATTATCATTGTTTCTTGTTTTTTGCAGTAGGCTTGCAGAGCTATGAACTTTCCTCTCAGGACTGCTTTCGCTGTGTCCTATAGATTTTGGATTATTGTGTTTTCATTGTCATTTGTTGCCATGGTGTTTTTTTATTTCTTCCTTGATCTCTCTGGTTACCCAGTCATTAATAGCATGCTGTTTAGTCTCCATGTGTTTGACTTCTTTGGATTGTTTTTATTGTGGTTGATTTCCAGTTTTATGCCACTGTGATCTGAGAAAATGTTTGATATGATTTCTATCTTCTTGAATTTGGAGAGACTTTGCCTGTGTCCCAATATGTGGTCTATCTTTGAAAATGACCCATGTGCACTAGAGAAGAATGTATATTCTGTGGCTTTGGGGTGAAATGTTCTGAAGATGTCAAGTAATTCCATCTGCTCTAGGTAGTCATTTAGGATTGCTGTTTCTTTGCTGATTTTTTGTTTAGAGGATTTGTCCAATGGTGATAGTGGGGTATTAAAGTCTCCTACAATTATTGTATTGGTGTTAATCTCTCCCTTGATATCCTCAAGGAGTTTTTTTTTTTTTAATGTATTTGGGTGCACCTGTATTGGGTGTGTATATGTTTACCAGAGTTATTTCTTCTTGTTGGATTGCGCCCTTTAGTATTATGAAGTGGCCTTCCTTATCTCTTGTTATGTCCTTCACTTTTAGATCTAATTTGTCAGATATAATAAGTATTGCTACCCCAGTTTTTTTTTTTTCATTTCCATTCGCCTGAAATACCGTTTTCCATCCTTTCACCATCAGTCTGTGTGAGTCCTTTGTTCTGAGGTGGGTCTCCTGTAGACAGCAGATATATAGGTCATGTTTTCTTATCCACTCAGCTATCCTATGTCTTTTGATTGGGACATTTAATCCATTTATAAATTATTGATAGGTAGTTGTTTGTTGCCATTTTTATTCTTTATGCCTGTGTTCCTTCTTCCCTTCCTATTTCTTCTTTTTACAGCAGTCCCTTTAGCACTACTTACATTGCTGGTTTGGTGGCAATACACTCCCTTAGTCCTTTTTTGTCTGTGAAGCTCCTGATTTCACCCTCAATTTTGATTAATAGCCTTTCTGGGTACAGTATTCTTGGATTCAGACCCTTGCTTTGCATGACTTTGTATATTTCATTCCATTCCCTTCTGGCCTAATGTGTTTCTGTTGAGAAATCAGTCGACAGTCTGATAGGAGATCCCTTGTAGGTAACTTTCTCTCTCTCTCTGGTAGCCTTTAAGATTCTTACTTTGTCGTTGGTGTTTGCCAATTCAATTATAATGTGTCTTAGTATCGGTCTTTTTGGATTCATCTTGTTTGGAACTCTGTGTGCTTGTTGGACTTGTGTTTTTTCTTCTTCCCAATATCAGGGAAGTTTTCTGTCATTATTTATTCAAACAGGTTTTTTAGTCCTTGCTCAGTTTCCTCTTCTTCTGGAACCCCTATTATGCAGATTTTGTTTCATTTCATGTTGTCCCAAAGTTCCCTTAGGCTCTCCTCTTGTTTTTTAAGTGTTTTTTTTTTTGTTTGTTTGTTTGTTTTCCCAGTTGCTGCTCTGCTTGGGTATTTTTTCCTACCTTGTCTTCTAGCTCACTGATGTGGTCCTCTGCTTATTCTCGTCTACTGTTAATGCTTTATATTGTATTCTTTATTGCAGCAATGTCATTTTTCATTTCTTCTTGGTTCTTCATTTCCTCTTGGTTCTTACACATATTGTTGAATTTGTCTTCCATCCTTTTCAGCGTCCTTATGACCATTGCTCTTAATTCTTTCTCTTACAAATTGCTTGCCTCCATTTTATTTACTTACTTTTCTGGTGATTCCTCATTTTCTTTTGTGTGGGAGCTGTTTCTTTGTCTCCCCATGGTGTCTGGTTATATAGCTCTCTCTTTCCTGTGTTGACTTAAAGGTACAAAATACAACACGACAAGACTCAATGTACAGGTCACCAAACACAAATGTATTCACAGTACCAATAACACCAGAGAATAGAGAATTAGGGGAGAGAAAAGAGTGCAAAAAAATGATACTGAGAAAAGGAAAAATGTTAGAGAGAAAAGAAAGAGAAGAAAAAAGAAGGGGGAAAATATATGTGTATGGGGAGAAAGCTCCAAAAAACCAACAGCTAATCCAAAAAACGCAAACAACAAACAACAATTAATCCAAAAAATGAAACAACAAACACCCAAACAACAAACATCCAGCTGAATTTGAGGAGGCAGAGCTCTCTCCAAGAGATCTCTGACCTTTCCGTCCACGGATTGCCTCACCAGCTGTGTTTAATTCTCCAATTCGGAGTGGGTGTTATTCGATTCAGCTGTTCCTTCTATCTGCTCTGTGAGAAGGCACAGGTCCCATCTGCATATTCAACACCGCTTTGTATCCCCCTAGACCAGTGGTCGGCAAATCGCGGCTTGAGAGCTACATGCGGCTCTTTGGCCCCTTGAGTGTGGCTCTTCCACAAAATACCATGGCCTGGGTGAGTCTATTTTGTAGAAGTGGCATTAGAAGAAGTTTAAGTTTAAAAAATGTGGCTCTCAAAAGAAATTTCAATCATTGTGCTGTTGATATTTGGCTCTGTTGACTAATGAGTTTGCCAACCACTGCCCTAGACAAACTTTTTAGGCACCTGCAGCTGTGGAGGCTGGAGTCTCAGTGTTCATGGGTTTGTAGCTGAGGCAGCTGGTCCCTGGGCATTGTGGTTTTAGGGTCCCGGGAGGTACCCCTGGTTGAAGGTAAGGCTGGGCTTCTGATCACAGCCTCTCTCCCCTTCAAGATGGTGTGGTCTGTACAGCAGAACCAGCTGCTCTGGAAAATATTTCAGCAGCAGTAGAGGCTGCCCGGCCAGGGGAGTTTGGTCTGCCAGTCCCCAACAGTCCTGTGGAATATAGCTGTCCCTCACTCACAAATGCAGACACTCCCCACACGTCCACGCACTCTCCTTTCACTCTTTCACTCACACACTATCTTGCAGCCTGCCATCCCATTGGCCACCATCTTGGCTCTCCAGCTGGGGCAATCTTAATATTGTGGGAAAATATTAATTATTATCCCAACGAAGATTCATAAAATAGCTTACTGGTGGCATAATCAAGATGTGGCCCCCAATCCCACGATGATCTGTGATCATTAAAGAACCACAGACATAGCTAAGTCACACCCAGAACATGGTGGCGCTTTCTCATTGGCAGTGTGGCAAGAGCCTCGGAGCTGATGACTGAACATGGACTTGCAGGCAAAGCTGAAACCATTTCCCTCTGAATAGCATCAGTTCCATTTGGGAAGCATTTTTTTTATGCAAAGGTCACATAAAATTCACTCATGAATGGCCATTAGGAATGCAGTTGCTAATGATAACCAATATGGAAACAATCACAATAGAAAATAAAAGCAAAGGAATTTCTCCAATGCCATGTCAGACTGAGAAAAAAACTGTGTGTCCTCAATATTTCATAGAAACAAGAATGGGAAAAGAAAGCATACTATAAAGATCTTTCATACTACAAAGATCTTTAAAAGAACTAATTTAAAAATGCATTCCTAGAGAATGTTAGCCACAGAAATTAAAACTTTCTTCTACAAAACAAGTAGTCAAATGTCAATCCCCTATATTTTCACCCAGAAGTACATATACCTGTATTAAAAATCGGAAACTTTGGGGATACTGATAAGCAATAAACGTGATCTTTAACTGCTTAAAAGTAGCTGGATTGCCTTTGAAATGAGCTTTAACAACTTGAATCACAGGCAGTTATTGGAGAAGAATCAAGAGGATTCATTGGCCTCTTTTAGTCGCGCTTCCACATAAATTCAGTGTCAACTCATTTCAGCTTTCAATGGTGTAGGGAAGGCCAAAGAATCGCATAGTCCAGAAAATGCATTGTGAAGGAAGTTAAAGAGAATAGTTAACTAGAATCAGAAAAATTCTCTGCAGGATACACTGTAGACAAAGGGCACTGTTCAGCAAGGGCATCTACATAGAACTAGAAAGTGAGATTCACTAAATGTTAGGGATGGCAGCATCAGCTTACTCACTCTATTTTCAGTGGGTATAAATGAGGTCTGCTATAGTTCATTGTCTGCCAAAGTCAAAGGTATTAGACAGAACTCAAACTCAGACTGACAGTAGGTATAACACCTGAAGCTGAAGACATTCACAAACATGGGACAATGGGACAGACGTGTTCCCAGGCAGGGAGGCGAGCTCTGGGAAGGCAGGGAGAGCAGTGCTAACTGGAGAGATGGGACAGCCTGGCGCTTGGGTAGGGATGCCTGGGACGGCAGCACCACTAGGAAGGTAAGCCGAGTCCCATGTGCCCAGAAGAAAGATCAGAAAAGAAACTTGATAAACTATGTGTTTACTATCATTTCCTAAAGGAAACGGCAATTCTTGACGAAACATAAGGATGTCTTCTGCAGATCTGCACAGGAACATGGACTGCAGCCGGACAACACCCTCCCTCCCCCACCCCGCAAGGCCTTCTGCAGAAGGTTCACAAATAGTCTTCATATAAACATGTCTTATATTAGACTACGCGGTAGTAATACTTCCCAGCATTCTATTAAGCTTCAAAGGTTTGAAAATTCTTCTAATGGGGCAAAGGCATTCAGGTTTATTGTTCCTCATTCCTTTAAATGAGAGATAATTTACATAGAGTAAAATATAAGTTTAAGTGAATGTTTTAATGTGTTTTGATAAATATAAACATCAATGTAACCACAAGCCATGGAAAATGGGACATACTCATCCCTGTCGCTCCAGAGGTCCGCCCCCACCAAAGCGTCCGTCACTACAGAAGGAAGCGAAATCATAACAGCATGCAGTCTCTTCTCTCAGCTGCTTCCACTCAGCGTGACTGAGAACCCGTCCTCCCCATGTGGCACATGCAGTGTGGCAATGGGTGAATATGCCACAACCTGTTATTTATCCGCTGGTGAACGTTGGGGCTCTTTCTAGGTTTGGGCTATTACGAATTAAGCTACAATGAATAGTTTAATTTGTGATTTCTAACTCAAATATAGTCTTGAAATTATAAATAAATTTCCTCATACAAGTGGTTTTGAAAAAAATGGCAACAAAATCTTTTTTACAAAACATGATCTTGTATCAAACTGATAAAATGGCACTGGGTTTACTGATGCTCTGGCAGCACCTGAAACACCTGCTCAACTAAGCCGCCAACACCCAGCAGCCCCACTAAGAATACAGTTAAATTATCTGCCTCAAACACCAACTTGTCAACAGAACTTTGGACAGCCACCCAATGGTGCTCACTGAGCAGTTACACTCGCCAAGGGCCAGGAGCACAGGCACTATTTTGTGACTGGTTATTTTCAGTTCCTTAATTCTCTTTTTAAGCTTCATTATGTAATATTTGAAGCTAGAAAATATGACACATAAAGGAATGTCATGAACTCTCACGAAATGAACCGCCAACCGAGGAACCAGACCACCACTCTTGAACCAGTTTTTTCTGGAATTCCTTTGGAGAGTCGGCCCTCAGATAGTCAGGAAGCAGCTTTAGGCTTTAAATTCAAGGACGAAATTTCTAGGCCTGAAAGTGCTATGCTTTCTGAGAAGTGGCAAAGGATTTGACCCTTTGAGATGGAATCACAGTGCCCCCAAGTTAGGGATGACACTGGAGTCCATTACAATTAGTTGATTTGAGCCTTACGTTCATACAAGACTTTGGATATTGCCTATAAATGAAGTTATCTATAGAGCCATTACCTTCCTGCAGTATTTTAAAAGTATAGAACAATAATGTGTTAAATGTAAACACTTAAAAATGCCACAATACTTGCAAACCAGTTTGGACATGTATTAACCTTATCTGTACCAGGAATCTTGAAAACGGCAGCATGTGCAGCCTTTCTCACCTTCCCAGGAGCCCTGCGTGCCATGCTGCAGGAGGCACGTGCGCATTCCTGCAGGCAGAATTCTCCCGTCCATCCTGGGGCAAAGTGTATACTTTTTTCCTAAATGTTATATGATGGAGAAAGAAAACTTTGCCAATCCTACATTTTCTAAAGAGTAATACTTATCCTTATATTGTAATATACTTTTAAAGCAGTCTTGTATATATCATTTCTTTCATTAAAAATTTAGCTCTAAGGCCCTAGCAGATTTGGTTCAGTGGATAGAGCATTGGTCTGTGGACCAAAGGGTCCTGGGTTCGATTCCAGTCAAGAGGATGTACCTGGGTTGCAGGCTCCTCTCCAGCCTGGGCCCTGGTCAGGGCTTGTGCAGGAGGCAACCAATCGCTGTGTTTCTCTCACATCGATGTTTCTCTCTGTGTTTCACCCTCTCCCACTCTCTCTAAAAATCAATGGAAAAATATCCTCAGGTGAGGATTAACAAAAAAACAAAAGCAAAAAAATTAAGCTGTAGGAACATAAACTAGAACCTCTTAAAAATAATTAAAATTGTTTTTGTAGTAGTTCTTTTTTCTTTAAATTAATATGCTATTGCTTTTTCTTATAATTATGCTCAGTTTTATATATCATATTTCAGAAATCATAAAACTAATGCATAATGGCCAACCATAAGCATTCTCGGCTTATCTCCATTCTTCATTTTCTCAGAATCACTTTTCCATTAATTTTTCTTCAATTTTCTAAGATAGCCTGAATAGTTTAGTTATAATTCCATAACTGTATATTTTCATTATATCTAATTCTCAAATATTCATTGCTGCCCATACTTCATCATATTACTTTCCAAATATATTAAATGCCTCTTCCCTTTCATTTTCTGGGCTCATATTTTTATTTAATCACCAAACCTCTATAATGTCTATCAGATTTCTCAATATTCATTATTTTCTTAGATTGGCATAATAATTTTAGGCATTAAATATCCTGTACATTCAATTCTCTGTACTCTCTTGAGAAACAATTATTGATAGAGAATGATCACAAGTGTTTATTCATCTCTACAAGTACTTAGGGATTTTATCTGAAAAGCAGAGGTCATTTAATGCCAAGAAAGTGTTTAGTCTCAACAACTGAGTTTCAGAAAGTAGAAGTGGTTGGAGATCACAGGCCTGCGTTCCAGCTGCCCTGGTTCTAACTAGGTTTACTGTCTGGAAAGTTGACACTTAATTGGTTGAACAACCTTAAACAAGTTTTTTACTTATTTCTTGTTTTTTTATTGTAAAAACAGAGATAACACAAGTTCCTGCCATAGAAAGCAGCCATGAAGAATTATAGCAGGTAAAGCCCTCGCAGGCAACTGGAACCCGTGGTCAGCACTGGCCAGTTATATCCATCATTGTTATTAAGCGAATGGCTAGCAAATGGTGTCCTCTAAAATGTCTCAAAGCTGCAGAACTTCTCATTTCTGACTGGCCTATTTCAGGACTGGCCACTCAGTCTTCCAGTTCTGAGATTTCATGAGAGAAGTGAGGGGAAAGTTGTTTCAATAGCTTCTGCCAACGTCTTACTGGAATTGCCCACCAGGGGGCACCAGGCCCCTCACAGGCCCATGACGGAACACTGGGGAAATAACATCAGGTGAATCCAGACTTGTGTGTATTTGTATGAAGGACATTCTGCTTCAAGTGGCCAGTGAAGCAAACCTCCTGCCCTCCCCAACAGCCCTGTATAGGCCATTGCCCGCTCCCAGGACTCGGCACATGTCGACCTGATCATGCAGATGGATCTGTTCCTTTGCATTTCTCTTTCTACATGAGAAAGTGTAAAGAAAAAATGTCCTCAGAAAATCATAACAAAATTTCACAAAGAAACCAACATGCTTTAGCCACTCACTAATAGTTTTTTTGTTTGTTTGTTTGTTTGAGCAAAGTGACTATTTGGGGGAAGGGTATGGAATGAAAAAGAATATTAACAAAGAAATGAACTCCCTTATAGTACAGAATAAACAGATGTTAACGATACACATACTTTGGAAAAGGAAAAAGGAGAAAGTGGACACTCATTCTGCCTTTTCTCCGTGACAATCCTAATCCCAAACCAGAGGTCCTATTTCTAACCAGACAGACCCTCTCACCCGACACATGACACTGCCTTTCGGCGTGAGATTCATTATGCCCCATAATAACATGGCCTGAAAGGAAAGGCGTTCATTTGCCAGGCCTGCCGCTCCGGCTCTCCGGAGAATGGCGCAGACACAGGTTTAAAGGGGGTAGGGAGCACTTACTCAAGTTGGAAGCTCACCTTTTTCCAGCAAAGTTTCCCCAAAGCTGTTCCTGAGCTGGCGCCTCCCTCGCCAGACTCGCAGGGCAGGAGCTGGGCCCTAACAGGGCGCCTCCCAGGGCCACTGACCTGCCCCAGGGAGCCGAGGGGAAACCCGCTCCTCTCCCTCGTGGCCGCCCGCCCTGCCGAAGCCTTCATGGGGCCAAGATGCTGAGACTCCAAGACCTGCGCTTGACCGTCCTTTCCGCAGCCTTGCCCGGCCCGCCGCCCCCCTTAGCGCCCGGCCCGCCGCCCCCCTTAGCGCCCGGCCCGCCGCCCCCCTTAGCGCCAGACCTCGCCATGGGCGCCCCAGGGGAGCCCGGTCAGGACGAGCCTGCGTCCACCCGTCTGTTCGGCACATTCCAACAGAGCCTTGTGAGGAAAAGTAAACTTGCAAGGATGCACCTGATGAAGAAAAGTAATAAGGCTTTAAAATATTTCTGTGAAGCCCTAACCGGTTTGGTTCAATGGATAGAGCATTGGCCCACGAACTGAAAGGTCCCAGGTTCGATTCCGGTCAATGTTTCTAACTCTCTATCCCTCTCCCTTCCTCTCTGTAAAAATCAATAAAATACATTTTAAAATAAAATATTTCTGTGAATAAAAACCCTTCACAGCTTCTTCCTCTTTAATATGAACCAAGGGTGGCTTATTCTGCACTTGACATTTATGTAAAATGTCAGGTGAAGGACATTAAAATTCCCCATGAAAATCTGAAGGAAGGCCTGCCCACGTTATAATGGAACAGTGTCCAGAACAATAACTTTCCAGAACAAATCCCTACGTGTGGCAGCTGAGGGCACGGAGTTCTGGCCCAGCAGGCCGGTTCCCATCCCCAGAGGCCAGCTCTGGGCACGTGGGTGCGGGCCGTGTGTTGGCGGGGGGGGGGGCTGTGACCCAGCAGCACGACCCCCGCCCCGCCCCTCGGCAGGCCACGCGGTGGGAGATTTACTGCGAGAAGTGCCTCTGCTGATACATGGGCACCCACGGCGCTATCCATCACCTTTGCTTCCCACCTGCTCCTCCAAGGAGCCAGAGCGGCGAATACGACGGCCAGCCCTAGGCACTGGCGGATATCTGTTCCTGTTGGGAAGCCATGCTCAGGATTTCTCTGGAAAGCTCCTTCCCGCACACATCCTGGCCAGAACCCCTGGCCTCAGGCCTGCTGTCCTCACTCCTGCCCTGGGCTGCGGCAGGGAGCCTGTGTATGGCCATCTCACCCTCACCGAGAGAGAGAGAGAGAGAGAGAGAGAGAGAGAGAGAGAGAGAGAGAGAGAGAGAGAGAGAGAGAGGAGGCGCTGTCAGGTGGGAGGGCTGGCCCGGCCTCGGCCTCTGCAGGTCTCTCCTCGTCCCCACGTCCAGGCGCCAGGGGCCAGGTGCTGCCTTACCCGGAGGAGGACGGGAGCCTCCGAGCCGCGCTGTCTGGGCCACAGGACAGGGAACCCGGGATGCAGGGCCCTGGGCGTCTAAGAGCCTTCCTCTGGGGCGGGGCCGGGTATGCACCCATCACCGCTATCTTGCCCCACGCAGGGAAAGTGCTCTACTGAGGAGCTGCTACCAGTCCCTGGGTCTTTTGGAAGAAAAAGGAGAACAAACCGCACATTGGATTTCCTTCTGGGGCGGTCCCTGCAGATAGGAGCACGCCGCATTCCCTTCAGAGCGCACCACTTTTCACGGGCTCACCCTGTCTTCAGGGAGCATGTCCTCCGCCGGGCAGGGGGCCGCAGGAGGGTGCGTTTCTGTCCCAGGCAGGGCACTGCGCCTCCCCACCTCGCTCCCTGCCTCGCTCCCGCCACTGTGACCAGCGACCCCGGAGCAGCTGTCTGGGAGGAACAGCAGGCGGGGCAGCGGCCAGGCCTGCCTTTGCTCCACCACCTTCAAGGGTCTGATGAGGCCCACAGAGGCCGTTCCTCCCCGCAAAGCATCCTGGGCCTAGAATAGGGCTGCTGTACCCCCTGACTCACAAGATGCCTGTGCAGCCCCGCCAACAGGGATTTAGGAGGTACCGGCTCCTCCTTCAGCAGAACTTGATCCCAGTGGGTATTCGGGAAGAGGTGTTTTCAGGCGTGGATTGCAGGTGTACCCCGATATGACGCTGGTCAACAACATTTCTGGTGTCCTGGCTTACATCCATGCCAGCGTCCCAAGCTTCCAGACCATGTCGTCATCCCCGCTTAGAAGTCATTCACTTAGAAGTCTTACTGATGAACACCAGTCCCTACATAGATGTCTCTTTGCATGGCCATTAGAAATATCCAGCTCTATAGTCATGTTCTCCTCAAACGAATGCTTTGTAATGCAGTGTGTGGCCTGTCCCGTGGCGCGGTGGGGGATCTACCCATTCTCCGCTTTCTGCATCTTTCCTATCGCCTCCAGGACCACAGGGTCAGGAGACAAGATCACCCCTTTGTATGTAAGAGTTCTCCAGAAGTCCACATGGAAGCCAATGTCAGGGTGAAGGGCGATAAATCCAGATGGAAGGAGACTTGACTTGGGGTGGTGAATACACAATATATAGATGATGTATTAGGGAATTTTAAAAAACTTTAAAATGCAAAAAAAAATCACCAATTGTTTAAGCATTGTGGTGGTGGGGGGTGGGGTGAGAGGGGGTGAGACTGACGGAAATAGAGGCTTGGCTTCAAGAATGCCTTGACAATTCCATGCACACAGTCAGACGGAACTCCCTGGGAACACAGGCCTGGCCTGCCTGCCCGAGGGGGCATCTGCCCAGTGCAGGGAGTGGCAGCCCCCGCCCCCGAAGCCTTGCTCTGAGCCTGTTTTCAGAGTGAGAGGAACACCATGGACCCACCCCTCACACCAGCTGCTGGAGCATCATGTCCAGCCACACGTGGAATGCCCCCCACAACCTTCTTGCTGATGCCAAAGAGCTGTCCTGTGTGTGCACGCCCAGCAGTGCCATCTGCAAGCTGGTTCTGCCCTGTCCTGAGGCCATCTGTCCAAATAAAGAGCGTGTCCAATCCTGTTTGTGGCATTGACAAGGCAGCCACAGAAACCCGTTCCAAGCTGCACCTGTTCCTCACTGCCTGTCCGAGGACAGCGGGTGACACCAGGCAGCCTGGGAGACTCGCCTAGGCCGGGAATGACAAAGCAAGGCCTAAAACTAAAGAGATTTTGGAATACTAGGTGCATGGAATGAAACCTCTTCATTTTTAAAATATAAAATATGACCAAGGAAAGCATTATAAATTCAATTTAACTCGGTAAATGGCTCTATGCATGGTTAGGTATTTAATGCGGTACAGAAAAAATTTGGCTGAGCAACAATCTTAGTGATTATTTCATATTTCATATTCTTCATCTTTGTATAACATAGCATGTAAATTTCTATCTTCAACTTTGAAAAAAATAAGTTGACTTTCATATTATCCAGGAATGGTAATAACAGAGAATTGAAATATTTTAAAAATTCTTCTGTCAATAATTACGCAAGTTTAAGGATGATTTACTGGCCTGCAGCTGCTTTAAAAGTTTGTGTTTCATGATGGAAATTGCAACTAGAAAGTAAACTTTAGTTACTCCCAAGTCCACCATTTTCCTGTCTGAATTGCTAAGATGAACAGTAATATTGTACCTCATCCAACAGAATGCCTTCCTCTGTTCTTGGGAAACCAGCAGTCCTACATAAACAATAAGGAATTGGGCAAGGAAGGAAATTAAATTCTTAAAGGAAGTGCCCTCATAATTGTAGTTCGGTGGCTTGCAGAATGGGCTCCCAGAACACCTCTGGACTCCAGGGTCTTTGCATGAAGACCTGAGCAGGGAGGATCTCAGTCCCATACCCACATGCAACGAAAGATTCACTGAAAATGAAAATACAGTTGTCACAGGCACATGAATACATATCAAATGCCTCTGCAGGGTTCTTGGACAACTGTAATTCTTTTTAAAAAATTGTATTAAAGTCTAGTTGGTACACAATATTATATTAGTTTCAGGTGTACAACATAGTGATTCCACAGTTATATACCTTATGAAGTGATCACCCTAAAAAGTCTAGTTGGATATACTACTTTTTCACACAATTATCAAATGGCTAAATTTTTTCCAAAAGCACTAAACATAAACACACACACAATTCCCTAAGACCAGACTCAAGACCAGAACGTTTCTGTGTTTAAATCAATTATGCTGCCCTAGTTGGTTTGGCTCAGTGGATAAAGCATTAGCCTGCAGACTGAAGGGTCCTAGGTTTGATTCCTGTCAAGGGTACATGCCCAGGTTGTGGGTTCGATCCCCAGTAGGGGGCATGCAGGTGGCAGCTGATCAATGATTCTCTCTCATTATTGATGTTTCCATCTCTCTCTCCCTCTCCTTCCTCTCTGAAATCAATAAAAATATATTTTAAAAAAATAAATAAGTAAATAAATTGTGCTGCCCATGTGTTAGTACTAAACTACTTCTATTACACATTACCTTTATTGACAAAGATTCAAAAAGAAAATCAAGGAATGAGAAGAAACAAATATTTACATATTTTAGCAGGGAGCTGTTATTTCTGGGAAGACCAGGGAACATGTGTACCTTAACTAGACCTTTGAATGAAATGAGGGCAGAATGTGTTTGGGAGAGAAAAAACATGTGTTAAAGAAAATCCCAAGTCATAAGGAGCTTGGTCTTAAGGAATTATGAATTAAAGCAGGGAAACGACATGCCAGATACAAAAGACCACATATTGTGACTCCACTTATATGAAATGTCCAGAAAAGGCAAACCTATAGAGACAAAAAGTCGATTAGTGGTCCCTGGGGGTTGGGGGAGTAGAGGAGAGGATGAGGTTTCTTTGTGGGCTAATAAAAATATCCCAGAATTAGATTCTGATGATATTTGAACTACTCTGTAAATGTATCGAAACACTTTAAAGTGGTAAATTTTATAATATGTGAATTGTATCTTAATTATATCTTAGTGTAAATGGGTAAATCCGGGCCCTTGATACAGGCCCTTGAAGACCAGTGAAGAACATAGTTGAAATGAAATGAGTTAAACAGGCTCTTGATCTCAGAGAGTTTGTTTTTGAGCTCCCAGAGCAGAGGATCCATATCTGACCATTCCGTTTATCCCCTCTGCAGAACTAAGCTCAGTATTACATAAAATGCGTGCTTAAGGAAACTATTTGATAACTGTCCATTGATTAAATCATGGCCAGGTGCCTGCACTGTCTTAGCCATGATGATAAATACAGACGACAAAGCTCTCCATCCCACTCCTTCCCTTTGCTGCCACTACCTTCTCTTGTAGAAACACTCTGTCCTCTGGTCTAATGGGACAGTATAGTGTAGTCACATAAAGCTCAGACTAAGTCACACTGACATTAGTTTAATTTTCTAGAATTGCCATCTTTACAAACAACCTTGAGCTCATGTTTTCAAGTTAGTGTTCTGGCTTTTACTTCCTAATTAAATGAAAAGGGCTTAAAATTCACAAGACTTTCCTATTCAGTTATTGTTTGTTTGTACTATGATCATTTCGGTAGGAATTAGAAAGACTAGTTGGAAAGCTGACTAAAATACCTGTAGGTTTTACAATGAGGAGGATTGTTTAGATAACGCACACAAATCACTCTGGGAAAACCGAACGCGGACATTGTAGGCGATGCTTTTCTCCTATGGGCGACCGGGCATGAGAGCATCATCACGCGGCTGCCCTTGTCAGAGCACACAGAGGACTTCATCTGTGTCCTGAGGTTACAGAGACAGGAAATTAATAGGGTAAATATGCTCAAAGGCTCTCAGAGCACAGATTTCCCTCGAATGTCCTCTCTCATATAATGTGGACACAGTAAGCCCAGACTGTCATGCTGATCGGGTGTGTTAGCATATGGAAAATGCCAAGTCCCTAGAAGAGTGTCTGAGGCACAGGTAGCACTTAGAAAGATTACACATGAATATAATTGTATTCCTACTGCTGGAGGCCTGCTCCCTGAAACTATAAACGGCAAATATATAATACAGAGGACCCAGGGCGAGAAAGCATGGCCGTAGCACTTACATACCTGCAGCAATATATGAGCTCCCGCCGACCTTGTAGAGAATGTGGCTGGCGAAGGGGGCTGCACAGATGATCAGGAAACTCGCGGTCACGACAGCGACTACCCCCAGGAGCATGAGGACAGCCCAGAAACCACGGTAAACTGAAGATCCCAGGAGAAAAGGAGAAAAGAAAAACACACTTAGACTGTGAACACAAGAGATTGCGGCGCGGTGAGTTTCTTGCCACTCATTTTTCTAATTGCAGCACAGCACTGCCAGGTGGGACCCAGGCTGTGAGTCCTGGCTTCTCTTTAAGTGGAAACCTCACCAGGTGACTTTGGACTCAGTGAAGTCAGCCTTCACTCAACTCATGCTCAGGGTGTGCACCACCCACATGCTTAGACTTTGGGAGCTCAGTTTCCTGACCAGATGTTCCGCTTTAGAAGTGGAACACCTCAAGTTCTAAAAGAATTCTCTTGAGTGAGTACCCATTGGGTCACCTAAAGGTGCTTCACACCAAAATGTACAAAAGACTTGAAAGGAATTCGCATGCACAAACACTGCCAGTTACTTCCTGCTAAGATAATTTTTATAATAAAAACAAGCAAAGTCAAAAGAACACTTTTGTAAACAGATTGATTTTTAAATTAGATATATCTAAGATTTATTCTTTCTATCAATCTTTATTCTTAAAAAGGTTCAAAATGAGAAGGTATAGTGATCTTTTATTTAAAGACCAGCAAGATTGAATTAATGGATACAGCTGGTAGAAAATAGATTGTGGTTTTGGTGATATGTTCATAGTAATCAAATAAAGAGGAATCCTAATGATCAATTTTGAACAGAATAATTACCAATCTATTAAACAAATGTATCATTTCCCAAAGGCTAAAACACAAAAATAAATTCCTTTTGGTATAAACAAGGGAAAGCTCTGTGAATCATATTAAAATTATAATTTTTATGCAAACATAAAAAAGTTAAAATGAAGCAAAGAATGTTTTTCCTCAACAAGCCCACCTGGCAAAGAAAAACATATGTCAATCAACTGGAATCTTAGAGAAAAATGCATGGGAAGATGGGAATTTGAAGAGTCGTGCAGCTGAACGGGAAAAGAAAGCTGGGGTTTTTGTGTGAATAACTCAGTCTTGAAGGCAGGAATAACAAGTGGAATTTACCTCAAAACCAATGCTGTTGATTTTCATTCACTTTATGTGCCTCATCATATCACATGGCAGGTTCTGTGGCAGGTGTGAAGGGTAAAAACATTAATGAGAGGAGCCCATTCTGCCCCTCTCCTGATCACACTAAAACTGGACAATCATGGCAAAGACCTAGCTGAGGAATCCAGAAAGCAAACGATAGAAAGTGGATTAAGAAAGGAACTCGAATCTATAGCTGAGGTCAACTCAGCTGCAAAGACTCGCCCGAATTTTTCCGTTTTTTCTCCTTCTGAACTTGGCCTGAAGGTGAGCTAAGTTGGGAACTTTGTAAAAGGTGAAAACAGAAAAAAAAATCCTAGTTAAGTCATCATTCTGCTTATAGAAGCAGAATGAAGGGCCCCAGAAGCCAAAGTCTACTTATCTCCTGTGTTCTCTCAGTCCTGCCTCAAAATTAAATCTGCACTGCTTCCCCAGTGGAGTCGTGGACATTTATGATCCCAAATGATGATTCAGTCCTCCAGATAGAAGAATTGCACATCTATTGTGCAAAAAGTGGGGGGATCGTGGTGTGTGTTTTCTCTTTTCCCTCCTGCTTTGCACTGTGGTGTAACTACATGAAACTGTGCCACAGTAAAGGAGGCCAAAACTCTGAAAGAGCCCAGACTTTCTTGTCAAAAAAAACTGGGCAAGGGAGGCCTAGAAGCCAGAAGATGTGGGGAAAATCCCATAGACATAAGAGAACTAAGACGAGAATCTCTACATCTGTGTTTGAACCTACTCAGGTAATGAGCTCACACCTCAAGTTACCCATATGTAGAAAATGTCCAAAGAAGTATAACAAAACTTTAAAAACGGAATTACTAGAGCTAGCCCTGAGGGGTGCATGTCCCCCTGACCTATATAGCATAAAAATAACTGAAAATTGAATTGACATTGAAACTAGTATCATAGAAGAAATGAGCAGACCATGCAGGTCGATTGCCTATTCAAACAACAAATCAATATTTGCCAGAGAATTTTAACAGTATGCCTAGTCTGACAATGTAATCTTAAAAAAGTCCAAGATACAATCCAAAATTACTTGATATACTAACAACCACAAAAATCTGACCAATCCTCAAAGGAAGAAGCAATCAGCAGATGCCAAGCCAAAGTTTCAGATGTGTGAATTAGTGGACAGACTTTAAAATAGCTATTGGAACCACTTTCTATAAACTAAGGTGAACACTCCTGAAATGAACAAAAAGGTAGAAATTCTTAGCAGATAAATAGAGTCTATGAAAAAGAACTAAATTGAATTTTAGAATTGAAAAATACATTATCTGTAATTAAATATCCATTATACAAGCTCAATGGCTGAATGGAGATGAGAGAGGAAAGAGTAGGTGAACTTAAAGAATGAGCAATAGAAATTATCCAATCTGAACAACAGAAATAAAAGAAATTGAAAACAAAAATGACTAGATAGATCTCAGAGAATTGTGGGACCATATCACATGATCTCATATTTGTGTCATGGAGTTCCTAAAGCAGAGGCAAAAAAAAAAATGTCAGTGCAAAAAGAATATTTTAAAAAAGAATCCCTAATTAAAACTTTCCAAATTTGGTGAAAAATAAATTTACAGGTTCAAGAAATGCAACAAATTCCAAAGAGGATAAATTCAAAAACTCAGCCCAGACACATTAAAAAATTATTAAAAACCATGGACAAAGAAAAAGTCTTCAAAGCAGCCAGACTTGGGGTGTATGGACCAACAGTCCCAAGGACTGAAAGTTTCCCATGAGAAAGGGTGGCAGCCAGAAGACATCTTTAAGATGCCAGAAGAAAAGACCTATCAACCTAAAAGTCTGCTTCTAGTAAAAACGCCTTTGAGTGATGAAAGTGAAAGAAAGTCATTTCTCAAGTAGGAAAATGGGATTTATCACAGCAGACCTGCTCTCCAAAGATGTGTGAAAGGAATTTCTTTAGGCTGAAGGGTAACAGCACCAGAGTTTACTTGAAACTTCCAGAATGAAGTAAGTGATAACAGAAAAGGTAAATATCTGAATAAATATAGAAGACTATTTTCCTCATCTTAATTTATTTAAAATATATTGACTGTTGAAATGAAAAAATACACTGTCAGCATAACACAGTAAAGAAATATCGGTTTGGAATCAGAGTAATATAGTGTTTGCCATTTATACATGTATGTAACCTTGAACTAGCCAGGTCCAAAAGAACCATGAAGCCAAGGTCATATGCAAGCAGGAGGGAGGAATTATGAATCAGGCTATAGAGAAGACAGAAAAAGCAGGACACCTCTCCACAGAGAGAAGCAGAGAGACTGTAAGAAAGAGAGGAAACACCTGGAGAAGGAGACTGAGACAGAGCCAGACAGAAAGAGAGATAAATGTTCCCCAGAGCTGCTGTCCTTTCATTTGCTCTAACAAAATAGCCTGGCTTTTCATTCTGCATTTCCTGGAAAAGGCAGGAGCAATGGATTTGTGTTTAAGGGAAAGGGGGAATCTGGCTGTCTGGAGACACAGAAATAGCTTCCAAGTGAGATTCCTTATTGCGGTCACCAACAGTCTGCTTTTCTTTCCTGCCTGTGCTTCAGCTTTCAAAGTTGCTCAACTTCAAGACTATTTCAAAATGTCTTGGAACATCCTGTTTCTTAGCTAATGATATCACCTAGTTTGCATATGTGGCACACTTTGATTCCAGAATTAAAATGTTCAATTATAATGAAGAATCATCTTGTGAAATTGAGTAGAGTCCTTTCACTGGGTGAAGTAAAACTGAGGCCTTAAGAGAATCTTCAACATGAAGAGAATTATATGATACTAGAGGCCTGATGCACAAACTTCATGCAAGAGTAGGCCTTCCTTCCCCCAGCTTCCAGCACCGGCTTCCCTCCGGCACCTGGGACCCGGGCTTCCCTCGCAGCCCTGGCTTCATCTGGAAGGACATCTGGAAAGACCTACAGTCTAATTAGCATATTATGCTTTTATTATTATAGATTGGAGCCTCTCCCCTTACTAACTTTTTCTTTGATGGACATCAGTTTTCTAATATAGAAAACAACATTCTTCACCTAAGTTTATAGTAAGGATTGAGGAAATATATAAAAAGTATCATGCAGTAAGACTTCAAATATGTTTGCTGTTATTATTACATATCTGGTATTATTATATATCTGGTATTATTACATATCTGCAGTTGGCACTTAAAAAATCTATCTACTAATCTCATGGATCTGGAATGGGAACAAGCTTTCAGTACTAATATATAGAACTGTAAAATTTTGGTGGGGAGGATGTTTTTGTTTGGTTAGGATGTTTTTGTAGTTTATATTTTTAAGACTCCTAGGTCTTAAATGTGTCTCGGAGAACACTTAGTCTGTTTCCTTGTTCGTTATATGAGCCATAAAACAGAAAAGCTTTCTCTTTGAAAGTTTGGGCTGTGCCAAGTGAAAACATCTCTAAAATCCATCTGTGCTATTAAATACAAGTCAATGCTTAACTTGAGCAATACTGAATTTCTATTACTTCCTATTAGAACATGAAGCAAGATTTATAATGTAAGTGGGTTTACATGTACTCTATATCATCACAATTTGGATCAATCAAAAGAAAGTCTCATTTGAATCTGTGAAAGGCAAGAATTAATGGCTATTTCCAAAGAAATGAAGTTCTGTTGATTCTAGATAAAGTGGTTGTGACTTGACTTAACAAAGTGTTCCTTGGTCAAGTGTGTAAACACAGAGAAAAAAAGGCACCTAACAGGAAGAGCTGCTGGTAGCTAACTGGGCTCAAGTTTTAAAAAACAGAGCCTAGCAGCCATTTCTGCACAGACGCCTCTCAGGCAAGATGCATTTCATGGAAAAGCCTGTGCTGAACTGCCTTGGCTGACCAGAAGACCCTGAGCGATGAATGAACGGATTACTCTGACACAACATTTGCTGTGAAAGAGAGGGCTAAGGGACTGCCTGGCTAAAGGAACCAGACAGCCTCGATTGCCTGCCTCTTCAGGCTTTTATTGTAACAGCACTTTGAGATCAAGTTTATCTTTTAGATACAATCAGTAGGGTAAGTAATAGTGGGAGGACACATGTGTTTGCAGTGTCCTTTAAGCAAGGACACCCAAAGATTAAGCATAAGGTTCCAGTAAACACCCAGGGGTCTGCACATACACAGACTTGTTTGGAAAGGTCAAGAAATAATTAGGGGCCCCGCCTTTGGCACATCCCTTTTCTCAGAATGTCCTCCTTACAAACTTTCCAACCAAGTCTCCTGTGCTCCCCAACACTGAACTGTCTGCCTGCCCTGTGTTTCTGTCAGCTGAGCCAGCCCTTACAAAGGTTTCCTAGAATCCTATTTCAACCAATAGGATTGAGTCTTTCCCCATCCAATTAGAGTTGCACAACCCTGGCCAATCAGAGTGGTTCTATTCTGACCCACAGTGCCTTTTGGATCAATCAAACTTGAGGATTTGGAGTCCTCATTTGCATGAGGACAGACCAATCAGAGACCAAGGGCAGGGACTTCAGTCTATATAAACCGCCTCCCCTCTGGCTCTAGGAGTACACTTTCCCTTTTCACTTAAGACTGAAGATTGTGGTTCCTTGGCTAAGCTGAAACACTAAAGATGCCTCAGCAGAGCAGAGCTGTCTAGAAGGAGAGGGCCTGGCCCCAAGACTGCCTCACAGCTGTGGTGTATCAAAATTGAGCTATTCTGCACTGAATAAAGCTTCCTTCTTCACAGCACCCCTAATTGGAGGTTCCTGTTGGTGTTGAATGACCATAGATTGACAAGTGTAATGAGGAGTATGACTAGTAATTAGTCTAACAACAGATGCTATAGAAATGGTTCTCCCAGGGTCCTCAGTTTACTTTCCTGAGTAAATTTTTAACCTTACAGTATTACTTTTTACCAATTTGCTTAGTAATTTCATTCTAGTAGATCTAGAATCATCAGCTCAGAGTATGCTGAAATTTCCTAACAATATCCTAATATATAAAAACCCTGGGTCCGTCACATCCACAACGACCAGAGGCTCAACCAACCGGAAGTCAGTCCTGCAGTCAGCACTGGGTTGGCCTGGCAACCCAGCACTGACTGCTATGGCTGCAGGCCCGTGACCCAGCACTGAATGCTGAGGGGGCTGTGAATCAGGCCCAGAGAGAGGCCTGAAGAGAGAAGCAGGGTCTGATCCATAGCCTGTGTGGCAGCTGTTGATCAGCACTTGCCTCTCTCTTTCTTTCCAGGCCTGGCCAGCAGCCACGCCTCCATTTCTCTCCAGGCCTTCACCTGGGCTGCTGATCAGCCTCTGCCTTTCTGATCAGGACCCATTGATAGGCCCAGAGATGCTGACTGGCATAGAAACCGACCAATCAGAACCAAATCTGGGTCAACTGTGAGGAGCCAATGGCTGCCTAGGAGGCAGGGCTTTTGACACTGACTGGCATAGAAACCAAACAATCAGAACCAAATTGGTTGGGAGAGGAGGGCAGTTGGGGGCGAGATCAGGCCTGCAGGGGAGGGCAGTTGGGGGCAACCAGGCCGGTAGAGGAGGGCAGTTGGGGGCAAGATCAGTCCGGCAGGGGAGGGCAGTTAGGGGCAATCAGGCAGGCAGGCAGAGAGGTTAGGGATGATCAGGAAGGCAGGCAGAGGCAGTTAGGGGCACTGAGACAAGCAAGCAGGTGAGCGGTTAGGAGCCAGCAGTCCCAGATTGCGAGGGACCACTTCTGGTTTAGGCCTGATCACACAGGGCAGTCAGACATCCCTCAAGAGGTCCCTGATTGGAGAGGGTGTAGGCTGGGCTGAGGGAACCCCTCCCCTTCTGTGTACGAATTTCGTGCACCATGCCACTAGTAAATAATAAAAAACATAAAGCACATATGTACGTACATTGAAATGACAGAACTTTTTTTTTTATATATAAATAAATGGGAGATAGCGACGTAACCACGAAACAATGTACATCGAGTCCGACATAACCCGAGGACTGCCTGTATTACAATAATTTATTCTATGAAGTATTTTCTAGTTTTCACTTGAGGACTATCGGGTTGCTTTTTTTTTTTTAGTAGAAAAAGACATCAAGTCATTGAGATGGTCTAGTTTGTTAAGTAAGAGTGTATATAGAATGCAAAGCTATGTTCCTGACATCTCCATTTTTTGCTTGTTTGTTTTTTTTAATCCTCATCCAAAGATGTTTATTGACTTTTTTAAAGAGAGGAGAGTGAGAGAGAGAGTGAAATGTGAATGGGAGAAAGAAACATCGATTGGTCGCCTCCTGCACACGCTCTGACCAGGGATCTAACCCGCAACATTTTGGTGTGCAGGACAATGCTCCAATCAACTGAGCCACCCAGCCAGAGCCTGATGTCACAGTTTTTATTTATAAAAAGTACATTACATATAGAGGATTCATTGCAAATTCAAATTTCAGATTCAAATATATATCAAAGGAACTCATATCTGGGGTATATCTAACAGGTTAAATTCCAAAGAGGCATAAATAGGAAGTGTAGGGAGACATCCATTAAAAATCCTTCAGGCAGGAAACACAAAAATAATCCAAGCCCAGCTCTGGTGGTTCAGTGATTGAACGTCGATCTACGAACCAGATCATGGTTTGATTCCCTGTCAGGGCACATGCCCGGGTTGTGAGCTCAATCCCCAGTATGGGGGTGTGCAGGAAGCAGTTGATCAATGATTCTCTCTCATCAGTGATGTTTTTATCTCTCTCTCTCTCTTTCTCTCTCTCTCTCTCTCCCTTCCTCTCTGTAATCAATAAAATATAGATATTTAAAAATCATCCAAACCTTCAGGACAGGGAAGGCCTTGAACAGAGTGGACTAGTAATTGTGCACATTAATATGTGTGCATGAGGGTGTGTGCTTTTGTGCCTGTGTGCAGACCAAGATGGGAAGCTAATGCCAGAATTGGCATCTGTTCTTAGTTGCATGTAAGGGTTAGAAAAATAAAGCCCTACCGTATATCTTTTTCCAGTAAGAATGTAATAAACAAGCAGACACTAAGACCTCATTAATTGAGACAATGGCAAAAGCAGCGGGGGTTTTAACTGAGGATTGTTTGAGAATAAGTTCCATTCCCAACCACTTGCATGCAGACAATAGCTCCAACTATTGTCTCTCCTGGACGTTGGCAGGCTGCCAGCTTGCTTGAGCGCTGGGCGCACTGCTGACCGCCTGCAGCCACAGAACTTAGCAGATATACCTCCAGTCTCTCCAGGAGCCAGGAACAAAAACTGCCACGTAAGATACACACAGCCTGGCCCTCAGAAGTGAGTCCAGAGAGGGAAAGCAGCCGTTTAACCCTGGCTGGCAGGCGCCCTGGCGGAGGAACGCAGAGGAGCCTTAGCCCATGCTGCTGCGCAGAGGCCAGCCTGGGGCTGGGAGGGCGGAGCTGAGCTGACCTCTCGCAGTGCACTGGGCTAGAGACGGTGGGCATCCCATCGCAGGAGCGGTCCAGGGACTGGGGAAGAGACAGTGGCTCCCTGCAGCTGTCCCAGGGAGGTGAGGGGAAGAGAAAATGGGGGATCTAGACAGGTAGTCAAGGCCTTCTGTCCACACCGTTATCACTCAGGCCTCCAGGTATGCGGAAGGTCAGCCCTCAGAAGTGAGTGTAACAGCCTCGTCTGCGTCGGAACAGCATCCTGGAACTGCGTGGAGGATGGGCTGGCGGGACAAGCGCGTCAGCTATGACAGCAGCCCCCGGAGCTGGAGCGGCACCGCATGGAGAGAAACGGCTCTGGGGCTGCTGCTCAGGGCGCCGAGAACCCAGCAGCGTGAACCGTTTGTCTGTCAGGACATTAACAAACCTCTGATTTCACAAGATCATACTTTACACAACAAACCTTCCATATAGAGTCAAGTAAAAATGTCAACCCAAATGACCACAATTCCAAATTCAGAGTTTTTTGATAATTTATTCTGTGTGTGTATAGAATGTAAATTATTTGCAGTTTAAAGATGCACTGATGTTACTCATTTTGCAAAGCCCGTGTCCTGCCTCAGACAGCTCACCAGCTGGTTGATGAAGCTAATAATGTGTGCTCACTACTCAGGCACAAAGGTGCGAAGCCCCCCCCCCCACACACACACACACCCTACCCCCGTCCCCCCACTGACCCGGCTGCGGGGGCCCACACCAGCCTGCCCTGCCCTGCCCATAGCTGGCCTTGGCAGCGCTGCCAGGTCTAAAAGTACGGCAATGCCCACCCAAAGCAGGGGAAGACTGTGGGCGTGGGCATGCCCGTGTCCCAGCTGCGTGACTGGGGACCTGCCAAGCCACATGCCCTGCACAGTCCACCGGTTTCCCTGGAGGAAAGAGCGAGGAGGTGCAGGATGGAGGCTAGTCACCTCCCAGCGGTGAACACCGGCAGCGAGGGAGTAAGGGAGCGAGGAGGTGCGGGGCAGGCTCTGGCCTTCACCTTCCCTGCTGGTTGTGAACTTGGGTGGACCCTGGAGCAGAGAGAGGCGTTTCTTCACAGGGTGAAAGCTTCCCAGGTGTGGGAGGAAAGCCAGAGTCAGGTCTCCTTTGCCCTCCTGATGGTGTTGGAGCTCACAACCCGGCATGTGCCCTGACAGGGAATCAAACCATGCATGATCTTCTGGTTCATAGGTCCACGCTCAACCACTGAGCCACAAGAGCTGGGCTTTAGATATACCTCAGATATGAGTTCCTTTGATATATACTAGGTGTACCAGATAATAATGCGAATTTTTTTCAATAGATGGAGTTACACATATGTTGATATATATGCAATTTGATATGTATCCTATTTTGTTGTATTAACAGCAAGTTTTAAAACTTCATATATCACATTTGCTGAAGGTGTTAACATCATAGATATTTTTAGGTTTAAAAATGTCGAATTTCGTGCCAAAAAAAAAAGCATTTGCGGGAAGTTTTAATTCATTATTTTGAATAAAATGTTATCATATACTTTGGGAAGCTTATGGTGAACATGCTCCATATCAAGATACTTGTGAACGCTGGTTTAAACAGTTTACAATTGATGATTTCGATGTGAAAGACCAAGAACGTCCAGGTCAACCAAAAAAGTTTGAAGTCCAACAATTACAAGCATTATTGGATGAAGATGCGTGTCAAACTCAAAAAACAACTTGCAGAAAGATTAAACGTTGCTCAGCAGACAATTTCCTACCATTTACAAGCAATGGGGAAGATTTTAAAGGAAGGAAAATGGGTGCCACATCAACTGAACAAAAGACAAATTGGAAAACAGAAGAGTCATCATGAAGCATCAGTGAAATGTTGCTTCAATGGCACAAAAGAAAGTCTTTTTTGCATCAAATTGTGATTGGCAATGAAAAGTGGATTTATTTTGAGAAGCCAGATGCACAGAATCATGGGTTGATCCAGGTTAAGCATCGACATCGACTGCAAGGTCAAAACGCTTCAGAAAGAAGACAATGCTCTGCGTTTGGTGGGATCAGGAAGGTGTGGTGTATTGTGAGCTTCTAAAAACAGGTGAAACCGTTAATACTGATCGCTACTGACAACAAACAATCAATTTGAACCACGCTTTCATAGTAAAATGACCAGAATGGGCCAGAAGACACAGCAAAGTAATTTTGCTTCATGATAACGCACCATCACACACTTCAAAACCAGTTAAGACACGTTAAAAGATCTTGCCTGGGAAGTATTAACCCACGCACCGTATTCACCAGGCCTTGCTCCTTCAGATTACCACTTGCTCTGATCGATGGCACACGCACTTTCTGAGCAGCACTTCAAAATGTACGAAAAAGTGGAAAATTGGGTCTCTGAATTGTTTGCCTCAAAACAAGCAAAGTTCTATTGGGACGGTCTCCACAAATTACCTGAAAGATGGGGGAAATGTGTAGCTAGCGATGGACATTACTTTGAATAAAGCACTTCTGATGTTTCTCTTGAAATTATCGTGTTTTCTTTGATTACAAAATCCGCATTATTAACCGGTACACCTAGTATTTGAATCTCCAGGGGCTGCTGTCAGAGCTGCCTAACTTGGCCCTGCGCGGCACTTGTCCCGCCATCCATCCTCCACGCAGTTCGAGGAGGGAGGCCCGCCAGGTGCTGTGGGCGCCTGGGCAGTAGTAGGGGTGCAAGAGCCCGGGCTGCTGCCCAGGAGTGGGGGATGGGAATGCGCTGGACAGCAGCAGCGCATCCTCAAGGTCGCAGTCTTGAGGCGGGAGGTCTCCGAGTGAGGCGCAGCGGGTCAGAATATGCCCTCCCAGCACATGCCACTCTGGCATAAGAATTCCTTTAATCTGCTCTAGAAATAACTGGAGCAACTGAGAATCAACACGTGCAGAAGAAAACCTTCCAGGAGTTTTCCTTCGCTAACCACAAGCAGGAACTTCGGAGAAATGAGAACTGCCATGCATTCCCTCTTCCTGGGGGACTTGGCATGAGGAAGACAGACAGCACCAAGAAGGGTCTGCACATAGCCCTTATGCAATAGCCCTTACATGATAGCCTTTATATATAGCCCGTGCATGATAGCCCTTATATATAGCCCTTACATGGTAGCCCTTATACAATAGCCCTTACATGATAGCCTTTATATATAGCCCTTACATGGTAGCCCTTATACAATAGCCCTTACATGATAGTCCTTATAAATAGCCCTTATATGCTAGCCTTATACAATAGCCCTTACATGATAGCCCTTATACAATAGCCCTTACATGATAGCCCTTATATATAGCCCTTACATGGTAGCCCTTATACAATAGCCCTTACATGGTAGCCCTTATACAATAGCCCTTACATGATAGTCCTTATAAATAGCCCTTATATGTTAGCCTTATACAATAGCCCTTACATGATAGCCCTTATATATAGCCCTTACATGGTAGCCCTTATATATAGCCCTTACATGGTAGCCCTTATACAATAGCCCTTACATGATAGCCCTTATACAATAGCCCTTACATGATAGCCCTTACATGATAGTCCTTATAAATAGCCCTTATATGCTAGCCTTATACAATAGCCCTTACATGATAGCCCTCATACAATAGCCCTTACATGATAGCCCTTATACAATAGCCCTTACATGATAGTCCTTATAAATAGCCCTTATACAATAACCCTTACATGATAGCCTTTATACAATAGCCCTTATATGCTAGCCCAGTGGTCAGCAAACTCATTCGTCAACAGAGCCAAATATCAACAGTACAACGATTGAAAATTCTTTTGAGAGTCAGATTATTTAAACTTAAACTTGTTCTAACACCATTTCTTCAAAATAGACTCGCCCAGGCCGTGGTATTTTGTGGAAGAGCTACACTCAAGGGGCAAAAGATCCGCATGTGACTCGCGAGCCGTAGTTTGCCGACCACAGTGCTAGCCCTTATATATAGCCCTTATATGCTAGCCCTTATACAATAGCCCTTACATGATAGCTCTCATACAATAGCCCTTATATGATAGCCCTCATACAATAGCCCTTACATGATAGCCCTCATATAATAGCCCTTATATGATAGCCCTCATACAATAGCCCTTACATGATAGCCCTCATACAATAGCCCTTACATGATAGCCCTCATATAATAGCCCTTACATGATAGCCCTCATACAATAGCCCTTACATGATAGCCCTCATGCAATAGCCCTTATATGTAGACCTTACATGATAGCCCTCATACAATAGCCCTTACATGATAGCCCTCATGCAATAGCCCTTATATGTAGACCTTACATGATAGCCCTCATACAATAGCCCTTACATGATAGCCCTCATGCAATAGCCCTTATATATAGACCTTACATGATAGCCCTCGTACAATAGCCCTTACATGATAGCCCTTGTACAATAGCCCTTACATGATAGCCCTCATACAATAGCCCTTACATGATAGCCCTCGTACAATAGCCCTTACATGATAGCCCTCATACAATAGCCCTTACATGATAGCCCTCATGCAATAGCCCTTATATATAGACCTTACATGATAGCCCTCGTACAATAGCCCTTATATGATAGCCCTCGTACAATAGCCCTTACATGATAGCCCTTATATGATAGCCCTTACATGATAGTCCTTATAAATAGCCCTTATATGCTAGCCTTATGCAATAGCCCTTACATGACAGCCCTTATACAATAGCCCTTACATGACAGCCCTTATACAATAGCCCTTACATGATAGCCCTCATACAATAGCCCTTACATGATAGCCCTCATACAATAGCCCTTACATGATAGCCCTCATACAATAGCCCTTACATGATAGCCCTCATACAATAGCCCTTACATGATAGCCCTCATACAATAGCCCTTACATGATAGCCCTCATACAATAGCCCTTACATGATAGCCCTCATACAATAGCCCTTACATGATAGCCCTCATACAATAGCCCTTACATGATAGCCCTCATACAATAGCCCTTACATGATAGCCCTCATGCAATAGCCCTTATATGTAGACCTTACATGATAGCCCTCATACAATAGCCCTTATATGATAGCCCTCATGCAATAGCCCTTACATGATAGCCCTCATGCAATAGCCCTTATATATAGACCTTACATGATAGCCCTCATACAATAGCCCTTACATGATAGCCCTCATGCAATAGCCCTTATATATAGACCTTACATGATAGCCCTCATACAATAGCCCTTACATGATAGCCCTCATGCAATAGCCCTTATATATAGACCTTACATGATAGCCCTCATACAATAGCCCTTACATGATAGCCCTCATACAATAGCCCTTACATGATAGCCCTCGTACAATAGCCCTTACATGATAGCCCTCATACAATAGCCCTTACATGATAGCCCTTATACAATAACCCTTACATGATATCCTTTATACAATAGCCCTTTTATGCTAGCCTTATGCAATAGCCCTTATATGTTAGCCCTTATACAATAGCCCTTACATGATAGCCCTCATACAATAGCCCTTACATGATAGCCCTTGTACAATAGCCCTTACATGATAGCCCTCATACAATAGCCCTTATATGATAGCCCTTATACAATAGCCTTATACAATATTCCTTATACAAGAGCCCTTCTCATGCATTCACTTCCCCACATATGCCCTAGTCACCTTCTCACGGTTTACCGCCCCAGACCAAACTCCTTTCCCTTTGTCTTGTCACATATCCACATTTATTATTTTTTTGTTAAAAAGGTCTAAACAAATCTCAGCCTACGTGTGTTTTCCCTATATATTTGTAACAACTGCAGGGCCCCAGTCACTGAATCTGAGAGGGCAGAGGGAAAAGCCCTCCCTTCCTTACAGAGCTGTTGTGTACAGAGCCACTCAGATCCTGGCACAAGGCAAGGTGAGTACCCAGGGCTTACCCTCCAGCTCCCAGGTCCTCCCAAGGCCTGCTGCCTGGACTGGGGGCCCCCACCCCTGCCTCAGCGTCAGAGCCACTTGGTCGGCTTTAACACCATTCCCAAACCAGGGTTCCAAACCAGACATTGAGTGAGACTCTCTGAGGGTGGGCGCCAGCAACCGTGTTGTTGAAGCCTCCAGGAGAGCGGGCTGTGCGGCCAGCTGAGAAGCACTGCAGCCCAGCCTCCCCGGAGCTCCTGGTTTCATTGAGAAGTGCTGTACCTATGCTGTGGCCCAGCCTTTACAGGGCGTCTCCCTCCGTCATCACAGCAATCCCTGCTGTGTATGTTACAAATGAGGCTCCGAGAAGTTAGATGAAATTCAAACATTAAGTAGCCAGGAAATGGCAAGGCAAAACTTGAACTCGGGGCTCTCTGCGCTCAGCCTCAGACACCCGGAGTGTCTGTGTTTGCTGTGCTTTCAAATAAATTGTCACTGCTCCATCTAAGTGTTCTAGGCTCACTCCTCCCGGCTGCTCCTACCTCATCCTGCAGAAATGCTGACGGACCCTGACAATTGCTGCGGGGAAAAGCTGTCACCGTGCTTCTGGCCGTGTGCGATGTTCTTTCCCCGGCTGCAATAAACAGCCTCTCACTTGTCCTTCCAATCACGCCTCCCTGAAGGGACATAGTGCAGCTACCCGGTCATCTCCACCAAAAGGCAGGAGAGTGTGGAATCAGTAGGAATATTGACTCAAGAGCTAGAACACCTCTCACCAGGTGTGTGACCTTGTGGAAGTTATCCCTGCCTCACTTTGACATTCCATAAAATGTGATAATAATACCTACCGTAGAGTGCTGCTACGAGGCTCAAAAGAGTTAACACAGGTCAGCACTGAGCAGAATATCTGGTCTCTGACTCAGTGTTCCTGATACACACCAGCCACTGGACTAGCACTCTGTACTGTCTTTCCTTCCTTTCATCTCCACCTCACTTCTTGACTATGAATTCCTTAAGGCAAACACTCAGTCTTATTCATCTGTCTAACCCCAAGGGAAGCTTTATGCTCAATAAAATGTGAATGAGCGAATAATCAGTAATGAATCCTCAAGGTATACAGCCAAAGTTGGTGGAATAGTTAATAGCCATGGAACAGAAGGAAGCTAATGCATTCAAAACAGAAATGCACCACGATCTTGACCTCATGCAACTATTTAACAGTTGGAGAACCTTTATCACTTAAATCCCTACTAGGGAAAACCAGGTGCTTAGAAGAACTGAGGAGTCAGTGGTGAGATGCTATCACCAAGGTACCCAGTCAGAGTGCTGAGGCCTGTCCATGCTCCTGAACACCAGCCCAGGGGAGCAAGCGGAGACGATCAAGAATTTCTGTTAAGTGTTCCTGCCCAGCTCTGAAAATGCTAGAAGGCAGACACATTTCCCCATTCACCGATTCCCTCTAAAAAAAATCTTACCTGTCCCTGAGAAGACCTGTTATCTTTTATATCAACCAATGGAGAGGACATTTTATCCAATGCTTCTTTGACATTAGATTTGAACCTGCTCACCCACAGCTTTTTTAGACACAATTGAAAATAAACATTGCAAAGTCTTGCTCACTAGGTTGTAAGTATTCTGTGTGAGTCTTCATTTTTATGCCAGGATTTGTGTTTCTAAGTTTCTAACACCCTAGAAATCATATTTCTTTCGAGAATTTTATACTGTTTTATAGCAACCTGCATCCAGGTTGCATTCCTTCTCGTAGGGACAGGACCAAAAGTAGGTTCTACCACTTCTGCATCAGAAGAGTTAGTTTAGAAATTCCATGGCCTAGAATAATTTGGGATTTCCCCCTCTGCTTATCATAAAACACCCAACAAAAGAATGATTGACAACTAAATTGGATTCCACTCTTTCATCCACCTATATTCAAATTTGTGATTGATTGAAAAACAATCTACCTTATGTCAGGCAGTGTGCTAGGTATGCACGTATTGTTGATATGACACAGAAAAGTCAATGTGTGCCATCAACAGTCTAATAGGAGAGGAATAAATATACAATCAGATGACTATAACTATGCCAAGTGCAAGGAGAAAACTGCATATTACCCAAGAACAGAGAAAGGGTACTTGACCCAATCTTGGCATACTACTAATGGCTTTTTGGAGGAGGTGATTCTTAAAAGGGAGAACAGAAGTGTAGGAAATGGAGGCAGAGAGGAGAAAGCACAGGAGGGCAGCGGCATGTGCGGGCAGCGGGCAGCGGGACAGTGTTAGTGTTAGAGGAAGTGGCCAGAGGGGGCAGATCATGGTGGTCCTGTAGGTCGTTTCCATTGGAACAATTCACCCACGCTGTATGAAACTTTCCTAAAAATCAAGAATCACAATAACTGAAATTAATATTGGCTTTTTATCCACAAGGAGCTTCAATCTATCAATATTCAAACCATTGGCAATATGTTTGCAGTCCGGGTTATTTTTTTATATTTTTTGGGGGGGATTGGGTATTTCAGTGAGAAAGAAATACAAATAGAAAGCAGAAAAACACATATTCCATTTTTTCTTATAGAAGTTTATATTTCCTAACATATTTTTAAAGAGGTAAAATACTATGAGATAAAGCCACCAAAAAAATCTGACAGTTCTTCACAGTAACTGCCCTGCCTTGTGGGGACAATGAAATGGGCAAAGAAACCTTATCAAAGAATTGGAATGAAAAAGAAAGGAACCAAACACATTTCTAGAAAGAAAATAAAGGTATTACAATGAGAGTAACCATCAGCTGCTGGAGCAAGAGGGCTGTACCAGCAAGTAATGGCCTGTCCCTGGCGACGACTACCTTGAAGAATGCTCGGCCAGCTCCTATGTAATGTGGGTGTGAACCCCGCATGCAAGGAGTGCTAGCTCAGCCCATGGAAGATGAGTGTCTCATGGGGAAGACAAGATCGCTGGGACACAGCTGGCATCTCTGGCAGGGCAAGCATGCCTTGTTTATTCCAGAACAAACGTTCCCACTTTGCTTATTCACAACAGATTGAGAGTCATGATTTCCCACTTTGCACGAAATGTGATCCTTGGTGTTCAAAGACAGTATTCACCAAGCACAGTACCTAAAGCCTCTGTGTGTGGGGCAACTGGTGGGATGGGGGCCTTGGCCTGGAGCCACCTGTGTCCCCTACCACCCATCCCCAGTTCCCCATTCACCATTGGGTGGTCAGAGCCTGCCAGCCGGGGAAAGGGACTGAGAGGTGGTCAGTGCACCTCATAGTGACTGGTCGAGCGGTCGTTCTGCCCTTAGGGTCAATTTGCATATTACACTTTTATTAAATAGGATTTGCAGTGACAGGACACTCCTTTGAGGACTTCCCTCTTTAGCTACTCAACATAAGGTGTTAGAGCAAATACCAGCCCCATTGCATGATAATAGCTGTTGCTCTGGAAACAAGTTAACATTTGGACTTCCATAAAATGTTTCGCTCCCCTTAACAACACTGAACCAATGCTTTGTTGATGTGAATAATAGCCTTGGCTACTCCAAGACTGGAAGCAATGAATTTGCATACTAGGAAAAACACTATTAAAATCTATCATATTTTTAAAATAACTATATTTAAAAGTCACTTTAATTTTAGTTCTATATCCCCAAACTAGTTTGTAAAGAGTAATAAATAGTAAAAGAAAAACTGATATTGACTCATCATACCAAAACTAAATAGTAAAATAATAGGACTTACCAATTCTTCTCTAGTTAACAAGTAGATTTTGTTTTAAAGTATATATTGCTTTTTAGGTACATGAAACAATTTCCCCTATAGTGTTATCAAGAAGGTGATTATGGAAATGCACACAGCTCACTGCAAAGCACGATCTTTGTGTTGAGAAACCTAGACAATCTCAGATTCATCAGCTTTCAACTGGTGGCAATAAACTCTAGCTCACAGTGCTGTCACCAAGATCCAAGGGGCAATATGTGTACAGCAGGTGGGCCTGCACAGTGACTGCTCACAATAGGAGTGGGCATATGCTCCCATCAATCCACTTAACTTGTCATAAAAATGAAGTAAGCCACTTTGCTGTGACATTACTGATTTTGTAAGATAAAAAATAAAATGTCTCTTTTTATTTTTTAATAAAAAGATTTTAGTTTCCAATAGATTAATAGGTTTTGTTCCAAAAGTTTACATTCCATATTCACAGGGTGTTTTCAACTTAACATGTCCAAAAACTACCTCTTTAAAGTCAGCCTGCCCCATCTCTAATTATAGCCACTTCATCCCGCCAGTTGGTAAGGATAAAAAAGGGTCATCACTGACTGTTCTTTCCTTCACACCCTACACCCAACCCATTAGCAAATCTGGCCAGCTGCTCTTCAGAATAGAACCAAATACTGTGAACTGCTGCTTCCGGGAAGATGAAGCAGACATACTTTTCCCTATTGCTTCTTTTATTCACAACTAAAATCCCTGGAGATTGTCTATGAAATAAACAGAAGAAGATTCAAATGATGAAGAGAAGGGGCAGACCAATTAGGGACCTTGGAACCCAGGGAATAACACAGTGGTGAGCTCCCTGGGGTTTCTTTTGGCCTCATTTACTAGTATCTCAGACTGAAGTTAGAGGCGTCAGACACGGACAAAACCTGGTTTATTTAAACCAACTACCAGGAAAAGGGCAGCATATCAAGACAGAAAACATTTATATAATAACTGCTCACTGCAGTCAAACACCACAGAAGAAAACTTCAACAAAGTCTAGTTCCACCCTCAGCAGACCATAAGGAATATGCCAGCACCCCTGCAGGAGTGGTTTCAGAGAAGGAAGGGAGGTGGGACTTTCATCACTACCAGGTATCAGTGAAATGAAAAGCAGCAACCAGCAACCAAGAAATGCCAACAATCACAGACATCCCCCCCCCAAAAAAAAGCCCCAACAAAACTATTTAACCAAAAGATTAAGGGGTCACCTAACAAGGCAGGAAACTTTTAGAAAATAACTACTCTATACCAGTCGAACATCACAGAATAAAGCAGTGGCCCTCAATTGCACTCAGATCAGCAAAGACCAAGAGGAGAGGCTAGACTTGAAAGCTTGATAGGCTATAACAAGGTGCCCCCTACACCACCACCAGACATGCACACAAGGATGTGGCAGAAAAGGCTGGATAAGGAATCAGGACTTTCATCTCTGCAGGGGTAATGAAGCCACCATCACAGAAACAGTAGAAACCACGTGGGGAGCTGGACTCCACACCTACAAAATGGGAATGAGGCATCCCTGCCCTATTGGGGGTTTCCGAGCAAGCCTCATAGAGAGTCAAAATGTTCACCACCACCCAGTAGTAATGGGGCCACCCCTGGATACCCACCATTTCAGTGGAAGTCATGGTAGAAGCTATAATGATCCAAGCCTCAGCCTACTGGCCAGGATGGTACCAATGGAACCATAGTAGGAAGCCAAAATTCTCATCATTTGGCTCAGCTGTTAGAACATCAAACCACAGCCTGAAGGGTTGTGGGTTTGATTCCCAGTCAAGGGCACATACCTCAGTTGCAGGTTCAATCCCTGGCCTTGGTCAGGGCATGTGCTGGAGGCAACCCATCAATATGTTTCTCTCACATTAATGTGTCTCAATCTTTTCCTCCCTCCCTCCCTTCCACTCTCTCTAAAAATAAATGGAAAAATAGCCTCAGGCAATGGTTTAAAAAAAGAAGAAGAAAGGTTTCTCCTCAAGTCAACACAGACCAAGTGGGGAACCTGGAATTCCACTTCCACCTGATTTTTAATGTCTACTCTTCCTAGGGTCAGTATCAAAAGAGCCAACCAAAACAGAAGTTCCAGAGTCTTATAGCATAATACCCCCCAAGTTCCAAGTTTTAATTGAAAAATAAAAAACTATTCATACAAAGAACGAGAAAAATGTCAACTTCAATGAAAAAGATTATGCAACAAATGTCAACAAATAGAGAAGTGTTAGTATTATTTAACAAAGATTGTAAATAATCCATGACAAAATGTCTCAAAGAGAAAGATGAACATACTTTAACTAAATTGAAGAAAAAGTCTTGGTACATAAATAGAAAATATAAAGAAGACCCAAAAGGAAATTTTAGAAATGAAAAAATATGATAACCAAAAATAAAAACTCTGTTGGTGTTCTGAATAGTGGGATGGAGTGAAGAAAGGAGATATACTAAAAAACATGAGATAAATCAAAATTAAATGAAATTCCAAAATAACAAACAAACAAGTGACTTATTATAAGACAGGAGAAAGAACACAGAAAATTAAAAGCAGAATAAAGAGAAAACAAAAATTAAAATGGCAGGGATAAGTCCTAACATATCAACTATGAAATCAAATGTAGATGGTAATGATACATTAACTTAAATTTTTTTTTTGCTTTAATGTATATGTACCTAACAAGAGAGTATCAAACTACATGAGGCTAAAGCTGATAGAACTGCAAGTGATAGCATTATAATTAGCTAATCCTAATATATAAAAACCCTGGGTTGTAAGGACCAATAACGACCAAGGCTTGACCAACTGGAAGTCAGTCCTGCAGTCAATGCTGGGTGGCCTTGAAGGCCTGGTGCCCCAGCACTGATTGCTGAGGGGGCTGCAAATCAGAGCCAGAGAAAGGCCTGAAGAGAGAAGCAGGGACTGATCTGTTGCCTGTATGGCAGCTTTTGATCAGCACTTGCTTCTCTGTTTCTCTCCCAGTCTGGCCAGCAGCCTGGCCTCCATTTCTCTCCAGGCCTCCACCAGGGCTGCTGATCAGCCCCGCCTTTCTAATCAGGCCCCGTTTATAGGCCCAGAGACACTGACTGGCATAGGAACTGATCAATCAGAACCAAATGTGGATGCTGTGGGGAGCCAATGGCTGCCAATGAGGTGGAGCTTTTGATGCTGACTGGCATTGAAACTGACCAATCAGAACCAAATTGGCCAGCAGAGGAGGTCAGTTGGAGGCAAGATCAGGCATGCAGGGCAGGGCAATTGGGGGCAACCAGGCTGGCAGTGGAGGGCAGTTGGGGGCAACCAGGCTGGCAGTGGAGGGCAGTTGGGGGCAACCAGGCTGGCAGGGGAGGGCAGTTAGGGGCAATCAGGCAGGCAGGCAGAGGCAGTTAGGAGTGATTAGGTAGGCAGGCAGGTGAGCAGTTAGGAGCCAACGGTCCCAGATTGTGAGAGGGATGTCCAACTGCCATTTTAGGCCCGTGGTATCAGGCCTAAACTGGCAGTTGGACATCCCCCAATGGGTCCCAATAGGAGAGGGTGCAGGCTGGACTGAGGGAACCCCTCCTCCATGCACGAATTCCATGCACTGGGCCTCTAGTCTATAATAATAAAAGAGTAATGTGCTAATTAGACCAGATGTCCTTCCAGGCAACCTTCTGGACGAAGCCAGGGCTGCGAGGGAAGCCCAGGTCCTGCAGGCAGTCAGAGGGAAGCCAGTGCTGGCAGCCAGGGGAAGGAACTACTCTTGCACGAATTTCATGCATCGGGCCTCTAGTTATAAATAATAGAAAAGGAGTAAAGGGAAAAGCCAGTCATTTGGGCAGCTTCACCAGGAAGCTACAACTTTGCACTCCCCAGGAAACCACTGGCCTATTCATTGCAAAACACTGGGGAAAGAATCCAATGAAGGGAAGAGAGATGCATGCCCAGTCAAGTTGGGGTGACATAGGGAAGGTACTTGCCTATCAGTCACACCTGGGAACAAAGATCATTAGCCAGAATGGGCATGGCCATTGTAAATGCATGAACATTTGGGACTGCATAAGCTCCTAAACAAAGAAAGTTGCTCTCTTGTAGCTCTTGTTGCTTTTGTTACTCTTGTGCTCTTGGCTCATTCTTGCCTTCCTCGCATTTGCCTGTGTTCCCTCCATAGCCATGTGGCCCTGTGGACCCCATATGCAATGGACTCAAGTACTACAGAGGGGAACACAGACTATGCTGGCCTGACGTGGGATTGTACTCTACTCCAACGTGGAAAGGAAACTGGTCACTGGCTCTGATTTTAGCTCTACTGAAGCCACACCTACACTTCTTCTATGACTGGACAAAGGGAAATGGGAATTTGAAAATTCAGGTGTTTGATTAGACAGAAGTAAAGCTTTTATAATAGTGCATCCTCTGTGCAAGTTTCAAAAAATTCTTTTTCTTGGGATATCACAAAAAATCCAGACCCACTAGCAACTGGAGTAGAGGAGGAACTCTTTCCTCCATTAACAAAGGAGAGAAACTGAATTTGCTACTGATGGAAGTGGGAAGTCCTCCTCCCCACCTGTTGTTCATGGGAGTGGAATTTTTGTGATATCCCAAGAAGAAGAATTTTCTGAGACTCGCACAGTAGGATGAAATATTGTAGAAAGCTTTATTTTCATGGAACTAAACCACTGCGTTTCCAAGGTCCCTCTCCCTCAGTCCCGCATAGAAGAAATATAGCTGGGGCTTCAGTGGAGCTAAAATCAGAGTCAGTGGCCAGAGTTTTCATTCTGCATTGGAGCAGTGTCCAATCAAGCATCAGGCCACCTTAGTTTGCGTTCTCCGCTGCCGCCCACCAGCCCATTCCATGTGGTGTCTGCAGGGACATGGGGCCATAGAGGGAACGTGGGAGAAAGCAAGGAAGCAGGAAAAGAGTGCCCCATGAGCCTAGAGCCGAGAGCAACAAGAGAGAGAATTCCTTCGTTTGGGGGATTACGTGTCACCCAATTTTTATGGACTTGCAGTGCCCCCACCCATTTTGGCCAGCCAACTCTGTCCCCTGGTTTGACTGGCAGGCAAGTACCTCCCCTTTGTCACCCCAACTTCACTGGGAATGCATCTACCTCCTCTTCCCTGCAGATCCCTTCCCCCAGTGATCTGCAGGGAATGGGCCTGTGTTCCCTGGGGAGAAATTGCAGCTTCCTGGTGGAAGCTGCCCAAATGACACACCTATGTCTGGTCTCCCCACTTACTCCTTACCTATTATATTTACTAGCTAATTAATGGTATCACATTCACTATCATAGCTAGAGACTTTAACACCTCTTTATCAGAAATGGAGAGATCCAGAAGGCATAAAATCAGTAAGAAAATAGCTGGGCTCAGTAACACCATCAATGAATTATATATAACTGACATTTATGCACTACTTCACTCAACAAAAGCCAAATACACATTTTTATCAAGCTCGCATGAAACATTCACTAATGTAGACCACCTTCTGGGCCATAAAGCACACCTTAAGGACAAATTGTCTATATATATAAAAGGCTAAGTGACCATCACATCCAAAACAACCGAATGGACAACCGAACAGGCTGTGTGGGGCGACCAGGCTGGCAGGGGGGTTAGTGAGGGGCGACCAAACAACCTAGCAGCAGGCTGCGTGGGGCTACCAGGCCCGCAGGGGGGCAGTTGGGGGCAACCAGACCGGCAGTGGGGGCCAGTGAGGGGCAACCAGGCCAGCAGAGGGGGGCAGTGAGGGGCGACCAGGTTGGCGGGGGGGGGGGAAAGTTGGGGGTGACCACGCCAGCAGGGGGTGCAGTAAGGGGCTATCAGGCTGGCGGGGGGGCACTAAGGGGCTACCAGGCTGGAGGGGGGGGCAGTTGGGGGCCATTACGCCTGCAGGGGGGCAGTTGGGAATGACCAGGCCAGCAGGGGGGGCAGTTAGGTGCGATCAGGCAGGCAGGTGAGCAGTTAGGAGCCAGTGGTCCCGGATTGTGAGAGGGATGTCCGACTGCCAGTTTAGGCCCAATCCCGAGGGGTCCTAGATTGGAGAGGGTGCAGGCTGGGCTGAGGGGACCCCACCCCGACCCTCATGCACGAATTTCGTGCACCAGGCCTCTAGTGTTGTAATAAAAGCACGGGGTCCTAGACAAGGAAAGAGTCTTGCAGCTCCTTTAGCTGAAGATCCTCTGACCCCCAATGCCTTTCAAAATTATCTTTCATCTCCGGACTCCTTAATCATCTATGCGCAGCCCCTTTCTCCAGAATGCTGAGCCCTTTGTAAGGCTGGGACAAGTACCCCAGCACACAGTGGCTGCTCCAGTCTGCATTCCCACCAGCAGTGTAATAGGGCTCCCTTTTTTCCACATCCTCGCCAGCACTTGTCATTTGTTGATTTGTTGATGATAGCCATTCTGATAGGTGTGATTTGATACCTCATTCATTTTGATTTGCATCTCTCAGATGATCAGTGACTTTGAGCATTTTTTCATATGTCTCTTGGCCTTCTGTATGTCCATTTTGGAGAAGTGTCTATTAGGTCCTTTGCCCATTTTTCAATTGGATTTTTTATCTTCCTTTTGTTAAGTTGTATGAGTTCCCTATATATTTTGGAGATTAACCCCCTATCAGATGTATCATTGGCAAATATGTTCTCCCATGCAGTGGGTTCTCTTGTCATTTTGCCGATGGTTTCTTTTGCTGTGCAGAAGCCCTTTATTTTGATGTGTAATCCCATTTGTTTATTTTCTCCTTAGTTTTCTCTGCCCTAGGAGATGTATCTGTAAACATATTGCTATGAGAGATGTCTGAGATTTTGCTGCCTATGGTTTCTTCTAAGATTTTTGTTGTTTCACAACTTACATTTAAATATTTTATCAATTTTGCATTTATACTTCCAGCAAACAAAAACCCTGGTCCATACAGCTTCACAGAGGGATTTCATGAAACATTTAAAGAAGAATACCTATCCTCCTCAAGCTATTCCAAAAAATTCAAGAGGAAGGAATACTTCCAAGCTTTTTTAATGAGGCCAGCATTAACCTAATTCCAAAACCCAATAAAGACACTACAAAGAAAGAGAATTGCAGGCCAATATCTCTGATAAACATAGATGCTAAAATCCTCAACAAAATATTAGCAAATCTGATACAGCAGTACATTATAAAGATTATACTCCATGAAAAGTGAGATTTATTCTGGGGATGCAAGGCTGATACAATATTGTGATACAGCACATTAACAGATTGCAAGATAAAAATTACATGATCATATCAATTGATGTAGAAAAAGTATTTGACAAATTCCAACACCCTTTTATGATAAAAACTCTCATCAAAGTGGGAATAGAGGAATCATACATAATAAAAGCCTTATCTGACAAACCTAGTGCCAACATCATACTCAATAGGCAAAAACTAAAACCATTTCCCCTAATAACAGGAACAAGACAGGGAAACCCACTTTCATCACTCTTGTTAAACATAGTACTGGAAGTCCTAGCCATAGTGATCAGACAAGAAGAAATAAAAGGCATCCAAATTGGAAAGGAGGAAGTAAAACTGTCATTATTCACAGATGACATGATATTGTACATAGAAAACCCTAAAGACTCCATCAAAAAAAACTATTAGATTTAATAAATGAATTTGGCACCCTAGCAGGATACAAAATTAACACCCAGAAATCTATGGCTTTTTTATACATCAATAATAAACTCTCAGAAAGAGAAACTAAAAAAACAATCCCATTTACCATTGCAACAACAACAACAAAATTAAGATGCTTAGTAATAAACTTAATCAAGGAAGTAAAGGACCTGTACTCAGAAAACTACAGGACATTGAAAAAAGAGATAGAGAAAGATATAAACAAGTGGAAGAATATACTGTGTTCATGGATTGGTAGAATCAACATCATTAAAATGTCCACACTACCCAAAGCAATCTATAGCTTCAATGCAATCCCCATTAAAATACCAACATCAGATTTCACAGATCTAGAACAAACACTATAAAAATATAAAAGGAACAACAACAACAACAACAAAACAATGAATAGCTGCAGTGATCTTGAGAAAAAAAAATCAAAGTTGGAGGAATCATAATACCAGATTTCAAGTTACACTACAAAGCCACTGTACCCAAAACAGCCTGGTACAGCACAAAAGCAGACATAAAGACCAATGGAACAGAACAGAGACCCCAGAAATCGACCCAAGCCTTTACGCTCAATTAATATTTGACAAAGGAGGCAAAAGCATACAATGGAGTAGAGGCAATCTCTTCAATAAATGATGTTGGGAAAATTGGACAGGTTCATGCAAAAAAAAAAAACCAAAAATGAAACTAGACTACCAACTTACACCATACACAAGAATAACACCTAAAACTGCTTTTAAAAAATTACCTTAAAATTAAAAAAAGAGCTTAGCAGATTTAATTTAAAATTCATCCAATATATGCTATCTATATGACACCTCAAAGCAAAAACTGATAGAACAAAAAGAGAAATAGATAAACCCACAATTACTTTGGAACCTTCAATAGATGTAGAAAATATACCACCTCTAACAATTATTAGGACAGGAGGCAGGAAACCAGCGGGATCCAGGAGCACTCAGCAGCGCCGTAAGCAATAGGAGATAGGCACGCACTGACACTCCTAGTGCATTCCATCCACACCGGCTCCACGGAACATACTGCACAGCAGAACACATCCCGGACCACGAAACAAACACCATTAAATTTAAAATAGCAAATCATATAGAGTATGGTCTGTGCTCACAATGGAATCAAACTAAAAGGTAGTAACAGAAAGATTAAAGAAAAATTCCTAAACTCTTGGAAACTAAACAACACACTTCTAAATAATCTATGAGTCATTAGAAGAAATCTCAAGAAAATTTTAAAAACACATTAAATTAAAATAAAAATGAAACATATCAAACGTGTGGGAAACTGCTAAAGCAGCGCTGAGAGTGAAATCTACACCAGTAAATGCTTAGAATAGAAAAGAGAAAAAATCAATAATCTAATCTTTTATCTCAAGAAACTATAAAAAGAATACAAAGCTAAAGCAAGCAGAAAAAAGTAAATATTAAATATAAATGCAGAAATTTATGAAATTCAGAAAAGAAAACATGAAAAAACAAGTGGGATCATTGAAAAGCTCCATAAAATGAACAAGCTTCTAACAATATTGACACAGAAAATGTAAGAAACAAATGACCAATATCAGGAATGAAACGAGGGATATCATCACAGATAGTACATATAAAAAAAGGATAATAAGAGAATATTGTGAACAATTCTATATATAAATTTGACAACTTAGATAAAATGGATCAATTCTAGAAAACTATCACAATTCACTTAATATTAAATACATAGTTTTAAAAGCCCTGTAACTATTGAGGACATTGAAGTTATAATTTTAAAGTCCCTGAAAGTTAAATCTCCTGGCCCAGATGGTTTCACTGGTGAATTCCAACAGACATTTACATTTAAAGAAGAATTAGCACCTTCCTAAAAATAGAAGAAGAGAGGAAACTTCCTGTCAGAGCAATACCAGAGCACAGATACTCTGAGTACATATATTCTTCTGAATTCTGCTTGACGACGCCAACTGTCAGGACAGATTCCTTCTCAAACCCTGCCCATTGCCAGGGACTGGGCTTTCTTGGACGCCGGGTGGTAGATGGAGAAGCCATGAGAAGTGGGGGTGTATAAGAATGAGTCCTATTGTAGGAGCCAGTGGCCATATAGCCATCAGACAAAACAGTCCTTCCCAGCAAAGTCCCATACAGGTAGCTGCACTCCAGCTAATAAACAAATACATCTTTCCCGTTAAGCAGTAGCAGTCTCTGTACCCACAGCCATTATCTGAGCAGCTGCACGCTGCCTCGGGACCTACTGCCTCACATAGCAGCAGCACCTGAGCTCTCCCTTAGAGCTATAGCCTCAGTAGCTTCTCCAGCCTCTCTTGCCTCTCCCTGAATCTTCCCCACACACTAGCTTCACATGGTAGCTGGTCAGTAGTATTATACCACTTTCACAAAAGAGGCCAGTTGCCAACAGTGGCATCAATCATTTGGGTTATAGAAGGGCACAGTGCACAGTGAGATCGTTGTCCTTGCACCGTGTATTGCATCTTAGCCTTGAACATTCTGATTAAGATTTCCATGTTCAGAGTGGTCTTGGCCGTCCGGTGTACCACCAACAAGGCCTTTCACACTCCAATGCTTTGACTATCTGGCGACTCTGGCATGGTTTCCACACTTCCCAATTCACTTTATAAAACTAGTATCACTCTGATACCAGACCCAAAGATAGTACAAAAAAGAAAAAATACAGACCAATATCCCTCATAAATACAGATACAAAAATCCTTAACAAAAATAAACAAATAGAATTCAGCAATGTATAAAAAGAATTATACATTGTGACCATGTGAGATTTATTCCAGGGATAAGTCATGGCTTTAATATTTGAAAATCAATAAATGTCATAGACAATATTAATATGCTAAAGAAAAATAATCTTGTGATCATATATCAATTGATGCAGAAAAACATTTAACAAAAATCAACATACATTCATAACAAAATCTCACAGGAAACTAGAGGGAAACCTCTTCAATTTAATTTAAAATCTGTAAAAATCCTATAACAAACAACCTACTTAATGAAAAAGGACTGAGTGATTTTTGAAGACCAGAAACAAGGCAAGGATGTTTGTTCTCACAGCTGCTACTCAAAAAGGCACTGGAAGTTACACCTAGTGCAATAAATAAGAAAATAAAATAAAAGGCATGTAAAAAAAAAAAAAGCAAGGAAGAAATAAAACTATCCCTATATGCCAATGGCATGACTATCTATGCAGAAAATCCCAAGTAATCTACAAAAATAAAAAACAAAATAAACACAAACTTCCTAGAACTACCAAGTGAATTCAGCAAGGTCTCAGAATACAAGATAAAAATCAATTATATTTCTAGCTCCAATAAACACATGCAAACCACAATTAAAAATACAATACTAGCCCTAGACAATTTGGCTCAGTGGATAGAGTATCGGCCTGTGGACTGGAGGGTCCCAGGTTCGATTCCAGTCAAGGGCAAGTACCTTGGTTACAGGTTCTTTGGCCCTGGTTGGGGTGCAGGCAGGAGGCAATCATTTGATGTGTCTCTCTCACATCAATATTTTTCTCTGTCTCTCCCTCTCTTTTCCACTCTCTCTAAAAATCAATGGTAAAATATTATCAGGTGAGGATTAACTAAAAAAAGAAAAAGAGATAAAAATAAAGACTTTATAACAAAACAAAACAATAAAACAACAAAACAATACCAGTTATAATTGGTCAAAAAATGAGATACCTGGAGGTAAATCTAACAAAGCACATTACCTTGTATGTTTAAAACTACAAAATGCTGATGAAAGAAAATAACTAAGATCTAAATAAACTGAAAGTTATATTACATTCATGGATTGGAAGACTCGACATAATAAAAATATTAATTCTATAAATTGACATACAAATAATTCTATAATCCAAGAAAAAAATTAAGATATAAACAAGACTACTCTAAAATTTATATGGAAAAGAAAAGGATCTAGAATAGTTAGAATAACTTTTAAAAAGAGGAATCTTGTGGGAGAAATTGTTCAACCCAATTTCAGGACATATAGCTAAAATAATCCAGATGGTGTGGGCTTGGCAGTGGGACAGACACATGGGTCAAAGGGACAGAATACATAATCCAGAAATAGTCCCACACAAGTATGACCAACAATATTTTGACATAGGTGCACAGCAATTCAATGGAGAAAAGATTGTTTCTTCAACAAATAAGGCTAGAGCAATGGGATGTACATTTGAAAAATAATATGTTATACCTTATACAAAAAGCAACTCAAAATGATTCATAGATTTAAATCTAAAATATCAAGCTATAAGACTTTTGGAAGAAAACAGGAGAAAATCTGCAGGCCCTGAGGCTTGGTCCTGCAGATAAGACACCAAAGGTATGATTCATAAAATTCCATAAATTGGACTTGAACAAAATTCACAACTTTTATTATGTGGAAGACCTTGGGGTGATGAAAATACAAGTTGCAGAGTGGGAGAAAATATTTGGAAACCATATATGTAGTAATGACTCAGCTAGAATGTATAAAGAACTCTCCAACTTACAGCAGCAAAATTTACTTAGAAAATGTGTGGATAATTATTGAAACTGGGTGATGACAATACATGCGTTTACTATACTCTTTTCTGCATTCCTATAAATGTTGAAAATGTCTATAACAGAACAGTTTCAAACAAAGTAGGACATAATGGAATCTAGGACTGATATTGTAAGGTATATAGGAGTTTTTGTTTTGTTGTCTTGTGTTACAGGTATTGTCCATTTCATAATTTCCTTACTAGTTGTTAAATAATTTTTAAAAATTCCGGAAAAGGACAAATGTCCCCATTCTAATATCCTTACCTTAGTCGCCTAAAGTAAAGCAAACCTCCTGGGCTCCCTGATTCCACCCTTGCCTCTCTGTAGCCTGCCAAGATTCGTGTAGAATATACTGCAGGTGTCCGCTCACAGCCTCCCTCTCAATCCCTCTCCAGGTAAAAGCCGTCCCTACACTGGCCCACCTCTCCTGGCACCTCCGTCTCTCTAACCATCTTCTCTGCTCCTTCCTCGCTCACTCTTCTGCTACACACACTTCTCCTCTGCTCTTTGCACACATCAGGTGTCCCGGCCTCCAGGCCGTGGCCTCTGGTGTCCCTCTCTGGAGCACTCCTCTCCTGGACGCCAAACGGCTCGCCTCCACGTCTCTACTCAAATGTCCCTTTCTCACAGGCGTGTGTCCCTCTGACCACATTAAAGACCTCTATCACCCCACTTGTGCCACCCCAGGTCCTAGTCCCAGCCTCTGTGCAAGTTTCCTGTTTGGCCAGAGCACTAGTCATTTTCCCACGTACTAACTACTTTCATGTTGCTCTGTCTCTCTCCGCTCACTAACTGTCAGCTCCACAGGACAGAGCTGTCCTTCCCTTTAGCTCCCTGCTGGTCCCCAAAACCTAGAAAAGTGTCTGGCACATAGTATGTGTTCAATAAATATTTGTCGAATAAATTTTAATCAATATCACCAGATAAACAGTGGTAAATCTTGGCCCGTACAGATGGTAATGTTAACTATCTTGTACTAGGGTGGTGGTGATCATGATCATGATAATGAACATTATTTTTGAAGTCCTTCCTTTCTGCCAAATACTTGATGTCACACACACACACACACACACACACACACACACACACACTTCACAGAGCAGGAAGCATTCACTAAGGAAAAGCCATGATGCATCCGCGTGCCCTGAGAATGGCTTACTTTCAGTGCTCTGACTTGGTGCACTGTCATAAAAATAGCTGACATTTATGGGATACCAACTACACGGCCACCGCTCTGCTAAGCCTTTGCATTATTATCTCTTTTCATTTTAACAACTGGGCGAGATTGAGACTATACTCATCTTCCTTCTACAAACGAGTGCAGTGAACTTCCGGAGATCAGGAAGCCAGGCCAGGCCGTGGCTCCAGGTCACCAGCACAGACACCGGGCTGGACGGGCTTACAGCCCCGCGGAGCCTCTCAGGGCCCCGGCCTGTGCTCAGCACTCACACAGCGCCCGTCTAGTCCCCAAAGGAGAAACCGGGGGGCTGTGATGGCTCAGCCCAGCTATTTTCAACCCTTTTCATCTCATGGCACATAAACTAATGACTAAAACTCTGCAGCACACCAAAAAAATGTGCTTTTTGCCGATCTGACCCCCCAAAAAAGGTGTAATTTTTACTCATTCACACAGGACAGCTATTGATGCGTTGGCTGTTGTCATGTTTCTAAATTTGACAATCTAAAGGAAAAGAGGCAGTGCCCGACCACACAGTCAGGACTTGCATGTTTTAAAAATCTTTGTGGCACCCAGGTTGAAAATCGCTGGCTTAGCTAGATGGCAGCACCCATTTAACCCAGGGCCAGCCAACCACAAATGGGCATCGTCTTCTCCACGAGGCCTCCTTAGTCACCCTACTTAAAACGGGCACCCTCCCCACATACACTCCATTTTTTCCTATTTCTCTGAAAATATTTGACTGACATTTTATTTTCTGTCTCCCCACTATAATGAAAATTCAATGAGGGCAAGATTTTAGGGCTGATTCTGAAGCACCCAATAACAGTATACAGCATCGAGTAGGTATTCAATATTTTTTTCCATTTCATTTAATACTCTCTTCTAAAAAAGATCCAAAGCTTGGAGCAGAGGCAATAATGTTTAAAGAAAAGAGAGGCTTAGGCCTCTCCTTCATGGTTTGGATATTCTGCATGAAAAAAGGCAAAAGGAAACTAACCCAGTATTTAGGTGTTTGGGGCCCAGAACTAGAGCTGAGCACAGAGTGGAGGCAGTATAGGTATAATTCTGAGGAAGAGCTTGGGCCCTGGGTCAGAAGTGCTAGGAGTAAAAGTCTAGAATGCCCAAGTGGTTCTCATCAGAGGTAATTTTGTGCCCACTTGCCCCAGGACATTTGGCAATGTTTGGAGACATTTTGATTGCCATGATTAAGGGGTGCTACTGTCATCTAGTGAGTAGAGAGGCCAGGGATGCTGCTAAGCATCCTACGGGGCACAGGACAGTCCCACACACATAATGATATGGCCCCAAATATCAACACTGCTGAGGCTGAGAGACCCTGGTCTGGAGCACCAAGAGGTGCCCTGTCACTAGAGGAGATGTTTCCTGCTGAGCATGGCCATCGCCTTCACAGATAGATAGAGGCTGGGCCTGTCTTCCCGGAAGGAGGGCAGTCCACACCGTCATAAGTAAGCACACAGTCTTGTTTACAGAAAGCGAGGGCCTCCTTTATTGGGAGGACGTTACATAAACTGCCAACCAATCCTTAGATGTCCATGAATAAATTGTAGAAAACACAAAATAACTTCCTCTGAATACCTGATGTTTAATTACAGCTTTGATGTTGGGACTGAAAAGCCAGCTGTGCCCTCATGAACTGCAGCCCTGGGAAGCGGGGCGAGCGCCTGTGAGTGCTCCAGCTTAGAGGCGAGGAGCCTGCGCTGGGACCAGTGAAAAGCCAGCCAGAGTCAGGGACTGCTGTGTCCGTGGCCATGGCCACATGATCCACATGTCTGAACGAGCAGGAGGAAATTAAGTGGGTGGTATGGCATTTCTAAATATCTAGGTACTTGACATTTCTGACCCCCCAGAAAAAGACTGAAATGTATTTTCCATTATAGATTGCAAGGTATTTCTTTTTCTATACAACTAAGGCTGAGTGGAGTAAAGCACTTAAAACTATTTGGTAAATTTAAGACAGTTTCCAGATTCCCTATACCTGAATATTAAAAAAATGATAACACCCAGCTACACCAGTGTAATGATCTGGAAGCAAAAGGCCATCCCAACAAAATTAGATATGTCGCCTCAATTATTACATACTAGAGGCCCGGTACATGAAATTCATGCATGGGATGGGGGGGGGTCCTTCAGCCTGGCCTGCATATTCTCCAATTTGGGACCCCTGGGGGATGTCCGACTGTTGGTTTACATCCCTCTCGCAATCCGGGACTACTGGATCCTAACCACTCTGCCTGCCTGCCTGATCACCCCTAACCCCTCTGCCTGCCTGCCTGATCATCCCTAACCCTTCTGCCTGCCTGCCTGATCACCCCTAACCACCTCTGTCTGCTGGCCTGATCACCCCTAAACACCCTCCCCTGCCAGCCTGATCACCCCTAACTGCCCTCCCCTGCCAGCCTGATCACCCCTAACGACCCTCCCCTGCCAGCCTGATCCCACCGAACCACCCTCTCCTGCAGGCCTGATTGCCCCTAACTGCTCCCCTGCCAGCCTGATCACCCCTAACCACCTCTACCTTGGCCCCCGACACCATAGCTTTGTCTGAAAGGAGGACCGGACGACCGGAAGATGTCCGGTCAACCTGGTCTAATTAGCATATTACCCTTTTATTAGTATAGATTTATATTAACTTTAGACTCAAATTTTAATTCATTTCTGTGCTGTTTAAAACCGTGGAGTTTTATATTTCATTTTTATATTTGATCTTATTATGCCTTGCATAGTAGAGAAGGATGTTGTATGTGTACATATGGGATGACTTTATAAGGACTTTGTACTCTGTACTGCTGTGCTCTTTTGGTAGCTATTCCAAGTCCAAATGTTGACTAATTGCAAAGGTCTCACATTTCTCACTGCCCAGTCCCTGAGTGCCCCGGTGTGAGGTTTCACATTCCCAGCATTCTGTGGCTCCACCCCTTTAAGATCACTGCTTTCTGACCTCTGCTCTTGGGAGAAGAGAAGGAAGAGGACACCTGGGGCAGGGCTTGGCTCTCGGGAGGGTCCTCAGGTGGCAGAGTGTGCAGGAAATTGAAATGGCTTTCCAGGGAGGAAGGGGCTTACCAAGAAAGACAGCAGGGCCCTCCAGTACAACCCAAGGCACTGGCAGTGAGCAGGAGTGGGACACAGGATGGAGGGTCTAGAAGTCTCAGGCCACAGCAGGGCATGTGGGTTTTCATGTCCATGAGTGGAAGGACATGCCTGGAAAGAGCTGCCTTGTGGGCCTCCATGGCTGAGCCTTTGGTGGGAGAAGCCATCAGGGGCCACCGAACTTTTGCCTGATCATTCTGTTCTGATCTCCATTCACATGCATTTGGCACTGAAGACAGCATCTCCTTCCCAAGACTGTCCCCTCCAGCAGCCCCTCTGACAGCGCACCAGCCTGCTTCTCAAGCTTCATTCTCTTCCTCTTCGGGGGCCGCCTTCTTTCTCTACTTCTCCCACTAAGAACCTTTGATATTTTGCTGCCTTCTTTCCTATTATTTTTCTTAAAGATTATATCTGATGTCAAAAACCACTCCTGAAATTCCTCACTAGTATCTGCTGTGCTAATTAATGTCTCTCAGGAAATTTGCACATCAAGCTACTTGCTAAATTATTTCAAGCTGGTGTTCTACCATCAACCCAAATTGAATATATCTAAATCCAAAAATATCCTCATCTTCCACTCAAAGCATCCTCGGCCTCTTGTCTCATGCTCTGTCCTCCTTACAAATCGCTTAGTTGAAGTCACCCACAGTTCTGTGTAATCATTGGTATTCCCAATGATTACAACTATATACAATATGCATATAAAAAGGACTGGAAAGAAATACACTAAAATAATATTTATTGCTTAGAAAGTGAGCATATTACCTTTTAGTGTATATTTTTTAAAGTGAATTACACCTTCTTCAAAAGGAAATTTCTTTACCATCCAAGATTCCTCCAACTTTCTATTGTTTAGCTATTAAGTTTTGTACATTAACAGTTTACATATCATTTATGTGCATTATTTTATGTTCGCCTTTTCTGCCCTGCCCTCCTTGGAGCCCTGATAGAGTCCCTGAGGAGGATGCGCTCACTCACTCCCAGACCTATGCCCTTTCCTGCTTAACAGACCATGGGACAGTGCTCTGATGAAGAAAGCATTGAGGGGATAAGGACACATATGTAACACCTTAATCAGTAAAGAAAAAAAGAACACAAAGGGATTGGAAAAAAGAAGAAGAAGAAAGCATTGGCAGAAATCTACTGGAGGGTTCTAGGGACACTGGTGCTCTTCCGGAGGTGGAAGAACATGAGGATGAGTGCCCACCTGCAGAGGATGGTGGGAGGAAAGGCTGAAAGGGCTGGGTCCCTGACAGTATCATTATGGCAGCTGCTCTGAACTTGTTGTGGGAGGAAAATAGTCCTTATATTGTAGTTTTTGTCTGTTTTCTGTCACTTACAGGTTACTGTGTTGCAGACAAATATCTTGCCTAGCTGCCTTCCTGATTCTAGTCTCACATCATTCACTTCACCCTACATTTATTGCATAAGGGTGAAGGAAAGAAGACTAGGGAGAATCCTATCTAATAAAAGAGTAATATGCAAGTTGACCATCACTCCAACACACAAGATGGCTGCCCCCATGTGGTCAAAGATGGCTGTCCCATGTGGTCAAAAATGGCTGCCCCCATGTGTACACAAGATGGCCGTCACAAGATGGCCTGCAGGGAAGGGCAGTTGTGGGCGATCAGAACAGCAGGGGAGGGCAGTAGGAAGGGGTCAGGTCTGCAAGGGAGGACAGTTGGGGGAATCCAGGCCTGCAGGGGAGGGCAGTTGGGGGGTACCAGGCCTGCAAGGGAGGACAGTTGGGGGAATCCAGGCCTGCAGGGGAGGGCAGTTGGGAGGGACCTGGCCTGCAGGGGAGGGCAGTTGTGGGCGATCAGGCCAGCAGGGGAGGGCACTTAGGGGTGACCACGCCAGCAGAGGAGGGCAGTTGGGGGATACCAGGCCAGCAGGGGAGGGCAGTTGGGGGGCACCAGGCCTGCAGGGGAGGGCAGTTGGGGGGAACCGGTCCTGCAGGGGAGGGAAGTTGGGGGGGACCAGGCCTACAGGGGAGGGCAGTTAGGGGTTACCAGGACTGCAGGGGAGGGCAGTTGGGGGCGACCAGGCCGGCCAGGGAGGGCAGTTAGGGGCAATTGGGCTGGCAGGGGAGCAGTTAGGCGTCGATCAGGCTGGCAGGGGAGAGGTTAGGGGGTGATCAGGCTGGCAGGCAGAAGCGGTTAGGGGCAATCAGGCAGGCAGGCAGGCAGGTGAGCGGTTGGGAGCCAGCAGTCTTGGATTGTGAGAGGGATGTCCGACTGCCCGCTTAGGTGGGATCAGACCTAAACGGGCAGTTGGACATCCCTCGAGGGGTCCCAGATTGGAAAGGGTGCAGGATAGGTTGAGGAACACACACACAACCCCGTGCACGAATTTCATGCACCGGGCCTCTAGTAGTAAATAAATAAACACTGACAATAGAACCAAAGGGCAAACTGACCTATGAAAACAACTTGGGAGACATTAAAATAAAAACCATATGAATAAAAAATTTGAAGAATCACCAAGGTCCATTTAGTAAAGTTTTTAAAAATCCCTGCATAGCTCCATCGTTACTTAGGGTATTACTACTACTTCCACAGTACAGTATAGTAATGAAGACTCCCAAGAAATAGCCATTCTACAAAAATATTCAGCCTTCACTGGATAGAATGGTGAACCAAACATAAAAGACTTTGCTACAGGAGCTTAGAGTTAAATTGGGAAGAAAATAAATGAACAAAATAATTATACAATAAATAATTAAAATTTGTGCTATGAATGGGAAAAGGTTTATAAAGGAGAACTGGTCTAGTACAAGTGTAAGTGGGGTAGAGGCTGCTGGCAAGGAAGGCTTCCTTAGAAAACTAAGAACAAACCTGCGTTGTTAGAGAAATGGAGGGAGGAGGGTGCAACGAGAGCAATGGCACTTGGGGAGAAGGGCTGGCGCGCGGAGGCCTTGGGGCAGGAGGATGAATACTGCCCCTGAGGAACTCAAGGTTACGGTGGCCAGCCTGTGTGTGTGTTCCAACGCAGCCTGCGTGTGTGTTCCAACTCAGCGAGAAAAGATGAAACTAGGTTCAATATATTCTGCTCAAAAGAAAAGCCAAGTATGAAATTCGTTTTTAAAATGTTCCCCTTCAAAAAATAAAATCAAAATAGTTAACTGCTGAAAATACTATCGGTAATTTTTGCAATGTCATTTTTTTTCAAATGTTTAAGCATTTACTAAGCACCAGGCACTGTATTAATTTCTGGGAATATAAATGTGAGATTACAGTCTGTGCCTTAGGGATTGCAATAGGTAAGGAGGAGACTGAGGTTAACAAGAAATTACAGTTAAGCCCTAGCCGGTTTGGCTCAGTGGATAGAGTGTCGACCTACGAACTGAAGGGTCCCAGGTTCGATTCCGGTCAGGGGCACATGCCCGGTTGTGGGCTCGATCCCCAGTTGGGGGACTTGCAGGAGGCAACCGATCCATGATTTTCTCTCTCTCCCTCTTCCTTCCTCTCCGAAATCAATAAAAATATATGTTTTTTTAAAAAGAAATTACAGTTAAGTGTAAGGAGGACTGATGTGGAGGTGTGGTCAAAGGCTGGGGCAGGGCAGGGTGGGAGGGGGGCATCCAAAAGAAATGATTAGTTCATTCAGGGGTTGAGTTATCTAAAAAATGCATCTATGTTCATCACATCATTATCAAATGAAACTAAATAATTGAACTGTGACTGAGTTTAAGCATGAGACAAATCAGAAAATCTAAATTCGGAAGATATCAAAGGCAATGGAATTGTCTAATGGTCTTCAAAGTACACAATCCTACCTCAAATACAATACTTAGAATTAGATCACTCCCTATAGGCTTGGACAGCCATTCAAATAATAGATTTGAGCATAACTGAATTTTAGTTAATATATTTGATATTAAAAAATAAAGGAAACACTGAATTAGACTTGATTATACACAGGTCAGGATCAGAGAGAAAGGTAGGGAAAATCAACATGAGTTTAATTTATTCTTTCATTGAGATGAAACTAAAAGACTTATACTTAAAATTTTAATCATTAAAATTAGCCATTTTATTCACTACAGCTTATAAGATTATCAGTATACAAAATCCAGACACTTGAACCTTTGATCAGCTCTGGCAATGAGCAGCTGTCAAGACAGTCACATGGTTTCTCTGAATCAGTCTTAGTCTCCGTATTAGGAAAGAGAATAAATTCATCAGTAGCTCCAATGATTCTAAAGCAGTCCTTTCAGAAATATCATACAGCATTATATTATGTTCACTGATTTCAGTTTGGCTAACTGTAACTGTGAAAACTCAGGAGAATACAAGGCCATTTTACCAATAATTTGCCAGACAGACTTTACAAATGATAAACTGGTCATGTATAATGCCTGATGCTATAAAGCACACGAAGGTCCAGTGAAGACTCGGTGACTAGGAAACACATACTTGCAGGTGGGGAGAAACCTCATGAAATCCGTGCCCTTATCTTGGATAAAGAAAATAATTTAAAAACCATCCAAATATAATGTCAGATATTGTATGATATAATGAAGATACATGATATGTGATTATACTGTCTCAGTTGTAGGACATACCTCTTCCCATCTCAGTTGTTTGTTACTTAAAGTATTGGATAAAATTGCTTAAAGTGAATGAGCCAAAGAGGAGTTTGATAATTTTTTTTAAAAAATTGGAATATGGTTTTGTTATTAGATCCAAAAATGACAGAGTAATTATATGCAGTGCTACATAATAGTTCTAATTGCAATTGCAGTGTAATTACTTTGACATGCATTTACTATCCATCTCCATCATAATTATTATGCATGGATTATGTTACCTGTTTTTCAAGTTCTCCACTATCTTCTGGAGGTGCAGACTTTTCAATTATGTGGATTCACTTTAAAACATAATGCCTACAATACTACCTCATCTCAGGAGCTCAACATATAAATATCAACAATAACAATACTAATATTTATGCAAATAGATAATGTTCTGGAAAGCCAACCCTATACTATTTCTTAGTTTATTTAATAAAAGTAAGAATGTCAGGAAAGGAATGTCTTTTTTGTAACTTAAAATGGTTTACACTACTCCTTTCTACGCCATCTCTTAGCAGCGAGAAGGTCCACATAACACAGGATGCAGGAGGTTCCAACAAATGTGAATGAGATTCCTCATGCAGTTTTTGTTTGTTTTTTAGAGAGACAGGAAGAAGTGGGAGACAGAGAAAAGAAGGCAACGTGAGAGTGAAACATCGTTCAGCTGCCTCCTGCATGACCCCTACCCGGGATCGGGCCAGAACCTGGGCATGTGCCCTGTCCAGGAATTGAACCGGCAATCTTTTGGTGCATGGGACAAGGCCCAACCCTGGCCAGGCACCTCATGCAGTTTTTAATGGGAAAGAGTATCCACGCCACACACATTTGCTAGGCCAGCAGTCACAATCCTTTCAACCATATTGTGGCCAGCAACCCTGGTGGACAAGCACAGCTGTAGGTCAGTTCACCTCTTTTCCTATGTAGACCCCACTCTACTCCATAAAATATCCTGTTAATATTGCGATAACACCAAATGCTACAACCTTTGACACACTTTAAAAAAATTATAATATATGGAAATACATAATTTAATAGAAAGATGAAAAATAGATGAATAATGGAAGTTCTGTGATGGTTAATTTTATGTGTCAACTTGGTTAGACTATGATGCCCAGTTGTTCAGTCAAACACTCATTTAGATGTTGTTGTAAAAGTGCTAGCTAGATGTGATTACCATTTATAATCAGTAGACTACAAGTAAAGCAGATTATCCTCCATAATGAGGGTGGGCCTCATCCAATCAGTTGAAGGCTTTAAGAACAAGGACTGTGGTTTTCTGAAGAAGAAGGAATTCTCTTCAATACTGAAGCAGAAATTTTACCAGTTTCTAGCCTTCAGACTCAAGACAGCAATACCAACTCATCTGACTCTCCAAGCCTACAGCTTGCCCTACAGATTTCAGATTTGCCACCATCTACAATTGCATAAGCCAATTGTATAAGCCAATTCCTTCAATTCCTTTCCTCAATATCACTTTCTTATATTGATTCTCTGGAGAATCTTTTCTTTCCTTTTTTTTTTTTAAATCCTCACCCAAGGACATTTTCCATTGATTTTTAGAGAGAGTGGAAGAGAGAGGGAGAGACAGAGAGAAATATTGATGTGAGAGAAACACATCAATTGTTTGCCTCCTGCATGAGCCCTGACCAGGGCCCAAGCCAGGGAGGAGCCTGCAACCGAGGTGCCTGCCCTTGACCAGAATCAAACTTGGTACCCTTCAGTCTGCAGGCTGGTGCTCTATCCACTGAGCCAAACCAGCTAGGACTCTCTGGAGAATCTTGACTAATTTACGTTTATTCAGAATATTAAATATACTAGAGGCCTGTGCACGAAATTCGTGCACTCGGGGGGTTGGGAGGTGAGGTCCCTCAGCCCAGCCTGAGCCCTCTCGCAGTCTGGGAGCCCTTGAGGGATGTCCGACTGATGGCTTAGGCCTGGGTCCCCCTCAACTGCCCTCCCCTGCTGGCCTTGTACCCCCCAACGCAGAGGCAGGAGAGGCTCTCCCTGTGGGAGCACACTGATCACCAGGGGGCAGCTGCTGCATTGAGCATCTACCCCCTGGTGGTCAGTGCAAGTCATAGCAACCAGTCGTTCTGCCATTCGGTCGATTTACATATTAGCCTTTTATTATATAGGATTATGTATTCTCTTTGAAAAACAAATATTTTTGGTTCTGTTTATGACATTATCAAGTTCTGTATCAACTCTTAGTTTTTTGTTTTTGGTTTGTTTTTTAACTTGGGAGACATTTATTTATTTTCCAACAACATGAATCATGGATATGAGCAATTAAATATTTTATCTCCTCAGGAAAATACAGCATTATTGAGTGACAGTTACAACATATGGAGAACTTCAATCTTTGGTCACGGTGTTGAGAGCTCATGGTTTTGGTTCCACAAGCTCCCTCTGAAATGACCTACCAACCCTTCGTTTTTTAAGATTAGGATGAACACTCTTTATTTAAGACTTCATGAAACCAGCTGAGAATAAAGTTGACATATTGAGCTTATGTACTTTCTATAAAACTAGATTTATATACTACATATTATGTACTTTCCATAGAAACTATGTTCATCTACTTTCAATAGAACAAATAGTATGAAAACACACACACAAAAAGCTAGATGATCATAACTCCCAGTGAATGGCACCTGGCTATTCCTCAGTGGGTTGTCACACGTAACCAAGTGCATTCACCTTGCAGGAATACAGCAAAAAAATCAGATTCTTGTGTGTAGCAATTGCAAAAAAAAAAAAAATGCTCTACAATCAGAGTGTACGCTACAGTTTTTTCTGTTGTAGAGCTAGTAGTTCGGTCAAACCCTTACAAAACAGTTCTTCCTAACAAACAGTACTATTTCCACATCAGAAAACATACTTTTAGAAAGTTATCTTTGTAAGTGGCAAGTAAATTATAGTAGCTTATAAATAGTGTTAAAATGATACCCTATTCTTCTGTATGTAAAGGTGTTAAATTATTTGTAACAGCCCACAAAAATGCTGAGGGGGCATCCTCCAGGCGGCATGTCTTCAGCGAGACACTGCGGACAGAGGTACTTACTGACCGCAGAGTCATAGGCGGTGGCGTTGTGCTCGCCTCTCATGAAAGGGTATGGCGACAGGTAAGCATGTGTGCAGGTCTTGGATGCCGGCTGGTTGCCTAGGAAGGAGAGCAGAACAGTGGTATGTTATTGAGCACCTGAGTGAGCACCGTTCCTAATAGGAGAGAAGCAGGGAGACTGGGGTTATATCAGCTAAATAAAACGGTAGGGAGATCAACAAATTCAGAGAACTGCTGAGTGAAGGGGGAGACTTCCTAAAAATCTCATATAAAGAAGCACAAGGAACCTGGAACCTGGACGCATCTCAAACATCTGACTCATGCCATCATTCAATGCAGACAAGGCCTTTCTTACATCACCTTAAAACCAAAGGCACTGCCGCTCACTTATTTTCAGGCCCATATTTTCAGTTCCTAACATAATGCCTAGCACATAGTTAGTTATTAAAAAATAATTGTTATGCAAGTCTAATAAGCTTAGATTTAACCTTGATCAGTTCCAATCAATATAAAATTTATTCTATGACTTGTTTCTAGGGAAAAGATGGAAATAATAGATCACAAGACTTAATAATTAAAATACATGTCTAGCATTTGAAGAACCCATAAGAAAGAACTTTTATGTTTGAAAACTTGAAGATTTCATTGTGTACATTTTAAGGGGCGGTGAAATATTCTTCCTTTCACTAAGTCCTTGGCAAAATCTTCTTCTTCTTGCAGTCTTATTCACTCCATTTTACCACAGTCTAAAAACTTTTGGACACATCACATGCTTATTTTCCTCCCTGAGATGACTATAAGATAGTCTGTCAAATCTTTCTCTCAAAATGCCATTTACACTTGCTGTTCCTTTTACATATGGCTACTTGCCATCAGCTTGCTTAAGTCTTCCACATATTTTTATTATCTATTCCATCATCTTGACTGTTGTGTAAATATCATACTTGGGTTTATCACAGTAATATTTCATAAGGACACTAATAGTTTCAACCCACAATAAGCTTTAGGGTAATAAACAGTTCTTTTCTTTGTTGGATGCAATAAGGTAAAGGCTAATTATTTTCATTAAATTTATTTTTGAAGATTAATACAATATAAGGAATAAAGTTGAAAGAATGCATCACATTTTTAAGAAGCTGCTTAAGGTAAAAAAAAACACACAACCTTAACGTTTCTATGAGAGAATTTGAACATCAAAAACAAGGCATTTCTTGCTATTGCCCACAAACCTGGTTGAAGCCCAAATTGAGCAAACTTTCATCTGCTAGAGGTGGCAATTAAGTTTCATTATTTAGAAAGAGGTTTTTTAACTTTTAAAATAATACATTTCTATTCCTGTATATTTTTAAAAAGAAAGACTTTTATTTGCAATATAACAAAGGACACTCAAAAATACTATAAATAATACCTCTTTGTTAGTTATTGTTGGTGTATTTTAAATATGAACAAGGAAACGGCAGATAAAAATCTAAACTCCTACTTATATGTTGGAATAAAATAATGATTGCTACAGCCATTTCTACTCACTGAACCTTTTGAAGATACCTATTGAAATTCTACAACTAAGAATCCAATCCTATTTTGTGAATGACATGTACTAAGTAAGAAGCTGCTCGTTTTTATTTTAAAGGCCAAGGAGAAGGTAAGACAAAAGCGCACTTACCGTACCAGAACGTCCAGAGATCGGGCTGGCTTTCCTCCGCAATCCCACTGAACCAGCATCTCCAGAAGAACCCCTCGTGGTGGAAAGTCACGTTCTCTATCTGCACAGAACACAAACGGGGCACAAGGAGCACAATCTGAATTCTCATGTCCAGGGGACTTTGTAAGCAATGAATTTCATTCCAATAATGATGGTCAGTAGCTTTCTACACGTCTCTTCTATGAAGAAATAGACACTCCCCTACTTTTCTCCGATTTCAAGAGAAAGCAAAAGGCTATCCTCACCAAATACACGAATAGTTGGAAAAAGAAACGCACATTCTGTTCACCTGAACACTTCCCCACTTCCGTCACAAGAAGCCAATAGTCCGATCCAAACGCCACCAAAAAGAGTAAAACCCCTAAAGCACCAAAGAGAGCCCCAAAGAAGATGGCGATATTTAGTCTCATTTTCAACTCACTGGTTTCCTTTTAAATAAAACAAGAAATTTTAAAATGGCAAACACCTAGCTTCTCAACAAAAAAAGAATAAAGATTTCTGAGAAGGCAGAATCGTCTTGAGAAGCCTCTCCTAGCTCATGTTTTGGCGGCTTCTCACTCACAACCAGCCGGTAGATTGTATTCCCTTTGCTCACCCCTGGAGGGACTCCAGCCCAGCAGCTGAGAATGGCCAGCTATTTTAGGAAACTGATTGAGGAGCTTTCTCTCTCCCATGGGAATCAAAAAATAGCTGACCTTCCCCTGACTGTAGAGAGGGGTATCGTGAGCTGGAATGATCATTATTGCTGTTGGGTGATCCATGGAAGTGGAAGGAAGAGGGAATGGTACAGCCTGGACAGTATTGGCCCAGTCTTAAGTGTCTGACAAGCTCCTCTTAGTCTAGAGTGGCCATTACAACCCCAAAGACACCTAAGACTTTTTTGAAGATATATAAATCACAGCTATAAAGAAATACAAAGACTTCTCTTGAATACAACTGAAGTTGTAATTAATTTCTTAATTCATTTTGGATGTTTTGGGGATAGAAAATAATTTGTGGGTCAAATGGTCTAACATAAAACTGAATACGGTTCAGGTTTATAACCTAGAGATTTAGATGTGTACTTAAAAGATCCAAGAATATGGTAACATAAACTGTTTAAAGTATTAAAATGCACTTGTAGATAGAGAGTGGGCAGACAGCCCTGGGGGGAGGGGTGTTGGGGGAAGATGGAGGGATTGCACAAAAAAGAAAGAGAAAGAACTCATGGACACAGACAACAGTGTGGTGATTGGAGAAAGGAGTGGCGGGGGAGGGGTAGAGGTGGGAGAGGGGGATAAATGCTGATGGGAAATAAAATAAGATGTACTTCTATGCAGCACACAGTATTGACATAAAAATAGCATTTTCTACAGCAGCTCCCAGATCTCATACAAGTCATTCCAAATAATCATCCCCAAAGTGGACTGATGAAAAAGAATTCTCAAAAATATATTGTTTTCTGGATTAAGATAAAAGGATCTGGCCCTCTCTTTCTTTTGCCTTCTTTATTGCAAGTATTCAATTTCCTCAAAAGATGAGTCATACTTGATACCCATACAAGCCACCTAATAGCAATGAACTACACTTTCTTCATGCCTTGTCTCTATGGTTTGTGTTTTCTTTTCATGTCTGAATATGCTAGAGAATATTTTTAGGTATTTGTATAACAGTTTTAAACTTGTACTGTCCCTATGGCGAGTGGTTTTATATTCTCAATGGTAACGAGGCACGCATCTTCTAAGAGGCATCTGAATTATCCTGGCTTCCTTCACCACTTCTTCTGTTTGGCATCTTCAGGTATATATTTGGTAAGAGGACACAAAGATGACTCCTCAGTAAGGATGTAGGGCCTTGGCCAGCTCTAGCTATATGCAACTGGAGATGCTCAGAGGTCAGGAATGGAATTCGAAGTCACGGAACCAGTGACTGTGAAGGTTAAATGGAATTTGAGAGTTCATCTCAGCGGATCCCTCATCTCATACCCAAATCTCCTTTAAAAGACTCCCCAAGTCATCAAGCCATGCCATTTCCGGCATGTCGGATTTAGGACATCAGTAATGTCCACACAGCTCTGCCTTAATTTCTGCCAAAAGCTGTTTCCCTAAAGTTAATTGACCCTATTCTGTCCTCTGATTGCACATGACAGGACTTCCTGATATTCTGAGGAGGTAATCATCTCGTGCCTCCTACAAGTGCAACCCCCTTGCCTCCCCTAAATATAGGTCTTTTTCTTCTAAAGTAAACATCCTATTCCTTTAAGCATCCCTTAGATCGACACAACTCCAAATTTCCTTGCTGCTCTGCTTCTTTGCTACAAATTTGAAGATCGAAGTGAACAGAGTGAAATACTCTGAGTATAGTCTATGGCCTTCATACCACCACTTTCCTCATTTGGATGCTGTGTAATAGCCTCCCAAAGGTGTCCAAACTCTGATCCTAAACATGGTCACAAAATCTGTAAACACGATTCCTTATATGTAATATCCTGGGCGATACAGGTAGGCCCTGACTAAATGCATGAATCCTTAAAAGAAGATTTCTGCCTGGCCGGTGTGGCTCAGTGGTTGAGCATCAGCCCATGAACCAGGAGGTCACAGTTCCACTCCCCGTCATGGCACATGCCCAGGTTGTGGGCTGGATCCCCAGCAGGGGGCGTGCAGGAGGCAGCAGGTCAATGATTCTCTCTCATCAGTGATGTTTCTATCCCTCTCTTCCTCTCCCTTCCTCTCTCTGAAATCATTTTTTTTTTTAAAGAAGACAATCTTTCCAGACAGAATGGTCGGAGAAAGAAATGTAATCAGAAAGGGTCAGAGAGTTGCTGTTTTGAAGAGGGAGGAAGGAGGACACAGCCAAGGAATGTGGGGCTTCTAGAAGCTGGAAGAGGAGAGAAGACAGCTTTCCCCTGAGAGCCTCAGGAAGGAATGCCAACATCTCAATTTGGGGGATTTCTGACATTTGGACATACAGGGTCATAAATTTGTGTTGTTGTAAGCCACTATCTTTGTGTCAATTTGATATAGCAGCAATACGAAATGAATATAGATGCTATTTTATAATTAATGCAATATCAGATCAAATTAAGATGTTAGCGGGGGGGGGGAATAAATTTGCAAAAAGTGCTTATTGAGAACTTGGGAGGGCCCAGGACTTCATCAAATTTTAAGGTTACAATACACAGTCCTTGACCTTGAGGAATTCCTGAGCTAGGTGACAGAAATGGTTCCTTAGAGTTAAGTACATAGAGGTTGTAATGATGGCCTTCTGGCCCCAGACACATTCTCCTGCTCACCTCACACCGTCTCCCAGGATTAGTGTGACGTGTTTGTGGTTGTTCAGTGTGGTTGTAGGTAACATCTTTGCTGTTGGGGGAGAAAGGACAATCTTTTTAGGAAGATTTTTATTTATTTTATTTCTATCACAATGGTTTGCCATAAAAATGTATGAGATTTCATATTAATACATACATTTTTATGATAAACCATTGAGATAGAAATAAATAAAAATCTTCCTAAAAAGATTCTCCTTTCTCCCCCAACAGCCAAGATGTTATCTACAACCACACTGCACAACCACAAACACGTCACATTAATCCTGGAAGACGGTGTGAGGTGAGCAGGAGAGTGTGTCTGTGGCCAGAAGGGGTTTCCTAGGTAACAGAGGAAGCAAAGCTTTCCGCCTGCCCTTGCCAGGCCTAAGCCTCCACTCAAGCTACAAAGTTTCAATTATAGAAGGTAAACAAATTCAAACAGAAATGGCGGCAGAATGGAGCTTGAGAGAGCAGGCCAGGGTTGCTCCCGGCAACAGGGGAAGCAAAGCTTTCCGCACACCCTGGCCAGGCCCACCCGCTTAAGGCTACAAAGTTTCAGTTATAACCCCAACAGAAATGGCTGCTGGCTGGAGGGAGCCCCAGGCTTGGCTCTGCTCCAGGCTACAAAGTTTCAATTGTAGAAGGAAAATAAATTCCAGATACCAGGGCCTCCGCTTGGGTTGCCAAGGGCATGGCCGGCCTGCAAACCACCACAGGCCCCTCGCTCAGGCCGCCCCACGCCTCAAGGGAACCCCACCCTGATCAGGGACATGCTTCAGGGCAAACCAGCTGGCCCCCATCCCTGTACCAGGCCTCTATCCTATCTAATAAAAGAGTAATATGCAGATTGATCATCACTGCAACACACAATATAGCTGCCCCCATGTGGTCAAAGATCCTGCCCCCATGTGAACACAAGATGGCCACCACAAGATGGCCAGCAGGAGAGGGCAGTTGGGAGGCACCCGGCCTGCAAGGGAGGGCAGTTGAGAAGGACCAGGCCTGCAAGGGAGGGCAGTTGAGAGGGACCAGGCCTGCAAGGGAGGGCAGTTAGGGGTGACCAGGCCGGCCGAGGAGGGAAGTTGGGAGCAAACAGGCTGGCAGGGGAGTGGTTAGGGGGTGATCAGGCTGGCAGGCAGAAGCGGTTAGGAGCAATCAGGAAGGCAGGCAGGCAAGCAGTTGGGAGCCAGCAGTCCTGGATTGTGAGAGGGATGTCCGACTGCCTGTTTAGGCCCGATCCCAGTGGGATCGGGCCTAAAGGGGCAGTCGGACATCCCTCTAGGGGTCCCAGATTATAGATGGTACAGGCTGGGCTGAGGGACAACCCCCCTCCGTGCACGAATTTCGTGCACCGGGCCTCTAGTATATTCCGGATAGACTCATCAATGACTAAGATTTTCTCACCATATGCTAAAATGTATAAGCATCATTATTAAAAATGTATATTAAGCCAGTTATTAATGTGACCTAATTATTTCCAACCATTCAATCATGTGCACCTATTTGAGAAAAATATAATGCAATACTTTTACATTATAAAACTGAAATCTTTTAGCTCAATCATCCCCAGTGCTTCTTATAGTACTTAACACATAACAGGGACTAAAATAAAATAAAAATCGATGTGTATTAGGACTCTTGGCTAAGATGCAAATGCATGACCTCCTGAGCTACCCAACCAGAGACGGCGCCCATCTGGCCTGGCCTGCTCTTTGTGAAATTTTGAGAGATGGAAGTTATCAGGGTGTGCCTTACTCTGCAGATGCCCACAAACCATCTTTTTAAAAATCTATTTAGGCTCTTATGGAAAAATGAAATAAAACCTACAATCCAAGGATCAAAAAGTATCTTCTTCAGAAAATGAGATCCTTTGCCAATCATTTAAAACTCCTCTAACGTTCCATGGTTCTCAAATATTTCTACCAGCCATTCAGTGTCTTTCCCTTGTGCTCTCTCAGCAGCCTAGAAAGCTGCCTGCGCAGCAGGAAAATTGTTAAACAGCTGTGTTCTCATGATCTCTACAAATCTGGGCACAGGTTCCCTTTTCACTTTCTTCCTCCTTCTAGTGAAAGGCCAGGAGATGAGGAGACAGCCACACCTGGGCACCAATCTCAACGCACAAGAGTCCTATAATGAAACAACTCCACTGCTACTGCGCATACCTATCCCTTGTGTGAATATTGAACCCACTTTCATGTTGATATGACGGTCACACTGACTCTGCAAGGCCACAAGCATAAGCGTGGTGTCTCAGGGCCCCACCTGTGGGAGAGCTGGACTACCAAAAATGTAAACCAAGATGAATAATAATAACTAATGCTCATGAGCACCCACCATGTGGCAGACACCATAGTAAGCACATTAAATACTTTGAATACAACTACGTCTTCAATAGGCAGAATATGAAAGGACCAGTTTTTTTGTGGGTGTTCACTCTGTTGGTCAGAAATTTTAACATATAAAAGTCTTGGTTGTAGGAGTTAAAGATTTCCTTGGTCACATGGAGAAGTCCAGAGGTTTTATTCTTTTTATGGCCAACTAATATTCCATTGCATATATGTATCATTGTGTTCTTTATCTGATCATCTATCAATGTACACTTAGGCTGCTTCCATGTCTTGGCTATTGTAAATAATGCCACAATGAACATAGGGGTGCATATGTCTTTTTTAATTAATGTTTTGGATTTCTTCAGATAAATATCCAGAAGTGGGATTGCTGTGTCATATGGTAGTTTTAATTTTTTAAGAAACCTCCACACTGTGTCCCATAGTGACTTCACCAATTTGCAATCCCACCAACTGTGCACGAGGGTTTCCTTCTCTCCACATTCTCGCCAACACTTCTGTTTGTTGATTTATTGATGATAGCCATTATGAAATTTTACCATTTGCAACAAGAATGGACCTAAAAGTTATTATGCTACGTGAAAGATGTCAGACAGAGAAAGACACTCTATCATTTCATATGTGAAATCTAAAAACAAAACAAATAAACAAAACAGAAACAAACCCATAAATGTACAGAATAATCTGATGGTGCCGGGTGGGTGCCAGACTTAGCAGGGGAATCACATAGTAAGTTATTGAAAAGGGTTTAAAATTAAAAAAAAAAAAAAGGCCAGAGGTAAGCAGAGAGATCTGCGTGTCTGCGTGGACCTTCACTGACAAAGGTAATTCTCAATGCTTTATGGGTTATGTTCTATGTTTGTGTCCTCAATGTCAGTCATGGCTCCGCCCCAGCTTTCAACCTTGAGTTCCCTGTATCCCCGAAGCTAAATGAAGGGGCAAGGAGCTGAGTGGGGGACCTCCAGGACATGGTGAACCGGGGCCACGAACAGGAACTGCAGGCACCAGCTCCCTTGCCACACCCTGCCCCCACCCCCTCCACCCATGGACAGTCTTTCAGAACGAGGATTTCAAGGGAGTAAGAAGAGTGAGCGTTTTCTTTCTAGATGAGTGATCTTGGGCAAAGTGCTCAACTCTGTAAGTCTGCTTTTATAGGGAAAATGGGAACAATGCTTCGGAGGGTGATTGGGGCTATCAGGTAAGAGGAAAAGTGCCAAATAGGCTGATGCATCATACATTAGGCTTCTTTCTCTACTGCCGTTAGCTGAAGATCATTCTTGATGAAAAGGTTTTAAAAGGAAGAAAATAAAAGTCCCTATGTTAGCATTCCAGATCTGACTCAGGTTTAGTTTATCTCACAGACTAACTTCTCACCAAGTGCCACGTTCACGTAATCATCCTCCCTCTCCAAACCTGTGCCTAACTCTGCTTCCCTGTGACTAGAAGCCGTTCTCTCCCACCTCTGACGAACTCCTCATTAACCCTTTCAACAAATATTTACCAAGTCTCTACTGTGTGCTGCACGTTCCAGTGTTGAGTTTCAACAAGACTGTGTTATACAACCTATAACACTTTTCCATTTTGTTTAATTCAGTAACATAGGCAGTTTCTGAAACCCTGCTTCATGGGGAAAAAATAAGTCAAGAAATGTTTGGTTCATTACCCAATTAATTTAATAATGACTGAACAAATGAATCTTCCCATAAAAAATGTGTCCCACAGTGCCCCTGTGAAGACCAGTAGGAATTTCTGAATGCCATAGAGAAGTGTTGCCATAGAACACTGCTGTCACTTTTAACCTTAGAGACACTGCCAATTCATCAAAGTTTATCACTCGCCCATTCTGAGACAGAGTGCTGTGTCCCAGAGCAGAGACAGGGCCTGAGATGTGCTCTAACCTTAACCAGCTGTATCCTCAGGGCACCGTGAGAGCTTCTCTCCACTTTGGTACCTAGAAAGTTGGAGGCCAATGGATAAAAGGCAATGGCCCCTCCTCAACCCCGACTTCCCTAGTTTCCTTCCCAGGTGCCCCTGATTTTCTCTCATACACACCTTTTTAACCTGTTATTTAGTATGCATTTATGTAAGCTCCTACAAATAATTTTGAGAACAACATGAAAATTAAACAATGAAGCAAAACAGACATTTTGTGAAATCAGCTATTAGGAAGTGCGTGTCCAGCTGAAAATGCTGGTCTTATTTTGTGTGTTTTTTTTTTTTATCAGAAAGATCCATGAATTATTTAGTCATCCCCCCTTTCCCCTCATCCTGCTTGTTTCTCCTCTCACACCCTTATCTGAGATCCTCCTGACTTCCTGCAAACTTCCCTTTTGGAGTCACTTGTCACTTAGAGAAATTGTGGCAAAAATGTTTTTACTTAACTGTTAAAGTAAAACAAAGTTTAAAAATGAGCCTTTTAAAATCTGTATATGAAGATCATTAGCATTCCAGGATACCGGAGTAAATTCCCCCCGTGTTCTTGTTACATGTTAGGTGAAACTTGACAACCAAAGGCTGAATGACTGTAAGTAAAGAAAGGCTTTGCTTGTTTTCATCTAATGTCCTTTTATTTAGTTAACTGTGTGTGTATGTGCTTCCCCCCCTAATGTCATAATTTCCTATCCTGATATTGCAATAGTCTTAATTATCTCAAAATATCTAATGAAACTATTTAAACATTCTCAAAACAAAATTAATTCCAGTTCACTTTAGCTTTAAAAAAATACAAGAGCCCCCAACAATGCTGAACAAATTTGTAAACAAATGTAGAAATCAAACTCCCAATGCTCTTACAGAATAGGAATCATTTTCCAGAAAACTAGAATGGTTTTTTGGAGATTTTAGGATAGATTCTTTTTCATCATGAAGTAATGTATTATAGATACACAATACTTATATCTGCCACTTCAACATCTAAAATTTCTGAAAACCAAAAGCTTTAGGCAAAGCAGCCCTGACTGGCATAGCATGTGGATAAACTATAGTGTGAGCTTTCATTTGTTTGATTGCTGAAGTATGAGTGTGTTTGACTACAGGGCTCCCCAAGTTTAACCAAGAGTGTTAGGCAATGCACAGTATGTGCATATAGGTACTTTTCTGAAATCCCCAAAATTCTGAGTTCCAAACACATCTGTCCTAAAGGCTACACATAAGGGAGTGTGGTTCTATAGTCCTACATACAAGATGGTTTCCCCATGATCATCATCAAAACAGATTTTTACTCCCAGTGAACCATCACCATGTGTCTCTACCACTCTAATGAACTTGTTAATCTCTGTTTGGTATTACAGTTCTTGGTTCTTGTGTATTATCCTCTGGGCTACCTCCCTCAGCAACATGACAATAGGACCACAATGTACAACGTTACAAGATTATTCACAAGCCTTCTCATCTTACACATAGTACAGGAACAACAAACAAACTGTATAGCAGCAGTAACTCTCAGTGATTCTGTTTTTGTTTATGGCTACACAACACCTAGCACAATGCTTTAGGTAGGTGCTCAGTAAAAATTAGCGGGTCAAATACTCTTACTGCCTTGAATTGAATTGGGTTGAACACTGCCATCTGCTGGCCACAGGTAAAATTTGCATTCCATGAACTACTATGATCAGTTGTTGGGATTTTGATATAATGCAACACTGTAGTGGAGGATTTGTTATTTTCACAGAATATGATGCTTTACAGCAGGGGTCCTCAAACTTTTTAAACAGGGGGCCAGTTCACTGTCCCTCAGACCGTTGGAGGGCCGGACTATAGTTTAAAAAAAACTATGAACAAATTCCTATGCACACTGCACATATCTTATTTTGAAGTAAAAAAACAAAACGGCAAAAACACCCGCATGTGGCCCATGGGCCGTAGTTTGAGGACGCGTGCTTTACAGCTTTAATTAAGATGGTGCCATCAAAGTATCCAGGCCCTGAGGAATAACTCACACTGAACACACTGTTACAAGATTCAGAGACTCACTCACCGCATTAATTAGGTAGTTTACAGTCTATTCAATTGACAGCTACGCACACAAGTAACTCACACAGAAGCAGTTACATTACAAAAAGTTCCTTCACTTTGAAAAAGGTTTGCTTCCCAACTCTGGGTTCAGTTCCATAAGGAACACTTATTAGTGCACTGAAGTGCATTGACTCCTGAAAGGGCAAAAAGTTGGAACATATTCTTCAAAAACTGCCCTAATTTGCAATCAATCTACAATAAAACATTTCAAAAACAAAACTGGAGACCAAAGTGGAAATTCTTTGATTCATAAAACCAGAAATGGAAAAAAGTGTAACTTGTAGTAATGTATTTATTATGTAAATAGACATTTTAAACAATTGTAATTTTGATTAATTTACTCATTCCTTTGTTTTGTTGTAATTCTTTCTGAGGGGATATATATCATTCCATCTGCCAGAAGCCACACAAATGGAAAGGTTTCCTTCTCCTGCCCCTTGGTGGTGAAAGCGTTTTTCATTAATTTGAGTGCAAGAACTTAAGCCTTAATTTAAAGAAAGACATTTTTATCTCACCTTGGCACTGGGGTATGCTACCTTCTCCTTAAATACCTTTGCCACTAGGTCCTTTTTGTTGATAAAGATGAAGATGGACTTTTAATTTCCATTCCCAACTACTTTCCCAAGGAGAGAGGCTCAGGGGAGCCCAGGGTCCATGAGTCAGGTCAGGTCCTGTGCCCCAAAGGAAAGACAATTAATCAAGAGAAAGAGATTGGGGGAGATGAGGAGACACATTCATATGACCTCACTGCCCCAGGTCTCCTTGAGGGGAAAATAGCTGGTGTTTGTGTGAAAATGCAAACAGAAGCAGTAGGTGGAGAGGGAGAGGCCCTTGTCTTCAGGATTGGGAAGGTGTCACCACAGTTCCTGCATTGATGGCTCCACAGCCTTCTCTTCTTGTTCTGCTCAGCCAGGTCCTTTACTAGTAATGTAGTTGCACATGTGGTATGGGGTAAGTGCTTAAAAATTCGGACATCTGAGGATACTCTAATAACACACAGCTAAATACCAAATACGACAGCAGCAACAAAATAATAACGCCTAGCACTTAGAGTACTCACTTTGTCCAAGGCAGTATTCTAAGTGCTTTGGATTTATTAACTCATTTAACCTCCATGATAACCCACTGCAATAAGTGCTACACTTTCCCCCATTTTATCAATGAGGAAACAGAGGCAATTCTGAATCTCTCTGTGGCAAGGTTTCTTATTATGGACTGTTTTGCATACCACAAAATTCATATCTTGAATCCCTAACCCCCAATGTGACTATATTTGGAAATAGGGACCATTTGAAGGGGATTCAGGTTAAGTGAAGACTTGAGGCTGGGCCCTCATGTGTCACCCCAGAACATGGAACTAAGGCCAGGGGTTAGATGCTCTAGGCAGATTTCAGTTCCACTTCAGTTGTCAAAGAATTATTTGTGAAAGATGTGATAGCCACGTCCTGCATGGCTTGGGTTCAGGACCTGGAGAAGGGCCGAACACAAATGAAGAGACTAGACAAGAAATACGAATTTGGAAATTACAGGGGGCCAGGCGGAGAGTCTTTCCCAAGAGGAAAGGCTTCACTGGGGCCCAGGCCCTGGCAGCTTTTTATTCAGTTTTAGACACACACCTTGCCCGAAGTCAGGCAGGCAATTCTGGTAGCAGACAGACTATCTTAAAGGTCAGTAAATATTAGTAAAGATTTACTTTGAGACTATTAGGTCAGGAAATTGCGTGAGCCCCCATTGTCTCGAGTAAACAATCAGAGCCCTCGCCAAAGCTCAAGGTCCATCAGCCTTCTGGGTTCCTTGTTTACACTTTCCTGATAGTGTAGACAATGGGTAGCTTCCAGCAATTATTACAATGTGAAAAAATAAGGTTTCCATTTTTATCTTGGAAGTGTAGAAAGCTGCAAAGAGCATTCTGCCCAAATTTTGTACAAACAAAATGCTAGACAAACTTCAAATTAATGACTTTTCTTGAACCCATGAGAGAATTGAGTTCTCAGGTAAAAACCAACCTACTTGAATTGCTGGGGAAAACAAGGGCCTGTAGGGAGAAAGAGGACCCAAGTGTTTGCTAACCCATAGTGGAAAATGCTGAATGGCCTATAAGCTCCTACAGGTATTCAGCTAAAAATTTCTAATGACTTCTTATAGGCCAACTGTGTCTGTTGTGAAGACCCATTAAAGGCTTCCCATTAGAGGGTTTTGCATCAGCTTGCTTTTCTTCAACAAAACCTACCAAGGGGCTTACTGAGAAGACAGGAGAACCTTGATAATCACCTTCCATCTCGTTACTGACTGGGGGAGCAGAAAAGTAGCCACTGCCAAATTCTGTCTACCTATCTCCCCTATGGAACAAAAGCCATAATCTGTATAGTGAAGAACAACAAAATTGTGGAAACCCTTTGAAGCTGAGTAAGACAAGAGGTTAGGAAAGAGAGGATTGGGGAGAGAGGGAGAGAAATGATGGGGAAAGGAAAGAAGGAAGGAACTTTCCCCTGAGAGAGAAGCAGGGATATGGTTCAGAGCATCCAGAATTTTAAAGTAGTAAAACTACTCTGTATGATACCATATGGTGGACAGATGTCATTATCATTTGTCCAAACTCACAGAAGGTACAACACCAAGAGTGACCACTAATATAGACTGCAGATGGGGTGATAATGATGTGTGAATGTAGGTTCATCGATTATAACAAATAGGCCACTATGTTGGGGATGTTGAAAATAGAGCACATGTAGAGTCAGGGGGGATATGAAAACTCTCTGTACTTTATGCTCAATTTTTCTGTGAACCTCAAGCTCTAAAAAAAATAAAGAATATTAAACAAGAAAATAAACAAAAAACGCTTTCTACCTAAGAGAGGAACTGGAATATCTGATGTCACTACAACTGAAAAAGGGTTGGGAGCACTTGTGAAGGCCACACCCCAAGACTCGGGTTCACAGTGCCTGTGTAAGATGGTTCCTGTCTAAGACTGTGCTTGGCTGAGACATAGATCAAAGAATGCTCTCCTCCCCTGCCAACCATCACCCTGCTCACAAGTGTCAGGTAGAAATAACAATGATTATACCTAGAACTGCATGAGGAAGACTGTCTCTGATTCACAGTGCAAAAAGGTGACCCAAAGCCAAGAGGGAGCAGATACAATGAAAAAATGACCTGATAGACCAGCCCACACCTTAAAAACAAGGTGAAAAGGGCAGTGTTTCTTAACCTCATTACTACAGACATTATGTAAAGGATGATTCTCTGTTGCGGAGGATAGGGTGCTGTCCTATGAATTGTACGCTGTTTAGTGTATCTCTAATCTCTACTCACCAGATGCTAGCAGCACACCTCTAGTTGTGACAATCAAAGATGTCTTAGGCCAGCATGGAGGGACCTTGGGTGTATTACGCTAAGCGAAATAAGCCAGTCAGAGAAAGATAAGTATCACATGATCTCACTCATATGTAGAATCTAAAGAGCAATATAAACTATTGTACATAATGGATCCAAAGACATAGAAGCATGGAACAGACTGTCAGATCTCAAATGGAAGGCAGGAGTATATGGATTGGTGGGAAGAGATCAACCAAAGAATTTGTATGTATACATGCATAACCCATGGACACAGACAATAAGGTGGTGGAGGCCTGGGGCAAGGGGCAGAGGAAGGCTATCAGGGATCAAGAGGAGAAAAAAGGGGACATATATAATACTTTCAACAATAAAGATGTTTTTAAAATGTCTTAGGAAAGAGGGGGGTCCAAGATGACAGCTAAACTTGCCCCTCCCACACACACACCAAATATACATCCACATATAGAACAATTCCTCCTTAGACACACGGAGGGATGATTAAACAGCTCTTGCACAATAAACAAAAGAGAGACTGCATAGAGAAGGTTGAGTAACCATGGGAGCTCTCTGGGATTTGTGAGCACTCTTCAGACTGAGACATATGGAGGTACCAGTGAGCACCACTGTTTACATTCCCCCTCTACCTACATAATGCAAGCCAGCCATCTCCAGGTGCTCTGGCCGATGTGCAAGGCCACTGCAGTGCATTCCCAGCTGCCTGCTCAGAGCCAGCTCTGACCTGAACAGCAAGGCACCTTTGTGCATATGCACACTAGGCTGCATGGCCCAGAGCCCACTTCGGCCCCAGTCAGCTGGACTAATAGGGCACCACCACACACTCATGTGCACGAGGCTGCCCTCTCCCAAGCCTGCTGGTACCCCAGGTGCCACACATACACCCCAGCTCCAACCAGCCTGCCAAAACTACTGAGCACAAACAGTCTACACAGAGGTCATTTCTACACAAAGCCATTTTTTCAAGACTGGGTGAGAAGGCTACTTATCAATTCAAAGAAACAAACACAGAGAGTAAAACAAAATGAGAAGACTGAGGCATATTTTTCAAATAAAGGAACACTAAAAAAAAAAAAAAAAAAAAACAGGAAAAAGCGTTCATGAAATGAAAATAAGTATTTTGTTTTATAAAGAACTAGAGGACCGGTGCATGAATTTCGTGCATGGGGCGGGGGGGGGGGGGCATGGGGGGAGGAGGAAATCCCTCAGCCTGGCCTGCACCCTCTCCAATCTGAGACCCCTCGGGGGATGTCCGACTGCCTCTCACAATCCAGGACCGCTGGCTCCTAACCACGCCCCTGCCTGCCTGCCTGCCTGCCTGATCACCCCTAACCCCTCTGCCTGCCTGCCTGATTGCCCCTAACCACTTCTGCCTGCCTGATGGCTCCTAACCACCTCTGCCTGCCTGCCTGCCTGCCTGCCTGATCACCCCTAACTGCTCCCTTGCTGACCTGATCGCCCCTAACCACCTTTGCCTTGCCCCAAACCCGGGACCCAGGATTCCCTCCTCCGGCCAGCCGCAGGCACCCATAACCCAGGCTTCCCTCCCTCCGGCTGGCCGCAGGCACCCAGGAACCGGGCCAGCTTTGCCCGGGCTGGCCACAGCTGCAGGGGACCATGGGTGAGTGGCTTCGCTCAGGCTGAAGCTGCAGGTGTTGGCACCCAGGACCATGGGGTAGGCGGCTTGTCTCTCTCCCAGGCCACAGGTGCAGACGCAGCTGCTGACGCCTGGAACCATGTCGGGGGTGGCTTGTCCCTCTCCCGGGCCACAGCCTGGCTGGTCCCCATTCCTCTCTCACGAGCTCATTTGTGCCAGGCTGGTCCCCATTCCTCTTTCCCCAGTGTTGAGTGTCTGAGCCGTTATGGTGTGGCGACCATTCACATATTAGCTCTTTATTATATAGAATTCAAACTAACAGTCATAAGGATGCTCACCCAACTTGACAATAGAATAGAGGACTTCAGTGAAAACTTCAGCAAAGAATTAGAAAATGAAATAAAGAACCAATTAGCACTCTACCTAATACATAGAAACAAACACAAGGAAGCAGACAAAATGTGGAGACAAAGAAATATGTCACAAATGAAAGAACAGAAGAAATCTCCAGAAAAAGAACTAAATGAAATGCTAGCAAGCAAACCACTAAATATAGAGTTCAACAATGGTTATAAAGATGCTCAAGGAACTTAATGAGGGCTTCAAAGAACTTAGTGAGAATGCCAATGAACTTAGTGAGAATTTCGAGGAAATTAATAAGAACATCAAAGACATGAAAAAGGACCAGTCAGAAATAAAGGACGCACTAACCAAAATGAAGAATAGTTTACAGGGAATCAACAGTAGAGTAGAGGATGCTGAGAATCAAATCAGCAGTTTGGAATATGAGGAAGCAAAAAAAAAAACACAAACAAACAAACAAACAACAATAACAAAAAACCCAACCAGAAGAGCAAAAAGAATCCAAAAATATGAAGATAATGTAAGGAGCCTCTGAGACAACTTCAATCATAGTACCAACATTCACATAATGGTGGTGCCAGAAGGAGAAGAAAGGGAGCAAAAAAATTGAAAACCTATATGAAGAAATAATGACAGAAAACTTCCTCTACCTGGTGAAAGAAACAGACATACAAGTCCAGGAAGTGCAGAAAGTCCCAAACAAGATGAACCTAAAGAGGCCCACACCAATACACATCATAATTAAAATACCAAAGGTTAAAGACAAAGGGAGAATTTTAAAAGCAGCATGAGAAAAGCAGTTACCTACAAGGGAGCACCCGTATGACTGTCAGCTGATTTCTGAATAGAAACTTTGCAGCCAGTAGGGAGTAGCAAGAAATATTCAAAGTGATGAAAAGCAAGGACCTGTGACCAAGATTACTCTACCCAGCAAAGATGCCATTTAGAATTGAAGGTCAGATAAAGAGCTTTCCAGACAAGAAAAACTAAAGGAGTTTATCACCATCAAACCAGTATTACATGAAATGTTGAAGGGTCAGAAGAAGGAGAAGGAGAAGGAGAAGGAGAAGGAGAAGGAGAAGGAGGAGGAGGAGGAGGAGGAGGAGGAGGAGGAGGAGAAGAAGGAGGAGGAGGAGGAAAGGAGGAGGAGGAAAGAGAAGGAGAAGGAGGAGAAGAAGGAGGAGGAGGAGAAGAAGGAGGAGGAGGAGAAGAAGAGGAAGAATGAGGAGGAGGAGTAGTCAGGGGAGGAGGAGGAGGAGAAGAAATATGAACAATAAAATTGCAATAAATACATATCTATCAACAATTGAATCTTAAAATCAAAATAAACAAACAAGGAATCTAATAAAATACACTGATGAACACAGTGGATCCAGAGACATGGAAGCATGGAACAGAGTGCAGAATCTCGGAGGGAAGGCAGGGGAGGGTGGGTGGGTGGGAGGTAATCAACCAAAGACCTTGTATGCAAATATGCATAACCCATGGACACAGACGACAGGGTGCTGAAGGCCTGGGGTTGGGGGCCAGGGGCAGGCTGGAAGAGGTCAATGGAGGAAAAAAGGACATATGTACATATGTAATACTTTCAACAATAAAGATTTATATTAAAAAATGAAAAGAAAACCAAAATAAACTGATGAATAAAATAGAACTAGAGGCATGGAAACATGGAACTGACTAACCTCAGAGAGAAGGGAGGAGAGGGGGTGGGAAGAGATCAACCAAAGAATTTATATGCATATATGCATTACCCACGGACACAGACAATAGGATGGTGAAGGCCTGTAGCAGGGCGGGATCTGGGTTGAGGAGGGCAATAGGGGATGGAAGAGGGAGGGGGTGCAGAAAAGCCGGGGATCTCTTTAATACTCTCACAAATAAAGATAAATAAATAAATAAAAAAAATTTAAATATAAGCTGAAGAACCAATTGGGTGGGGGCAGTGGCCCTGGCTTTCTGCACTGGTGGAGGCTGTGGCAGGAGCAGGGACATGGCCTGCAGGTCCTTTTGAAGCAGCCAGGCCCCTGAAAGTGAGGGAGCTTATCAAGGGATTGCTGCTTGAGGAGCTAACAGCAAAACCGAAGGACCCCTGGCCTCTGGGGTGGGGATGGGCAGGGCAGCCTCTGAATCTGGGCCAGCAGCACCAGGAAGGAGGCCTGGGCCAGGGCAGGGACCTTGGCACATACTCTGCTGACCCAGCAGCGGTGCCCGGGCCCCAGAGGACTGCACTGCAGCAGCAGCTCTGCAGCCCCTCATGAGACTGCAGGTGAGGCTGTGACGAAGGCCAGAGGGACCTGTACCTCGATGGGCAGCGGAAGGGCAGAACCTCAGGTAAGGAGTATCTTGGTCTCTGCAGCAGTTTTGTAACACTCACAGAGCGTCCTGGTTTCTTCTCTCAGGGCTGGGGCCTGGTTCCCCTCCCCTGGCAGAGGGGTTGGGCCCCTCTTGCATGGAAGCAAGGCTGCTTGAAGCCAATGTGTCCAATGTTGTGATTGGGGTTCAAGGGTTTCCCTCTGCAGGAGAGGAGGGGCTGCCTACACCTCTGCTCATGGACCACAAGGACCCTGGACTACTCCCGTCTGGACCATTTCAACCTGCCAAAGAGGGGGGCTCCCAGAGCTGGCCGCCAGCAACCCCAATGGACTAGAAGGCTAGAACGTACTGACCTACCCCTTGCCAGAGCAGTGGGAGAGGCACAGCACCTGTGGCCCCGCCAGTGATGGAGAGACCCAATGAAGCCATAAGCAGGGGCCCAAGTGGGGAGCCGCTCCTGCCCACGTGCTTTCTCCTTACCTCGAGAGAGGACGTGGCATCGACTCCTGCCCCTGTCCCCTCTGCAGCACATGCCCGTATGCCTTTGGCACCCAGGGTCAGACAGGCAGGCTAGCTGCGGCTAGCCCGCCAGTGGGCTGGGAGAGGAGTGGCCACGGTGACACCGGCTGCCCACGGGGCTGGTGGTCCAGCCTCCCAGGGCTTGGATCCGTGAAGCGCGCCCTGCGGGTGTGGTTCCTCTCCCTGGCCTTCCTGCTGGTGTTCGGGTCACTGCTCTTCCCCTACTCTCACCACAGCGTGGCCACTCTGCCCTGCTTGAACTCGGGGCCCTTGGGGTGAAGCTGGTGCCCCGATACGCTGGCCTACAGCGCCTCCGCAAGGAGGGGCTCGCTGGCAAGACCTGTGCCGGCTGCCGCTGTGTGGGCGAGGCCAGCGCTTCCTGTGGGGATGGCAGCTGCCTGGAAAGCGACATCTCCCCTGTCCGGAGGCGAGAGAACTTGGATCTGCCCCCTGATGTCCAGAGGTGGTGCACGGCGTTGCAGCCCCAGTTCAAGTCACACAACACCAACGAGGTGCCGAAGCTGTTGCAGACGGTACCAGGCGAGGAGCCACCACCGTTTGGGGCCGGCCAGCAGTGCGGGCGCTGGCCGAGGTGGGGAACTGTGGCCAGACTGGACGAGCACAGCTTTATCCCGGGGATGAATCAGCGCCAACTGTGGGCTTTGGGCAGATGTTGGCAGCCGAACCACCCACCACCTCACGTACCCTGCGAGTGCCAAGAACCTGCCCTCCGACGTCAGCTTTGCGCTGGTGCCCTCCGAGCCCTGGACCTGCCGCAATCGCCAGCGCTCTGCCCACGGGGCAGACCCCCCCCCCCCCATGCCCCGTGAAGTCCTTCCTTCCAGTGGACAAAGAAAGGGTCCAGACCTACAACCTGGCCTTCTTCAGGTGCATCCACGGCAGGTGCGCCCAGCGCCACGCAGTCCCCTTCCGCTGGGCAGCCTGTGTGGTGGGGTGAAGTGGGCCGACCGCTGGGGCAACTGGCACCACTCCTGGGAGAACAGTCCCTCCGGGTGGAGACCTGCGTGCACGACGCCGGCCAGCCGGGCCGGGGGCTGGCTGCAATCCCCGCGACGTCAGCGCAGCCTGGACTAACCACGCTGCGGCCAAGCCGGCGCCGACGTTTCCTGCCAATCACAAGACTCTGGGGCCTGGCACCAATCAACGCTGCAGACGGGCGGAGCCTATGTTTCTCTCAACCAATCATGCCACTCAGCTCCTTGAGTCAACTTCCGGCTGCGGGCCTGTCTCCTGCAGTCAATGGCCTTCAGAGGCAAGCTCTCGAGGGTCGGCTTCGTTTCCTGCTTTGTAAGGCGTGGAGGTGGCGTCTGGCCCGAAGAAGTGCTTCCGGACCCAGCCGCAGCTGCTACAGTGGCCGGGCCGACCCCGCCGGGCACACCCCGAAGGAAACGGAGGCCTGGGGGCGCTGCGGCTCGGCTTCCCGCCCGCCGCTCCCGCGTGGCCTCAGGTGGCCTGGGTGGTCCCGGCCGTGTCCAGGAGCCAGAGCCCCGCCACACTGCTCCTGCTCCGACAGAATGGCAGGCCCCCGCTTCTCTATGGGTGAGGCCGAGATGGGTGAGTGTCACCCACCAGAGATTCCCTCCTCCCGCGCCCTCCTTTGGCCGCCCTGACCAGAGCACTGAGCGTCTCACCGGAAGCCGCGCTGTGTGCACCCCTTGTTGGGGGCAGAACCGCCCAGGGCCTAACTGGAACATAAGGAAGCGGGTGGGACAAGGAAGCCCCTCACAGCAAGGGTCAAGGGCTTCTCACTCACATGTACGCTTGGCCCTACCCTTCACCACAACCTGAAGGGTCTCTCCTGAGAGCCGGCGCCAGGCTACTTGTTCTGGGGGAAAAAAATCAAAACTTGCCCTGGGATTGATTGGGGCACTACTGCTTTACTTGTTCTCTCTCTCTCTCTCTCTCTCTCTCTCTCTCTCACACACACACACACACACACACACACACACACACCTTTGGTATAGGGAGCCATAAGACTGGCGATGGGGAGCCCAGCACCATCACCACAAAGAGAAGTAGGAAATCTTTCTTGGGAGTGAAATTTGCTTTGGGCACATAATTTGGTTAACCTGAAGCTACCAGGTATGGCTGACCAACAAAGATTCTTTAAAAATTCTAGGCTGGCCATCGAAATAGCTGGGCACCTCGCTCAGGAGGAGTCACTTGCACTTCTGCATGTCTCCTCCCTGCAGGAGTCCCCTTACCCCCCCCCCCCCCCCCCATCCTGCCTCCTGTTCTAAGTAACTTTCCATTTCCAGCTCTGGAATAGGCTAGGAAGCCAACAACCAGGGATTAAAACTGGAAGCTACTTGCATGGACTAAACCCAGCTAGGTCCCTACAGGAAGCTGCTGAATGTAATTACCCTTCAAGGTTGGGGAAGTTTAGGAAGGAAAAGAGCTTCTGTGATGTTTCCAAACCACTAAAAGGACCTCACTGTCCAGCAGGGACAACGAATACCACCCTTTTTCTTAGTGAGCTGGTACCAAGCAGCCTCTGGCCGTTGGTGTAGCTCCTGCTGGGGCACTTGGCACGCCCCCCCCCCCCAAATGTAATATATTGAGAATTTAGTTTGAGTCTGTTTCTTCCTCATTGCAAAAGTAGAGGGAATGAAAAATGGGGTGGATTTGGGGGGCCTTTGGTGGATTGCCTCTCAGAGCCTCCCCCCAAATATTAACGAGCCAAGGCACCAGTAGCCATTCTTGCTGGTCTCATCTCAATGCTTCCTGAAGTGGCTGTTCTGAGTGTTTAAAGCATGAAAAAACAATACAGTTATGCCAAACAGTACTGAACAAAACAATTATTTCTTTTTTTGTTCCTTTTTGTTTTGTTTAAAACATTAATAAATCCCTACCCATTCCAAAAGAGGTAGGTCCAGCCCAGATCTCCTTTCTGCAATAGTTTTTTATTTTCTTTTTTATTGAATTTATTGGGGTGACACTGGTTAATAAAAATATATATGTTTCAGGGGTACAATTCTATAATACATCATCTGAATATTGTATCTTGTTTTCTTATTTAAAAATGTGTTTTTCTTTACTGTCTTTATGAAAACACTAAAAAAAGAATCAATTAGAGGTAAAAAAAATATAATAACTGAAATGAAAAATAAACTAGAAGCAGTCAATAGCAGATTAGATTATACAGAAGAACAGATTAGCAACCTGGAAGACAGAGTAGTGGAAATCACTCAAAAAGGTAAATGAATAATAATGAAAATGAGGGCAGTTCAAGAGACTGCTTGGACAGCATAAAAAAACTAACATTCACATTATAGGCATTCCAGAAAAAAAAAGAGAGAGAGAGAGAGAGAGAGAGAACAAAAGGGGCTGGGGTAGACAGTTTAATTGAAGAAATAATGATTGAAAACTTTCCCAACCTGGGGAAGAAAACCCAGGTCCAGGATGCACAGAGAATTCCAAACAAGAGGAATCCAATAAGACTCAAACCAAGACATATTGCAATTAAAATGGCAAAAGTTAAAGAGACAGTCTTGAAGGGAGCAAGAGAAAAACTTCTAGTCAGAAACAAAGGAAACCCCATAAGGCTTTCAGTTGATTTCTCTACAGAAACTTTATAGGCTAAAAGGGAGTGGCAGGTTATACTTAAAGTGCTGAAAGAAAGGAACCTACAACCTAGAATACTCTATTCAGAACTGAAGGAGAGATAAAGAGTTCCTCAGATAAGCAAAACTCAAGGAGTTCGTCACCACTAAACTGGCTTTACAAAAACATGCTCAGAGTTTTCAGCAGAAAAGGTCATAACCAGAAATAAGAGAATATATGAGACAATTCCGTTTGCTCCACATCCACGCAACAGGTATCATCAGGCTTTGAAGGTAGATTTCCCACAGCAGCTATTCCAGTAATTCCCTTCATGACTGGAATAACTCTGTTGGTGGTGTTCTTGCCATCTGCCACTGCCCTTTGGCAAGAGTGAGTCCAGAATTTCTCTGGCCAGTAGCCTTCCCTGAGTGCTTAGCTTGGTGGAGCTTATTATTACTAAGGCTGGATTTTCTCTTGGCACAGTTCTTTACCAGGACTCACAATTTCCTTACAGCTGGTGAAATACCCGTCAGTTTGGGAAAACATAGTATCTGTACCATGGGCCCTCAGATCACTCACATCCAAAGGTTACTTTTTATCCAACCAATGAATGCATTAAATATCTGCTTCAGTACTGGCAGGCTGCCATCCAGACAGAGTGTACCATTTTCTGTTCCTGCTCATTGGGGACATGCCTTGGCTACAATCAATGAAAACTGGCCATCTTTTCAGTTTTTTCCAGGCTGGTACTGGAAGTGGTATTTTGTGCTTATTTACATTGATCTGACTTTTAGTGAGGTTGAACTTTTTTATATATAGAGAGAGAGTATATCCACCTCTTGTATTTCTTCTTATGTGAATTGGCTGTTCATTTATTTGACTCATTTTTCTGTTTGGAGACTTTTGTTGATTAATTTTTATAACAGTTTTACTAAGATTTTCACTTACTGTACAATTCATCCTTTGAAAATATACAATTCAATGGTTTTTAGTATATTCACAGAGTTGTGCAACCATCACAATATCTACTTTCAGAACATTTTTATTATCCCAAATAGAAACCCACTGCCCATTAGGAATCACTCTGTCTCCACCAGCCTCAGAAAACCACTTTCTATCTTTATGGGTTTATCTATTCTGGGCATTTCATATAAATGGAATCATGAAAGAAAGAAAAAAGAAAATATGAGAAAAGAAAAACTTCACCAGTAAAGGCAAATCTATCTATACATACAAAAAGCCAGTGACCGGACACTGGAACGACCAGAACAACTGGTCACTATGATGCCCACTGCGGCCAGTGAACCTGCCCGATGGGGGGTGGGGCCAGCCAGCCAACCCCTCGTGGCCCTTCCCCCTGGCTCCGCCCCTGATCAGCCTGCCCCACCCCACCCTGATTGGCCCACAGCCCCTCCCCCCCCACCAGCCCCACCCCTGGTTGCCCCCCACCCCAATAGGGGGCGGGGCTGGCCAGCCAACCTCCTACAGCCCCTCCCCCCAGCCGGCCCAGCCCTGATCGGGCCCTATCAGGGCGGGCCAGCTGGCCAACCTCCCGCCATCTCCTCCTCCCGATAGGCCCAGCCCTGATCCGCCCCGATTGGGGCCGGGCCGGACAGACCCCACCAGTGCACGAATTCGTGCACTGGGCCTCTAGTATATGGTAAACACAGTGAATCAGACACTTAAAAGACAAAGGAGCAAAACCAATAATTACAATAAGTAGCTAGGGGATACACAAAACAAAAACATCTAAAATATAACATTAAAACATCTTTTAATTCAATAGAACCTTTCTTGGGATTAAAGTCCTCAAGATGAGAGGTCAACATTACCAAAATGGGAAGCAAGTCTATAATAATAAAAGCGTACTATGCTAATTAGACCAGATGGCCGAACAACGGAATGACCATCTGGACAACCTTCCGGACGAAGCTGGGGCTGCAAGGGCCAAATCCCTTGCATGAATTTTGTGCGTTGGGCCTCTAGTGTTCTATAAAAGAGTTATCTATGTATATATAAGGCTAGTATGCAAAGTGTCCCCTCGGGAGTTCAACCAGGAGACTGAGAGTTCGATCGCACACTATGACATGCACTGACCACCAGGGGGTAGTGTGGAATGAAGGAAGGCCCCAGCCAGCAGCAGCAGCCAGGGGAGGCCCTGATCAGCCCTGATCGCCAGCCAGGCCTAGGGACCCTACCAGTGCACGAATTTCATGCACCTGGCCTCTAGTTAGGTATAATAGTGAGAGAATCCACTACCACTTTTACTGTTTGATTCCCAAATTATATCTCCTGGACATGAGGGAGACAGAACCATATAATGGTCTCTAATTCAAAGAATATGCCACATGCTTTAAGACAGAACTCTATTGTTTTAGGGTGTTGTCTCCCTTTTAGCACTGTAACTGAGCCTGCAGTAAGTCATTTCTCCATTTAACTAAACCAGCCTCTTCTGGGTGATGTGTGATGTGATAAGATCAGTTAATTCAATAAGGATGATCTCATTGCTTTATTTCCTTTGCAGTGAAATGAGTACATTAATCAGAAGCAATGCTGTTCAAATGCCATAGGGGTAGGTCAGTTATTTTGTGAGTCCTTGAATGATTTTGTCAGAAATATTAGGAATAGAGAAGGCAAATATATATGCAGAATATTTATTTATTCTAGTAAGGATGAATCTGCCTCTTCCATAATAACCTCCCATTAAGTTGCTTCCCCAGAGAATGGTGAAGCAGGAACTAAATGTTGGTCTCTGCTGTTGGTAGATTAGAAATTAAGGTGTATCATTGATAAAAGTAAGGCCATGCTGTTGGGTCCATGTATAGCCGTCATCTCTGCCGCCACAGCTATTTTGTTCATGGAACCATTGAAGAAACTCTGATGTGGGTGGGGATATCCAAAGAGCACATCATTTTGTCCACCTGATTATTAAGAGCCTCCTCTGCAGTAGATACCTATTGGCAAACATTCCCAGGAGACAAAAGTAACTTCTACATCCTGTGTCCTTTTATATATATATATATATATGTGTATATATGTATATGTATATACACACACACACACACACACACACACACACACACATATACACATATGTATGTGTGTGTGTGTGTGTATACTAGAGGCCTGGTGCACGAAATTCGTGAATGGGGGGGGGTTGTCCCTCAGCCCAGCCTGCACCCTCTCCAATCTGGGACCCCTCGAGGGATGTCTGACTGCCTGTTTAGGCCCGATCCCAGCCTAAACGGGCAGTCGGACATCCTTCTCACAATCCAGGACTGCTGGCTCCCAACTACTTGCCTGCCTGTCTTCCTGATTGCCCCTAACCACTTCTGCCTGCCAGCCTGATCACCCCCTAACCATTCCCATGCCAGCCTGATTGATGTCTAACTGCTCCCCTGCCAGCCTGTTTGCCCCCAACTTCCCTCCTCTGCTGACCTGGTCACCCCTAACTGCCCTCCCTTGCAGGCCTGGTCCCTCTCAACTGCCATCCCTTGCAGGCCTGGTGCCTCCCAACTGCCCTCCCCTGCTTGCCTGATCGCCCACAACTGCCCTCCCTTGCAGGCCTGATCCCTCCCAACTGCCCTCCCCTGCTGACCATCTTGTGGTGGCCATCTTGTGTCCACATGGGGGCAGGATCTTTGACCATATGGGAGCAGCCATCTTGTGTGTTGGAGTGATGGTCAATCTGCATATTATTCTTTTATTAGATAGGATAGAGGCCTGGTGCATGGGTGGGGGCCAGCTGGTTTTCCCTGAAGGGTGTCCCGGATCAGGGTGGGGGTTCTCTTGGGGTGTGGGGCGGCCTAGACGAGGGGCCTGTGGTGGTTTACAAGCCAGCCACGCCCCCTGGCGACCCAAGCAGAGGCTCTGGTATCTGGAATTTATTTATCTTCTACAATTGAAACTTTGTAGCCTGGAGCGGAGCCAAGCCTCCTGTTCACTCTGTGGCGGCAGCCATTTCTATTGGAATTTATGTATCTTCTACAATTGAAACTTTGTAGCCTGGAGTGAAGGCCTGAGCCGGCTAGGGCTGCAGAAGCTTGGCTTCCTCCATCGCCCGGGGCAACCCTAGCCTCCTGCTCTTCCAGCTCAGTGGCTCCTGCCATTTCTGTTGGAATTTATTTACCTTCTATAATTGAAACTTTGTACCCTTGAGTGGAGGCCTCGGCTGGCCAGGGTGTGCGGAAAGCTTGGCTTCCTCTATTGCCAGGGAAACCCAAGCCTCCCTCCTGCTCTCTGTGGCCGCAGCCATCTTGGTTGGGATTAATTTGCACACTCACTCTGATTGGCTGGTGGTGTGGCTTGTGGGTATAGCAGAGTGATGGTTAATGTGCATATTACTCTTTTATTAGGTAGGATATGCTTTTATTGATTTTAGTGAGAGGGAGAGCGAGAAAGAAAAGCACCAATGATGAGAGAATCATTTGATCAGCTGCTTCCTGTATGCCCCCTACTGGGGATCAAGCCTATAATCCAGGCATATGCCCTGACAGGAATCGAACCATCACTTTTTGGTTCATGGGTCCATGCTCAACCACTGGGCCACACCAGCCAGGCCATCCTGCGCCCCTTTGAGACATCCATCCACATCTCTTCTCCAGACTTTTTTGGCATTAATCTTCCAAGTGTGTTACATATAGACTGTTAGGTACTGGCCATGAATAATGTAATTTATTTTTGGCCACCTCTCACTCCAGACAAAGTGAACAACCAAAATACCACTTGGAGTTCCAACCAATGGTAAGATTTTCCTTCATCTCTATCCTTCAGAGTCACCCCTATGTCAAACTAGTGACATTAAGTGACGAGAATATTATGCAGATCGATTTGTACACCAGACTCAAGAATTTCCTTCTCGGTCAACTGGCTGTAAGGAACTTCCCCAGAGGCCGAAAGACCTCCAAGGCCTCTACTGATTATATATTAGGAGAATCTTTCAAGTATTTTGGTGTCAGCAGTGTCCTCCCTGGTCATTTAGTGACTGCCTGCTCCCTGGAGCACGCTGAGCGTTTACCCCAGCTGTTTCTTGAGTAACCACAGTCGGTGGTTTTGATAGGTCTTAAAGAACACTAGCATCCCCCTTCAAGGCATCTACCCCAGGTGTGGAAATTACAAAAGCATGGCAGGCCTGACAAGCTCGACCAAAAGTAACCACACTGGATGATCAGATCGTAAATTCCTAACTGGAGTCTATCTCTCCAATGCACTTTTTATCCAATCCTAGAGACCCGCCCTTCCCCTGGCTTCCTTAATCCACCACCAGTGGATTTCATGCCCCTTCCTTACATCTCCTTTGATTCTAATGTACAAAATAAACTGCAATTTTTGCCATTTGGCAGGGCTTTTTCTCAAATCCATTGAGATTTTGCTTCTAGGTGTGTCCTCAAAATTGGACTCAAACTCCTGTAAAACTTTTCTGCAAGTTTGGACACTCTCTCATTGACAACCCCATACTCTGAGCTGGAGCTTATCACAACTCCCTCCCACCCTCCGAACGATGGGAGGAAACAGCATCATCAATACCATCTCACAAGCTGGCGCGACCCTCAGGGGCCTTAGCGCACGGGGAGGGGAGGAGTCCCCCTCCAGCCTGCCTGGGGCCAACCACGCCCTCGGGCTGAGCCCGGCCTGCAGCGCCTCTCTGCGCAGGCGCACGCCGCGTCTGCGTCCGCGTCCGCGTCCGCTGGGGGCGGGGCTGAGCGGGGCGGGGCGGGGCTTTGAGCTCCGTGCTCGCGGGGCTTCGGCGGGCGTCCACGCCCCTGTTCCTGTCCGCATGGACCTGGGGGCCTCCGCGTCCTGGGCTCGCCCACAGGAAGGCCCAGGGAACACCGAGGCCGAGCGGCCGGAGCCCAGGACAGGGGCCGAGGCGGGGGCCCCCGGCCCTGGTGCGTTGCGAGCCCCCCTCTTGCTGCGCTGTCTCTACCTGGTGGGCTTCCTGGTGAGTCGGGGCTGGCGCCCGTGCAGCCTGCTAACCTCGTTAGGGTGCTTGTTCGTGAAGCCCCGGTGGTTGGGTTAACCTCAGAGGGCACCCGGTGTTAGGCCCCTGTCTTGGAGATTGGGCTAAGAAAACATGCAGAGCCAAGATTCAAACATAAGCACTCACACAAAGTTTATTTTACTGAGTGGCCACATGCCAGGGGGAGGAAGGGTCGGGGAAGTGGTCTGAACCTATGACCCGCGACATGAAAGGTCAGGGAGTCCTCACCTCTGACCAGCGATATGCCCGGAGAGGAAAAGGTCACCCTGGGGCAGGTCCCACCGGTGATACCTGCCCTTGGTAGGCACGTCCCTGGTGACCTTCCCTACCGGCTTAATTACTGTTCCTGCTCCGCCCGACTGCCTGCCGGCAAGCTCAGCCAGCTGCGAACCTAGATCCACCTGGTGGTGCCTCCCTGCCAATCGAGCCTCCTGTGGCCCCGTCACCCCCTTCATTCTGTTCTTGGCCCCACACTGCTGGCCCTGGAGCCTTCACCGGGCCTGGTCCCACCCTGATGGCTCAGCTCCCGAGCCTCCAGAGAGGTTGATCCCAGGTGTTAGTTGACACGGCAGGTGCAAGGCGTGCCAGGTGAGAGCAGGCTCCTGGGCAAGCTCGGCAGAGCCCCGCTGAGCAGTGGCTGCCTTCGGAACACACAGGTCCAGGTCGGGGGAGTTGCTGTTGATGACCCCACTAGGCACATTTTCATTGGGGTTCCTGGTACACTGGAATGTTTAAAAATGCAAGTCCCAGTGAACTATACACTTCTCCCTCGACAAACTGCTTATATGCTGTGGGGTGCAGGGCTTTGTCATAATGTGTGTGTGTGTTCAGGTTTAATAGGACAGTTAACAATTTCCCGTCTAAAGGAAAGCTTAGGAAGCCGAGTATGTGGTGAGGTAAATTCATTCATCCACCCTCTCCTTTATTATTCTGGGATTTCTGGATTCCTGCTGTTAGGTGTGGGGCGCTCCCTTTACCATCCATACAGCCTGTGCCTGGGAGGACTTCCCTCCTCACCAGGAAGCTCGTGCTGGTAGATTGTGGACCCTATCTGCCCACATCCACCTTTCACTCCTGTTTCCAAGTTTAGACCTGGTTCAGGTGTGAGCTGATCCAGCCGGGGACAGAGACCCGGTAGGATTTTCTTGACAACAAAAGGGCGCCTCGCTGGAGTTAGGACCGGAGTCACACTTAGCTGGCTGAGGGCCTGGGAGGCAGTCCACCTCCCCTCACCAGTGCAAGGTGTACAACAGCCCCGAAAGGCTGAATGTTGAATTCATAGCTGTGAAGACAATGAAAGCATATTTCCCATATTGTTCCAAGCACAGAACTGAGAGCCGGTCAGGGAGGGCAGCTTTTCCGAGGGATCCCAGCCTCCCACTAAGATTGCAGCCACCCCCAGGCTTAATGCCCTTGAGTTCAGAGCCTGGCACTTCTTCTGACCCAGTTTCTTTCTTTCTTTCTTTCTTTCTTTCTTTCTTTCTTTCTTTCTTTCTTTTTAAATTTATTGATTTTTTTACAGAGAGGAAGAGAGAGGGATAGACAGTTAGAAACATCGATGAGAGAGAAACATCGATCAGCTGCCTCCTGCACACCCCCTACTGGGGATGTGCCCACAACCAAGGTACATGCCCTTTTCCGGAATCGAACCTGGACCCTTCAGTCCGCAGGCCGACGCTCTATCCACTGAGCCAAACCGGTTAGGGCCCAGTTTCTTTCTTAGTTGAGACTGAGGATGCAGGTTCCTCTTCCTCCTACCAATCCAGTCACCCAAAATCCAAAACCATTGAGTGTGAGTGGTTCTTCAAATTTGGAAAGGGGGTTGGCCGCCATCCACCTTCTGGTAGAAGATGGGGGCCCCAAGCTGATGCTACCTTACCTCAGGTGGCATGCCGATCTGTTCTGCCAGGTGGACAGGATTTGGACCCTCATCTAGAAAGTCCACACTGGAATTCAGAGAATTTTGGAAACCAACATGACTTAGAATTCAACATAGTTTGAGATTATTCCTGATGGTGGGCCGTGGGATTCAGATTTGCAATCAGAGCTCCTCATATGCTGTCCGCATGGCGAGCCTAATCTGGCCGACCTGATATAAAAGTTTAATTTTAATAATTAACGCAAGAGAATCATCAGGTCTCTATATCTTCAGGGGGAAATGTAAGATTTCCCCAAAGTTAAAAGTTGGGATTTTTAAAATGGAAAGTTTTGTTAACAAAACATATGCAACTTGAAGCACCTAATGGCTGTGTTAGGTAACAGCTAAGGAATATTATACATATCTTAGTTATGGTTTTTAATACAGAGATGAGAAGACCCCTAAGACTTTTGGGAAAATGATTTACAATTGGGAGAGGAAATGAACAAGTTAAAGAATTCACTTGCGCCAAAGTTCTGTTTCCAGCTCTCCGGCCGCGAGGTTTTAGCTGGTGTAGAGAGGAAGTCTGAGGGGAGGAGGTCCTTCGTGGTCAGCACGCTGAGCTGCTGCTAGGACCTACGATTTCAGTCTCTTCTTCCCTCCAGGTGCGTGGGAGATTTGTATTTCATTTCATCACCTTTAGTCAGGTGAGAATTCATTTTTACAAGATTCCAAAACGCTGTAATGTACTCATCAGTTTGCGCTGAGAGGTAGATGTTCTGTGGAAGCGTTAAATGGCCCCTCTCACCTGGGTTTCAGGTCCCAACTTTGAAGTTCCCTCTTCTGTTAAACTAGAAGACAATTTTAGAGCAGAACTTCCTCAGAGGAAGGAGCTATAGCCAGCCTCCTTGGGAAAAGATAATATTTTTCAGGCTCACAAAGTACTAAAATAATACTAATCACCATATTGCTTATGAGTCTGTTTTTATATCTATCTTCCATAGATGTTGGCCTACCTACTGAAATATTTCTCTCCCAGCCCTTATTTAGAATAACCATTCCAATATTAAATACAAACAGTACTGGGAATTGTTTTTGGATAACATATCTTATTGGATAGTTGAGTTTCCTTGTTTTAAAGATCCAGAAAATGTATTTTGAGTCTTTTAAATGATAGAAAACATCAGTAGGCTGATGGGACAAAGCTGACAGTAAAGCCCCCCAAAAGTTGGCTCGGACTCAAAAGAAATTTTAAGTGCATTAGTGTCCCCTTACTGGTAGCTTTGTTTTCCATGATTTCAGTTACCTGTGGTCAACATTGGTCCAAAAAATGTAAGTGGGGAAATCCAGACGTAAGTTGCACGCCGTTTAAAATCCCCCGTGCCCCTCTCCGTCCAGGCCTGGCCGGAAGCGTCCCATTGTCCTGTGCGTCCACGCTGGACACTGCACTTTCCGTTAGTCACTTGGTAGCCTTCTCGGGTATCAGGATGACACAGTGCTTGTGTTCGGGTCACTGTCACAGCAGCCCAGTGCTAGGTCACAATGCCTGCGTCCGCCTCACTTCATCCCTCACACAGGCATTTACAACCCCTCAGCAGCACAGGAAGGAGGGTGGGCACAGCAGTCCGGTGTTCACAGAGAGACAGCGTCACATCCCCTTTGTTACAATGTATTGTTATCGTTGTTCTGCTCTATTAGTTACTGTTGTTCATCCCTTACTGGGCCTAATTTAGAAATTAAACTTGATCGTAGGAATGCATGGATAGGAGAACATAACACTCTGGTTTCATGCCCTCTTGGGGCGCATCCCCCGAGGATAAGGGAGCACCACTGTAATCTTAAAACCAAAATAGTGCGCCATAGTCTGGAAGTGTAGGTTTATGAGCTATTTCAGGTCACTGGATATTATATTTATATGACTATCTAAAGCTGTAACCATGGGGAAACCACTGAAAAGTGTATTGGGAAGTTTATGTCTCTACAATTAGATGAATGTACCGCTACCAAGAGAGGCAGGGAACGAGAGATGAATTATTGGCTGAAAAAACACACACAACTTTTTCAAGTATTTCTGTTTAGGATTACAAGAAAAGATATTCAGGTTGACTATAAAAGACACTGTGTGTGCTATGTGTGTGTTTTCTCCTAAATCAGTTGTAGCAAGTAACCAAGTGAAGTCGGAATGAGAATGACATTTAAAGGAAAAATTAACAATCTGTTAAAAAAAAGAAGGATCAATAGTTATTCTCAGAACTGAAGAGAAAATGTTTGAGCCTGTATTGTGTGTCAGCTTTTCTCAGCCGCTGTCTCTTAATGTGCATCGTGCTTCTGCCAGGCAGGTGACAGCAGCGATGCTTGGCAGTGTTAGATAACTTCCCAAGGACACAGGCTTCTTAGTAAGTGGAGGACGGGAGCTGAGAACCGTCTGTCTGATCCCGGAGCGCACGCACTGTCTGTGACGTAGCTGCAGTGTGGCCTTGCGTTAACACACCGGCCTCTTGCTTCACTGCGACTTCCTTTTCAGCATTACCTTGTTAGGCTGTAAGCCACAGGTCAGTTACCTTCCCCAGCTGCAGGAGGAAATGCGTGTCATTAAGTAGGTGCTGCTTTGTCCAGAAACACACATCACCCCTACCTCCTTTCTCGCTTTATTGCTCACAAAAATGGTTTTGTTTTCTCATTGGAGGGACTTCTGGTAGCACATCCTTCTCGAATATTAAAGGTCAGTTACAGAGACGCTGAAGTGAACATGGGTTCTAGGTCAGGGTGGCCCGCACATTTGCAGGTGGCCTCTTGCTACAGCACATTGTATTTGGATCCTTGATAACTGGGAGCTCATGAGTATAGCACAGGGCCGTGATGGCGAACCTCTGACACGCGTGTCAGTGCCATTTCTGGTGACACGCGGCCGCTGAGGCGGCCGCATGCCGAGGATGAAACATTTATGCTATTGAAACTATAAATATCGCGAAATAATGTTTTTTCCTCAAAGGGACACACTACCCGAGTTACGCTCAGTTTTTTGGCGAAGTTTGAAACACCGAGCTCAAAAGGTTGCCCATCACTGGCCTGGGGAATGCACTTAGGATGTCTCATTTGCTCAGTGTTAGGTAGCGGTCCTGTTTGGGACATGAGCGTCTGGGTAGGATGGCCACTGTACACACCGGGACTTGTTTCTCACCAGCGGTAACCAGTGCTCTGTCGTTCAGGATTTGTTTGGTGTCAGCATGGTGGTGCCTTTATTGAGCCTTCACGTCAAGTCTCTGGGAGCAAGTCCCACCGTTGCTGGGATAGCAGGTGAGTGAATGCACTGCACGTTTCAGAGCGCGGCGCCTTACCTCCCCGGGCTGAGTACCTGAAAGCAAGTCAGCCTCCTAGCTAAATGCTACCCATTCTATGAAGTGAATTCTCAGAATATTCATTCATCTTTTCCTAGACCTCCTATGTTCTGAGAAGCTTTGAGACATGCAGAAAGGGGGGGTGGGGCAAGCCTTCCCAAATCAGATGCAAACTTCCTGCACCAGCACCAGCACGCTCGAGTGCTGTGAGGGTTCCCACCTGTGCGCCGGTCTCCAGCCAGGCGTCACTGACGCTCCAGAGAGGCGGGAATAGAGGGCTTTGGACTGTGCTGACTAATGACAAACCAAGGCTTCTAGTCCCTGATCATTCACACGCTCAGTAAGCAGGTGTTTGGGGACAGTTTTGGACGCGGTATTCAGTAAGCCCTGGCCCATGCCAGGTCGTATTCCCTCAGACAGGGTATCTGGAATTATTCTGGACCAGCCGCAGCACAGGGGTTATTAACGAGACATGTTATGTGATATAATGGAGGCCAAAGCACTCCACGGACTTTGTAAGCTCTTTATAAAATGAAAGCACCTTGAGAAAACAGATGCGTGTGCACGTGCTGCTGTTAACAGCTGAAGACGTGGTAGACTGCCAGGTTCGGCTCTGCTCCCCTCGGCTCTGCTTCGTCTCCGGGGACCTCACACGGAGGAAGGACTGTCTCAGGGTCCTAAGGGAACTTGCCTGTAGTCTCTCTCTGCTTACTTTCATTTTATTTTGAAGACCTTTTATTACTAATTAGATTACTTGCACTCTTCCAATTGAAAAAAATTGTGGCGGCGGGGGGGGGGGAGGTGTTCTTTTTTGAAAGGATCTTTTTTCCTGATGTTTTTCTGTTAATTTCTGTGCATCGTTACCCATTGTCCAGTTCTGCGAGGGTCGGCTGATCTCGCTCTTGGTGTTGATGTTTTGCAGGCTCCTCCTATGGCATCTTGCAGCTCTTGTCTAGCACACCCGTGGTAAGTTACCTTCCATCCGGCAACGCGGCTGGCAAGCAGGCTCATGCCCTCTGAGTCTGCCCAGCGCGGTGGCTGCAGAGTCGGGGCTGGGGCTTCCAAAAGTGGGTGTGCAGCTGTTGGGAGATCCCTGCGGTAGATCAGAAGGTTCCTTCAGTCACCTCCCTTCCTCGTTGGACCGCGGTGTGCCAGAGTCGATGGCTTCTGGAAGGAGCACATTGAATCAGAACGAGAGCCCACTTTTAACTGTGCCATGTCCTTCCCATGATTCCCTGCTGACCTTTGACTGGGAAAGAGAGTGGTTATTACCAAGTTTAGCATTTGTTTCAATTAATGGACAATAATCAAATCCAGCCATGTTTCTAGGGTTCTGTTTGAAGTTGTGCATCTTGGACTACGTGGTTTATTAATTCTAAAACTGAAGTGTGCGGACAGGAGCCATGTGGAGGGGTGCTGTCTGCCTACAGGTGGGGTGGAAGTAGCCAGAGCTGCACTGTCACTCCCACTGGGCCACCCGTTGTTTGAAATTCGGAATTCTTAGCTGAGCCTCCCCTTCTCCTTTCTGACCTGCACGCTGCCGCTCTGGCCTTAGCCTGGGTGTGCAGTGGTCCAGGAAGGCCAGGCAAAACTGCCAGGCTAGTCCACGGACTGATCAGCTGGGACCTTGGTTAGTGAACACGGAGTATGGGACTGTGCTTCCCAAGAGCGGCTTACACATAAAATGTGTTTCAAAAGAGAGAAGAAATTTGGTCAGATTTTGTAATGGTTCTTTGGTAAATAAATAGCTACTCCCTGGTTATCTTATTTTCAAGTCTTTCATAGATTAAATTTGTATAACAATAATAATTTTATTCTCATTTAACCTTTACAATGACCCAGCAAAGTATTTATCTCCCTTTATTACACAGGAGGAAATGAAGGCTCTCAAACGTGAAGAATTTGACAGAGTGACCTCATCTTGTACCCAGACTTTAAGCCTGGGTTCTTTTCTCCCTAAAAGTCTTGGCCTTAAAGAGCCAAAAAGTAAACAGATAACCAGCCTCCGGTTGCACAGCAGACGGTGCGCTTGCTTGTAGGGCAGCAGGGTGCCTGTGAAAGAACTTGCATAAGCGTAGTAAACGGCTTTTCTTTCTCTTTGGAAACTCACTGCCCAGATGCTTGCTAGTGTGTGCTAGCCTCCGGTGGGGGTGGGAGTGAGCGGGAAGCAGCCGGTGCCCCTGCCGGGCTCCGCTGGTCCGAGTGAAGGAGCACTGGCGAGTGGGAGCCGTTGGTGACACAGCGCTGGTCCAACCCTCTTTTTCAAGTAAGCCTTTGCTTTACCATATTTGCGCTTACAAAGCACATTTCATAAACCTTCTAGCTGTGATGTCTATGGAGAAACTCCTTAGAAATCATTCACGTGAAATACCAAGTAAACATTTTCTTGTCAACCAGTGCTTTTATAAATCTTTAATAAGTTTTTAGAAACATTTTAATTTTAAAAAGAAGTCCTTATGAAGAAAATTATGTGTCAGATTTGACTAGTAATTTTAATATATCTATTTTAATAAAAATGACTAGCGTCTATTAAGTACTTACTCCGTGTCAGACCCTGTGCTGAGCGCTTGGTTGCCTTCAGCCCTCATCCTAGCTGCTCAGCCACGTCTCTGGAGGTCCTGCGGCTTTAACGACTGATTTCACCTAAAGCACCGGGCCAGGGTGGAGGGCAGAGACTCCCCAAGGCCGATGCTATTATCATTCCTAATTACAGATAGAGAAGCAGGGCCCGTGACCTGCCACCTGGGTGATGTCTGTGGCACGTGGAATGGTAAGAGTTCAGGTTGCATCCAGACGCCGAGCCAGGGCCCTGGCGTACCTGCCAGATCCCAGCACTGCCTGTGAACACAGGAGGGCAGTGTGGAGAATTCTAAATCCACTGAAATGAGAACTAGGGAAAACGTTGACAGCATTTTAGAATATTTACCCTTAAATTTTTTATAAACACATATGTCCTCTGTAAAAAGATCTTTTGTGTGTTTTTTTAGAAAAATGTAAACATAAATATAAAAGCGGGGGAAGGGCAGGAACAGAGGTGGCTGCTGCTGGCAAGGCGGAGAGGCAGGCTCGGTGTCGGTGTCGGTGTGGCGGCTCCTTGGCGAGGGTGGGGGGCTCATTGAGCAGCCTGAGGGGTGAAGAAGCAGGAGGCTGTGGACCCCCTTCCAGCCAGTGCCAGGCCACGTGGCCGGAGCCCTGCCCTTGACCTTTCTCGGGCAGTGCTTTGTGGCTCTGAGTGTTCAGTGATTTTACTCTGACGCTTCTTACACACAAAGCCTCGCCCAGAACCTCGGGATCTAAACCGGCTCAGTGTGGCAGCGCTGTAGCCGGGCTGGGCTCCTCAGTCAGGCGTGTGTGTCTGCACGGCACCTCCTGCGTGTCTGTCTGCACGGCACTCCCGACGTGTCTGTCTGGCACGACACTCCCGACGTGTCTGTCCGCAGGGCACTCCCGGCGTGTCTGTCCGCAGGGCACTCCCGGCGTGTCTGTCTGCACGGCACTCCCGGCGTGTCTGTCTGCACGGCACTCCCGGCGTGTCTGTCCGCAGGGCACTCCCGGCGTGTCTGTCTGCACGGCACTCCCGGCGTGTCTGTCCGCACGGCACTCCCGGCGTGTCTGTCTGTCTGCACGGCACTCCCGGCGTGTCTGTCCGCACGGCACTCCCGGCGTGTCTGTCTGCACGGCACTCCCGGCGTGTCTGTCTGCACGGCACTCCAGCGTGTCTGTCTGTCTGCACGGCACTCCAGCATGTCTGTCTGTCTGCACGGCACTCCAGCGTATACAGAGGAAAACGTGCCGCTGGCTGCCAGGCTGGCAGGAGTCTGAGGAGCTGCTGGAGACCAGCGCGCATCGTCTTGCCCAGCTTCCTTACGAGGCAGCAGCTCAGCCTCTTGTGTGGTGGGCAGAGCCTCAGCCGGAGAGGAAAGGAGGAAGAGCAGACTGCCAGTGCCCTCCCCGCTCTAAAGAACCTTCTCAGAGGCCTCACCAGTGGCTTCTGGTTGCCTCTCTGAAGGCCAGGTCTCTAGCTACAGGGAGGTGTGTTTTGGGTTAGCTGTTGCTGTGGAGACGGAACACAGGGAAGTGAAGGGATGAGCTTGGAAGGCGGCCCTTTGCTCCTGAGCTATCTGTAACCCTCCCCGCACCACCCCCCAGACTCCATATCAAACTTAAAAGCCTCTACACAGCAAAAGAAGCAATCATGATGGAAAAGGCCACTCGAATGGAAAAACAATATTTGCAAACCATGTATCTGATAAGGATTAATATTCAACTATATAAAGACCTTATACAAGTGAATAACAGAAAAAGAAATAATCCAATTAAGAAGTTGGCAAAGGATCTGAATAAATGGTAAAGGTGTTCAACATCACTAATCATTAGGGAAATACAAATCAAAACTGCAATGAGGCGTCTCTGCACACCTGTCAGGATGGCTGTCCCCTAAAGCACAAGATAAATGATGGCGAGGATGTGGGGAAAAGGAAACCCTCGTGCACTGCTGGTGGGAATGCAGATGGATGCAGCCACTGTGGGAACCGTATGGAGGTTGCTCAAGAAATTAAAAATAGAACACGTATATGACCCAGCAATTCTATTTGCATATCCGAAGGAAATGAAATCACTATGTCGAAGAGATCCCTGCACCCCCATGTTCACTGCAGCCATATTTACAACAGCCCAGACATGGAAACAGCTTTGGTCCATCAAGAGATGAATGGATAAAGCAAATGTCTGTATATGCACAGCGGATGCTGTTGGTCATGTAAAGAGGGGAATCCTGCCATCTGTAATCACATGGATAGGCCTAAGGGCATTCTGCTAACTAAGTAAGACTGAGGAAGACAGCTACTGTATGATCTCCCTTCTATGTTGAATCTAAAAACAAAGTCATTTCTGAATGAGATTTTTAACAAAGATCAGATTTGGGATAACCAAAGGCAGGGGGGTGAGCAAATTGAGTGAAGGTGTTCAAAAGGTACAAACTTTAGTTATAAGTAAGTACAAGGGATGTACTGTGCAGCATGGTGAGTGACTGTAGTTAACATTGCTGAATGACGTATTTGAAAGTTGTTATGAGTAAATTCTAAAAGGTCTCATCACAAGGAAAAAACATTTTTTCATTTTTATTTCTATCTATTTAAGATAATGGGTGTTAATTAAATTTATCGTGGGAATCATTTTGCAGTACATGGAAATCATATGGGCTGACAAAATTAATAAGCCCTGGCCTGTGTTGCTGAAGTGTCGCCCGTATACCAAAGGGTTGCAGGTTCGATTCCTAGTCAAGGATACATGCCTGGGTTTCACGTTCGCTCCCCACCCTTAGTCAGCGCATGTGTGGGAAGCAACCAGTCGTGCCTCTTACATAGACGTTTCTCTCTCTGTTCCCCCACCCCACCCCCCTTTGCAATCCCTCCCTTCCACTCTCTGAAAAGCAGTGGGAAAATACCCTCAGGTGAGGATTAACAGGGCAAAAAAATTAACGATAAAATCCATGGTTGTCACGATGTTAGAAAATAGACACTCTTAAGCAAAAAACAAAGTGTGGGGGGGACAAATTTTTAATGGCATGGAATAATGTTCGAGATTTATTGTTAAGTGGAAAAGCAAGTTACAAAATACAGTATGCTATATTTGTTAGAAATATCATTTGTATATTTGGGGATTGTGAAGCATTTTTATACTCATTTTATTTTTTTAGTATTTCCTAAATTTCTAAACTGAATATTGCTACTGAGGAGTTGAGATGTGTAAAGTGATAATGAAGATAAAAATGAGCCTTGGCTGGTGTGTCTGGGCGGTTAGAGCACCCACACTGAAGGGTCATGGGTTCAAATCCTGATGAAGGGCATGTACCTGGGTTGCAGGTTCAAACCCCAGCCCTGGGGTGTGCAGGACGCAACCAATCAGCAGGTTGCAGGTTTGGTCCCCATTTAGGGCTTGTATGGGAGGCAGATGATTGATGTTTCTCTGTCTCCCTCTCTCTCTCTCCCTCCCTCTCTAAAAAATCAGTGAAACATATCCTTGGGTGAGGATTTAGAGAATAAAGAGAGAGAGAGAGAGAGAGAGAGAGAGAGAAAACTATGTTGTATTTCCCACTCAACTTGTGAAAGACCACAGAAAACACTCTGACAAATGGCATAATGGAATTGAGCACCTGAGGACCTTAGCCCAGTGCCCTGCTGTCTCCCACTGGTTTGCATTTGGGGGCATTTCCAAGGCGGTGATTTTAAGGTGAATCAAAGAACTGTGTTTCTGCTTCCTCAGGGCTGCTGGAGTGATGTGATTGGAAGACGGTTTTCCTTGCTGGTATGCATTCTCTGCAGTGCCCTGGGTTATCTTCTTCTTGGAGTATCTACCAACATGTTCCTGTTTGTCCTCGCTAGAGTCTCTGTGGGTGAGTTCTTACCCCTGTGTGTTTTCCTTCCAAATAAGTCACTTACATGTATATGCATAGAGAAAACCTGTCCCTGCTTGTCAGTGCCCCTTTGATTAGAGCTTATGTATAGAGGACATAATGGCGATACAAATTAGAACTGTAACACCACCATCGGTCAGGCTCTGCTGACTTGTCCAGGGCTTCAAACCTCGTGCGTGATGGAGCCGAAACCGGTGCCCAGTGTCTGTCAGAGTGCACAGCTCTCCTACTGCAGCGGAGCCTCGTTCCTTCCCGTTGATCTCTCTCAATCAGGATAATTTGTTCAGTGTCTTTGACCAGCACTGTGACTACTATTCTGTCCCTCAGCGAGCTTATAGTTTTGAAGTTGGGCTTTCTGATTTCAAATTGATCCTGACCACTATAGCTTTCCTGCCGCCTTCTGTAAAGCTGGCTGTTGCTCTGGAGGGGGGGGGGGGGGGGGGGGAGAATGCTAGGGTTATGATGTAGTGGCTTAGTGGTTAGTTTTGTTCCAGACTGCTCTTGAATGTTTCTACCACTTTTGAAATAGCTTTTGTTTCGTCCATCATTAAATTATTTTTCCATTCTTTGAAACACTACCTGTGAATGCTGGGTGTTGAGATGCTGGGGAGGTAGTTACTCTTAATTCCCTCTTTTCCTTTTTGGTGACTAGAGCCCTGAGTTTCTGTTTCTTTCTCACCTTACTCATGAGAGCACTGACAGGTTCTGCCATTCTGATGGACAAGTCTTCTGTGTTCACCCTCCAAAACCCATGCTGTTTGTTGTTGTTTATTTAAGAAAATGGCTTATGAATGCCTTTGCTCTAAACGTGATCAGTCATCCTAACAAGCACCACTATCACACACGAAGTCCAGCTGACAGCTGTTTCACATGCACCTGGTGTCCCAGTTATTTTATGTTCTTGGTTTGGGCGGCAGTGTGTCCTTGTACAGCATAATACACTCCGCCATTTAATGGTAAGGCTGTTCAGAATTCAAAAGGAACAGATGAGAGATAAATAGTGTAACTGGAACTAAGATTTGACCACTTGCTGCCACGAAAGCCAAACTTGTGAGACGTGCTGGTGAAAAAGGAAAGTGGTTTATTCAACTGCCAGACACCTGAGAAGATAGGGAACTCTTGTCACAAAACCCATTGTAACATCTCAGTGCAGGCAGAGTTTTTTAGAGGAGGAGTTGAAAAGTTCTCTGTGTGCAGGCCAGCACAGTCCATCCCGATAAGGACCTTGAAACTGGTCACGTGATGGCCTGGTGTGCATCGTCCTGGTCTTCGTCATCCTGGGTCTGTGTCATCTGGTTCTATGGTTGAAGGTCAGCAAATCTCCCAGAACTGGGATGACGCGAGATCGGAGTCTGCATCTTCTGAGGTTAGTTCCTAGGATTCTTACACAAACATGCTATTCACCTACAAGCTACATATTAGTCAGAGTCAGCACTCACAGAGACAGTCACAAGAATGGTGGGGTGGGTGACAATTCCCCACTGTAAATACCACCTATATATTTGTTACAAAATGTGTAGAGAGTTATGTGGAGGATGATAATGTTAATGTCAACCAACCTGGTTTGAGTAGTGATATGCACCTGCTTCCTTCAGGGAGATCACTGGAAACCAGTGTCCCATCACAGTTAGGAGCCATCAGGCAGACCTGCCAGCAGCATTTGTTAGTAGGACCTACTATCTATAATAATAAAAGCCTAAGCGACCATTGCAACCAAACGGACGCCCGAACAGGCTGCATGGGTGACTAGGCTGCCAGGGGGGTTAGTGAGGGACAACCAAACACCTGAGCATCAGGCTGCGTGGGGTGACCAGGCCAGCAGGTAGGACAGTAAGAGGTGGCCAGGCCGGCAGGGGGGTTAGTGAGGGACGACCAAACACTGAACAGCAGGCTGCGTGGGGTGACCAGGCCGGCAGGGGGGTTAGTGAGGGACGACCAAACACTGAACAGCAGGCTGTGTGGGGCGATCAGGCCTGCAGGGGGGGCAGTTGGGTGTGACCAAGCTGGCAGGGGGGCAGTGAGGGGTGACCAGGCCAGCAGAGGGGGGCAGTTGGGGGTGACCAGGCCAGCAGAGGGGACAGTAAGAGGTGACCAGGCCGGGGTACGCAGTTGGGGGCAACCAGGCCAGCAGTGGGGAGCAGTAAGGGGTGACCAGGCTGGTGGGGGGGACAGTTGGGGGCGACCAGGCTGGCGGGGGGGGGGCAGTAAGGGACGATCAGCCTGTGAGGGGAGGGCAGTTGGGGGTGACCAGACCGGCAAGGGCGGCAGTTGGGTGACCAGGCTAACAGAAGGGGCAGTTAGGGGCAATCAGGCAGGCAGGCAGGTGAGCAGTTAGGAGCCAGTGGTCCCGGATTGTGAGAGGGATGTCAGACATCCCCTGAGGGGTCCCGGATTGGAGAGGGTGCAGGCTGGGCTGAGGGGACCTCTGCCTCCCCGTGCACGAATTTCATGTACCGGGCCTCTAGTGTCTTGATAAAATTAGTGGGCAACCTATGTCATCAGAATTTGTTCAATGTGTGGGTGCATACAAGTCAAATACATCAGTCTGTTTATGAGTGTGTTTGTTCAATGTGTGGGTGCATACAAGTCAAATACATCAGTAGAAGTAAATTCATATCACAGCTTTCAATTTATATAGTCAACAGTTTCACAAGCCTCTTGCTAGTAGAAAATCAGTGGTATCATCATATCTTTATGTTTTTACTCCCTTTCGTTCTTCCCTGCTCTGTTTCTCTCCATAGCACTTAACTTACAGAGATGTGGAGGCTCTGTGAGGACAGGTTATTTGTCTTTTTCCTGCCTTTCTGTTCCTTGCATTACCCTCAGGGTCAGGGTTCGTGCTGGACATATAGTAGGCATGCAGAAAAGGTTTGTTCCCTGAGTTTGTGAATAATGAAGGATAACTTTCTATATAGAAGCCACCATGAATTGGACTTGGATCACAGAGATGACTAGAGACACTGGATGTCCTGATGGGAGGTGGGTGGGAAGCTGAGGATTCAGGAGCTTGGTTGCCAGAGACAAGGTGGCCAGCCAGGATGGTGGGCTAACCAGGAGTCCATCATGGTGGCGGGGAACATGTGGCCTTAGAGGTTCAAAGAAAATGGAAGGGAACCCCATAGGGATAGAGGTGAAGCCCCTGCTTTTAATGTGGAAAACGTTACAGAACATGTTACTTGTCTCCTTGCAGGTATTTTTAAACATACACTCTCCATTTCAAGGGCTATGCTTTCCGACCTGGTTCCAGAGAAGGAGCGGCCATTAGTCATTGGACAGTTAAATGCAGCGTCTAGTGTGGGCTTCATCTTGGGCCCCGTGGTCGGTGGCTATCTCAGTGAACTAGACGGTGGATTTTGTCTAACATGCTTCGTCTGTTTCTCTGTCTTCATTCTCAATGCTGGTAAGTTGCCATTTAATCATGAAAAGACTGGCTTATTCATTCATACTGACTGATCTACCTACTTTTATCTCCTTGTAATAATTGGTTTTTCTTAGGTAGGTTCATTATTCAGAAATGAAAAACGTGCCACCCCTGTGCAGACCCCCGTGGCTCCTCCTGCTGAGGCACGGCTCCTCTCCCAGCCTCGCAGCGCTGCCCTCCCCCCTTTCCTCCACGTGCCTCCCCACACTGGCTTCCTGGTCGCCCTCGCACAAACCAGGCTTACTCCCACACGAGGGCATTGCCACGTGCTCTCTCCTCCACCTGCAGAGTTCTCCGCACGTTTCTTCACTGGCTCTTTCTTGTCATCACTCACGTGTAAAATGTTTGCTTCCTCAGAGAAGCTTTCTTTGATCACGTGGTCTAAAAGAACTGTATTTGTGTATAGCGCTTCTGAAATTGTATTACTGATGTTTTCTCCCTCCCCCAGTACACACAGTTAGAGAGTCAGCTCCACAAGAGCCTGTATTTGCTCACTGCCCAGAGAGGACAGGCATGGTAGCCGATGTTCAGTGATATTTGATGAATAAAAGAATGCATGCCGGACAGGAACCCCGTGGGTGCCTGGCCAGCTGCTTAAAGCTGAGAGGAGGAAACTCTTTGCCCAGAGACTGGTGCGTGGCCAACCCTTAGATAAACAGCTTTATTAACAAGAGGGTTCATGCTGTTCAGTTGTCCTAAATCTAATTATATTCTACTTTCCTTGATACTCATTTTGAAGACTTCAGCCTGAGTGATGAATTCCTTGCTGGGTTGGGATGTCAGCCCCGAGAAGCAAAGTTCAGGGGCTTACTGATCTCAGTCCTCATGGGAATGCTGTGTGGTTTTGTCAGCAGTGTAACCTGTAACCTCAGCCAGGAAGAGAGGTCTGATGGATCAGTGTGAGTCTAAATGAAATGGCTTTAAGCACGTGACTGGTTGTATGAACAGGTACCTTCCGATGTAAAGGAAGGCACATACGTGCGCTCACTCGAAGTCAGACGTGAGTGTATAAACGAGCAAGAGTATGGCGTTCTGTTTTGGAGTTTTCAATGATAGTGCCATTTAATGTTTTCCCGAACATTTCCTGAGTCAGAGAGGAATGCATTCAGCTGCCACTTCCCCAACTCCAGTTGCTTAAAGTGATAGGGATTTATTTTTCCCAGTTAAGACCTGTGGGGTCACAGGCTGCAGCCGATGCAGAGACATGCAGGGGAGGAGGGAGAGGGGACACAGACAGTGTCCACAGAGACATGCAGGGGAGGGGGGAGAGGGGACACAGACAGTGTCCACAGAGACATGCAGGGGAGGAGGGAGAGGGGACACAGACAGTGTCCACAGAGACATGCAGGGGAGGGGGGAGAGGGGACACAGACAGTGTCCACGGAGACATGCAGGGGAGGAGGGAGAGGGGACACAGCTAGTGTCCACAGATACATGCAGGGGAGGGGGGAGAGGGGACACAGCCAGTGTCCACAGAGACATGCAGGGGAGGACGGAGAGTGAGAGGGGACACAGACAGTGTCCACAGAAACATGCAGGGGAGGGGGGAGAGGGGACACAGACAGTGTCCACAGAGACATGCAGGGGAGGAGGGAGAGGGTTCACAGACAGTGTCCCACAGAGACATGCAGGGGAGGGGGGAGAGGGGACACAGACAATGTCCCACAGAGACATGCAGGGGAGGAGGGAGAGGGGACACAGACAGTGTCCACAGAGACATGCAGGGGAGGGGGGAGAGGGTTCACAGACAGTGTCCCACAGAGACATGCAGGGGAGGGGGGAGAGGGGACACAGACAATGTCCCACAGAGACATGCAGGGGAGGGGGGAGAGGGGACACAGACAGTGTCCACAGAGACATGCAGGGGAGGAGGGAGAGGGTTCACAGACAGTGTCCCACAGAGACATGCAGGGGAGGAGGGAGAGGGGACACAGACAGTGTCCACAGAGACATGCAGGGGAGGGGGAGAGGGGGCACAGACAGTCTCCACAGAGACATGCAGGGGAGGGGGGAGAGGGGACACAGACAGTGTCCACAGAGACATGCAGGGGAGGAGGGAGAGGGGACACAGACAGTGTCCACAGAGACATGCAGGGGAGGAGGGAGAGGGGACACAGACAATGTCCCACAGAGACATGCAGGGGAGGGGGGAGAGGGGACACAGACAGTGTCCACAGAGACATGCAGGGGAGGAGGGAGAGGGGACACAGACAATGTCCCACAGCGCGCTGGGCCTTGCAGGGCGGTGAGCAATTTATGGCTGTCGTCTCAATCCGTTTTGTCATACTTTTGTCCTCAATGAGGCCGTTTTCCTCAACCCGACCCCTTCTTATGTCCTTGCTCCTGTCTGCCACTCCCTGACGATGACTTGTTTTCTCCTGGGTAAGAACTCAGGCTCCGGTCTGAGGGACTGGGCGCAGTCCGCGCTCCACCCTGCTCAGTGTGGGCCTCAGCTGAGTTGTCTCCGTCTCCTTGTCGGAGCTGGAGAAACAGCCCCGTGGACTTTTGTGAGAACGAGTGGAGGTTGGCACAGAAGCAGTTTATCCCCCGCCCCCGGCCCCCGTGCACATGGTAACCACTCAGTAAATGCCAGTTGCTGTCATCATTATCTTTTTATTATTATTTAACTAGAGGCCCGGTGCACGAAATTCATGCACGGAGGGGAGTTGTCCCTCAGCCCAGCCTGTACCCTCACCAATATGGGACATCCCTCTCACAATCCAAGACTGCTGGCTCCCAACTGCTTGCCTGCCTGTCTTCCTGATTGCCCCTAACCGCTTCTGCCTGCCAGCCTGATCACCCTAACCACTCTGCTGCCAGCCTGTTTGCCCCCATCTTCCCTCCTCTGCCAGCCTGGTCACCCCTAACTGCCCTCTCCTGCAGGGTTGATCACCTCTAACTGCCCTCCCTTGTAGGCCTGGTCCTTCTCAACTGCCCTCCCTTGCAGGCAGGGTGCCTCCCAACTGCCCTCTCCTGCTGGCCATCTTGTGGTGGCCATCTTTGATCACATGGGGGCAGGATCTTTGACCACATGGGGGCAGCTATATTGTGTGTTGCAGTGATGATCAATCTGCATATTACTCTTTTATTAGATAGGATAGAGGCCTGGTACAGGGATGGGGGCCAGCTGGTTTGCCCTGAAGGGCGTCTGGGATCAGGTGGGGGTTCCCTTGGGGTGTGGGGCAGCCTGAGCGAGGGGCCTGTGGTAGTTTGCAGGTGGGCCACGCCCCCTGGCAACCCAAGTGGAGACCCTGGTATCTGGAATTTATTTATCTTCTACAATTGAAACTTTGTAGCTTGGAGCAGAGCCAAGCCTGGGGCTCCGTCTGCAGCTGGCAGCCATTTCTGTTGGGGTTATAACTGAAACTTTGTAGCCTTAAGCGGGTGGGCCTGGCCAGGGTGTGCGGAAAGCTTTGCTTCCCCTGTTGCCGGCGGCAACCCTGGCCTGCTCTCTCAAGCTCCATTCTGCTACCATTTGTTTGAATTTGTTTACCTTCTATAATTGAAACTTTGTAGCTTAAATGGAGGCTTAGGCCTGGCCAGGGCAGGCGGAAAGCTTGGCTTCCTCTGTTACCTAGGAAACCTTGCTCTCTGTGGCTGTAGCCATCTTGGTTTGGGTTAATTTGCATGCTCGCTCTGATTGGATGGTGGGCATGGCTTGTGGGTGTGGCTTGTGGGTGTGTCGGATGTATGGTCAATTTGCATATTTGTCTATTATTAGATAGGATTGCACTTCTCTTCTAGTCCATTAGCGACAGTTCTTCACTTCTTTTTTTTTTTTTTTTTTTTTAATATATTTTATTGATTTTATTACAGAGAGGAAGAGAGAGGGACAGAGAGTTAGAAACATCGATCAGCTGCTTCTTGCACACCCCCCACTGGGGATGTGCCCGCAACCAAGGTACATGCCCTTGACCGGAATCGAACCTGGGACCTTTCAGTCCGCAGGCCAACGCTCTATCCACTGAGCCAAACCGGTTTCGGCGAGTTCTTCACTTCTTATCAGGATTCTGTGAGCTGTCCCAGGGAACTGGCATACATAAGAGCGAGGGAGAAGTCCAGGCCTGCTCTCTCACGTGATTAGCTTTCTGGCCTAAACTAGTGCCTGGCTAATCAGCCCCTTACACGGTGGCTGGAGAATGCACACGTAGACGTAGCTTGGGAACAGCAGGAAGCAGTCCTGACCGGCGGCCACACGGCCGGTGGGACTTGTGCCGAAGGACCTAAAATGGGTCCTAGGTGGCGAGCTTGAGTTCAGTTTTCAGAAAAATCGGGCAGGGGTTGGCACGAAGTCATTGTACTGGGTGTCATGGGATCATACAGCGGAGGCCAGACCAGCCTGTCACCTGGGGGCAGAGGGCATTAGCCGAGCAGGGACAGAGCTGCTGGGTAAGGGTGTCATGGGCAATGGGAATGGTGTCCCCAGGGGTTGCGACGTGAGACTGGCAAAAGCGCAGATCCAAGCAGGAGCTTCCTGGGGCCGTTGGTGCGGGAACCCTGGCCACGCCCTGCAGGGCTGGCTAGCCTAGCACCCCGTGCCTCCCCCAGCATAGTGCTGACCCTGCAATGGAATCTTTGCCCTTGGCATGCCTCCACCCCCTCAGGTTTAAGTTCCTCGGGGACAGGGATTGCGCAGGCCTGGCCTTGTGTGTGAATGTCGTGGCCAGCACGGGATTCAGCATTTAGAAGCATGAATATTCAGTGTGGGTGGGTGGTCAGATGGTGGATAGCCAGAGAATTAGCAAGCAGTGAGGGAGGAACTAAATGTAAGAACTTGGTATGAAATGGTGGGAGATAGGAAACCCTCATAGGCTCTTGAGCTGGGGAAATAGTGATACTACTTAGGTGTAGATTTTTCCTTACGGTGAATTGCAGGATTCTGATATTAGTATGGGGTAGAAGTGGTGTGGGAATGGTCAGAGACTGGATTCAAGAATACAGATGAGTAAACCTGCTAACAAAAACCTGCAGCAGTGACCTAGTGCAGTCATCGCCTGTCCCCGTGGGAGGCGGGTGTGGCGAGAAGCCAGCCCACTGTGACACGCGCATTTCCACAGGTCTCGTTTGGCTGGTTCCGTGGCGTGAAGTCCGTGTCCAGAGTACGAAGAGCGGCCTGCGATGGGGAGAGAACCGTGCCCCTTTGGGGAAGACCCACTGTGCCGCGCCGGAGGCCAGCCTCGGGCCGGGGCACGTGGAGGGCGAGGAGGCCCGCAGGCCCTGGGCGGAGGGCGCGGCCGCGCTGCGGCGCCTGCGCAGCCTGGTGTTCTCGGAGATGGGGGACGTGTTGCTGGTACGCCTGCTGATGGCCCTGGCGGCCATGCTGTACTACAGCAACTTCGTCTTGGCCCTGGAGGAGCGTTTCGGGGTGCGGCCCAGGGTGACGGGCCACCTCATCAGCTACGGCAGCGCCCTGGGGGCCCTGGCCGGCCCGGCCCTGGGGCCGCTCCTGCGGCTGCACGGGCACAGCGCCCCCCGGCTGCTGCTGCACTCCAGCGCGCTCACCTGCCTGCTGCTGCTGCTCTTCGCCTCGGCCCCCACCCTGGGCGCCGCCGCCGTCCCCTCCGTGCTGCTGTCCTTCTCCACGGCCGTGGGCCGGACGTGCATCACGGACCTCCAGCTGGCTGCCGGCGGGGCCCAGGCCAGGGGCGCCCTCCTAGGCGTGGGGCAGTCCGTGACGGCCGTGGCCCGGGTCGTGGCCCCCCTCCTCTCCGGAGTTGCCCAGGAGTTCAGCCCTTGCGGCCCCCCCAGCCTGGGGGCTGCGTTAGCGCTGGTGGCTGTTTTCCTAATGCTGCTGAACAGACCTCGCTATGGTGGGGACGGGAGCGGCGGATTAAAAAGCGAATAGAGTGGATTTGGACAACACCAGCGAAACCCGAGGGTGTGAGAGGGGCCAGGCCGGGCGAGAGGGTGCTTGGGAAGGAAGGGTGAGTGTCCACGAGACATTTCCATGCGGGTTCCTCCAGGCCAGCCTCCAGCTCCGCGCCCAGGCCTGTGGCATGATCGGAGCCCATCAGGGGACAGGAAAACAGGGATGGGATAAGAACCTGTGCAAGAAGGCAGAGACCCAAGGGTTCCCTCCTCAATAAAAGCAAACTGCGGTCAACCAGCCCTGTTCATTGTGTGAGCGAAGAGGGCTTTTCTACTGTCGGACCCTGGAGATCGAAGGAGCTGCTGAAAGCCGGTCTGTCTCGTCCTCAAGTCAGAACAAGGTCTTGGGTGCTGGTTCCACCTGCGACCTGGTTAAGTCAGGTGCCAGCCTCAGCCCTGGAGACTGATCCGCGGGCCCCGGTGAGGCCAGACATCTGTCGCCTTCGGTAAGTACCACGTGCAGTTCCTCATGGAGGCAGAGAAAGGGGCGCTGAGACAGGCTGGTTTTGATTAGAGGAAAACCCAGAGAGATGGGCTGCCTTTATGAGGCGCCAGCTCTCCCCTCTATTGGCCTGGACTTCCCCAGCTGGGCACTGCAGCCCCTCACACTGCAGAGTCAGTGTCAGGCGTCACGCCTTCTCGGGGACTTAGTTCTGCAGTGTCTGGTGGTGAAGGTCGTTTCCTTTATTTTGCTGTCACACCTGTGAACGGAAGAGCTGTTTTTCTCCAGGGACACGGTTTGGTGAGCCTTTTCCGGGGCCTAGACAGCTGCCATTCCAAGATCAGTGCCCAAGGGGTGAGGGCCCAGGGGCTCGCATGGCTCGGAGGAAGGCACTTGTGGGCACTGACTGCTTGGACGACAGCAGTCACTGATGGGAGTCATGGAGGGGCTCCCTCTCTTTCCTCACACAAACGCCCCAAGTCCATCTTCTCAATCAGCCCACGAGGGTGAAGTCCTGCTTTCGCCCCCACGCACAGAGAATTGTGAATAAGGTTCTAGCACACTTATTTTTATGGCTTTATTACTTATTACTAGAGGCCCGGTGCACAAAATTCGTGCACGGGGATGTGTGTCCCTCAGCCCAGCCTGCACCCTCTCCAATCTGGGATGCCTCGAGGGCAGTCGGACATCCCTCTCATAATCCAGGACTGCTGGCTCCAACTCCTCGCCTGCCTGCCTTCCTGATTGTCCCTAACTGCTTCTGCCTGCCAGCCTGATCACCCCCTAACCACTCGCCTGCCAGCTTGATTGATGGCTAACTGCTCCCCTGCCAGCCTGATTGCCCCTAACTGCCCTCCCCTGCAGGCCTGGTTCCCCCCCAACTGCCCTTCCCTGCAGGCCCGGTCGCCCCCAACTTCCCTCCTCTGCCGGCGTGGTCACCCTTAACTGCCCTCCCCTGTAGGCTTGATCGCCCCCAACTGCCCTCCCTTGCAGGCCTGGTCCCTCCCAACTGCCCTCCTCTGCTGGCCATCTTGTGGCAGTCATCTTGTGTCCACATGGGGGCAGCCATCTTTGACCACCTGGTGGTAGCCATCTTGTGTGTTTGAGTGACAGTCAATTTGCATATTACTCTTTTATTAGATAGGATAGGCAAAGTGGAAAAGTATTTCTGTAGGTTTAGAACTTGGATGTGGGGAAACTCAAATTTTTATGACAAAGAATCAGTTGGAGTGTGAGGATCGTCCTCTCTCCTGTCTAGCTTCAAGGGAAAGGTGGGCATTTACTAAGCGTCGTCATGCTGACCCACTCTGCAGTGCCCAGTGCCATGAGGAGAGGCACCAGGATGTACAGTGGCCTCCCCTGGAGTGACCAGCTCACCACGCGGGCTAGCCCGGAAGGCAGCGACCCGCCAAGCGCTCTGTAATGAAGGAGAATGTCTCTGGATTGTCTTCTCTCCTCTCAGAAGTAGCAGGTTTCTTAGAAGCTTAAAGGTAGCCTCGCTGTCACTATAAAACCACAGCACTTTATTTTGAAGTTAAATACAAGCCTCTAAATTAATGAGGCTTTACAGTTACTTGGATACATGGAAACACTGAAAACCAGAGACGGCCTTGGAGAGAGAGACACTGCTGCCCTGGGGGTTCAGTTCTCGTTCACACGATGATTTTTAGATAAACATTTACTTACAGCTCCGCTTAAGTGGTCCAATGTGCTGCTGCTGTGCGGGTGTGTTCTGGGGACCGGCAGTGCCAGGACCCCCCGAACGTGCCCGCCTCCGACCTGCGGGGCCTTCCGCGGGACGCCCACCGCTCTGTGCTCTGAAAACCACTGCTGGGACGGACAGGGTTTGGGTACTAGATGGAAAACAGACTCAGGGAAATTAAATCTGCTCCGTTAAAGTCCGTGCTGATTTGGTGTTTAAATCCTTCGGAGTAACATCTGTACCTCTTACATGGAATCGTGCTTCAGAGGCCTGGGACCTCCTGCAGAGTTTATAAAGGAGGTGGCACCGCTTCAACCCGCAGCCACAGTTGGTAGGTGCTGGGAACAGCCGGGGCGGTCCGAAGGCTGGCCTTGCCCGCAGAGGGAAGGGCCTGAGCGAAATCCAGAGGGAGCACGAAGCCTGGCCGCCAGGGTGCCCAGCGCTCCCATCCCGGCTCAGGCCTGGACCAGTGAGGTCTGGCGGGTTAGGCCTGGGGCAAACGGGGGGGGGGGGGCTGGAGTCAGTGGCCTCTGCCCGCTGCGTGTTAGTCACGGGCGCCCAGGCCTGCCCGGACCCGGGAACGGGCGCTGAGGGCCGTGTCTGTAAGGCACAGGGATGGAGAATGGCGGTGGGTCTGAAGGGCTCCCCCTCCTCAGCCCGAGCGTCTCTGACAGGTGAGGGGGGCCCCTGAGGGTCCGCTGCTCCGCGGGCGGTGATGTTTGAGATGCTCTGGCCGCAGCAGGAGGTGTGAGGCCCAGAGGGACCCGGAGGAGGGGCGGGGTGGGGTGGGGTCCTGGCCCTGGGAGAGGGAAGGGGCAGACCCAGAAGGCAGGTGACTCAGGTGCGGCCTCCGGGGCTTCTGGAAGGGCCGTGCGTGGCACCCAGGCGCCCGGTCTGGGCACCGCTCCGGCGAGGTTCGAAGGGCCTCGGGAGCCTGGAGCGCGTCCGGCCCGCCCGTGGGCACCGGCAGAGGATGCGGCGGCGCTGGGCTCTGGGGCTCAGAACCCTGAGAAGAGTTTCTCCTGAGGACCCCCCCTGAGACACCGAGGGCCATGGTGGGCGCTTCCGACCGGGGCTGCAGGAGGAGAGCGTGTGAGCAGCGCCCGGAGCTGGGAGCCGCTGGGCAGGGCCTGGCGTGTGATGCACCACGCTGAGAATCTGGTTAGATCTGGAAAAAAAGACAACAAAACAAAAATAAACCCCTCTTCAGTCCTAAATTTCTTTTCCCTGAAGAATTTGCCGATTACATGGTAATCATTTTCTTTCTTAAAATCCCTTTAAAATTGTAATGAAACGTCATTCATGCTAACTGTTACTTCTTAGAAGCCATTCTTTTGTCTTCTGTGTGTTTTAAGCAGAATCCTGAAGTGCTTGAAAATTCCAACCCCAGCACACAGCTCAGAGGTAACCGCCAGCCCCGTCTTCCAGGGCCGTGCTGGCTCCAGACGTGTTCACAACCTGAAGAGCGGTCTACACCGCCGGCCAGCAGAGGGGCTCAAGGTCACACTCATTTCACACTAGGGTTTATTTCTAATTAATCAGGCACACAAATACTGACTGACTTTAAAACATTACTTTACTCCAGATGTCTTGTTTTCCCAAACATATGGTCTAAACTCAGCCTTTTACCGATAGTGTCTGTGAGAACAGCCACAGAATTTCAGTGTGTCCTGCTTAACCACATTGTAGGAAATACGCCAATTCTTATTTTGAAACGGCTGCAGTCAGCTTGTTCCTGGGGGAAGAGATCACAGAAGCACGAGAGAAGGCGTGGTCCACCTGCTAACTCAGTGGCATGGAAGTGGACTGTAAGGATCTTGTTACAGCAAAGCCCTGTATTTTGATCACCCTGGATTTAAAAGACGGCGCACATTGATACTAGTAAACAAAAACCCATTTTCCAAATCATACACTGCAGAGGACAAAAAAAGGGAATTAAAATACCTAGTATTAGTTTAAATTTACCATATGGGATGAGAGATGATCTTTCTTCTGGTTCGTATGCAGACAGAATGACCTTTCCTGTGATAGCTCACCACCCAACCTATCCCGATTTGCTCAAGGTAACGGAAACCACGTTGTGGGAGCAAGTTCCTCCTCGATCCTGCTGGACGGCGCCAGCTATGGGAGCACAGGTGCTCAGAGGCTGGGCATTAGACGGAGAAGACATGAGCAGCCGTAGGCATACAAGAGAGGCTTTACTGCAGACCAAGCAGCCATTGCTAACAAGGAGCCAGCAGACAAAACAGTTCTTCCGAGCAGCCTCACAGGGCAGCTGTAACCAGGAGCCTCACCAAGCAGCCACGACAAACAGGAGCTGTCTGAGCAGCTGCGCACCAGCTGGTCAGCAGCACATCTTTATACCGACTTAGACAAAAGAGGCTTCTTGCCGAATAGTGACATCAATATCTGGGTTAGAGAGAGGCACGCCTGTGCATGCGTACAATAGGATTGCTGTGTCCTTGCTTTTGCACCTACGTATGGCAACTTGGCCTTGAACGTCCAGCATACTCTGATTAGGGTTCCCACACATGAGACACCCAAAATGAACCTAATGCAATAAGTGTGTTCTGCTGTGGGCCAGGCCTGGCCCTGTGGGTCTGCGTCATGGCGGGCTTGCTCTGTGCGTGGGGTGGAGGCCAGGCCAGCGTATCCTGGAGGCCGACTTCCGACAGTGCCAGATGGTGATGTCAGGGCCCGGGTGAGCATTGTCTCCTGGCCCCCTTCCAAGCACGTTCACTGTGCCATTTCTAGCTACAGGACTTAGCTGGATGTCTGAGAGGCCGTTACGGAAGCAGATACAGTAAAGGGTTGTGATCAGGCGACCCTAAAGTTTGGTGGGGTGACACACAGCTCTGCACGATCTTTAAAAATCATTTGGTAGGACAGTGTGGGCATTATCCTGACTTTTTGTTGGTTGGCTTGAGAAGGCAGCGTTTGCCCTTCAGAGCACACATTATCTTTCACCCAAGCGTCTCCTTGCCTATAGAGAAGTTAGGACCAGTTGTAATCTATGCCTCTGATCAGGTTTTCTAACACAGTAATAGTGTTAACCTCGTTTTAGATGTGTGTATTTGAGACGAAAAGAATCAAAATGTTTAATACTCTTCAAGTCTTACCTTTCATGACTTCCAGCCATCATGACCCCATTTTAGAACAAATGAGAGTGGTTTTGATATATAAACTAAAAAATTGGAATTTCTAAGACTGTCCTGGTTTCATGTTATGTATTATTTTCTCCAAAAGTTATTAATTGCATATCCCCATGTGATTAAGATTTAAACTTTTGTACATTTCACAAGAACCAGGAAAAACCCTTGTCAGTGTAAATACATAAAATCTGCTTGGCAAGCTGAGCCGCCGTGAGTGGGGTCAGAGAGCCTCGTGCACTTTTTGAATGTAGTGACCACTTGCAACCATGATGCAACAGGACCCAACTCAGTAAAAAAGAGGAAACGTTTGAATGTTTAGTTCAAGTTATTTTGTTACAGGAGTGAAAGTCAGGAAAATCGCCTCAGGTGAGCTCGGCTTCTGTCCATTGGGCTTGTCCTGGGGAGACGTCGCCCAGGAGGGTCATGGCCGTAGCCCCTGTGAGGGACGTACTGAGGTCCTGGCTGGGCTCAGGCATTCTGAATAACAGGCTCTCTCTATTGAAAAGTCGATAACCTGTTCATAGTCCATATGTTAACTCTGCACAGAAAACTCAGTCTCTGACCATGCAGGTAAGAGAACTGACCCACAATTTATTGATTACACTTAAAGGCAGTAAAATATAATTTTATTTGAATAAAAGAAAAAAATAGAAAACAAAACAAAAGGGATCAGAAAACTGTGCCCATGAAACATTTAAGAAGACTTTGGGAACGGACCAGGAGGGTGTTTTGTCTGCACCTGTGGTGGCTGGTCCTTCTGAGGATGGCAGCCACAGCGCACGGGAAGTGGATGGCATTGGAAAGCATTTGCAGGGGAGCGTCATTTCCCTGGGACAAAGAGGTGTGGTCACTGCCAGGCGGCAGTGACCCAAGTGAATCCTCGCTTACCTTACAAGTGAGTTGAGGAAAGGGCCTGGTTAAAATGTGGGGTATCAAGTTCCAGCAAGCTACATGTTTTGTTCTAAAAGTAAGAAAAACAAAACAAAACTGTAAACCCCAGGTCACCAGACTTCTGAGGCCTGAGCCTTCCTTTTCAGGTTGAGGAACAGAACATTAGTGCTCACTGTCCGGCTGGTATAGGTCAGTGGTTGAGCATCGACCCATAAACCCCAGTCAGGACACATGCCCAGGATGTGGGCTCAATCCCCAGTGTGGGCATGCAGAAGGCAGCCAATCAGTGATTCTCTTTCATCATTGATGTTTCTATCTCTTTCCCTCTCCCTTCCTCTCTCTGAAATCAATAAAAACATTTTAATAAAAATCAGTGTTCAGGCCTCAGCAGCTCCTTCAATTGCACACAAAATCTCTTCAGTCACTCACTCAAGAACAGTCAAGTGTGTACTGTGAAGTAACAATACTACAGATCTCACGATTAACTATGAAATGCTAGTTTTCACGAAAGCATGATTTTGGCAATGCAACAAATGCAGACCACACTGAGACACATAATAAGTAGCTGTGCTTCTTTAGGCTTTTTACACACACACACACACACACACACACACACACACACCAGGCAGAATGGCATGCCCCTACTACAAAGCTTAGCAAAAACCAAAGGGAATTTCAGCCAAGTATCAGATTCCGAAGGCCAATTTTTAGTTGTTTGCTAACTGGCTTAACTGTTTCCAATCGTTGGCCCTTAGAATTATATATGAAGAAATAAGTCCTGAGTTTTCACTCATAGGCAGTAAAAATCAAATTTGTTACAAAAACCACAGACCCATGACCATTCTATAGTTACATTTGAACTTAAAGGACCAAGTGTTCCAACAAAGGGAGTTATTATCAAAGGCTGAGGGTCTTTCTGTATTACAAAAATGTAGGTTGTTATCATATTTAAAGGGTTTCAACTCCATACTCTCTCCTTCATTAGTATATGGACTTCAACAATTTTATTAAAAAGAAGAAAGTATAGAAAAAAAAGCTAAATGAAGTCAAATTTATTTTTCATTGATTTAATCAACAAAAGAAAAATATACTGAGAATAAAGATAAAATGATGTATTTCTTTTGCAAAACTTACACAATGTCATGAAATTTCTTTATCTGATTTTTAATACAGGAAAGCTGAATTTGGTCTACCAACTCAAGAAGAAGTAGTGTTACTAAGAAATTTCATCTTATTCTCCTTCAGTTTCAGAGAGTTCAACTCCTTATAATATTTATTAATATAGAACACCAGGAAAATTCAGGAAATTTCTTGCTAAGGTCATTTTTCATTTCAGCTTTCCTTTTCAAATATCACAAACTAACTTCTTAAAACTTACTCTTGGTAATCTCAAAAACACACATCACATCTCTTGAATCATATTCCTATGATAAAATTCCAAAGTAAATCAGTTTTACAACACAAAAAGTGTATTTAAATACACTGCTATTTAAGTGCTCAGAACTGAATGTTCCTGCAGATCTTGTGGCATATGTATAAAGGTGAAATTAAGACAGATTTCTGTTAATCTAATAAAGTTTGCTGATAGTTGTGCATTAACAGTATAAAAGCACATATATACCTACTAGAGGCCCGTTGCACAGAGGCTTCCCCAGGGCATGGGACTGGTAAGGAAAAGGAGGTGTGAGCGCAGCCTTCTCCTCCAAGCCGGGGCCTGGCACACTCCCAGGGAGCTGGAGAGGGCTGCGTGAGGTGTAGATGTTCAGGTGTGCAGGGGTACAGGTGTGCAGGAGTGCAGATGTGCAGGGGTACAGGTATACAGGTGTGCAGGTGTACAGGAGTGCAGGTGTGCAGGAGTACAGGTGTGCAGGTGTACAGGTGTGCAGAGTGCAGATGTGCAGGAGTGCAGGTGTACAGATGTGCAGGGGTACAGGTGTGCAGGTGCACAGGTGTACAGGTGTTCAGGTGTGCAGGTGTACAGGTGTGCAGGTGTACAGATGTACAGGTGTGCCGGTGTGCAGGTGTGCAGGTGTACAGGTGTGCAGGTGTACAGGTGTGCAGGTGTACAGATGTACAGGTGTGCCGGTGTGCAGGTGTGCAGGTGTACAGGTGTACAGGTGTGCAGGTGTACAGGTGTGCAGGTGTGCAGGTCCTGGGCCAGGAGAGTGAGCAGCCCACAGCCCAGAGGGGCCTTTGGGTGGCTGACTGGAGGAAGGGCCCAGGTTCATGCAACCTTGACGGGGTGACCTCACTTCCTTGGTGACAGATCCCAACAGAAATTAGATTGTGATGACCAGGAACCCACATTCTAGAGGCACCCGCCTTTCCCGCTCACTGGGCTGGGGCCGGTCAGGAGACAGGACGGCTCCTTGTTGCTTCCCGTCCTTCCGAGGCTCTGGGCAGAAGAAAGGCCAGAGGGACAGTTGTTTCTGTGGCTGTAGAGCTCGGAGCAAGCGCCACCCCACACCCCTCGCCCTCTGGCATGAGGCACCCCGCAAGTAACCGAGGGCAGCCCGGGCAGGCCCCTCCAGGCCAGGCCCCAGCGGGTCCCACCTGGGCAGCGCCCCCCTTAGCCCTCACCCTGGGTTTGTGTGTGTCGGGGGTGGTGAGGGAAAGCGTGGGATGAGGGGCACGAATCTTGGGAGGAGCAGGTGTTAGGCGTCAGAGCCGGGAGTCTGTCATGTCCCTGCCCAGGTCATGGCTGGCAGGAAGGGAAGCTGAGTGCTGGGGATGGACTCTGCTTCCCACTTGTTAATCAGAGGTCCTCACCGATGATCTCCTTCCCTCCCTGCCTGGAGGCCTTTGCAGACGCCCCCTCCGCCTGACCTGGGAGCAGAATTGGGGCTGGGCATCGCCCCCTGGCACTGCCCAGGCAGGGCCCTGACGCCTCCTGGCCCGGACCCGGCTGTCTTTGCAGAGCTCCGATGAGGACACCATAGGGGAGCTGGCTGATGGGTTCACTTATGCCCTCAATGGGGACAAAGAACAAATGCTCCAGGCCAGGAGAACCGTCCAGCGCTGGTCTGAGGTGAGAGCTGGCCCACACCCCTGAGCCGAGGTAACTCGGTGGGCCAAATCTGGGGTCTCAATGTTTTCACAGGCCCACTCCCGAAGAAATCTATACCTCAATCCTCCTGACCAGGCTCCTGGAGGGTAGAAAGCAGACTTCTCGTACTTGTGGGAGTAGTAGAGGAATATTCTCGCTGTCCTTGCATTCTGCTTGTTTTGATGGTCCACTGGCTGCCCCAGGTATCCTGAGGAGCAGTCAGCTCCACTGCCTGGCAGACCTGGCTGATAACAGAGGTCGCTCTCCCCAGCGATGCAGCCTTCAGTGCTGCTGGACATGGGCCTGATTCAGGGCAGCTGCCATGCCAGCAGGGCTGCCCGGAGCACTGAAGTGTGTGGGAATGGGCTGTGTTAGGCTGCTCTGGCTGCCAAAACACAGGACCACACTGGGTGGTGTCCGCAGCAGACATTCATTTTCTCACTATTCCGGAGGCTAGGAGTGAGAGCAGGGTGTCAGCATGGCTGGTGTCTCCTGAGGGGTCTCTCCTCAGCTTGTAGAGGGCCCGCTTCTCTCCGTGTGTCCCATGGACGCCCCTCTGTACAGCATGTGTCCTCCCCTCCTCTTCTAAGGACACTAGTCATATTAGATTGAGACCCACACCACTGACTTCACTTAACCCTAATTGCTTGCTAAAGACTAAATCTCAAATACAGACACATTCTGAAGTTCTAGGAATCCCAAAGCCATGGAATTAGGGGGACACAATTCAGACCCCAATATATACTCTCCCCCACTGGAGACGGATGCCCACTGCTGATGGAAGGACATGTACTTGTAACATTTTTTTTATTAATCCTCACCTGAGGCTATTTTTTCCATTGATTTTTAGAGAGAGAGGGAGGGACAGAGAAAGAGAGAAACATTAATGTGAGAGAGACATTGATTGGTTGTCTCCCACACACATCCCAACCAAAGCCAGGGATTGAACCTGCAACCTAGGTATGTGCCCTTGACCGGGAATCAAACCCGGACCCCTGGTTGGCCAATTCTCCAACCACTGATCCGCACCAGCCAGGGTACACATGTAAAATTTTAAGATCTGCAGGCAGATTTCAAATCCAAACGGCTGTAGGGCTGATGTTGCCAACAGCAGTTTCTGATGTTGGCTGCTGCCTCACTCCAGCCTGGCCCCCAGCCTGGCTGGGATTTCTCACTCATTGAAATTTTCACCTGCTTGACGTCAAGCTGTCCAAGGCAATCAGTGTTCCTTCATTGGCAATTGCCTCACAGGGACTTGGAGTCACCTGTCTCTTTTCACCCACCACGTGGATTTGCTCCTTCCCGAAACATCTGCTCGGGTCCCTGCCTGGTGGCAACCTTTCTCCAGTCTGCAGTCTCTAGGCATTTGCCCCGTTGCAGAATCTGGGATCTCCATAATGCGGGTGTCAGAATGCCCTTTAGTGTGAAAGGCAGAAACGTAGGTGTTTTTTTGGAAGTCCATGGTTTTCATAGGCCATGTCTGTCCTGTACACATTCCCCAAAGTGGGGAGGGGCAAGGTTCCCGGACCCTTCGTGTCATGCCAGGGGCAGAGAAGTCCCAGGCAGCCAAGAGGGAATGCCATGTAGTCCTAGCTTTGGGCAGTTCTCCGTTCTGACCTACAGGACCTTGAGCAGCCATTTGACATTCCTAAGCCTCTGTATTCTCATCTCTATAATGGGATGTTTTTGAGGATTCACAGGACAATGCTCTTCATATAGACCAGGGGTGGGGAAGGCCATATAAGGTCTACAAAATCATTTGGTCTGGCCCTGCCAGGCATTAGGGGTGAGGTAAATGTATGACCAAATATAGCAGGCTAATTTTTAAGTTGATAATTTCAATGTTTTAAATATCCAAATGGCCCTTGGCAGAAAAATGATTTCCTACTGCAGATAAAGACTATTAATACAGGGATATCTGTTGCTCCTCAGCTAAAAAAAAAAAAACATGCCTAGAGGGTAACAATTATATAAACACTAGGGGCCCAGTGCACAAAATTGTGTGCACTGGTGGGGTGAGGGGTCCCTCAGCCCAGCCTGTGCCCTCTCACAGACTCACAGTCCGGGACCCCTCACTCCTTACCGCTCCCCTGCAGTGGAGGTGGGAGAGGCTCTTGCCACCACCGCTTTGCTCACCAGCCATAAGCCTGGCTTCTGGCTGAGCGGTGCTCCCCCTCTGAGAGCACACTGACCACCAGGGGCAGCATCTGCATTGAGCGTCTGCCCCCTGGTGGTCAGTGCACATCATAACAACTGGTCATTCTGCCATTGGGTCTATTTGCATATTAGGGTTTATTATATAGGACTAGAGGCCCAGTGCATGAAATTAGTGCATGGGGGGATCCCTCAGCCCGGCCTGCACCCTCTAGCAATCCGGGACTGCTGGCTCCTAACCACTCACCTGCCTGCCTGCCTGATCGCCCCTAACCACTCGCCTGCCTGCCTGATAGCCCTTAACCACTCACCTGCCTGCTTGATCACCCCTAACTGCTTGCCTGCCTGTCTGATCACCCCTAACCCTCTACCTGCCTGCCTGATCGCCCCTAACCACTCAACTGCCTGCCTGATCACCTCTAACCACTCTGGCTACCTGCCTGATCACCCCTAACCACTCAACTGCCTGCCTGATCACCTCTAACCACTCTGGCTACCTGCCTGATCACCCCTACCTACTCGCCTGCCTGCCTGATTGCCCCTAACCGCCTCTGCCTTGGCCCCCACCTCTGCGGCTTCATCCAGAAGGACATCCAGAATGACCTCTGGAAGGTCATTTGGCTGTCTGGTCTAATTAGCATATTATGCTTTTATTATTATAGATACTTCCTCACCCATGAAACTTAAATGATACTTTTATTTTATTTGTTAAAATTTTTTATTTATTAACGAAATAGAGAGAGAGAGAGAGAGAGAGAGAGAGAGAGAGAGAGAGAGAGAGATTTGTTACTCCACTTATTTATGCATTCGTTGGTTGATTCTTATTTGTGCCCTGACTAGAGATAGAACCTGCAACCTTGGCATTTCAGGATAAGCAACGGCGTTACCCAGCAGGGCCTTAAATGGTACTTTTGAAACCTAGAACCTAGTTCAGGCTGGACACTCCTGTCCCTCCTCTTGCACATGTCCCTGAGGGGCTGGGAACTCCTGCGTGAGCTCCATACCTCAATCCTCCTGGGATTCACGGTGATGCCACTGACTGAATGTCCCTCCTTGTCCCACCCAGTGTGCAGTTGAGTTAATTCTGAAACTACATGAGTTCTGCAGGATGCGGGCCCTCCAGGAAGGCACCTTGGAGAAGGTAGCAGTGTCCATGGTACCAGCTTTCCCACATGTCCATCTTCATGCCCATCCATGGGACCTTCTCCAGAGCCCATTGGTTCCTGGTCGAGCTGTTAGCTAGGTGAGACCCCCTCCTTGGCACAGTGGTGATTCTGCCCACTGCTAGCTGTGTGTCTTGAAAATGTCACCACATCTCTTTGAGCCTCAGTTTGCACTTCTAAAAAGTGGGGTAGTAGAGAATAAACCTCATAGGGTGCCGGAAGCCAATTCCAGCATGTCATAATTACAAGAGTTTCATCAAAAGGTTGATGAAACTTGGGAACTCAACAAGGGCTGAGTCACATATGTAATCACCTGTTGGAATGGCTGAATGGCACATCTCACAAACCTGAATAGGATGATAGTTTGTTGCCAGACAACTCAGGGCATCTCAATCTACATGTTATTGCCACCTGTTGGCCAAACACCTGAACAGCCGTAGGCTATTCCCCAATCTGACAATGCTTCTGTACTCTACCCTTTGAAGTGTATTATCTCCACCTTGCCTTAGGACAAATTGTGTTAATAAAAAGCAAGGGTCCTGAGAGAACTTAGGACTTTAGCTCCTTGGCTAAAGCTCCTCTGATCCCCAATGCCTTTCAAAATTATCTTTCATCTTTGGACTCTTACTTAATCTACACACAGCCATTCTCCAGATTGCTGAACCCTTTGTAATGCTGGAATAAGAACCCCAGCATTAATGGCTCCTGAACTGGGGCTTCCTGAACCCTGGAAACACCAACATTAATGTAGCCCAAAATATGGACAATTTGGAGAAAGAAGGATTCGCCTGAGCAGAAACAACACCAGCGATGGTGGTAAGATTAACTGTGCGTAGAGCCCAGGTCAGCTTTGGAAGCAAGGGTCCTGAGAGAACTTAGAACTTAAACTCCTTTAGCTGAAGCTCCTCTGACCCCCAATGCCTTTCAAAATTATCTTTCATCTTTGGACTCTTACTTAATCTACGCACAGCCTTTCTCCAGATTGCTGAACCCTTTGTAATGCTGGAACAAGAACCCTGGCAATAGGGTTGTTGTAGGGACTACTGTGGGGACAAGCCATGGCAGGTCTTACCTGGTACCTGGCTTTGCCGAAAGCACTGCTGGACATGCTGTGGTTGTTGGCAGTAATTATATCAATCTGTCCCCAATGAAAAGTCACCTGCTACACCATCAACAGTCTGTGGCATTTGTGAGTTTGGAAAAGTACATGGAAAACAACCAGTCAAGGAGTTTTTTAATCCATTTAACTGGTCCTTGTTCTTGTTTTTGGTGTTGCCACATTAGGGATCTCTGGGGGTAGCAGGGTGCCCCAGGCCCACTGACACTTGGGCTGGTTCTGGTTGGAGCAATTTACTCAACAATGTGTATGGAGCACCTACTACCAGCAGGCATTTTTGGAGACACTTAGCCTGACTCAGTGAATAAAGCAGACACAGATCCTGGGCCTCAGTTCTAGTCAGTGAGTCAGGCAGTCACGCTGTCCATCATTCGCAGGTCCTGTCCACCTTCCATTAGATCTGATGCCATCAAGGTATTCTCTGCATCTCATTATAAGGCACACCTCCTTATAATGACCAGGGTGGCACACAAAGAGGACAGTGGATGGGGCCCCTGGCCTCGTAGAACCAGAGGGGAGGCGGGGCTGTCTTGTCCCCTACAGTCTCGACCCACCACAGACCCGCCCTGCTGTCCCCACCCCTCTCCACAGTCATCTCTCCTGACTCCATCACCAGGCTCAAAACAAAAGAGGTGCTTGCTCTCTGCCTGGCTGGGGATTTCTCACTTATTGAAATTTTCACCCGTCCGATGTCAGGTTGTCCAAGGTAGTGACAGTGTTCCTTCATTGCCAATTGCCTCACGGGGACTTAGAGTCACCTGTCACTCTCACCCACTACATGATTTGCTCCTTCCCAAGTCCTCTGCTCAGATTCCTGCCAGGTGGTCAGCTTTCTCCAGTCTGGAGTCTTTAGGCATTTGCCCCTTTGCTGAACCTGGGATCTCCATAATGAAGTTCCCCAAACACCCTGTAATGTAAAAGGAAGAAACATAGGTATCTTGTTGGAAGTCAATGGTTTACATAGGCCATCTCTGTCCTGTACACCAAGCATGTCAAACTCACGGCCCATGGGCTGCATGGGGTCCACAACAAATATTTTTGTGGCCCAGCCAATGTAATGGTATGTAAGAAACGTTTTAATAAAAATTTCATAACTTAATTTTTACAAGATCCTGTTATATACAAGTATTAATAACGAACCACAATGTTCGCTAATGACTGATTACTATAATCGTGTTGCCTTCATTTCCCTTACGCGCAGGCGCACCATTTCTCTCCACTAATACCTGTAGTGAATATTTCAGCAGCCGATGGCCACATCATTAGTCTTGTACTGACTTGTTTGGTGTGCGCAACAGGAAATGTTTCGCTTTCGGAGAACAAGAAAAATACGTTTATTTGTGTTATGCTTATTAATTTGTGCAGTTATTCAGTGTCTGGTAAGTTAATGTTTAAGAAAAAATATTAATTTTTATTAAAATGTTCTATTTTATGTTAAAGATGACTCATTTATTTCAGCCCTTTGTCTTCAGCATGTCTCTATCGGAATAAACGTACGTTTCTATGAAAATTGAGGCTTTTGTTTTTTTGTGGCCACATACACTTCAACCTGTTTATTTGGCCCGTGGGAGCCTTTGAGTTGGACATGCTCCTCCTAGCTCGTCTGGGATCTACTGTCCACATGTTTCCAGAGCAGGTCCTATGCCTCTCCCTAGTGGAGGCTGGATCAACCCCGACATTTGGGCCGCGCAGGGCAGGAGAGGTGGATCCATCACAGCCTCCCCAGGTCAGGTGCGTCTCGAGGACTCAGCCTCATACCCACATCAGAGGCAATATCCCCTAAGCCTGAGGCTTGGGGGTTATAATAGACAATCTAAGGAAGCAAGGCCTGTTAAAAAATACTCCCATATTAGGAGTGGGAAAAGCTAATGGTGAATGGAGGCTAGTTCAGGATTTACAAGTAGTAAATGAAGCAGTGATGCCCATTCACCCAGTTGCCCCTAGCCCTTACACTTTGCTTACTCAGATTCTGGAGGACACAGAGTGGTTTACTATACTAGACCTCAAGGATGCCTCTTTCTGTATGCCCCTGCATCCTGGTTCACAGTGCCTATGTGCCTTTGAAGATCCCAATAACCGGGGCAGGTTTTTACGATAGCCCGCCTTTATTCAGGCAGGCCTTATCGAAAGGCCTCGGGCAGTTTCCTTTCCCCAGGACGAAGGGCCTCCAGTATGTAGGTGACCTTTTACTTTGTGCCCCATCGGAAGAAATCTCCGAGGAAGGGACTAAGGCTTTACCAAATTTCCTGGCGGAAAAGGCTATAAGGTCTCCAAAGTTAAGGCCCAGTTGTGTTCCCATTCCTATTCCCATTAAATACCTAGTCCTTAATCTATCAAAGGGAGCATAAGCTATATGAGGGACTAGATGATAGATCCTCCCTTCCCCCAACTGATGGATGGAGTATGACATAATCTGCACCTGTGGCCTGGACATTCCTGAGCACCTAACCAGGCACCTTATATGGACTATACATTGAACCACCAATCAGCACCTGCCAAATACCCTAAGCCCCCAATTCCTAAGTACCTAAATGCCTAATCATGTGCCTTATATGAAACAACCAATCTGCACGTGCCGAGTACCCTAAGCCCCATCCCTTCCCATTCCTCCCCTCAAAAGGCGTGTTCACCTCTGCACGTGTTGCTACTCCCCCTTGTGGGGAGGGTCCAGCAGGGTCCTTCTTCTCTAATAAAGCCTGTAGTCCTGGTTTTTGCCCTCTGTCTCATCTTTCATTTGGTGCCAAAGTCTGGGAGAGGTGCACGGGAGCGTGGACAATCCTCAAACCTAGGCCCGAGCTTCTGACTTCTGATCTGGCTCTGCTCGGTGGCATGGTTCTGAGTTGATTGGCGACTTTCCCGACTCTCTCCCTAACCCCCCCCCCCCCCCCCCCCCCCCGCATCGTTCCCTTGACCTGGAAGGGCCTCAGAGTTCAGAGTTTTCCTGTCTACTCAGCTACACGTTCTACGTTCTATGAAAGCTGGGGAAACACTGCTCTACTCCACGGGAAAGGTCTCAGGGTGACGACTTTGGAACCTTCTCTCGTCTGTCTCTCTCTACAGGTTGGCTGAGGGAAAAGGAGGACGCTCCTTCTTTCCTCCCCAACTTCTCGGTGGCCCTTCCCTCCAGTCATGGGGACCTCTCCATCCAAACCCCCTCTACACACCCTAGGGTGTCTCCTCGCCAATCTCTTGACCCTTGGTCTTTCTGGCTACATCAAACCAAAGAAGCTCTACCTGGCCACAATATAAACTTGACAATGTCTCTCTGTGGTCTGAAAACGGCACTTTCAATTCCAATATCCTGCAAGACCTAGATAATTTTTGCCACCGGACAGGGAAAGCATTTGAGATCCCTACAAACAGGCTTCCCCCGCTTCCCACTCTCACCCCTTGCTTTACTCCTCATGTTCCACCCATCAGATCCTCCTCACGAAGTCCTCTTTGCCCCTTTCTCTTGTCTTCTGACTGCTCTTTTGACCCAGTAGATCATTCCTCTCCACGTGTCTCACTCCCGCCACCCCCTTACAACCCTGCTGCAAAATCCGCACCCCACGCTCTACCTCTGAGAATTTTAACCGCCCGCCTTCCCCTGTGCTCTCCGCCTAATCTCTGCCCCGTGACTGCCAGCAACCGAATTCACAGGTGGCTGCCCATTCCCTTCTCACTTTCTGATCTTCCTGAGAGCCCCAATCCTGAGAACGTGAGCTCCAGGACAGCCTTTCCCATCTAACACTCATTCTCAGGCCACCCAAAGACTGCCTTCGCAACAGCTTCTATTCCTGGGTCCACTCTACCCCTGAGGGAGGCAGCAGGAACTGAGGGCATAGTCTGATTCCACGTCCCATTATCTATGCCCAGCCTCACAGATTGAGAGGCATCTCAGGTTTCTTTTTCCACTGACCTGACCACCATTACTCCCCGACATATGCCGCAACTTCAGGTCCACAAACCCCTCAAAAGACCTCATTAATCTAACCTTTAAGGTCTTTAATAATAGAGACAAGGAGACCCAAATCCAAAATCAAAGGCGAGATCAGGCCAAGGCTGAGGCCCAGTAGTAGGCCTTCCAGCTCCTAGCCACCGCTTTCAAACCCCAAACGAAGTGCCAGTCCTCCAACCGTGGGTAAGTCAGGGGCCAAGCCTCCTCCGGGCCCATGCTTCAAATGCAGCAAGGAAGGACACTGAGCCAAGTCCTGCTCAAACCCGAGACCCCCACCTGCCCAAGGTGCAGAAGGGAAGGCCACTGGAAATCAGACTGTAGTCTGACCCTTCCCAGTAGGGCCTCAGTCAGTCCAGCATGGCCGCCCTCTGGATCCAGTTTGAAGCTCCCAGACCTCCTGGGACTGGCCACCGAAGAAGCTGCCCAGGCCCCGACAGGGCCCCACAGACTTACATCACCAGGACAGAGCCTCGGGTAATGACTGTGGTGGCAGGTAAGCCGATCTCCTTTTTAACTGACACTGGGGCCACTTATTCTGCCCTCTCCGAATTCGCTGGGACCCTTGTCCCCTCCTCAGTCTCTATTATGGGGGTTGACAGATCAGTCTCACAGCCATTAGCCACCTCACATCTACACTGCATCTTACTAAATTCCCCCATTCACTCTTTTCTCATTCTACCTTGGTGCCCGGCCAGGGCTACCATGCATCCCCTCATAAAGCCCAGTTGTCCCAAACCACAGTCACCTACCTCAGTTTCACTCTCTTGACCCACAAGGTTGAGCCATTCCTGGGACTGTAAATGCTTATCTCCTTATCACCTCCATGATCATTATCTCTAGGAAAAATGCGGTGGTTTGGGATTCAAGCAGCTAGAGGCCTGGAAACAGGCCTGGAAACAGGCTTCCGGACCTCTCCTCCCCCTGCCTTTTCTCCAGCCTCATCTTCCACTACTCCTTTCCTTCCCATTCCCTCCCACTTTCACTGCAATACAATCTCAATCACTCATCTGTCACCCCTTATTGGTAGCACCATGGTTACTACCCTCTCAGCTTGGAACTAGAAAAAGGAATCTCATACCCTTTAGTCCACCTCTTCTACTTACACTTTTCAGCTTGTCTCCATGATCAGGGATTTTTCTTCCTCTGGGGAAAACACATCTGTCTCCCCATCAGCTGGACAGGAAACTGTACTCTCATCTATCTCTCACCCAATGTAGATGTAGCCCCCAATGATCAGTCTTTACCTGTCCCCGTAACCCATCATATCTGACACAAAAGAGGAGTCCAGATAATCCCTCTCCTCCTAACCCTCGGCATCACAGCAGGAGTTGGAACTGCCACAGGGAGCTTAACCACTGCTCTACCCATACTTTGAAACCCTGTCTCAGGACCTACAAGAAACATGTGGATGCCCAGCAAGGAGCAAAACTGGGAAAACAAGAACCTCACCCCCAGGGTAACATATTCTCCCCTTTCGTATCACTAGTCAGGCAACTGAGACCCCTACTCTTTTCCCCCCTAAAAATAACATCTAGGTCTCAGTTGTATTTCAGTTCCAGGCCCAGAAAAGCAGCAAAACCAGACAAGTGACGCTGTGGCAGCCTCAGGACCAGCTTTTACCTCCCAAGTGACTCAACAGGATCGCTCTCGAGACTTCACCAACCAGTCTCTTGGGGAAATCATGCTGCTGCACCCCTTGTCCAGCACAGAAAACACTACCTGTTTTTTGCTCACTTACCCCATGGCTCCTCCCACTCCTCTTTGGCCCCTGTCTCATGCACTGTTTCACTAGTTCCTTGCAGAACAGAATGCAGGCATTCACCAACCAGTAGGTGGGAGAGATCTATCTGGCCTTGAATTCAGAACCTAGAGACACCTATGTCACCAGAATCCTTGAGACTCCGGGTAGACGCCCCTAATGACACCCACTCTAAGCAGGAAGTAGCTATGGAAGACGGACCTTCACCCCCTGACTTTGCCCGGACTCTCAGTTTTTTTTAATATTACCAAAAGCCTGGAATGATAGATCCTCCCTTCCCCCAACTGATGGATGGAGTATGATGTAATCTGCACCTGTGGCCTGGACATTCCTGAGCACCTAACCAGGCACCTTCTATGGACTATACATTGAACCACCAATCAGCACCTACCAAATACCCTAAGCCCCCAATTCCTAAGTACCTAATCATGTGCCTTATATGAAACCACCAATCAGCATGTGCCGAGTACCCTAAGCCCCATCCCTTCCCATTCCTCCCCTCAAAAAGTGTGTTCATCCCTGCACGTGTGCTACTCCCCCTTGCGGAGCAGGCCGGCAGGGGTCCTTCTCCTCTAATAAAGCTTGTAGTCCTGGTTTTCGGCCCTCTGTCTCATCTTTCACTAGATAGGCCCTATTCCCAGCTTCCCTCAGCCCTGGACCCCAAAGCAACTGAGAGGCTCCTTGGGCATCACTGGATCCCGCAGGCTCTGGATCCCGGCTATGGAGAATCGGCACACCCACTTTACCAGCTAGGTAAAGAAGCACAGAAGGACGGCCTCTCCATATTAGTCTGGGAGCCTGAGGCCGAGCAGGCCTTTAAACAACTCAGAAAGGCCCTTTTACAGGCACCGGCTTTAAGCCTCCCAACAGGCCAGGAATTCAAGCTATATGTAATAGAAAGGGGGTAGCCTTGGGAGTCCTGACCCAACCTAGAGGACAGACCCCACAGCCAGTAGGATATCTGAGTAAGGAAGCTGATGTTGTGGCTAAGGGCTGGCCCGTGAGCATTGGCAGCTGTTGCTCTCCTGATCCCCGAGGCAGTTAGCTAACTTTGGAACACGACTTAGCAGTATATACTCCCCTCTTTTGAACACCAGGGGAAGCCTATGGCTTTTAGGTAACCGACTGTGAAGATACCAGGCCCTCCTGCTTGAGGGCCTGGCTGTTCAGATCAGGACTTGCCCTGCCTTGAACCCTGCCTCGTTTCTCGCTGAGGAGAGTGGGGAGCCTCTGCATGATTGTGAACAGATTATTTCACAAACTTTGCGGCCAGGGAAGACTTGCAGGAGGCGCCTCTAAATGATCCTGACCTGGTTCTGTGCACTGAGGGCAGCTCTTCTGTTGAGCAAGGAGTCAGAAAAGCTGGATATGCAGTCGTTTCTTTAAATGACACTGTTGAGAGCCAGCCGCTTCCCCCAGGGACTAGGCACAACTGGTAGAATCAGTTGCTCTCACCAGAGCCCTAGAGTTAAGCCAGGGAAAACGAGTTACCATCTCTACTGATTCCAAATATGCCTGCCTTGTGCTCCATGCCCATGCAGCCATCTGGAAGGAGAGGAGTTATTAGCCATCTGGAAGGAGGAACTGCTAATGGGTAAGGAAATTAACCGCCTCCTATCGGCTATTTTTCAGCCAGCGGAGGTCGCAGTCATACATTCAAGGGGCATCAAAAAGGAACAGATGAAATAACAGCAGGAAATCATCCAGCAGATGTGGCAGCCAAGGCTGCTGGCCGAGAGCCTGGAAAACAATAGAAGCCCCTCTCGTCTGGGAAGACTCCCTGTGGGATATTAAGCCCTACTACGCCCAGAAGGAAAAGGAATGGGCTGACTCCCGAGGGTATACCCCCCTTCCTAAAGCCAATCAGTGGAAGGTTATTAGGGCGCTGCACCACGCATTTCATCTAGGGGAGAAAAGACCTATTGAATGATCCAGCAATTATTTACAGGAAAGGGTCTCATGAAGACCACCCAACAAGTAGTCAGATCTTGTGAGGTCTGCCAAAGGAACGGTCCCAGCAGCCAGGAATCGGTATTACCCGGTCTTCAAAGAACCGGAGGGTAGCCAGGGGAAGACTGGCAGATAGACTTTACCCTCATTCTAAAGCTAAAGGATTTCTATGCCTCCTCCTGTGGGTAGACACCTTCACTAACTGGGTGGAGGCCTTCCCCTGTAAGGCTGAGAAGGCACAAGACATAGTCAGAGCTCTAAATTCAGAACTTATTCCCCACTTTGGATTGCCACACTCTCTTCAGAGCGATAAGGGCCCCTCATTCCGGGCCTAGGTCACTCAAGGGGTCTCAGGGCCCTAGGAATAAAATACCGCCTCCATTGTGCCTGGAGACCTCAGTCCTCCGGAAAGTAGAAAAATGACAGCCTAAAAAGACCTTCACGAGCTTGTCCAGGAGGCTCACCTATAGTGTTGCCTATAGCCCCGCTAAGAATTAGAAATTCTCCCCAAAATTCAGGCTTAGCCCCTGTGAAATGTTATATGGCCATCCTTTCCTTACCAATGACTTCCTCGTAGACAAGGAAACCACTCATTAGTACAAGATATTACAGCACTGGCCCAATTTCAGCAAACTTTACAACAACTCTCTGAAGCCAAGCCCAGGGATCCCCAGGTTCCGTCTCTAACACCTGGGAATCTAATACTCATTAAGGCTCTACCTACCCTCTCTGCCACTATGAGACCACGATGGGAGGGTTCCTATCCCATAATTTTATCCACCCCCACTGCGATCAAATCAGTGGAGTCGACGCCTGGATCCATCTGTCCCGACGAAAGCCCTGGATGCCAGCACAGGAGGAGAATGTTGCCACCATCTGACTCACTGGACTCCTACTCGTGTGAACCTTTCGAGGACCTGAAACTTCTCTTTCGAAAGGATCCTGGAGAGTCGACAAGTGCCAGATAAGTAACATGCTCTGGTATTTCTGGATACTCATTGTTTTCATCTTCCTAATAGTACTTATTCTGTATTTTTTTATGAGTATCAGCAAAACTCTAGGCTAGTACCTGGAGGAGACCTTTTCTTCCCTTATTGGGACACAGAAACACCTTAAAATGCTCCTGCTTATAACCCTTTTCTGTATCCCCTGTACAACAGAGGACTGTGGTGGAAATCTTGTAGTGAATTTCTCTCTCCACAGCCCAAAGGCCCTTACTTGATACAAACGGGAGCCAATTACTCTTATCTTCTTAGTTATGGGTATTGCAGAGTTAACTGTAGGAGTCACCTATAATGCTATCACTACCACCAACCTGACCAGAGCTGTTTCTCACGTCTTGAGGACTCTGGCCAAAACTTTAGGGACATTTAAAAGTCTATAGGTTCCCTAGCTCATATGGTCCTTACTCACAGAGAGGCCCCAGATCATCTGTTAGCTGAACAAGGAGGAGTCTGTGCCATGATCCATGTATAGAAACACTTCTAAGGAGGTAGAGGAGCAAACTGCTTGATTCCTCCAACAGGCAGCCTGGCTAAAAGAAAGGGCCTCACCATCTCTCCCCAGGGGGTTGGGAGCAGATTAGGGGAATGATGCCATCCCTAAGAAGCTGGTTGGCCCCTTTCCTTGGCCCTCTGTGTATACTATTCTTATTACCCATTGTTGGCCCTTGCCTGTCTGACCTTTTGGTATGTTTCCTATCCTCCAACTTAGAAACCCTGAAGCTACAAATGGTCCTGCAAATGGAACCGCAGATGGAGGCCATGGATTCTTTCTTCTGTGGACCCCTAGATCGCCCATCTCCAATGGAACCCTGGCTGCTGCCCCAATCACTGTCCCTGTCCAGCAGGACGTAGCCAGATGATCGATGCCCCCTGTCCCTAATGGCAGAGGGGTTTCCTAATCAGAGTGGGGACTCATAAGGACTAGTTAGCTACTTTAATTAGGCAGACAGGAACGGGCGGCGGGTCCAGAGAGGGTAGAGACATCTCTGGCCTGAGCAATTAAAACAGCCATAAACCAAGGACTGAGGTATCTTTGGCCTGAGCAATTACAGTGACCATAAGTTAGATCAAAAGCGGCCCTGACATGCGCAGCTGGGAGATAGCCATATGGGATAATGAAACATCTTCGGCCAGGACAAATAGGAGCAAGCCATCAAAAGCAATGCCAATCTGAACAGATAAGATGATCAAAAGCAGGAGAAGTTCGAATGTGGGGGAGATAGGAACTGATTACAAGGCTAAGGTCCCACAGTGGGAAAGACACAATAAGGCAAAGGGTAGTTTCCAGGATGTGTAATACCTCAGACAAAGCGAGCAGTGGCCACCTTCCTTAGGCAGCCCCTCTGTCTCTCCGTGCCAGGAGAGAAAGAGTCTTAGGATTAGAAACTTAATTAGAAGTTTCAGAGGCAGTATCTGCTTGCAATAAAGCTTCTGTACTTCTCACCTACCACCTTTTGTCCACGGCTTCATTCTTCGAATCCGTCTGGACAGGAACCCCGGGGAAGAAGTCGCCCTTGCACTAAGAGACTCAATCTGAAATGTTCTCAACAAAAAAAAAATTAAGTATGATCATGTGACACGATAGAGGTGTTAGCTGATGCCACAGTGGTAGCCATATTAATGCATTATATAAATGAATCAAATCAACACCTTAAATTTACATATAGTTCTATGTCAATAAATAATTAGGTCACAGTAAAAAAAACATATCTTAGCTACATGCAAAGCACATACATCAGCTTTGACTACAACAAGTTTTCCAGTTAAAGCTCTCAATTTAATAAAACCAGGGTACAAATAAAATATTAAGTCAATCAGCAAAGGACCAAACACTATTTTCTATTTTGAGAGGGAGACAGGCACCCTGTAGTGCAGGCCCTCCTAGGCCATATTAAAGCTTTTATTTTTCCTAATGAAAAAGTTTAAGTCAGTGAATCCCAGGATCTGATTTGGGTTTTGAAAGATTACTTCAGCTACTGGATTGAGGATAAATTCAAGGTGATAAATAGATTATGAAGATCAGTTGGGGCAACTGTAGTGTGTGTTCTCAGATAAATAATAGTTGAATATGTAAAAACACATACACACATCTATCTATTTATCATCTATTTTCCATCTATCTATCTATCTATTATCTATCTATCTATCTATCTATTCATCTACCTGCCTGCTTATTAAACAATATACATTACATATGTAACTGTCTTGAATGCCAAATGAAGCTCGGAAAATGCAGAGGCCAGTCCATCCACTCTTGCAGTCGACTCGGACTTGCATTCCTCGCCCCTTGGGCCTGGATGGTGCTTGGCCGTGGTTTGTGGGAGGGCTTCCTTCTCCTGGACTGTGTCCTCATGCAGGTGCTGGTCAGTGCAGGCCCAGCCATGGCGTTCTCCCTGATGCCTTCACGCTCCGGCCAGAGCAGCTCCTGCTTGGCTTGTTTGTTCAGGGCACTGGCGTTGGCCCATCTTTGACTGGTTAAGTCTCTGTGCTCAACATTCTCAGGATTCTGGAGATGAAACACTACATGTAATGATGAACTTGGGATGTGAACCTCACACAGGTGAATCCACACGGGCTTCAGCAGCTCGTGGAAACTGGTGGGCTGTGGGGTGATCACAAGCCCCATGGCCTGGGAACCTGTGCTTTGATGCTTACTGAGGTTACACTTAATTGCGTAGATATTTAAGTTATGTTTTAACGCTTCAGAAGCTTAAACAGTGCAAGGGCTTGGCAGTTCTGAGAAGTAGAGTTTCACAGGAGGAGCTACACATTGGGGTACCAGTGGGTGGTGGCTCATCCCTCCTCTTCCAGGCCCGAGTGACAAGTGTTCTGAGACACTGCTGCCCCGCCCATGCAGGTCACGTGGGGCAGGAGCTGCCTCATCCGGCTGCCCTGCATGCAGCACAGATGTCTGTTGTTTCTGTGTGTGGCCACAAAGACAGTCTGCACACATGGCTTCACGGCTCCACGAGCAGGTGCGCTCTGGGCTCTGGATGCACAGGCCCAGCATGACGGCTGCTTCCAGGATGCCTGGGGTACGAATACCTCAGATGTTTAGGGAGGTGTCCTGGGAATATCCTTCTAGTCACGGCAAGTTCGACTGGCCAAGAACAGGGAAAACAGCCCATGAAACATGAAACATTCCTTTTCTCCACTTCTTACCATTCCCATAGGGAGCGGGGTCAGTTGAACTATCTCCAGCCCAATGGAGTCTCATTGTCAGTGTCCCAAGGGTAAGTGACAGCCTCTGACCCACACTGCGTCCCACAGCGCATTGTCGCTTTGATTACTACCTCTTCCTTCTCAGAGAACTAATAGGTGTGTTTGCTTAACATGGTTTTCATGCTTTGCTTAAAAAATAGCAGAATTTTGAAGCTGGGATAAATATTATCCAATTTTCTAAAGCATCACATCCTTTTATAGGTGAGGCAACTGAGGCCTTCGGATCAAGGGACTCACCTGAGGCTACCTGCTGCATTTGCTGCTCCTGTGTGTGTGTGTGGGGGGGGGGGGGAAACGGGAAGGAAGGGGAGTGGGGGGAGGGAGGGGGAGACATTTGCAGCCGCCAAACCAGCTTGGAGTAGACGCCTCCCTGGCAGGATTTAATTTCAAGCTCTATATTTTAAATTCAGATGAAGGTGTTGGATCAATGTTCCATTTGAGCTTAAGTGTCTTTTCTTTTAGACAGTTTTTGAGAAAGTGTATTAAAGGAGTCCAGGTCTTTATTGCACACGGCTCTCTTGGAGAGGGGGGGGGGTAGACATTAATTCAAAAAACAATAAATAGACTCTATGCTACATGTGCCTTGGGAAAACTACCATGACTCTCCCTTCCCCAACCTCCCCGCATCCCAGCCCCCCTTTTCTAATAAGAGCTGCCAATTATCCCCCTGGTATTGTCCCAGACACTCTGTAAATATTTCCAACTCTCATTAGAACAATGATAATAATAAACAAGCCTCTTTAACATGGAGATGGAGCTGCCATTCCAGAGGAAATGGCTTGAACGTCTCCGTCTCCAGTCTTTGGGATGTTAACCAGAGGAAGCACACCTTTGGTGGACCCGTGTAAAGCACACTGCGTCCCAGAGAACTGTGTGCGAAGGTAACAAGAAGGCAGACAGTGCGCCTGCGGCACGGTGACCGGGACTGACAGTTGCAGACACTGCTGAGAATCAGTATCACTCGTTACCTGCACCAATAGGAGTGTCTTCCCTCTACTGATGCAGCTCCGCCCCTCCACTTCTCGGGAATGCACGCCTTGTCTCTTCATCAGCACACTATTTGGAATGAATCAGCGCATCTGAACGGCTCTTCTTAATCTCAATAAGTGCTTTTTGCCTCTCACTTTGAAAGTCCTTTTTATTTTTAGGTTAAAACTCCCAATAACCCTATGAGGTAGAAACTATTCTCATTTTCCAGGTAAGAAAACAAAGAAAAACAAGTCACAGGGACCGGTGGATTTACTGATTTGACTCCAAGGGCACCTGTGCTTCCCACTTCGCGTTGGTGAAGACACCACTTTGCATCTCAGGATCTCAAGTCACTCCACCCAGAGAACACCCCCCCACACACACACTTCCCCGCCCAGCCTCTCTGCTTTATGCAGAGGACCTGTGTGGGGGAGGCCAAACCCCTGTCTGCCTACAGAACTCTCCCTCGGATTCCTGCAGCAGGAGCGACGGCATGGGGTTCTCCATCAGATCGGCCACTGCGGCGTCCTTAGGTGTCATGTAGAAGAAGGGAATCCCAGTGCTGCTGTTCAAGGGGCCGCCACTGAAGGGCAAGCAGTTCCCACACGGCAGTCCTGGCACCTAACAAACGCAGAAAAAAGGCTTTGTCAATGCAGGCTTGTGGACTGCCCTGAGCTGGGAGCTTAGCTCACGTCTCTGACCAGGAACTGCAGTGCTGGGAATATGAAGACCATGGCGTCACCAGGCTCTGACAGGGGGTAATTAAGGCACAGTGGTCCCCATTCTGCCCATTTACTCAGTGATGCCTCCACATTTCCATAGAGGACCTTAGCAGTGACCATTTGTTTGGGAGAGATGGTTAGGAACTTAGTCTTAAAGCTGTAAGTACATAGCAAATGCACTCACTTTATCAAATCTGAAGTTACTAGTATTTGGGGAGGGAAATGAAATTTATGGAGGGCTATTAACACCTCTCCCACAGCCCCCCTGGAATCCCACTGGCTTCATTGCGTCCCCAAGTTTTAAGCAACTTTGGGGATAGGATTTAAGTTTTAACTTTGCCATCTTACCTAGTCTTTGGACTCCAGGCACTTTCTATTATTCTTTCTTTTAAGGGCCACACCACTTTCTCTTGGATTAGTCATATTTTAATTTTAATGAATAACATTTCATTGCCCTTGTCAGGTTGCTCAGTTGGTTAAACATCGTCCTGATACGCCAAGGTTTCAGGTTCAATCCCCAGTCAGGGCACATACAAGAAGCAACCAATGAATGCATGAATAAGTCAAACAACAAATAGATGTTTCTCTCTCTCTCAAATCAAGTTTTAAAATGTCATTATACAATTCAACAACTTATGGGAAATTGGTTTTTCATCCTTTTAGCTTAAAGGAGGCTTAATGTGCAAAATGTGTAGATGCTGGACCAAAATGTGCCAGCTGTTGTTCACGATCATCTAGGAGAGAGGGTGAAAGCTCAGACACACATCAGCATTCCTCAGGTCCTCTCAAGCCCCGCTGGACCCAGCATCCCCGGAGCTTCTCCCTGCACAGTGTTCCTCAGTGTAACTGAGCTCAGAACTCAGGGGCCGACTTTGCCTCTGAAGTGCTGCATGACAACATTGTGCAGGATTGTGATAAGGGATGGCTTGAATCTTTAAGAAAACAAAATGTTAGAGTCCTTCAAAACAGCAATGTCAGTTCATTCACAGATTCTGTTTTTCAGCTAGTTACAAACTGCCTGGAGTGTGCTCGCACATATGGCAGACACTCGGTAAGTGTTCTCTTAATTCACTGAGTTTGGATTAAATGTCAATATGGGAAGGGGAACTACTAAGGGAGCTAAGAAAAGGGATGTCAAAAGTCAAAATATCTTTAGTACATTAATACCAGACTCAACTGCTTGAAACCATCTGTGTTTCAAAGCAAGATCAGCTTCATATTGAAGCCTCCTGTCTTCTTCTTAAGGTGTGTCTTCGGAGCCGGGCACCAGTCAAACACGGCCTGGGTGCTGGGAGAGAGGGTGGGATCATTGCCATAATCAGAACGAGGCTGCCATGAGCTAACATTTTTAAGCTAAACAGGGCCTTCAAGCTACCCAGTCAGCCATGTGAATTCCTAGACAAGGAGGTGAGACCCATGCCTGGGGCAAGAACCTGCTCCCTGGACAAGGACCTGGACATTCACACAATAATTGTTTTGTCATGAAGTAATAGTTCACATTACTATCCTGTAGAAAACCCCTTCCATCTATCTTAACAGCCATAACAGCCATTTCTGGAGGATGTATCCCTGTGGATGGTCAGCCCTCCTGTGGATGGTCAGAACCTCATCAGTTATCCATGGCATTTCAGCTTCAGGTGGAATCGGGCCCAACAGGTGAGTAAAACATTTGTGAACTGAACAATAAAATCTGCAGTGGATAACAGCTCATTCCAGCATCTACACATTTTGCACATTAAGCCTCCTTTCAGGAAAAATTCTTGAGTCCCATTTTCCTTTGTTTGTTTTTTCTTTTCTTTTCTTTTTTAATGTAAATTGCCGCCAAGGCCCAGGAGATGTCTTTGTCCCAGCCCCCAATTGGGTTCTGTGTTAGTAAGTGCCAGGGAAGGTCAGGCGTATTGGCCGGCGCAATGAGCTGGCCGGGGCTGACCGCCACTACTCTGTGAGGCCACAGACCATCCCGTGGTTTCAGGTCTCTGGTCAGGCGCTGGTTAACTGTCCCTCTCTATGCGCATCTCACGGCTGCGCTTCAATCCTCATCCGCCCGGCAGGAAGCCAGGCTGTCCGCCCCCTTCCCGCCTGCCCCTTTGCCAGGCGAACGGAAGCAAATTCGGTTCCTACAGGCCAATCCCGCCCACTGGGCACATCTGTTAAACCTGGATCCCAGGACTGAGTGGTTGCTAGCGTCTCCCTGTCCCCTGGGTGCGTCGCCGGCGTGCCAGGCCACTGAGAGGCAGGCACCCGCCACCGGCTTCCGGAGAGGCGGCTTACCTTCTCCTGCGCCTGCACGGAGGCCAGACAGCCCCAGGCGCTGGCGTGGGCCAGGAAGCGGGCGGTGCCCGGGCACAGCCGAGAGCCGCTCTTGTAGGAGAGCATCCTAGGGGCGTGGAAGGCGGCGGAGGCGGCGGTGCCCACGGGGAGCGGCAGGTGCGGGTCTTCCTTGTGCGCCGAGGTCGGGAAACTCCGCTGCCAGAAATTGCCCGAGTCCTCCACAGCGCGGGCGTCGCCTCCTCGGTGAAGGCGCGGTCCAGCTCCTCACCCATCTAGTTGGCGGTGGCCCTGGACACGGAGCTCACGATCACGTCGCCCGCGGCCGGCGCCAGCAGGGCGCCGCGGCACAGCAACCAGGCGAGGCTGGGCCCGGGCCGCGCGGACCGCTGGCCTGGGCGCACCGACATCTCGCAGGCGGGGCCCCAACCGCGGACCGAGCCGCGCTCCAGCGCTGGCCAGGGCTGCGGCGCCCCGGGTGGCGGATGCGGGAGCTGGAGCTCGCGTAGCCTCCCCGCAGGAGTCGCTCCGCCGCGGGGACGCCTCCCTAGAAGCCACAGCCACCTGGAGAAGTCGAGGATCCTGGAAGACTGGATTGCGCCCCAAAGCTGCAGGCACTGCCCTGGCCGCGGGCAGAGCCGCATTGCGCGCCAGGTCTGGAATGGGTTCAGGTCCCGCTGTGGGGCTCAGGGTCGGCAGCCAGACAAGTCCCGACTCACTCACCCCTCCACTCTCCTTCCAGCTGTGTGACCCTGCCGAGTCACCTAACGTCACTGGGACTCGGAGAAATACAGAATTTAACTCAGAGGGTTAAAGGAGTTAATATTTGGAGAGGCTTACACCAGCGGTGGCATGGTGCGAGCATTGTATTTTGACAGGACAAAGGTAGAGATTATTATTATTTTATAGAGGAGGAAACTGAGTACATGGTGACTATAAATTAGCACCAAGTCCGTCTGGTGCCAAAGCTCATTCTCTTGCTCGGTAAGGACAAGGACCAGCTCACACTTTGCTAGGACAGACGCATTGCCGCGAGGTCGTCTAAAAGCAAAACCACTTTTTTCGCATGCAAACTGAAATAAAGGCAACCCAGAGCCAGAGAGAATGTGACTGGGACCAAGTGGGCAGAGAACTGTGAAAATGCACCACAATTTTAAAAGTCTCCTATTGATGAAAATTGAGGCTGTTTCCAATAGTAAAGTTTTATAGATATCAAAATAATTTTAAATTATTTATGCTTTAAACCTCTGCTTGTCCTATATAATAAAGAGCTAATATGCAAATGGTCCTCATGCCCTCACACCTTCAGCCAAAACGGCTCAGACACTCAACACTGGGGAGAGAGGAATGGGGACCAGGCAGGCTGCAGCCCGGGATGGGGACAAGCCGCCCGCCTGGCGGTCACAGGAGCCAGTGCCTTCAGCCCCCGAAGGCAGGAGAGCAGTTAGGGGCGATCAGGCAGGCAGGCAGAGGTGGTTAGGGGCAATCAGGCAGGCAGACAGGCAAGCGGTTAGGAGCCAGTGGTCCTGGATTGTGAGAGGCAGTCAGACATCCCCCAAGGGGTCCCGGATTGGAGAGGGTGCAGGCCGGGCTGAGGGACCACCGCCCCCCCTGCACAAATTTCATGCACCAGGCCTCTAATAAATGTACAAGTTTTTTTATTGCTCTCTTCTTGTCCTCCCAACCACACATCGAGGTAGGTCAGTCTGTTCCATACCTCCCTGCTTCAGGTCTTATTTTGTTGGTCAATTCATTTTGTTCATTAGGTTCCACAAATAAGTGAGATCACATGATATTTGTCTTTCTCAGTTTGGCTTATTTCACTTAGCATAATAGTCTCCAGGTCCATCCATGCTGTCCCAAAGGGTAATAGATCCCTCTTTTTTTACAGCTAGATAGTATTCCATGGTGTAAATGTCCCACAGCTTTTTTATCCACTCATCTACTGATGGGCACTTGGGCTGTTTCTAAATCTTAGCCTTTGTAAATTGTGCTGCTAGGAAAATAGGGATGCATATATCCTTTCTGATTGGTGTTTCTGTTTTTTTGGGATATATTCCCAGAAGTGGGATCGCTGGGTCAAATGGGAGTTCCATTTTTAATTTTTTGAGGAAACTCCATACTGTTTCCCACAGTGGCTGCACCAGTCTGCATTCCCACCAGCAGTGAACTAGTGTTCCCTTATCTCCACATCCTCACCAGCACTTATTTGTGGATTTTTTAAAATGATATACATTCTAACAGGTGTGAGGTGTTATCTCATTGTGGTTTTCATTTGCATCTCTATGATGATTGGTGACTTTGAGCATTTTTTCATGTGTCTCTTGGGCATCTGTATGTCCTTTTTGGAGAAATGACCATTCAGGCCTTCTGCTCATTTTTAATTGGATTGTCTTTCTTTTGTTGAGTTGTATGAGTACTTTATATATTTTGGATATTAACCCCTTATCAGATGTATCATTAGCAAGTATGTTCTCCTACTCAGTGGGTTCCCTTTTCATTTTGATGGTGGTTTCTTCTGCTGTGCAGAAGCTTTTTATTTTTATGTAGTTCCATTTGTTTATTTTCTCCTTAGTTTCTTTGCCCTAGGAGATGTATATGTAAACATATTGTTATGTGAAATGTCTGAGATTTTACTGCCCATGTTCTCCTCTAAGATTTTTATGATTTCATGCCTCACATTTAAGTCTTTTAGCCACCTTGAGTTTATCCTTGTATATAGTGTAAGGTGGTGGTCTCATTTAATCTTTTTCATGCGCCTGACAGCTTTCCAAGCACCATTTGTTGAAGAGACCATCTTTACTCCATTGTATGTTCTTGCCTCCCATGTCAAATATTAATTGACCATAATGGTGTGGATTAATATCTGGGTTCTCTGTTCTGATCCATTGGTCTATATGCCTGTTCTTGTGCCAGTACCAGGCTGTTTTGGTTACAATGGCTTTGTAGTATAGATTGATATTTGGTATTGTGATCCCTCCTACTTAATTCTTCTTTCTCAAGATTGCTGCAGTTATTCGGGGTCTTTTATAGTTCCATATAAATTTTGGAGTATTTGTTCTAGCTCTGTGAAGTATGCCACTGGTATTTTAATAGGGATTGCATTGAATTTGTAGATTGCTTTGGGTAGAAAAGACATTTTAATGAGGTTAATTCTTCCAATCCATGAACATGGTATACACTTCCATTTATTTGTGTCTTCCTCTCTTTCTTTCTTTCTTTTTTTTTTTTTAAATGTCCTATAGTTTTCCAAGTACAGGTCTTTTACCTCCTTGGTTAAGTTTATTCCTTAGTATCTTACCTTTTTGTTGCAACAATAAATGGGATTGCTTTTTTAGTTTCTCTTTCTGAGAGTCAATTATTGGTATATAAAAATGCCCTCAATTTACGGATGTTGATTTTGTAACCTGCTACCTTGCTGAATTCATTTATTAAGTCTAGTGGTTTCCTGGTGTAGTCTTTAGGGATTTCTATGTACAATATCATGTCATCTGCAAATAATGACAGTTTTACTTCTTTCTTTCCAATTTGGATGCCTTTTATCTCTTCTTCTTGTCTGATTGATGTGGATAGGACTTCCAGTACTATGTTGAATAAGAGTGGTGAAAGCGGACATCATTGTCTTGTTCCTGTTCTTAAAAGAAACGCTTATAGTTTTTGTCCATTGACTACTATATTGGCTGTATTTTTGTCATATATGGCCTTTATTATGTTGATATATGATCCCTCTAGTCCCACTTTACTGAGAGTTTTTATCAAAAAAGGATGCCTGATTTTGTCAAATACTATTTCTGTATATATTGATATGATTGTGTGGTTTTTATCTTTCAAATTACTTATGTGATAGATCACATTTATTGATTTGCAAATCTTGTACCAGCCTTGTATCCCTGGCATAAATTCCACTTGATCATGGTTTATTATCTTTTAAATATATTGCTGGATCTGATTTGCTAATATTTTGTTGAGGATTTTAGCATCTGTGTTCATCAGGGTTGTTGGCCTGTAATTTTCTTTCTTTGTAGTATCTGTATCTGGTTTTGTAATTAGGATAATCTGAGTTCATAAAAAGAACTCGGAAGTGTTCCATCCTCTTGAATTTTTTGGAATAGTTTGTTGAGGATATGTGTTAGTTCCTCTTTGAATGTTTGGTAAAATTTACCTATAAATCTTTTGTTTGCTGGAAGTTTTTAAATTACTACTTCAATTTCATCAGTTGTTATTGGCCTACTCAGGTTTTCTGATTCTTCCTGATTGAATTTTGGAAGATTGTATGTTTCTAGGAATTTGTCCATTTCATCCAGGTTGTCCAGTTTGTTGGCATACAGTTTTTCATAGTATTTGCTTACAATCATTTGTATTTCTGTGGTGTCCATTGATATATCGCATCTTTCATTTCTAATTTTATTTATTTGGGTCCCCTCTGTTTGTTTCTTGATGAGTCTGGCTAGGGGTTCATCGATCTTACTTATCTTTTCAAAGAACCAGCTCTTGGATTTATTGATTTTTGTACTGTTTTTTAGTCTTTGCGTCATTTATTTCAACTCTGATCATTATTATTTCCTTCCTTCTACTTCCTCTGGGATTTTGCTGTTCTCTTTCTAGTTCATTTAGTGTTGGGGTTAGATGGTTGATTAGCCCTTTTTCTTGTTTCTTGATGTAGGCCTGTAGTGCTATGAACTTCCCTCTCAGGACTGCTTTCATGGTATCCCATAGGTTTTGTGTAGTTGTGTGTTCATTTTCATTTGTTTCCAGGAAGTTTTTAATTTCTTGTTTGATCTCATTGGTAACCCATTCATTGTTTAATAACATGCTATTTAGCCTCCATGTATTTGAGTGTTTTTGAGTTTTTTATTGTAGTTTATTTCTAACTTCATGCTATTGTGATCTGAGAAGATGCTTGGTATTATATCACTCTTCTTGAATTTATATAGACGTGTTTTGTGCCCTAACATGTAGTCTATCTTTGAGAATGTTCCATGTGCAGTTGAGAGAAATGTATATTTTGTTGCTTTGGGGTGAAATGTTCTATAAATATAGGTTAGATCCATCTGATGTAGTGTATTTAAGGCTGCTGTTTCCTTGTTAATCTTTTGTCTGGAAGATCTATCCAGTGATGTCAGTGGGGTGTTAAAGTCTCCTACTATGACTGTATTGCTGTCAGTCTCTCCCTTAAAGTCCATCAAGAGGTTTTTTCCCTGATGGAAATATAAAATGGTGCAGCCACTTTGGAAAACAGTTTGGCAATTTTTGTAAAGGTTAAACATAGAGTTACCATATGAACCGTCAACTTCACTCCTAGGTGTATATATCCTAGAGAACTGAAAACATACATCCACACAAAACCTTGTCACAAATGTTTATATAGACAACACTCAAGTGGAAATGACAATAGTCATTTTCCCCATTATGTGAAAACAACCTAATGGCCCATCAAATGATGAATGAATAAATAAAAAGTGGTATACCCATAAAATAGAATATCATTTGTCAGTAACAGAAGTGGATGCCAGGGGCTGGGAGAAAAGGAGCTGAGACAGTGACAGTTCTCCTACTCCGATGTGCTCAGCAACTTCGTTATTCCTGGGGGGTGAGGAGGGCAGGAACACCTTACTTCTGACTCACCCTTACCTGAAATGTTCAGCCCTTTGGGTGTTCCAATTTATGAAGTCTGCCATTAGACACCCCACCCTAGATGGGTCCAATATTTGACTTTTGCCCTAACATTAAGAAAAGTCATCAAGCTCAAAGCTCAAAATTGTGTGGATCAAAAAGGTAGCCTTGGTGCTTAGTTTAGCTGGCTATATTAGATTTTGACCTGGAGATTTTTCTATCTTTTCAGCTTTTAATAAGACATTTTATATATATTTTTTCAAGATGTATAATTGTTTTCACCTGATGAATTGGTTCAAATAAATGAGCTTGCCACATTCCTGAAAACCAGGGATTTTAAGTCCCTTAATCATTTAAAAGTCATGGCTATTAACGTCAAGTGGTCATGGGGCTGCCGGGTAGTGCTGCTCACTTCTCTAATTTGTTCTCCAACCTTCTCATTTTTTTCAGATCTCTTTTCAAATTGTGCCTTGTGAGAGACACCTTGCTTTAAAGCCAGCATCACCCTCACTTTCTATCTCCCTCATAGTGTTATTATTATTATTTTTTTACTATTACAGTAATTACCACCTAAGATATTAGGCTTTTATTTGTCAATTGGTTCAGTGTCAGCCTTCCACTTGGAATATAAACTGCCAAAGGGCATGGATTTGCCCAATCGTTCATTGGTGATCCTTAGTGCTTTAAGACTATTCAATAAATGAATAAATACATGACAAATAATTTTGGAACGTTATATTGAGTTAAACTTGATTAGTTGGATTGAAATCAGTGACTGCAGTTGTTTGACACCTCCTTGTGGCCACGCCATTTACTATGTCCACACCCTCTCTGCTTTGCTTTGGCCAATGGGACAGGAACACACTGTCACAAGCAGAAGCATGAAAACGTGCTGTGTGTTTCCACTTTCACTCTCTTGGGTCCCACCTCTGCCATGGGAACATGCACGGACTAGCCTGCTGGAGGGATGTGGGGTCACACAGGGAAGAGCCAGGTCATTTTACTGGAGGCCCAAGCTTGTCAGGAGCAGCAGATGGTTGAGCAAACCCAGACGAGGTTAACCAAGTCCAGTCCAGATCACCAGAACTGTCCAAGCAACCTGTGGGCTGGTAAGAAATAATAAGTAAATTGTGGCTGTTTTAAGTCATTAAAGATGAATTTGTAATGCCACAGCCGTGAACTGATAGATGGTACAAACAGAACACAATCCTTGCACCTGCTCTGTGTGTTATTTATGGCTCTTGGCTAAAAATCCAAATTTGGGGGAGGGGCTAGAGGAAGTTCCTATTCACATTAATGTTCACTTTTAAATAATAGAAGACTACCAGCTACTTTCAATCATAAAAGCTGTCTCTGTTAGTAATTAGAATCTCCAGCCCAGTGTAATAATAAAAATGTCAAACTTTATTAAAGATGAATTCTTCTCTCTTCTCCTGGGTGGAAAGTGTGCCAGGGCTTGAGACCTGTGTTTGCTAGGCCTCCTGCCTCCAATCATGAGGTAGGAGGGAAAACAAAACACAGGTGGCAGTGCCAGTCTCACACCAATGCTTGTTGGCCCTGGCAGCCTATCAACCCAGCTCACTTTCTCTTGGAATCTGTGTGCTTTCTAGCCCTTCTCCCACCAGCAGCCTCCAATACAACCCCCATGATGTGTGCAATGCTTTTTACTTTAAAAAATACATCTTAAATACATAACATATGCAGAAAGGCAATCAAATTATATTGTAAGCTTTGTGACACATTTTCACAAGACAAACACACTGTCTGACCACCCCCAGATAAGAGCTGGAACACCGTGAGGGTCCCAGAAGCCCACCTTCTCCTGTTACTATGCAGCCTCATCTCCTCTCCTAACTTCTAACCCCACAGATAAACTATTAAATTTTCTTTGATAAACCTGGTTGGCCTTTCAAGGGTAGAGTGCCCTCTGCTAGCTCTCAGGTAATCAGTTCACCCCAAAATATGCCAAAAAATATTTCACTGTTCCCAGATTGATAGTTCTTGTTGTTGTCTTTGTTCTTTGCCTCAGTCTACCACCTGTCTACTTACATGTGAGCAACCAGGGATAATGCAAAGACACAGAACAGTGAGCAAAGGAATAACTCTGAGTTATTCTTTGACAAATAACTACTCCCAGAGAGCTTAAGAAATGAAATAGCATATTAAATGTAGTGGTGAAAGGCCTAAAATACTACTTTTTAAACCATAAAGACAAATTATTCTTAATGAATCTAGTGACATATAGTTCTTATATTTCTTTAGAATTTCTAGGCATTTAGGGAAATTTAATTTGTTATGGAATATGAGATCAGTAAAATATTTTCTCCTTATTTTTATTATACCAATAATCATGTTTAGAATGAATTGTTAAATTTCTTTTAAATATTATAACCAGTTACATAAAAATGGATCTGGTTTAATAATGGTCTGTTCTTAGTATCAACATTTTTAGGATTTTGTTACAAAGAGAGGAATAAAAAGTGATTCAAAGCAGGACATCCTCATTTGTTGCAGATGTTATTAGATTCAAAATTGTATCTCTTTAAGGAAGCTGTGATGGTGAACCAAAGAAAGTTGGGATGGGTTAATGGACCAGAGAGTAAGTCTAACAGTGCTATCAAATTTTGTTTTATTCTTCACTGCCTGAGGAGTTCTTTCTACAAATTCTGTTTCAATTGGGGCACTACCAAGGTGAAGGAAAATAATATTACCATTGGCCAATTACTGCTTGTACCAGTTTGCATTCTTCAAACTTGACCTTTCTCTGGAAATGTATCTGTGGTGGGCATTAGACAGACATGAGCAGAGCAAGGATGCTGGGCCAGGTACAGAAGGTCACCAGGTGGACAGCCCCGGGTGCCTAGCAGACAACTGTAGGGTGGGACCTCATCCCCAGGGTGGGCTTTCCTCCCCAGCAGGTCGCTGGTCTTACAGTTTGGACCCCTGACCTTTCCTCCCCAGAGGTAACATCTGGGCCTCAGTTGTAGTTCAGCTCCAGGCCCAGAAGAGCAGCAAAACCAGACAAGTGACCCCACGGCTGCCGTCAGGCCCAGCTGCACTGGTGCTGACCCCTGCCCTGGGGCTGACCGTGGTGGAGACCATGACCCTGAAAGGACACACCAGGAAAGCTGCTGACTGTCCTACTGAGATCTTCCCTGGGACTCCCCTGAAGTCTGCACCCTTAGAGCGCTTAGGACGGAGGACCCAGCGCCTCCCTCCAGGGAACAGGACCCTGCCTTTTCCCCTCCCTCCCAGGAGCACACTGGCACCTTCCCCTCCCCTCTCTCCATAGGTGAGTTCACTCCCAAGCTTCTAGGGCCCTTCCTTTGCCTCTATGGCTTGTTTCTTCAGCCCATTTTTTCTAAGAATTGTTTCTTCCACCTCTGTGATTTTCTAAATAAAAGTTCTCTTATAGTTTGAGTCTTGGCTCTGAATTCTTTCCTAGACAGAACCTAAATACCGAGGTTGCTGAACCCAGGTCCAGTCTGACCCCATCAATCTAACACCTGGTGCCCTTCCAATGGCCCACAATATATCAATTTCTGTACTCCCAACAAGATTTCTCTTCTGTGAAGTTCCCAAATAGAAATGCTTGGAAAGCCCGAAGGAGAAGCAAACAGCTACCAATATTATTCTCCAAATCAGTTTATACGTTTCATCAAAACCAACTCCTTGAAATACACATAAACATAAAATAGACAATACTACACTCTATTATGTACATAAAATCTTTTTTCTTATCAATACAAAGGTTTTAGCATTTCATATATTTTTAAGAATGAAAATCTATGTTTTTTTCCTTTCCTATTCAAATAAATAATCTTACTTATTAGCACTGCTTTCCCTGAAATGAATATTTTCAGAGCTTTGGGGTACATCTGATATGTGAATCATAAACTTTTGTCCATCGTTTAGGGTGATGAGGGCCTCTTGTCCCACAGGGAGGCTGAGTTTGACGGTGCTTTTGGTGGCTGTGTCTTCCAACAATACCTGGACGAGCTGCAAGAGGGAAGTGTTTAAAAGCAAAAGATAAAACAATGCAGGGCCCACCATTTGAATTCTTCTACCACACCCTCGCCCCCATGTTGGGAAGCTTGTGGATTTATTTCTGCTACAGGAGATCCTAATTTCCCAGGGGAATGCTCAGGGTCTGGTGAGGACTGCATGGAAGGAATCTCCACCCCGGATGCTGCCAGAGAGGCCAGGGGAGTGGGAGCAGGTGAGCTCTCTTTAGGAAAAGGAACGGGGCTGCCTGCCATTGTTTGTGAGACACTGGTTAAAAAACAACACCCTCCCATTAAAGATGTGGGAGAGGGAGACTCAAGAGGAAGCTGTGAAATACCCATGGGCTTCCCTGTGGCTGTAGCACACATCATTTTGCCTGCCTTCCAGATGGGTACCAATCCTGCATTCTTGTCAGTTCTGGGCTAACATAGTTGGGTCAAGTTCTCACATAGACTCTCCCTCCACCACCCATCAAATATACCAGTAGATAAGGAGGAAAAGATCTGTGAAAACAACCATTGAGTAAACTGGCACTCAATGGTGCAGTAATAGATTTGAGAAGTTCATAGACTCTGATATGAACTGAAGTGCCAGCTCTCACATAAGCCATCTGACTTGCCTGAGCGGGTCTTCCCATCAGAAGGACAAGGATAAAATGCCATCCTTCCCTTAGCTCAGAGGGAGGACAGACAAATCCTGCACATGATTACTTTAGAAACCTACAGTGATATATTTTCTTGGTTTGATTCCATTAATAAGCCCCCAACAAGTTACTATATTTTGAGAAAGATGTGTACAAGATAACTTCAAATGCAAGGTTCATGAAAGTATATTTCTCACCCTTCCTCTGTAAATTTGATAATAACCATCATCACCCAATGCAAAGATGTTTTCTTTTTCTAAAAAAACATTGTCTTCACCTTTACCCTATAGCTGAAGTGTCATTTATTATTTTTAATACTTTTGCTATGCTTTAATCCTTGAGTCACACGACCTACAGTAAAAACTGTAAGAACTTTCAAAAGGATATTCTGAATACCACCTAATATCAGTGTAATTTTTTACAGTATTCTTAAAACACCTTGGTGTCTTATTGTTTTGAACATCGCTAGAAGGTAGAAGAGTGACAGATGGCGATGGCAATCTGAGTGCTGACCTGGATTCTCACCGCAGGTGCAGGGCAATGCTAATTGTTCAATGGATGCAGCTGACACAGATGTGCAACTGAATTGGGTGTTAGTCATGGCAGATGAGTGCAAATGGGGCACTTTGTTGATGATGAGTGCAATGCTGAATAATAAATGCAATGAAAATTAAATGAGCATAACTTTTTGGCATTAACTTAAGTCACTATCGCTAATTCAGTGAGCATTCACCAAGAGAAGCAGGTTTAATTAATTTCTAATGCATATTACCTTGGATTATGTGACATTCATCTGCTTTTAATGCTTTAATACCTTCTCTATTGTTTCCGCCAATTAAATATATAGTCATGCACCTCTTAACTATAGGGATACATTCTGAGAAATTTGTCATTGGGCAATTTCATCATTGTGTGAACTTCATAAAGTGCACCTAGATGGTATAGCCTACTACCCAACTAGGTTGTATGGGTTAGCCTGTTGCTCCTAGGCTACAGAGCTGTACAACATGTTAATGTACAAAACAACATGAGATTAAATCAAATACAAGAGAAAATGATGCAATGGAGACTCTGTCTGAGACTGTAGCCAGCGTGACATGGCATGCTGTTTTATAGCAAATGTTCTTTTATAAGTAGAAAGAATACACTCTAAAGTAATGATAAAAGATATAGTATGGTAAATACATAAACCAATAGCAATATACTATACATAATGCATATGCTATGCTTTTCTACAACTGGAGGTGCAGTAGGTTTGTTTACATCAGCATCACCACAAACACGTGAGTAATGCATATGTTGTGCTATGATGTTACTAGGTGATAGTAGTTTTTCCACTCCATTCTAATCTTATAGGACCACTATTGTACATATGGTACATTGTTGACCAAAATGTTATGTGGCACATGACTGTAGGTCAAACCCCAATACAATGAATTTCAGAATTGCTATTGGGTTGGGTAGAGAGTGTTAGGAGGTTTTGTTGGAGAAATAATAACCATGATTACTTACTATGATCTAGGAGTTTCATGTTCTAAGAATGATGATTAACTTATTTAAACCTCATACTGGCCCCATGGACTTAGAAATTATTATTACTGTTTTGTAGGTGAGGAGACTGAGGCTCAGATAGATGAGGCGACTTTTCCAAGATTCTCAGTGGAGGATGTAGAGTTTAAACACAGCAAGTTATGTACCAGAAATGCCTACTTATTTCCCCAAGTCATCAGACTTGAAGATATTTTTCATTTACTCCCAACTCACTGATTTTGGAATGAAAGCACATGGTCATACCCTTTAAGAGAGAGAAGTTGCTAGAAAAGGATAGTCTTTTATGGGGGTTTGAATCCCTGCTCTGCCTATTGGCGAAGTAACCTTGAGAGCATTACTCATCCCCTTAGGGGCTTCAGTTTTGCTATCTGAGAAATGGAAGCAATGATAACAACATCTTGTTGGGTTGCATTGAAATGCCCAATACAGGGAGCCCGGCAGTTTCTGCTCTCCAGCCACTTCCAACTATGCCCCAGAGGTGAAAGTTTATTCCCAGTTACCTTAGTGACTAAATTGTCTACCATCCGAGCTCTTGCTTCAGCCAGTGATGAGAGAGATCAGCGCTGTTGGAGCTGAATGCCCAGCACAATGCTTGTCTTGTTAGGGCTGTACAGAATGTTTCAGTGTATTTAGTTGAGCTTCCCACTGGCCAGCCTTGCAGGGCCCTTTGCCAGGATGGGATACATTCTCCATAGGGTCAGGGAGCAGGGAAAGACATTCTCCTGGGCACAGTACAGCCAACTAGTCCCTTCTTAAGATTTGACTGGGCCTTTTCTCTGCCAAGAGCCCTGAAACACCAACTGATGAGTGGTGCCTTACCTGCCTGCTCCAGCTGTTCCTCTTCTAAGGAGGCCCAGTTACTCCCATCCCCATCCTTTTGCCACTGGTTCCATGACCAGTATTTCACTATGTCAAGCCTCATTAGTATGTCTGCTTTACACACACACTCACAAAAGAGGTGAGTTTCTTATTTACAGACACATGTCTGAATCTACTGTACCAAGGTCATTGCAGAGAGCTGGATACATGAATTAGCCATTGGGAAAGAAGACCAAATACAGACAGAGAATTAATAAAACCGAGAGATGCATTTTCTTCTCTCCAGTCATAGTGTTTTTGTCCAGCACAGAGTCCTTTTCGAGCAGCGCTCCATAGCAGCTTGTACAGGTTATTTGCACTCTGGAGAACTTGTGAAGAGGCTTTGTGCTGGAAGGAGAAGGCTCTGGAAGGCTCCAGTTATTTTGAGGACTGTAGGGCATGAACACTTTCAGGCTGTGACTCATCCCTTAGCCAGGACCACAGTTAACCCAGGTCAAGGACAATGCCCTGCCTTTAATGGTCTCCTACTAAGCCCTCTCATCTACTCAAAAGAGGAACTCATGGGTGCAGAAGAGATACTATGTAAACTGGCTAAGTTTCCAAACATAGGTATAGATAGAAGTTTTAGAAATTAGTACCAAGACAATTGTTGTCAAGATTTTGTAAACTAGCCACTCCCCTCAATCAGCGGAAGTGTTTCAATGGCTTCCTACATCAGTAAGGCTCCTCATTTTGGTTTCCAGGCCAGATCTCTGACCTCGGTAACCTGTGTTCTACACTTCTCAGGGCATGAATCATGCTCCTAGTGTTGTGGGAGAAGAATGGACTTGAGATCAGGCAGGCCAGGACTCCAAACTCTGTGTCTCAATTTGCTTACTGTATGACTTTGTGCAAGTCACCTACCTAGCTTCTCTGAGCCTCAGTTTTCTCATCCATGACATGGAAGTGATCAGAATAGACACTCTGTAGTATTGTATGGCTTCAAGATAATGTATATAAAGGATGTACAGTAAGTGTTGGATAAATAGCAATCCTTAATTTTATGTCTTTCAATTCCATCTTTTCAAATCCTTTCTGTTTAGACCACCCAGTTTTTCCTTCCTTAACGCCAGAGGCATTTTCAGTGCATACCACTCAGTGCAGCGGCCAGTGGTGATCTATTTTTCAGTTAGCCTGACCATGTCAGGGAAACTCCTGGAAGGCAAGACCCAGGCCATCCACATATTCTGCACCATAATCGTGCCAGGCTCATATTAATGCACCCCAAACTGAGCCAAACAGTGACCAACAGATAAGCTATTATAATCACTCCTGGCAAAGTAACCCAAAGCAAAGATCACTCTAGAGTCTATGTCATTGTTTGATGGGCAATGGGGTCTTTATGGGTTTCCTAACCACCTGGTGGTTCTTACTGCCCTTGAAAAAACTGACCAGGAGTTGGTGCCCGGCCTCGGTACCTTATTGCCTGTGGCAGTGTCCACCAGGAAGCCCAGGACCCTGAGAACCACGCTGCTCACTCCCACGGGACACTGGCTCTGGCTCACGTGTTTCAGCATCACCCAGCGGGGAGCCCCATGGGGGCTTTCATCCTCCTGAGATAGTGGAGAATCTGGAGGCTGGCAAGGTGCCTGGTCTGGCTGGATAAGAGACTGGTCATCTGGTGGCATCTCCTTGAGATTTCCCCCATCGTCGTCCACTTCCTCTTCTAAGCATGACTGCAGGATATGAGTCACATATTCCAAAAGCAGCAAGTGAAACAGGTGCCAGGATCCTACATATAAATAACAACCAAAGTGAATAACTCAATAGACAAATGACATTCGCTGTGAAACTAACAACTTTTCTGGGGCTTTTCACTCATGTGCCCTGGAGCCTCCCCTACCACTGATCCTGAGGGTCCTGGGTGGGCCTACCACCCATGTGGCCTTCCAGGTCAAGAGAACCCCAGCAAGGTGACCTCTGACAAGAAGCACAGAGAGTTCACTAGCCTGAGCCATGAAAGGGAAGTTAAGCCCCATCTGCTATGAAAGGGGGAAAGCAATTCCTATAGAGAAAGGGGTGCCATTCTCAGAGCAGGAGGAAGCGCCCCTCAGCTTCCTGTAGTTCGCACAGAGGGAAGCAAGGGAGAGGGTGGAAGGGAAGGTGCGGGCAGCGTGCAGAGGGGCCCTGCTGCCATCTGTGGGGATCAACATGCAGCCCATGCCCATTGCAGTCTGCATGGCTGCATCTCCTGCCAGGCTGTGGGTGAGGGATGGCGGCAGGTGCTCCGCATGGAGAGACATTCTCCCTCGGAGGCCTGTAGGGACTGTCATGGAGACTGGCCAGAGAGACAGGTGCACTGACTCCGCCGACTGCTCTCAACCCGAAGGCATTTGGTCATCCAGGAGACAAGAGTAAGTAATGTCCAGCTGAGAAGCAGAGGGGAGATCTGGCCTATTGAAATTTCTTAAAGTTAATTTTTTAATTCATGTAAAAGCACAAATCTTATACAGATATGAAGTGAACTTGTGTCAAATATTTTATGTAACTCATGAGTGGATGAAGGAACTGATAAGTTGTTGCAACTGGTTCAAAGGAGAAGTCAAAGTACCAAGCAGAGGTGGACAGCAGAGAGTTACAGAGACACGCAAAGGGTTCTGTCCCCGGGGTGGCCATTAGTGGCAGCCACTGGCACCAGCTTGCAATTCTGGGGCAGACTACCACCAGTATTTGCATTATAATTTTGAGAGTGAACCAGCAATCTTTTCTGTCAAAGAAAGGAGCTTGCTGCCATCTTAGCTTCTGCCATTTTGATATGACCTTCAGATTCTTAGGGGGCTACCATCTTAGGCTCTGCCTTGCTCCTCCCCTTCCTCTGAATTAGCCAATCGCACAATAATGTGAATCAGAGCTCTGAGCTCTGACCAATCAAGTCAGAGTCAGAGTGAGGGGCAGGGTAGACCGTGTCATGGAGTAACACCCGATCAGACTTCCCGTTTGGTGTGCTTTGCCCATGATTTTCAGCGGGCAACTGCACCTTTCTTCAGAAGTAAATTTGCCTTGCCGATCCAGTTTTGAGTGTTTGTCTCATTCTTGTAACACCGTTGACAAGCATTGCTAACCATTTGGGGACTGGTCTGAGATTTTGCCACTTGAGAGATTGGTTTGGATCCCCTCCCTAGGAGGGGTGCACCCCACCATCTCATCATGGTGGCCTCTGGGAGAGGGAAACCTACAATACTCCAAAATGGTGACAGACTCTGGAGGGAAGTTCAGTTGGCAATGCAGGGGGGAAGGGCACAAGAAAGGAAACTGGGAGACCAGGAGACTCTACGCATAGACCAAAGTACAGAAAATCTTTGGAAGGAAGTAAGTAGGAACTTGGTGGTCGGGACATCCCTGAGGTTGTGTGTGTGAATGAGATGCATCCCAGATGGGAAGCAAGTGTGGAGCTCTGATCTGTTCCAATGCCCTAGTTCCATTCTCCCTCAAGGGAAGTGGCAAGAGAGGGAGGAAGTGGATCTCGGAGGGTGCAAGAAATCTCCAATATGGGAGTTGAGCATGAACAGACACAAGGAACTTTCTGGGGATGGGAAACAAAATTTTAGGCCTAGGGAATACATTCCCCCAAAATAGTCCATTGGGAAAATGCTGAGGTTCTGGGAAGGGGCAGTCCCCAAACCAGGGACAGAAGACATTACTCTGCTTTGGTGGTTTTGTTAATGCAGGGCATTCTGTGGTGTCTGTGTGCCTGTAAATATTGTATATGAGAGTGTTTCTGCTGAGGGAGGAGAGAAAAATGGCAGCCAAATAGGCAGACGTGTCCTGAGCCTTATCCCAGAATAGATAGAAGGAGGAACTAAATGGTATGACATCTACCCAAAATTGGCAAAGTAGACACAGCTGGTGAGACAATTCACAGCCAGTAAGGGCAGGGGATGCCCAGAGAATGGTAGGATTGGGGATCTGGGCTGGAAAGAGAAGCATGACCACTAAGCCAAAAAGGTCAGAAGGAAGCTGCACGGCACCAAGTCCACATCCCTTGGGGACAGGTATAATACCCGACTGTGGAAAGGAAATCCACAGGGCTGCTGGCGGCTGGGGATTCTAGATCTAAGTCCACAGCTGTGAGAGGCTGCGCCCAGAAAAGTGGCCTGAAGAACTGCCTGAGCCGCACAGTGCCAGGGGGAGAGAAACTCACAGTCGAGTGGTTGTTTTGCCTCTGTTTGGTGTTTGCTTTTACTCACTAAACCCAGTTCATAGGACCCTTCAAATACAAACACTGACCCATAACTGAGGTGCAGGTGGAGGTGCAGACTTCTGGAGTTTGGGGAGAGGCTATAGAGGAGAGCAGGTTGGGGAGAAATTACCAGAAATCTGGCACTGAGACATTCCTGACCCTCCAGACCTAAGCAGACATTTTTCTCCTGAAGAGCCAGCCCCTCCCAGCAGCCTCAAGGCAGCAAATACAGCCACAACTAGCCTACACCCTGAGTGGTACAAAGGACACAAAAATTCTGAATAGCCTCGAAGAGCCCTCAGGGACTGGGTTGAAGAGAGGTCATTCAGTCCCAGAAAGTGATACAGCACCACCCCCACCTAAAGCCCTGTCAGAAACAGACACTTGAGAGATTAAGATTGACAGCAGGCAGATAGGCAAAGGAGGCAGGTTGGTCCCACCTGGGTTCAGCCAAGGCTGTGGAGACAGACACAAACAGAGGAGCAGTGAATTGTTTGGAACTTCAACACAGTGCTGACTACCTAACAGGAAACTGAGAAGTGGCAGACAGAACACAAGAATGGGGTCTTAAACCAGCTCCCATGGAACATTAAAACAGCTGAAGCAAACAACACTTCACTTTTTAATATTTTTATCTTTTATATTAAAACAAAAAAATTTTCTTCATTTTCTTTTTTAATTTTTTGTATTATTTTTCTATATTCTATTTTGTTTTTTTATTATTTTATTTTATCTTTTTTTCTTTTTCCCCCACCCCTTTCTTCCTCTCTTCTCCCTCTTTCATCCTGTTTTTCTCTTCTCCTATCCCCACTTTAATATTTCTCTTTCCTTTCTTTTTAACCCTTGTTAAAAATTGATGTTTTGCCCTAGCTGGTTTGGCTCGGTGGATAGAGCATTGGCCTGAGGACTGAAGGGTCTCAGGTTTGAGTCCAGTCAAGGGTACATCCCTGGGTAGCAGGCTTGATCCCCAGTGGGGGGCCTGCAGGATGCAGCCGATCAATGATTCACTGTCATCATTAATGTTTCTATCTCTCTCTCCCTCTTCCTTCCTCTCTGAAATCAATAAAAATATATATTTTTTAAAAAATTGATGTTTTTATCTGTTTTATTGATGTTATTATTGTAGTCTCTATTGGCTTACTCATATATCTAATTTCCTCTCCCCTGCTCCAAGTCTATGCACCTTCTCCTTTCTCTTTCTTTGCTAATAAATTTTTTGATGCTTGTTTTTCCTCTCCTCTCTTCCTCTCTTCTCCTAATTGCTTAATTAGTTTCACTCACAAACTCAAGCCTACCTGCTCTCTCCTCTATTCACCTTTTCAAAAAATGGATGAATAAATTTTAAAATCTTATTTTTTTGTTTTATTTATTTATTTTTATTTTCTTCTTACCCACTCATTCTCTTTCTACCTCCTCTATAGTGAACCATGGTCCTTCCCCTATTCGTTCAATTCCTTAACCTTACTTTCTGTATATAAGCTCTGCCTCTTCATGTCCTGCCCCCATTTTTTGGGTGTTTGTTTTTTGCATCTTTTGGTTTATCTGTTTGTTTTGTGGTATTTTCTTCCCATTTATATTTTTTATTCTTTTTCTTTTCTCTCTCACCATTTTTCTTTTCTTGATATCATTTTTCCCTCTTTTATCTCTACTACTCCTTTCTCTGGTGGACACTTTTATTGGGGTGATCAGTGTCATGAGTACATTCGTGTTTTGTTCCCTTTGTGTCGTGTCTTGTCAAGTTGTATTTTGTGCTGTTCAGTCAATGTGGTAGAGAGTGAGCCACATAACTAGACACCCTGATAGGAGACTCCATCTACAAATGGGACAATAACAGTCAAGACCTAACCATACCAAGAAATAGGGAATATCACGAATACCCAGACCAGAAGACCAGAGAGATTGCACCACTTGGTCCCAAAACACATCTATATAAGATAACTCAAAAAATCTGGGTGGCATTGCAGTTTGATCTAATACATAGAAACAATCACAAAGGAACAGAAAAAATGGGGAGACAAAGAACCCCATATGAAAGAAAAGGCAGAATCACCAGAAAAGGAAATGAACTAAATGGAGCATGTTTTCATATGTCTCTTGGCGTTCTGTATCTCCTCTTTTGAAAAGAATCTATTTAGGTCCTTTGCCCATAAAAATTTTAGAAATATCCAATTAGTGTCATTTGCTGACCACACCCAAGGATAAATGGAGTTAAATTTTTTTTCTTGACCTAAAATCAGCTTTCAATGATTCCAATAGGCCCTGGAATGCCCCCAGACCTCCCTACAATGGAAACTAGAGGACAATTACTTAAGAACTATGTACTGGGTATCTCTTCTACTTTAATCTCTCTCAGGTTAGAAGGCCTCCTGGCTCAAAGCCCTCCTGTTGAGGTTCTGGTTCATCGCCATCAACCAGTAGACTATGTCTATTCTAATAAAGACTTGGGAGGGAAGCAAGTTAGAACCCTCCTGGGAAGGACCCTACCTGTCTTGCTTACCACAGAGACTGCTGTTCGTACTGCAGAGTGAGGTTGGACCCATCACACACGGGTTAAGGGTGGACATGCCTCAACTTGGACAGCCATACCAGGACATATCCCCTTGAAATTGATGCTAAAAACTGAGCTGTCTTAATAACCATTATGTACTGGGCTCTATTTGCTTTAGGGATCTGGCAAATTGCAGGGACTTACAATATGGGCTGGAGAAATGTGTACAATCTGGATCATGCTTACCCAGATAAGTTATTGATTATAGATAACTTGAATGACTTGGATATTTCAGCCTTTAGGCCAAAAGATTGGCTAGGACTAGATTTAGGAGTAGATGTCACAGGACAAGATCCCCTAGGCCACTGCCCCCACCATGCGAATGCCTGGTGGAATGGATTAGGTATTCTGTATACACCTTAAATAAAAGTGACTGTTATGCTTGTGCGGCAGGAAGGCTAGAGATCCATACTGTCAAATGGACCTCTGACAGTAACAGGATGGAATGTGTGCTTGTCCTGTACCTGGAGAAAACCGCCTGGGGAAATGCTTCCGGTAAAACTCTTGCCCTGTTGTTCCCATACTACAGAGGTAAAGAGCTAGGACCCCCCCAAAACTATCCAGCCCCCATCCTCCAATGTACTAGTAAACTATACCTCCTGCCTCTCAAGGTAGAGGGGGAACAGTACTCAGAGTTTATGAGAAATTTATCTGGATGTGTAAATGGCCGAGTATCCTCAGAAGCCCATCATGCTGTACTGCCGATACCCTGTGCTGATGTCTGGTGGTGTTATGGGAACCCTGACTTCTGGCCTTGCCCAGCAAATGGAGTAGAACTTGCCCGCTGATACAATCAGCTATCCCTTTCACTTTGGCATATCGTAAACCTTTTTCAATGGACAGACAGACTAGGAAGAGGAGAGAGAGTCCAGGGGGCTCCTTTGATCCCCAGATTTATATGGATCCCATTGGGGTTCCAAGAGTCGTCCTTAAAGAATTTAAAGCTAGGAATCAGATAGAAGCAGGATTTGAGTCTGTATTTTTCTGGTGGCCAACTATTAATAAGAATGTAGATTGGATAAACTATCTATACTAATAAAAGGGTGATATGCTAATTAGACCGGGTTGACTGGCCATCTTTTGGATGTCCGACTTCCTTCTGGACAAAGCCATGGTGGTGGGGGGCGAGGCAGAGGAGGTTAGGGGCGATCAGGCCAGCAGGGGAGGGCAGTTGGGGGTGAGATCAGGCTGGCAGGGAAGGGCAGTTGGGGGTGATCAGGAAGGCAGGAAGAGGCAGTTAGGGGGGATCAGGCAGGTAGGCAGAGAGGTTAGGGGCAATCAGCCAGGCTGGCAGAGCAGGTAGGTGAGCAGTTAGGAGCCAGTGGTCCCAGATTGCGAGAGGGATGTCCCTGATTGGAGGGGGTGCAGGCTGGGCTGAGGGAAGGCCCCCCCCCCGATGCATGAATTTCATGCACCAGGCCACTAGTCCTATATAATAAAGAGCTAATATGCAAATGGTCATCAAGCCCTAGCCCTAGGGCCAGGGGACCTGAGGTAGAGCCCCTCATCCAGTGGGGCTTGATGGAGGACCTGAGGCTGTGCCTCGCACCCAGCAGGGCTTGACGGGAGACCTGAGGCTGCGCCCTCCACCCAGAGGGGCTTGACAGGGGTGGAGCAGGCCAGGTCTGGGTCTCGTGTGATTTTGAGGTGCACATGGATGAGCGGGAACTTGACTCTGGGTTCCACAGCATGCCCCAGACTCTGACAGGAGGGAGATTTTCATATATATTTTACTAATTTTCTTTCATCTCTGACATTTCTATTATAGAGAAAGGGCAAATAGCAATATTAAAATATTTCCTCTAATTCCTTTTTAATGTGCACAAATTTTGTGCACAGGGCCACTAGTATCCTATCTAATAAAAGAGTAATATGCAAATTGACCATACCTCTGCTACACCCACAAGCCACGCCCACCAGCCAATCAGGAGTGAATATGAAAATAAACTCAACCAAGATGGCTGCAGCCATGGAGAACAGGAGAGAGGCTTGGGTTTCCCTGGCAATGGAGGAAGCCAAGCTTTCTGCCTGCCCTTGCTGGCCTAGGCCTCCACTCAATGCTACAAAGTTTCAATGATAGAAGATAAATAAATCCTAACAAAAATGTCGGCAGCCACAGAGTTGGAGAGAGCAGGAGGCTAGGGTTGCCCCCGGCAATGGAGGAAGCCAAGCTTCTGCAGCCCTGGCCAGCCTAGGCCTCCACTCCAGGGTACAAAGTTTCAATTATAGAAGATAAATAAATCCCAACAGAAATGGCTGCCACCACGGAGAGAGCAGAAGGCTTGGCTCTGCTCCAGGCTACAAAGTTTCAATTGTAGAAGATAAATAAATCCCAGATACCAGGGCCTCGGCTTGGGTCGCCGGGGGGCATGGCCAGCCTGAAAACCACCACAGGCCCCTCGCCCAGGCCGCCCCACACCCCAAGGGAACCCCCACCCTGATCCGGGACACCCTTAAGGGCAAACCAGCTGGCCTCCACCCATGCACCAGGCCTCTATCCTATCTAATAAAAGAGTAATATGTAGATTGACCATCACTCCAACACACAAGATGGCTGCCCCCATGTGGTCAAAGATCCTGCCCCCCATGTGGACACAAGATGGCCACCACAAAATGGCCAGCAGGGGAGGGCAGTTGGAAGGGACCAGGCCTGAAAGGGAGGGCAGTTGGAGGCGATCAAGCCTGCAGGGGAGGGCAGTTAGGGGTGACAAGGCTGGCAGAGGAGGAAAGTTGGGGGTGACCGGGCCTGCAGAGTAGGGAAGTTGAGGAGGACCCAGGCCTGCAGGGGAGAGCAATTGGGGGGGACCAGGCCTGCAGGGGAGGGCAGTTAGGGGTGACCAGGCCTGCAGGGGAGGGCAGTTAGGGGCAAACAGGCTGGCAGGAGAGCAGTTAGGCATCAATCAGGCTGGCAGGGGAGTGGTTAGGGGGTTATCAGGATGGCAGGCAGAAGCAGTTAGGGGCAATCAGGAAGGCCAGCAGGCGAGCAGTTGGGAGGCAGCAGTCCTGGATTGTGAGAGGGATGTCCGACTGCCCATTTAGGCCTGATCCACCGGCAGTTGGACATCCCTCGAGGGGTCCCAGATTGGAAAGGGTGCAGGCTGGGCTGAGGGACACCCCCCTCAGTGCACGAATTTCATGCACTGGGCCTCTAGTTTATTATAATCAGCAGAGTTTGTCAATTACACTAGAAATGCTATCAAGGGAACAGCTGAGCAATTAGATGCAATCAGCAGAATGACCTGGGAAAAACCAATCTGCCTTGGATATGATTTTAGCAGAAAAGGGCGGAGTATGTGTCACAATAGGAGGTCGGTGCTGTATCCTTAGTAATACGGGGTCTGATGGCACCATAACCAAAACCCTCCAAGTTTAACAAACCTTGCCCATGAATTAGCAGAGAACTCGGGGAGAGAGGCCCCTTTGCTAGTCTAATGGAGCAGTGGGTTGGGAAATGGAAAGGAACAATGGCTTTAGTCTTGACCTCTCTTATTGTGTCATTGGGGTCATGGCAGTAATAGGATGTTGCATTACTCCATGTATGAGAGGCCTTATCCAAAGGTTAATTGAGACTGCAGTAACCAAACAAACCCCAGTCACAAACCAGCAGAATAATCTCCTTCTTCTAGATCCTGCAGAACATGAAGGTCAAGACTGCTAGCCGAATTTGAAGAAAGGAGTCAAATAACAAAAAGGGGCAGGGGATTTTGAGAGTGAACCAGTGATCTTTTCTGTCAAAGAAAGGAGCCCACCGCCATCTCAGGTCCCGCCATTTTGATATGACCTTCAGACTCTCAGGAGGCTACCATCTTAGGTTCTGCCATTTTGATTATGACCTTCAGACTCTCAGGGAACTACCTTCCCCTTCCTCTGAATTAGCCAATCGAACAATAATGTGAATCAGAGCTCTGAGCTCTGACCAATCAAATCAGGGTCAGAATGAGGGGCAGGGCAGACCACGTCAGGGAATAAAACCTGCATGGACTTCCCGTTTGGTGTGCTTTGCCCATGATTTTCAGCCGGCAACTGCACCCTTCTCCAGAAGTAAATTTGCCTTGCTGACCCAGTTTTGAGTGTTTGTCTCATTCCTGTGACACTGCTGATGAGCTTTCTAATGTTATCAGTTGATACAGGGTTGTAAAATAATTAAGACAATGAAAGGTGGGGACACTCAGAAGGGGTGCTAAACCTTTTTGCTCATTTCAAAGCCCTTTACTGCAGTGGTTGCCAACCGGTGGTCCGAGGATCACTGGTGGTCCGTGAGGTCTGAAAGGTTGGCGACCGCTGCTTTACTGCATATTACTCCTGGATGGCCCTGTCGTGAAGATACTGGCTTGGTGGGATGGCATGACCTGGTCTGGAATGAACCTGACTAACCTGTTTAACTTGGAACCACGGTCCATGTGATGAGGAAAAGCCGCTGGTGCTAATACTTTACTTCATGAGGAGGTCCAGAGAAGGTAGTGAGGGCAAAGCAACAAACACACACTGGGTTTCTTCCCATGACTGCACAGGAATCGCTGTCATTTTAGTGCTGAGGAGCATTGGCATAAAGCAGAGTCCTGTTGGGCACCATTGAAAGGAAGGGCCTCACGCAAACGGTTGTCACCTACATGGCAGCTTACAGCGCCACCCTGGACAGAGCTCCAGAATGTTTGCAAGACTGACCCAAAGTGGTGCTGGTCTGGTCTTCCTGCCACTGGGAGGGCATGGGCAGCCTGTGGAGCAGGCTCCTCCCTGATGAGTGTGCGAGCTCACAGGGCGAAGACCACCTGTCTTCCACTGCTCTCTGCCCAGTGCCCAGCAAGGTGCCTGGGACTTGTTGGGGACACAATAAGTATCTATTGAGATGAATGATCCTTTTGTGGACCAAAGGCCACATGCTACCCTGACAAGCTCAGGGGAGGCCTGCATGGCAGTCTCACAAACTTGAAGACCTACAGTAACCACAAAGGATGGTCTGAAATTAAACATTAAAGGTAGGTAGTCATATCCTAGGCCGGTTTTTGCCTGACAAGGTTAATTTTTACCTTACCTGAGCCTATTGTTTTTTTGCATGTATGATAACATACCTATGAAATGTCAGAGTAACTTGTAATTTCCCTTCCCCCGCCCCAACCCCTGGGGCACAACCAAATGAGCCTGGGCACCAGAAGGGAGATCATAAATTTCTTCATTGTTATTGTTATCATGTTAATTGTTGACTGTTAACTATCCTGTATCCACTTAAGTAATGTGTCTATCATTTTACTTCTTACCCAATCCCAGAGCGCACCCCCCACCACCACCACTTTGCTTTCTCCCGCCTCCCTAATCTACCACCAGTGGATTTCATGTAACCCACTTACGTCTCCTCCCTTGATGTAAAGTATAAAATAAGGTGAACAACCACCATTCTCCTGAGCATTATCCCAATCCAATCCATTGAGATTCTGCTTCTGGGCAGTTGTTGACAGTTTGGCTCAAATAAACTCACAAAAATTCTTTACAGCTTTGAATGCTTTTACGTTAACACTTTCCATGGGGCTGGAGGGCTCTGTGGTGAGGTTTTCTTCCTACAACTCTGCTGCTCTGCATCCGAGCCATTGAGGTGACAGATGTGAGCTCCGAAAAAGAACGGTCATCTATTTGACCAGAAAGTTTGCAAAATAGATACTACTTCACTCTTTCTGCCATCTGCAAACATCAGTGACTTTACCAATTGTTACTCCTTAAAGTTAAACATGGGTGCCCCAATCACTAATTTTTTCTCCATCCTACTTACCTGCCTTGGTGCTTTTCTCAAAATGTCCCAAAGCACACTACTCAAAAGCAAGGGGGTGCTTCCTACCGTCCAACAACGAGGAATGGGAAGCAAAGTGTGGCCAGGCTGTTTGGTGGGAACTATTCTCATGTTGCTATTTTCAAAAGCTGCTATAGTTTTGTACAGTTTTCTGTGTCTATGTTGTATTTTACATAAATTGTACATGGCAATATGAAACATTCTTAAAGGTAGTGTAGGAAGCGGTTATAGGGTTCAGCCTCGGACTGACCTGTGGCAGGGTCACAAACAAGTTCGTTTGGAGGGCAGAACCCTCCCAGCATAATTAAGCCTGATCCTGTAACTGATCCCTAGATCCTTCCTGGGTAGCTTGTGGACTGTGGGAGGGGCAGCAAGTGCTGCCAAAACAAGTGAAACTTACAAGAACATTGTTAATTGCCTTGTTTGTCCCTGATGATAAATAAAGCCTCAGCTTTGCAGTCTGGATCTGTTCTGTGGCCTCAGTCAGGCACAGAAAGATCCACCCAGCCCCAGCTTTCAAATCTATCTCTCCTCTCTTTATTTCTAATATTTCTCAATCCCTGGCCGCCTCCACTTAGAACCGGTTCGTTCATCTCTCTTTCTGCGTGGGTCGCAGAAAAGGGAGATCCCCGCCATGTCTGGCCCCCGCCACATCAGGCCCCCGCAAGGTAGAACAATGTTTTGCATTCTCTGACTCACCGAAACTGTCTCTGTGGCGGAGAGTCATGGCTTTGCTCACCGTGGTGAGAACGAAATTCCAGCGCAGCTGGAAGCTGGCAGCCAATCTGATGAACTCCTCTTTGCTTCTGCTTGGCTATTACATTTTTGCAAGAAAAAAAAATCAAGATTTTATGACAAAATGAAGGAGAACACATTTTGAAATGCACACATTTGCCAGGTACTGACGTTCATGTGGTCCGATGAGAAGAGAAAGAAGAAATAAGGCAAGAAGGGAGCAGTGACCCACCAACCTTTTTCTTATTTTGATCCATCTCCTCAGAAATGGTTCCAGGGCAGAACCCCTGATGCTGGTGGAGAGAAGAAAGGAGGTGGAAAACTGGCTTCTTTTTCTTTCTTAAAAAATTATACACAAGTTTTAAAATGAGTTCACTTGTGAATCGTGTCAAAGAAATCCTTCAGGGACAGCCTCACCAAATCCACTTGGCAGTTAGTTGCTATCCAGAGGGTCGGTGGACATTTTGTCCTTGCCAAGTCTGCTATTGTGAAAAAGTGGCCGAGGCCCATAACAATGAGCAGCAGTGGTGCTGACATTGGGAAGCGCAGAACTGACCACTGCACTATGTGAATTATCTGAGGACTGGCAGGTCCCACCGGTGTGTCTGGTGGAGCCGAGGGCATCTGACAGCTCGAGTGGCACTAAACTGGCAACAGTGAGATGCTTCTGCATGCAGACAAAGAGACTCTTCATGTAGATGGAGAGTCGCCTTGGGCCACACTTTAAATGCATTACAAGCAATGGAGTCATATTAATCTCACAGGCACGTGTTGGGATGAATGGCCCTGAAGGCCCCCTGAGTCTCATCATATGAATGTGAACCACCCACTGGCTCAACCCAAGTCTCTGAAGAAGGAATAGAGAGGCTGGTTAGACATGAGGACACCCCCTTTCTCATCTTCCCATCAGCCCCCACGGAACCCCCCACCATGTACTGAATGAAGGGTTTCCTGGGCTTTGGGTAGCAGCATCCTCCCCACATGACTCTGACCACCTGGGCTGGAGTTTCTGATCACCTGGTACAGGGCTCCTGGAAGGAACCGTGGGTTCAGCAAACACAAGGACACTTTAAAAAGCACCGCGAGAAGGAGCTCTGGTGGTTGGCACGCTCTGCATTGAGCACTCCTCTGCCCACACCAGTGTGGCACCTCAGGGTCCTACATTTAGAAATTCTCTTGGGCCCGACCGTGTGAGATCCAGGAGGATGGAACACGTGACACAATTGAACTCCCCTCTAGCAGGCTGCCAGATGGGAAGGGCTGGAGCCATTAGTCACCTCTGCCAAGCCCAAAGATTTACATTTCAGCCGTTTGAGTATTTTATTGGCAGTAGTGTTTTGCTTTGTTTTATCAGCCAAGCTGTTTTACAAGAACAAGCTATTCAAAGGCAAGCAGGTACAAAATACCATCTTGCTAACATGCCTCATTTGTGAAGCTGAATACGTGATGATGACTTGGGAGACACGCGGTGTTACATGGTTTAGATGGAGCCCGAGCCCGGGGTTGCTTGGAGGTAGGGTTGCTCTTAAGGGGCTCAGGGGCTCAGCTCAGTGAGTTAGAGGCTGAGCAAGAGGAATGGAAGGTTTGACCAGTGACAACCTAGCCAATGAGTGAACGTCTTGGTGGCAATGCAGCTCCAGACACATTTCCACTGCTACCAAGAAGCTCTGCCAGAGATCACCAAGGACCATGCATACCACTCAGAATCTGCATGATGGTTTCCAAGAAGCAAAGTAGACACAGACACCTGCCCAGAGTGGGAGCCAGCTTTCCCGTAGAGCATTCTGGTTCATCTCAATGAGGTTTTCAACCCCAGTGCCCCCTGCAGTCTTTATGAATGAGCCCAGTTATTACCTCTGCCCTTTCTCATGGACTAGGAGGACAGGGATACGGGCAAGGCCAGGTGGGGAGGGAAGAGGAGAGAAAGAAATGTGACTGAGGCTTAAAAGAGGGAGCTCCGCAAGCCCAGCTCCCAGGGCCTCGCCTCCAGTGTTGGTCTGCTCCCGGATGTCCTCTTCTTCCCTACATAGGCCCTCCACGCTCCGCACGCTCACTGTGCCCAGGCGCATGGCCTTCTCTAGGGAATGGCGTCTTGTTATGTTATTTTCACCCCATCTGTCCTTCTTGTCCCAATTTAAACCACCTCCTTCATCAAGGCCCTTCATAACTGCTCAGCCTGCAGAGGGCAATGCCTCAGGTGGGAGGCCCTGGCTACCTTGTTTTGGTCTCCAATCTAATGCACAGCCCCAGGCCCGCCCCCCCCCCCTCCCCCATGCGCCCACTGGGCCAAGGGTGCTGTGGCTTTCTCTAATGCACTTTCAACTCTGCAAGTGTGATTGCTGATGCAGCTGGTGCTGATGATTGAGCCCAACAAGGACCCTGTTGAAGTAACTCTCAATTTGGTCATCCAGAAGGACCCAATTCACCCACATTCAACACCAATTCTTCTCTGATCCTGTAAAATCAAGCCTGATGCTTTACTGGGATATTTCTGCAAAATACACAGACAAGTACTGTTCTCCCCTAACAGAGAAAAGCACGCCTCCTATACACTCTCGCTTGGTGCACTCACACTCACCCATGGCCACTGCACACACGCTCATTTACCTCACCTGCACATACAGGCCCATTGCACACATACAGTACACACCTGAGCCAGCACATGTGCGCACCTGCACACACACCTGCCTGACATACCAGCTTCTAATCCCTGCCTGCCGCAGGAGTGAGACACTGCTTTTCTGTCCTCGGCACCCACACCAGCCTTGACACACTATGGCCAGAGAAACATCTTTTTCATTCCACTGGGTCATGGGCACTTGGTGCTATTATGTAACTAGAATGATCAACACATACTTCTTCCCCTAAAAAAATATGGTTTTGTACCTGGAAGACAAATGTTTGGAGATTTGAAGACAGACAATTCAGGAATACATGGAGGTCTGTCGATGTTCCCAGCAAAGAAATTAAACTGCTTAAACCTGTAAAGACACAGAACAAACAGAAAGATTGCTAGCCTTCCGAAGGGCAGCCACAGAGTCTGTGACGCCACCCCAGGAGCCCCAGCTATTGCATCCCCTCCTTTTTCACTTCCCATTGCCACCAATAAAGGCCGTTCATACTGTTGTAAAATTTAAAAAAATAAAAAAGATTGCTAGCAACGCAACAGAATTTTGCTGTAGGTATTTGTAGGCTGGGTAACAAATGGGACACCATCTGAGCAATAGTTCAAAAGCACCCCCTGCGGCTTCGCACCCAATTTGAACACAAAGGATACATTCTAAGTCCAGATTTGTCACATCTGTGGTCATACAGTTCAGAGTTCTATGGTCTTGCCTCCTAGGAAGCCGCTGCCACTTGTTGAATTGGAAATAAATATTTCGAAATAATAACTACACCTTGTAATTAATTCCACAGACCTGGCTCCAGATGAGCTCATTGCATGATGCAGACATGACCTCGCCTATCCATGTCATTTTCATTAAAGTAGTAGTCTACTCATGTCCTTCACTGAGGGATGTTCAGTGCCTTGCTGGGCTGCAGGCTCAGTGCGGACATGAGGGGTGGAGCCTGAGCATGTGTGACGTGGGGACTGGAGTCCATCAGCTGCATGGGCAGCACTGAGTGCGATGAGCCAGCCTTTGCTCTCCCGCCTCCTGGGTGCTGTTGGGTGCCAAGCAGAGTATAGAAAACCCACTCGGTTGCCTTGGCCCTGGCTGAGGCTTGGTCAGGATTCACCTGACAGATCTTCCAGGCATATCTCGAGCATTTGCCTGCCAGTGGCTCCCAGCATGCCAGGCTCCCTGCTGGCTCTGTGTCCTCGTGGAAGGACCCCCAAGGATGCCAACAGGCGTACAGGAGCCCTGGGGAGGCCGAAGGCATCTCGGCAGACACCGAGGAGAGAGGCCTCATGTCTTCCTGGGCCTCCCTGGGGGCAAGAACAGGGTTTGAGCAACCACCTGAGATTTCTGGGGGAGCCAGTAGCCCAGGAGGGGACCCTTTGAGTTCCTATAATCAGCATTGCTCTCCACAGCTTTACAACTTGCTGGCTTAGGTGTTCACTTTTTTTTAGAGAGAGAGAGTGAATGGGAAAGGGAGAGACAGAGAAAAACATCAATGTGAGAAAGACACATCTATTGGTTACCTCCCACACACGCCTTAACCAGGGCTTGGGATCAAACCTACAACCAAGGCACGTGCCCTTGACCAGAATCGAACCTGTGACCCCTCAGTCCATGGGCTGATGCTCTAACCACTGAGTGAAACAGGCTATGGCAGGTGTTCACCATTTAGTTACTGGTTTGGTCCATAGGGGAATACCTAGGGGAGGAGCTAGGATTTGGGATAGTGACAGAGCAGGGGAGATCATCAAGGGAGCGGAGGCTGGGGCGCATGAGCAGAGGCTGCTTACCAACAGGGATGGATCTATTTCAGTATTTCACTAACTGGTACAACCTACCAAAGTCAGCCCTATTTCAAGGTCAAAGAAAGAGGACAGGATAAGCTGTGCTTTGCATGCCTTGCTGAATCCGTGTCCATCAGCTCATGAAATACTGAAGAGCTCCCATGTGTTGGGTGGACAAAGATGAAAGACAGCACTGACCCCTGAAGGAGCGCGCAGGTACGGTACAGGGAGGCAGCTTATGCAGGGCTGAGTGCACCGGGGTGAGGTTCCGCCCACTAGGAAGAAGCTGCTAGACCTTCCGGGGCATCGGGCAGGCATATCTGCAAAGGGCAGAAAAGGGAGCGTAGTCCCCACAGCCACCAGGCAGCACCCTCTGACAAAGGCCTAGAGACGGGCCTGGAGGCTGGGGGAGGGGCGCCAGTGCTCTGCAGCTCCCTCCTGAAGCAGCTCTCAGAGCCCCCCCGCCCCCCTCAGCTCCCCGGGTGGCAGTGGGGAGAGCACCTTCTCTGGTCCAGGCTCCTCCCAGGAGGACTGTCAGCAGCTCGCAGAGCTCTTTGTGGAAGAAATATTTTTTGTTGAAAAATAATTACAATTATCAGATATTAAAGGGGCAAGAATATCCACCTGCGTCATATCACTGGTTTGCAAAGTAGTGAAATACAGTAAAAGCACATGGTTCACATTGTTAAGTGATCCTAACAGTTGTGCCAGCAGAATCCGCTGGGCAGAGCTGATGCAATCCCATTCAGACAGGAGAGCAGAGGTGCTGAGCGGTACCAGCCTGATGCGACCTTTCCCCCAAAGTGACGCTCCAGGGTGATTTCCAGAAACAATCATTGTCAAGCAGCACCACTCATCTGCTCATTTATTCACTCAACAAACACGTGCCAGCACTGACTGCTGATGGACACTGGGGACCCCCTGGAAGAGCATTCTCGGGGCATTCCTTGCCCCCTGCAGGGGAGATAAATTACAACAGCAATGAGTGACCTGTGTTCTACCTCTCCTAAGAAACTCCTAAATTAGTGCAGGCTCTGCGGCCCCCATATGCCACACAGTCCATAAAGAGGAAGAAGGACGCTCACATTTCACCTCCATGCTCTCCAGGCCATCTGTGCTGCTCCGGTGACTTGCCAGGGCTTTTGTAGAAACCTCCATGATGCCCTGCAGGTCCGACTTCAGGAGGCTGACTCGCCTGTTATTCTCCAATACCATTCTCATTGTCTAAGCAGAACGGGAAGCACACTTCATTGAATCTTGTCATTTTACTTCCCTAATCCCCCATCCAAATTAGCAAGATGTATTGTTATTGAGAAGAAAAAAAAGGTGGATTTGGGTATTAACCACTAAAATAAAATCCTCAGTGACAGCAAAAAGGTTCCAATTCACACAACCTAGAGCCGCTTTTCTGAAAAACAGCACTTAGAATGCTTCCCCTCATAGCAGACATGATTAAGGCTCTGAGGACTCTGAAGCTCTTACTCTCCCTGCTCTCCTCTACTCTTCCTACTCTCCTCTCCTCTCCCTGTTCTCCTCTCCTCTCGCTGCTCTCCTCTCCTCTCCCTGCTCTCCTCTCCTCTCGCTGCTCTCCTCTCCTCTCCCTGCTCTCCTCTCCTCTCCCTGTTCTCCTCTCCTCTCCCTGCTCTCCTCTCCTCTCCCTGCTCTCCTCTCCACTCTCAATGCATTTAGATCCTGGGAGCTGGTTTCCTCAGCTGTCCAATGGGAACAATCCAGTCCCCTATATTTTAGTGTCTGTAGGTTGTCCTCACATCCCTAGAGTCCCCTCATCTTGCAGAGGAGAAAAGCAAGGGTGCTTGCGGGCATGAAGTAAATCTCCCCAAGTGACAGGCAGTATAAAGACGGACCCGAGTCAGGAATGGAGACAGTAATCCGGAGGCCCAGTTGAGCACCCCTGAGCTGAGACTGATTGGGACCAAGTGACAATCCTTGACTCTGTCCTGATGGCACCCACAGGATTTCCAAGCAGATTCCTGAGTGGCCCACTTCCAGCATCTATACCCTTCTTCTCTCATCCCTCTAACACCAAGTGGGATAATCAATCAAGGAGAGAAGGTTGGAGTCGAGGCGCCTGGCAGCCAGGACACACCATGCCCACAGGGCCACGTGCAGGAGGAAGGGCTGCGTCCGCCTGTCCCAGGCTCTGCTACAGGGCCCATCACTCCCAGACCGCTGCCTGGCTGACCCCTCCCCAGGTCTCCCTGGGAAACTTGAGAATGGTGGCCTGTGCCCCCTGCTTCTGTCCGAGCAGAGAGCTGGTGACTGGGGCCCTTCTGAGGAGGCGAGGCGAGGCTGGGCTTCTGTGGCCCAGCAGGCCTGCCAGTCAGTGGCCAGAAAGGCCCTCCTGTCTGCCCTCTGGGCGGAGGGAGCACCCACCTTGCTCTGAGGACAGACTTGCAGCTTTCACTGCAGAAAACTGCTTTGTGCCCTCCTGTCTGGTTGGCAGGAACCTACCTTTGCCATGTTGGAAAGGTATGTCTTTCTTCTTAGTCTTTTGACAAACACAGTAACTTCTGTTAAGAACAATACACACGACCATTACTGATACTGTAGCGCCATGTCCTTACATAGGATGGCGGGGAATACAGGGCCTGCCTCCCACCCAGAGAGGCCTCCACACAGCCTGGCCTTTCCACTGCGCCTGGGCTCTTTCCCAAATGGCTGGGAGGTCTTGGCAGGGGCGACTTGACTAAAATGCTCCCCATCCATCCCAGAAAAATTATGTAATCCCAAGCATCGGTCACGCCTGCTTAAAGGAGTTTAGGATTTTTGCCTGGAAACCCCGAGTCCCCAAACTTTCTCATTTCTACAGGGCCCACCTCAGAAAACAGCCAAAGGAAAGCAAAGGATAAAAAGAGAAACACACAGAGAGGAGCATGCTCCCCTCTTGAACGTATTCAGTGTTTGCCCCGAGATGTTGGCCAGCTGTTAGCTGAATTGTTGGATGAGAGGAGGGCAGCTTCCACCTTCAAGGGGCTCAGCCTCTGAAAATGGGTTCCCAGATATGCAATGACTTGCTCCCTGGCACTCTGTGGGCAGAGAGGAAGATGGTGAGGGGCTCAGTGGAGGGATGGCCTTGTCTGAGGATGGTATCAGAGACTAATTCACTTAGAAGGTGACACTCAAGGAGGGCTTGAACAGGTAAGGTGGAGCTACCCTGGGAATGGGGGTACGAGAGGCAGTCTTGGCAGGAAGAGTGGCAGGAAAGGCCTTGCTGGGGATGGCCAGTCTTGTGTTGCTGGAGAGCACTCTGGGAATGGGGACCAGAGGCCAAGCAGTGAATGACTTTGCACAGTGAATACAGAAGAATGGACCCTTCAGGGGGTGGGGCCTATGAAAGGCATTTCATTGATCAAATCACTGTTTTAGAACAATCATTGGGTCTAGAGGGGAGGTGACTGAGGTTGGAGGCAGGATGGTGAATTCACTGGGAAGCTCTGAGTAGGCGAGAGGAGGAAGGAGCGGCTCTGAGGGGAGTTAGGCATTGGTCACGTGGCCCCAGGGAAAGGAGCAGGCTTCTTCTGCCTTTCACAGCAAGACTGCACTTTCTCTCCGCAGTGCCCCACCCTGCTGCCTTTTTGGCTGGCACCAGCTTGGCCAGCTGAAAGTTTCCAAGTGGGTCAAACTGGGATTAAGATTGCCAGTATGAGTACTGAACACAGCCAGGTGCAGGGGTGGTGGGTAACAATTAGACATGGTCCTATTCTGTGGCCCTCTGAGAAGCCAGCAAACAACGTGCAAAGAGTTAGAAAAGAGGAGTGCGATAACTGGGAGGGCATGGTGATGGCGTGGCCCGAGGTGGCCCAGGAACAATAGGACTGGGTGGGGCGGGCCACTGGAGAGAACTCTAGGCAACGATGGAAAAACGTCACAAAGGCAGGAGGGGGACATGGCTGTTTCCAGGACCATAAACATGGCACCCACACAGCAGGCGTGTGCTAGTGTTTACAGGAAGCTGTGGCTGGCCTTGAACAGACAGGTAGCCTGGTGACAGGTGTATCAGAGACCATAACCTGGCAGCCAGACAGAAAGAAAAAGTATTCTAGAAAGTCAGCAGGGAGAGGAGACTACAAAGCTGTGAATGCCTTGGTGGCCCACCGTGTGAGAAACTTAGGGATATGGGGGTGCTCTAAGGAGAATCTATGCTCTTAGAAGCCTCTCCGAGAGGCCACAGAGCACACAAAGAGGTGGGAGGATGTTGGGGCCTGAGCCCCAGCCAGCCCTGCTCAAGGGACCAGCAGTGAGGACTGCGGGCTGCCCCAAGGTGCTGGCACAGGAAAGGTGAGCAGCGGCTGCCTGGAGGCAGCAGCCAGGTTCTCCCCACCTTTGTGACAGTCAGGCAGCTTTTCCACACCTCTAGCCCCTTGACCTGTCCAAATTCCAAGGTATTATTCATTAGGGAACTGGTAAAAGGGTGTGGGTGGATCAGCACAGGAATACACCACTGGCACTAAATGCAAGCCGGAAGGTCTGAACAGGGTTGTATGCCTGCATGATGGCGGGGGGGGGGGGGGGGCCGGGGGGGTGGAGGGGGAGGAGCATTACACAGCTGAGAGTCCTGCCCCATCTCAAAGACTCTGAATCTACTCTCACAGAATTTACTTTTTCCACTGAAACCTACCTTTGAGTTTGGAGATCTGTAAGAGGGCTGGAAAACCGTCCAAAGCATTAAGTAGCCACAGCTTAAATTTCTTACTAAATAGCCGGACAGATTTCAGGTGCTGAATAGAAACATCTTCCAGAAAATCATTAAGGAGGACATCCTCGATTCCCTGCAACAGAAGTGTGGAGACAGCGTGCGGCCAGTGCAGGTGTCCTCTAGTCACAAGTGGGCCGAGGCCGCCTAGGCCACAGACTCAGAGAGGAGACCCCCCTGATCCGAGGGGCCGCCACCAGGCAGCCCTTGCCACAGCTCACTGTGCAGGAGCAGAATTTGAATTTTTTCAAAGAGCTTAAAATACCGATAATTGAACCAAAATTTTAAGAAACACTACACAGGCCATACTAGGTGGGTCAGACCGAAGTATTTTCATGGCTGAATCCAGGTGCTGGCTTCCATCCTTTGTGTAAAAAACTTAGAAGCACAAAACTGTTTCCCAGAAAATAAAAATAGCCCCAGCCAGGTGGTTCAGTTGGTTGGAGCATTGTCCCATACACCAAAAGGTTGTGGGTTCGATCCCCAGCTGGGGAGGCAACCGATCAATGTTTCTCTCTCACATTGATGTTCTCTCTCTCTCTAAAAATTAATAAAAACATATCTCAGGTGAAGATTAAAAAACAACAACATATTTTCACCACAGAAACTAGTGAAAATATAACTGACCTCCAAATTACAATAATCAGTCCAGAGATAAAAAACACTTTGACTCAGTTTGGAGCTCCCTGGTCACTGAAACCATAGGTTACCATGTACACTGGCTTTTTCTTTACATGAGGTAACTCAGACTCTCACTGAATTCAAAAGAAAAGCTGAGTTTCAGGGAAAGATTACAGCTTGTGATCCATCCGCCCCACTGTTCGCTCCTCAGAGGCCTGAAGCCAGGGACCTGCAGAGAGGAGGCTGTGGCTCTACCGCAGGCTCTGGACAGCCACGAGCCCAGCGTCTTCCTACCTTGTACATCTGTACGTCGTAGCATTTAAAGAGCTGGCACACTTCCGGCAATGCCATAAGCACGACTGTATCCTGTGGCAGAGCTTTCCAGAAGGAAGTGAGCAAGTCCTCCACCTGAAGTAAGGAATGGAACAGATCTCCAAAATCTCACTTTGTGCCTGGCGAGACTAACCCCCATATATACTTAACCAGCCCCAAGTGATACCGGGATGAATTTCATTCCAACTAATGTAAAGCTTAACCCATCAGCTTTTCTAGGTGGATGGAGTAACGTGGAACATACTTTCATGGAAGTTTTCTGGAAGGAAAGATGTTTTAACCACCAGGGGGCCCCTGTTGATTACAATAGGATGAGGGAATGGCCAGAGGGCACAAACCAGAGTTTAGAATAAATGTTCATTGATGATCGGCCCTCAGTTGTGTCTCAGCTCTGAAAGAGGGTGATAGTACGTAACCAGAGAGGCGTCCTCCTTGACACCGAGTTACAATTCATCTAAGGATTGTCCAGGCAAAAGAGGCAGAGTCTGTCTACACAGGAGCCTTCTTTACGGAGGAAATGGCCGCTTTCTCCCTTTTCTTTAGTTTCCCCCATGTTGACTTTTCAGATCCCATGATTGGCCAGTCTGAGCTGCCAGTTAATACTCTTGACTACTAGTGATTTCTGCAGGCTCAAGTGTGCTAGGGCACCCCAGCCCTGACACAGACCTACCCGTGGCCTCAGTCAAGGAAGTTAGGGCCAACTTCTGAGCCGCCTGATCAGGAACCCCTGCTGTAGGGTGCATGAATTCTAGAGAAGACATCTCCATAGAGACTCATAGACAGTCAACAAAAAATACAGTAATGGGATGAGCGGGATATATTAATCCTTTTCTTCTCAGGTGGGTAAGTTTGAAGCATGACCTTTCGGAGTTAGTGGGTTTGAATGAGACAACAGCCATGGTCTCATCTCTGCTAATTCTCTTACCACCCATGTCCAAAGTCATCAAGAACTGCTGCACGGCTTCAGACACATCTCTCTCTGACGTCATTGTCACTGCTCCAGATCTGATCACCTTCCTCACTTCTTACCTGACTAGGACAAAACCTCCTCACCACCCTCTCTACTCCACTAGGGCAGTCTGTGTCACTGCTCCCACAGCCTTCTCCATGAGTCAGAATTCGTCACAGGGCATGCAAGGCCCTCTCTCACACCAGCCTGTGTTCCCACCTCCCCTCTGGCTTCTCTCCTTTAATGACAATGAAATCTAGCCAGAGCGACCTTTTGTCACATGCCTTGTGAACATCCTGCTGCCTTTGCCTGCACCCACTGTTCTACCTGGAATACCTTTCCTACTCCATTTTGTCTGTTGAACCTCTGCTTTTCCACTAGAGTCCAGCTACATGGCCTCCTCTTGGGAGCACTCTCTAGTTATCTTTGTTAACTCTTCCTCTGGGCACCCACAACAGTCTAATCATACTGCTAGTCTAGGACTTGCCATATTATATCATATTTATTGGCTTATATTGCTCCTTTCAGTACCAGAATATCAGCCTATCAAGTCTTATAGAGAATACCTTCCTAGTTCCAGAAATGATACTGGTCACAAGGTAAGAATTAAGTTAATATTAATGAGTGAATAAAGAAAAGGAGAAATAGACATCTAATGTGGATATCCTATATAATAAAAGCCTACTATGCTAAGTGTCTGGTCGTCCAGAGACCACTCAACTGTTCAACCAATCAAAGTGTAATATACTAATGATATGCTAAGGCCACTCAACTGCTTGCTATGACATGTACTGACCACCAGAGGGCAGACAGACACTCCGACCAGTAGGTTAGCTTGCTGCTGGGGTCTGGCTAATCAGGACTGAGCAAGATGGGCCAGACATGTCCTGGAGCCCTCCCAAGGTCCCTCCCCAACCCAGATCATGCACTTGTGGGATCCCTCAGCCTGGCCTGCACCCTCTCACAATCCAGGACCCCTCGGGGGATGTCAGAGAGCTGGTTTCAGCCTGATCCCACAAGCCACTCCCCTCAGGAGGGCGCCAGACACAGGGCTCACGGCAGCTGGTGAGTGCTGATGCAGAGGTGCGAGCCTCTCCAGATCAGGACTGATTGAGCAGCAGGTAGGAGCTGCAGGTGGCGTTGGACTGTGGGTTTTGGCCCGATCCCAATAGGGCACCCAGAGGGACCCCACCCATGCACAAATTCATGCACCAGGCCTCTAGTCTATTAATAAACATTACATTGATAAAACAGGGGCCATTCTGAAGATATCATGGTCTCTATCCTGCTATCATGCTTTATACTAAGTACTAAATGTACTTATGCTGAATGAATATTATCACCTAAAGTTGAAGTACTTAGAACACTAAAGCATCAGAAAAGCTTTTATTTAAATGTGTACTTGTTTCCCTAGATTTCCATTTTTCCATTGCAAAAGATAAAACTCAGAACGGTTAAAAGATTTATTCATGTTTTCCACAATCCAGTCATTACAATATCCATGTCAAATCACCCTGCTTCAAAGTCTTGCTTCTTTTTCAGTTGGCATGTATCAATAAAATGATTCTTTAGCATTATTAAAACTTCAAGATGAATAATATTATCAACACTTTATTCAAAATCAGCTGAAATTAGAGTCTAAACATAGCTGAAGTATATTTATTTATTTATTTATTTATTTATTTACTTATATCTTTTTAAATTGATTTTAGAGTGAGAGGGAGGGAGGGTAGGGGTGAGTGAGAGAAACATTGATTTGCTGTTCTACTTATCCATGCATTGATTGGTTGCTTCTTGTATGTGCCCCTGACCAAGTATTGAAACCACAATCTTGGTGTATCAGAATGACACTCTAACCAGCTGAACTACCTGGCCAGGCAATGAATTATATATAAAGCATAAAGATAATTATATTAGCACTGTGGAAAATCCTCAGATGATTAAACAATAAAAATATCACCCTCAATAACTCACTCATTATAAAATAGCTGAATTCTAAACCCTTTAGTGCAGTGAATTACCACTAGATGTCCCTTAAGGGGTCTTTTCAAGTAAAATGTTGAACAGCAAGTCATAAATTCTTGTATCTATCGATATAATAGAGGAATATGCAAATTAGCCCAGATGCCATACTGTCACGACCAGACAGCAGGAACCTGAGGCTGCATGGTGCCTGGCCGGGGCTAGGAACTTCAGGCCACATCCCCCATCCCACAGGGCTTGACAGGGGACCTCAGGCTGTGCCCCCCCAGTGGGGCTTGATGGGGGACCTCAGGCTGTGCCCCCTGCCCCAGCGTGGGGCTGGGACACCTCAGGCCGCTCCTTCCACCCTGGCAGAGCTTGACTGGGGACCTCAGGCCATGCCCCCACCCCAGCGTCAGGCCGGGTACCTCAGGCCATGCCCCTGCCTGGCAGGGCTTGACAGGGGACCTCAGGCCATGCCCTCCGCCCCACAGGGCTTGATGGGGGACCTCAGGCTGCACCCACCACCCAGCAGGGCTTGACAGGGGACCTCAGGCCACACCCCCTGCCCTGGTGCTGGGCCGGGGGACCTGAGGCTGCACCCCCCACTCAGAGGGACTTGACAGAGGTGGGGCCGGCAAGGTCTGGGTCTCACCCAATGGGGGTGGAGCCAGCCGGGTCTGGGTCTCCTATGTTTTTGAAGCATGTGAGGGTGGTGGGCAGGGACTTGAATCTAGGTCCTAGGGCATGCCCCAGACTCTGACAGGAGGGAGATTTTCATATACATTTTACTAATTTTTTTTCATCTCTGACACTTCTACTATAGAGAAAGGGCAAATAGCAATATTAAAATATTTCCTCTAATTAATTCCCTTTTAATGTGCACCAATTTCATGCACCAGGCCACTAGTTTTATAGATAAAATCCTACCCGCTCAAGTTCTTGGTTCCTCACACTTTGTAGAATGTCTTGACAATAGTTGTAGTATTCATCAGCAAGAAAGGCCATCTAGGAAGGAGATGGAAAATTATTTCATTTTGCAGGCTACTTTAAGAATTAACTTCTCCTCAAAGGCCTTTCTGAGGTCCTTGGAGGCAGTTACACTTCTGATCTGACAGAAGCTGAGTGCTTCCTTCTGTGGAGTAATGCATACTTTATTGGCCTAAAATTAATATAGCTTCAATTTTGATGTCTCTACCAACCTTTATAAAGGTCATCGACCATTGACATCTTTCTCCCTAAACCTCAATTTTCCCCCTCCATATTGCCTAGTCCCAGGTTCTAGAAAATCCACATATCTGTTCCCTTCTTAGTCATAGGAGGCCCTCACTCTAGCCCTTTGCACTCGCTTGCTTTTTTCTCGATTCCTTTATTCCAATGCTAACCGTGTCGAGTCACACTCGACATCCGAGTGCAAAAGGTTAAAAGATGACAGAGTGGTCCCAGGTGCAGCCTTTTTATAGGGCAAGAGAGGAAGACCTAAATATTCTGATCACCCAAGTACAGGAGGAAATGTTGGTCCTCATGGGTCTGGGAGAAGGCAAATATTACTACATCCGGTACAACAATATTAACAGGCAAATAAGACATGCACTGCCTGAGGTATCAAAGGTGTAAAAAGTTAGTCTCCCCACGGCATGCAAGTACTTCCTTGCCAGTTCTTGCTCCCAGAATGGAAATCTCCTGAACTCAAAGGTGATCCAATTGGGTCTGTTATTAGTGAATGGTTTTCACACTAGAATACCATTTACACACTGTATTATTTCTTTAAAATAAAATGCGTTTTCTTGCATATAAGCCATATAATAATCACATCGCTTCTATGTAATCTTTTATCCATACCTCTCCACACATTACTGACCCCAGCAACTTTACCCCTCATTTCATTTCAAAAGATACTAACCTTACTTTATAATTCTATGAATTATGGTCATCAAGAAAGAGTTAGAACTTAATATATTACCCAAATGTATCACTCATGTGGACATGTATTACAAGTGCTATATAGTAATGTACAATAAAAATATTATCTATACATAATTTAATGCCACAAATACATTTTTACAACCCTTGTCCACCTAATTGTTTCTCCTTGAGTCACCGTATATGTATTATAAAAATGGCTAGTTGTATCAGAAATCTTGGGCCCTAAATAACAAGGAAAAGGAGGGTTGTGGACTTTTCTTTAGAAGAGCAATTTACAGAAAGGTAAATTTTCTATCAAGAAGAAAAAAAGGTAACCATTAATGATCAAAGCCAATATTTCTTGAGTGTGATCCTGAGACCAATAAGAAGCCCTGGGAGACTTTGGCTGAGGCCAGAAATCTGTCATTGTAACTAGATTTCCCAGTGAGCCACATGTACACTCAAGTTGAGAATATCAGCTCTAGGCAGACTGTTCTTTTTCCAACTCTGCATAAATCTCTACATTGGAACATGGAAAATGCATCATAGTTTCACCTGGTCAGAAGAACTTATTTGAAAATACAGTATTGTAGTAATTTAAGAAATTATTACAAGGATAATATAAGAGTAAGCTATTACAAAATAAAATAATAAAAGTAAATTTATGTGTTTCTGAAGTCAATTCCCTCAGTCCTTTTCCTGTGAAAAGAACTGATATTACAGGAAAAAAATGTTTAAATCATGAGCTGAAAGCTATTCTTCACAATATAAACAATCAGAAATCTAAAAAGGTATGGTACAGAACTCAATTTTGAATTCTGCAGGAGAAGGCATTCAGGAAAGAACCAGAGGGATTCTCATTCTGGAGGTCATTCAACATAAAAACAAAGAAAAAAGTGAGAAATTCTATTTAGATTTCATAGGTATATTAAATGCAATTTGAGATTTTCAACAGATCCAAGAAATATTATTAGAATTAGTCATTCACTTATTCCACCAGCCTTCAGTGCACACATACCATGTGGCAACCCTTAGAGATACAATGGGGGAGCCTTCCTTCCTGTCATGGCCCATTCCTCTCGGCACCATCTGCCTCCCCTGAGTTACTCCATTGATTCTCCTCAATGACTTTATTCTTCTGGCATCCTTGAAGACACTACTTACAGAATTATCACTCCCAAAGTAAATGCATCCTGTCACTCACCTTCTGAAGATGCCTCACTGGTTTCTTACAGTCTCTTGGGCGAAATCCAAATTCCTCAGCCTGGCATTGACAAGCCGTCCACCATCTGGACCTCACCCAGAGTCTCCTGCTCCCCAACATTCTCACCTCTGGCTCTTCACTGCCCACATATATCTCAGCACAAATGCAAGTTATACCCTCAAGATAACTGTCTCCTAAAGAAGGATCCTTGTGACCCTTCCAGAACCAGCTCTAGGGCAGTGTGGCAAGCAGAATAGCCCCCAAAAGATGTCTATATCCTAATCCCTGGAACCCTACCTGGCAAAAGGGAATTTGTAATTGTGATTAAGGCAAGGACCTTGAGATAGGGAGCTTATCCTGGATCATCCAGATGACTCCTAATATAATCAAAAGGGTCCTTAAAAGCAAATAACCTTTCCCAGGTGCAGAGAATCATAGAGAGGGCAGCATGGAGGACTCAGCCTGCCTTTGCTGGCTTTCAAGACTTAAGAAGAGCCACAAGCCAAGGAATAGAACAGCCTCTAGAAGCTGGAAAAGTCAAGAAATGGGTTCTCTCCTAAGTCCCCCAGAATGAACACAGCCCTGTGAACCCTTTGATCTTAGCTTAAACAAGAGGAGAAACTGTGTTGGACTTGTGACCTGTAGAACTGCAAGATAATAAATTTGTGTTGTTTTAAGCCACCAAATTTGTGCTAATTTATTACAGCAACAATAGGAAATGAACACAGGCTACCTTTTACAGGAAAGCTCACCATAATCTTTTTTCCTCCCTCCCACTTTGGAGTTCCCACCCCACTGATGGCTTGCACTGCCTATTGAACACAGTTGTTTCATGTCTATCTCAGCTCTCCAACTATAAATCTGTGTGGGCTGTGTGCAGTCTTTTGTTGAGCCTTGATTGCTAATGGCGTATCTGGGAGGAATTGACCTCCAGGCCAACTGGCTGTGAGGACCAGCTGCGACTATAGTGGGAGAGCTGCTATGCAGGAGACACCCCTATGGAGAAGGACTTGCTTCAGTAGGGCTTTGGTGCTCACTGAGTCTTCCCCTAGAGTGTCATTTGTGGATGCATAGAGTTTTAAACCAATATGGTCTGAAGCTGTTCACTGGGTGCACTAGCTCTAGGGCCTCCTCCCAGGAGGTACAAAGTCAGCCACTAACTGGGGCCACCTGGCAGAAGCTACAGAGAAATCTGTAAATAGTTGATACTTCTATTGGGCTAGGAAGCACCAAGGTCAGGCCCAGCTGTGAAGCAAGGCAGGCTGGTGCTAGTGCTGGATCTTGGGCCTTTTATTGATTGGTTTGGGGCATGCTGTCACCAGCTGCAGCTTGTTTGAGAGATTTTAGCAAACTATGAAGCCTGAGCCAGGACATGCCATTCATATGAAAAAGCAGCTGCCAACAGCTTGGGTGGGGCTGCAAATTGGATGGGGCAAGATCTCAGGAAATTAACAGGGTGGAGTGAACAGTGTGGGCCACTCTGATGGAAACTCAGATATGGCTGCCAGTCAGCTCTACAGTGGAGGTGGTCCCAGTACAGGAACAATGACCCCCAGAGCAACCCTGTCTGGGACAAAGCTGCCCCTGAATTTCTGCCCCAGTTCCAGGGAGTACAGCTCCTCCTCAAATGTCCATGGATTCCCCCAAAGCCACTGCCCAGCACTGGAGCTCAGAGGAAGCAAGACTGTGTAAGTTCATGTGTGGGCTCTTTAAGAGGAACATCTGGGACTCCAGCAGTCTCTGCATCACTCAGCCACAATCCTTGCTGGTTTTGACAGCTCAAAAATTGTGGGGACTTCTCAGCTCTGGAACCCTGAGCTGAGGGTCTGGTGTGAGGCTGGGACTCTCTGCTTCTCATGGGAGGCCTTGGAGATATCCTTCCCGATTAAAACCAACAATGCATGTGGGTGCTAGACCAGCCTGTTCAGTGACTCCTTCCCTTCTACCAGTCTCAATGTGCTTTCTTCTTTACTTCTTTAGTTGTAGAATTCCATTCAGCCAGGTTTCAGGCAGTTCTTAATGCTGGTTGTTCTGTATTATAGTTGTAATTTTTATTTGCTTCGGGGAGGCAGTGAGTACAGGCGTTTACCTATGCCGCCATCTTGGTTCTTCTTTGTTTTTTTATATTCCAAATCACTGATTTGATTTGAATCTGCTTTTGATTCCCTATAAATTATTCTTCATTTCTGTTAGTTATCCTTCTTTTCTGACTGGTTCTTTTTTATGGTTTCTATGTTCTTTTTCATGCTGTTGAATTTCTCACTAAGTTCTTTGAACATCCTTATAACTATTCTTGTGAACTCTATCTCGTAGTTTGCTTGCCTCCATTTCATTTAGTTCTTTTTCTGAAGATTTCTCCTGTTCTTTCCTTTGGAACTAGTTTCTTTGTCTCTGCACTTTGGCTGCTTCCCTGTGTTTATTTCTTCCCTGTGTAGGTAAAGCTGCTACATCTCCCTGACTTCTTGTGTAACCGGTGTCCTGTAGGGCCCAGTGCTACAGCCTCCCCAGTCACGGGAGCTGGGCACTGAAGGTGTGCTCCTGTGTGGACTGTATGCACTGTCTTATTGTAGTTGATTGCTGTTGGTGTCACTGAAAGGGATTGACTCTCAGGCCAATTGGCTGTGAGGACTGGCTGAGACTACAGCAGAGGAGCTTCCATGTAGAAGTCAATGCAGTCTCAATGTGGCTTCTTCTTTAAATCCCAAGTTGTAGAACTTCCATTCAGCTAGATTTCAGGTGGTTCTGAATGGTGTTTGTTTTATAAATTAGTTGTAATTTTGATATGGCTGTGGGAGAATTTGAGTACCACATTTACCTATGCTGCCATCTTGACCAGAAGTATCCAAAACTGTATTTTATTCAAATATAGAAGGTATAGTTTTTTTTATTTGTGTTTTTTTGTTTTCTTTCATATCTCAATCAGCCTTCAAGAGTGCTAGTCACAGAATATGTTTTCAAAAGGTTGTCCATTCAATGACAATTGTCAACAAGATAGCATCAGAGAGCTATCATGTTGTTTTGGACAACTAAAGTAAAATTCAACTCGTGATGTCATAGCTATTAATAGCTCTGGTGTCCCAATTTAAAGAGCTATCATTGTAATATAGAAACACTTCAATACAGATTTATCATTCACAAAATTACCACCTTTTTAATTATAGTGAAAGAAACATATTAAACAGCTGATGGGCAGCCACACAGTATGGCCCTTGAAGACAGGACCTAATCTGTCCCCATATAATGTGTGCCACACAGTGGACACTCAACAATCCGATCGAATTGCTGAGTGGTTAGGACTACACATAAGAACATTACACACGGGAAAATAGTTGTATCTAATTAAGATATTACTGAATATTTCTGGATCTATTATAGTAAATTCAGCACTCACTGTTCCGTCTTGTTGGATAATGCTGCCATAATTAGTAGATTTTTCAAAGGCAATGACGTCTCCACTGTGACAGAACAGATAACAGAGTAATAATTTTAGTAAGACACTTATTTCTGAGCATAGGAATAAAGTTTCTTTTGCAGTGAGGTAATTTGTATGGGGAATAACTTTTATTTCAAAACCATTCTTGAAGTTTATATCCAAAACTGGTGATTATCTCCTGATTGCAGTTATAAAAAAATAATCCATTTCTATAACTGGGACAACTACATATTAATATTAAAGGTTTATTCACTACAGAAGGAGGATAATATGTCATTATGGGTAGAGCTTGCTCCTGTGAGAAAAGAAAAATTATTACAGACATGAAGTCTTATTCTTTCTGACATGGTGTTTAAAATGATCAATTCGGAAACAATGATATCCTCTGAATTGATGGATATAGCAGAATGCCTTCACAGAACAAGGAAAATGAGACTGTAAGTTCCATTTCACCATGCCTCTTGGATTCATATATTATACTGGAGACATGTATATGTCATGGAGAACAAACTCAGTTTTACCCATGTGGTGTGGTACATTTTCCCTTTAATAGTGGGCATTTGAGAAACTGGGAACACAGGAACCCCAACTTTTCACAGGGAATGTGCATTCTTCAGATGCCAGAAGATAGTTTCCTCACTATCTTCAGAGCTGTGGCAGCTCTGTCCACTCCAGCACATTTCCTCCCACTTGATTGTTCTGACTTTACCTAAACACACAAAGAGAAGAGGAAGCCACCAGACTAACACTACTTTTGGAAGCAATGTCTTCAAGGTAGAGATGGCCTGGGAGGGGTGTGGGAATCAGAGAGGAGGTGAAAGGAAACAGCTTTTATCTCACATATAAAAGTCCTACATACCCTCCCAGTCTCTCCAAAGCCCCAGGAGCTCTCTCCTGAAGATTTGTGTTAGCTCATTCTCCAACTCAACTCATGGAAAACTGGGCTGAATACTTGACACCCATCTGGTCAATGTTGCCATGTAACACTCTATTTAAAATAGGGCAGATAGATTCAGGTTCTGGAAGCAAATCCACTAAAAAGTCACTCCCTTTTTATCAGTTAATAAGAGTTGTTATCACAACAGGAATTGATCTTTGGACTGCTCAATGGCAAGAAAGTTTCAGGACATTGTTCAAACTGGAAGGAATATATATTTGGGGTGGGGTGGGGGTTGATTGTCCAACACCTGTGAATTTGAAAATCTGTATATAACTTAAGCTGGCCCTTTGAATACATGACTTTCCAAACCACCAGTTGGCTCTTAAACAACTGGGCTTGAATTGCTCAGGTCAATTGAACTGTTTAAATTTAATTGAGTGGGTCAATTGAACTGAGCAGGTCAATTGAAAAATCTACATATAAATGAATCCACACAGTTGAAACCCATGTATCTTGAATCAATTATATATCTACACATAGGATGATGCAAGGAGAGCCAAAGGTTAAAAATTTAAAATGTTTTAGAATTCTACTTGTCGTGTCTCAATGGTATCCTCTTGGGTAAGTATGGACAATGGTGGAGTTTCTCTAGGTAAAATTTATAAACAGCCCATTGCCACACAGATTCTAGGACATTATATCAACAAGAACAGCAAACAATAAAACAATTAATAAACTCTGGAATGAAAGAAGACAGAAGAAATGTCAGAAATGTAAGTTCACTGAATAAAGGGCAGTCATCAACCTTTAAGAGACGTCTTAAAAATCACTTGAGATTTTCTTCAACTAAATTGGAGGTAGGGCAGTTTCTCTATCATTCCACATGTCAACATGTTATATCTAATATGTTTTCTTTGGAAAATGAATATATTCTATTGCATCCATCCACCCACCCATCCATCTAACTGTCCATCCAACTGTCCATTTCTTATTCATTCATCAAATGGTTATTGCATGCCTACTCTGTGGTAGGCATTGTTCTAGGGCCTAGAATCTAGGCCCTAGTGGATATAGCTGTGGCAGATAAGGTCTGTTCTCACAGAAGTTATAGCCTAAGAGGAGGGAAGATGTTACACAAATAATTTCAAAGAGATTGAGGGAAGGTTTTGACAGATGAAATATAGGTTTTTGGGCAACACATGTTCAGGGACCATCCTATTCTCTTGTTAGTTCGACAGTTTACATCCCTGTAAACTAGCAGCTAGATAAGCTCAAGAGAGCTTCACTTGTGATTAATTAGTGTGCTTTGGTTGGCACATTATACAACACCATCTTTGGGCAGCACTTATTAAACTCTTTCCCTAATGACAATAATCTTCATGAGACATGCCTTTGTACCCAGAAACAGGAATCTGAAAGCTAGAAGGTCTAGTTTTTTATTAAATAAATGACATGGGAAGACCTTACCTATCACTTCCCTCTCCCTCCCTACCCTGACCCTGGTAGCTTTGGAGGCCAATCGCATGAATGATGCTATCATGTATTTTGAGTTTTTAAATGAAACTCCCACTTTTCTGTCATGTGTTCAATGCAGAATGAGTGTAACTCAATAGCCATTGAAAGGAGAGTGGTGTCAACCTTTCACTGTTATAAGGAAAACTGAGAGAGCAATTAGGCCTATGTGTGGCAGACAAGGGGGCACCATCCTAATATAGTCACTGGGGAGCTATGTCATTTTTGTAGTTTCAATAATTGTTGTTTCAATGCTACATAGGGATTTTATGCATTGAAACAACTATAATGGGAAAAAGAATAGTTATCAACCCCATGGAGAGTTGAGACCTGTAAAATGGTCCCCATCACTACTTGCCCCGGCCATGACATCTGGAATGCCCTAATTAAAATGAATGGATTATCACATGGGTCAACATATAGGTTTGGTGATAGCCTATTTATTTATTTTAAAAATTATCTGGTCTTACAGAACATATGCAAGCAAAGATCCATGAAGATACGCATGATTAAAAGGTGAGTGAGAGGCAATATTAGAGAATAGCTACAAAGCAGATGAGCAGAGAATCAGTGACTCAGTGCTGGAGACCAGCTCCGGCCAGAGGGTGATCGTGAAAGGCCAAGTTAAAGGCATCAGCTCTTAGAGGTTCTGGCCAACTGGTTCGAATGAATACTTCAGGCAACAGCTGTGCTTTAATCTTGCAGGCAAGGCGTGGCTGGGTGAGAAAGTGAGACTATGCAGACAGTGTGCCCCCTTCTGCATGCTGGGGACTACCCCCCAAGAGGAGGGTCAATGAGAGTGAGGAGGCCAAAGCAGTATTGGAGATGACAGTTTCAGCTCTCAGGGTACCAGCCAGGGTGGCCTCATGTTCTGGGGTCACTGCCTCTGTGTCATTTCCGTATGTGGTTCTGATTCAGTCCTATGGAACATTTATTCAGTTACGATCAAAAACAGTCATTACTAAAATATGGCTTTAATAAAACCACAGCAAACATCCAGAGTTGGCCTTGCTATGAACAAAGGACTTGCAGTCCAAAGAGCAGTCTTCCTCCATGGTCCTCTGAGGGCCTGGGATGCTTTAAGGTGCCGAATCATAATGACAGAGAAAAGGCCCAGGGCAGGGGGTGAGCAATCTGAGGCAGATCAGCACGGAAGGTCCCTTGGGTGTCTTGTGAGCTGTCCCCTCAGCATCTGCACAGAGCCCAAGCCAGGCAGGCGCAGGATGTTAAGATTCAACTACGGGAGGAAGGGAAAGGGCTCAGAGGTTCCAGAGAGGGCCAGGGGAATGGAGGGGGAGAAGGCAGAGACAGAGTAGCCCCAGGGGAGAAGGAAGGCCCAGCATAGAGCAGGCTTCCTTGTCCAGCTATCCCACTACCTTGCTATGTAGCCTTACACGCATTGCCTGGGCTTTGAGAACCCCAGTTTTCCATCCCTCTAAAGCAGTGGTTCTCAACCTTCCTAATGCCTCGACTCTTTAATACAGTTCCTCATGTTGTGGTGACCCCCAACCATAAAATTATTTTTGTTGCTACTTCATAACTGTAATTTTGCTACTGTTATGAATCGTAAAGTAAATATCTGTGTTTTCCGATGGTCTTAGGTGACCCTGCTACAGGTTGAGAACCGCTGCTGTAGAGCCTAAGACCATCGGAAAACACAGATATTTACACTACGATTCATTAACAGGAGCAAAATTACAGTTATGAAATAGCAACAAAAATAATTTTATGGTTGGGGGTCACCACAACATGAGGAACTGTATTAAAGGGTCGCGGCATTAGGAAGGTTGAGAACCACTGCTCTAAAGGGAGGGAATGGAATTTAAGGACTCCTGAGACCCTTTCTAACTTGCAGAGCCTGTCACCTGAGAACAGGTGGCCTCCAGTGCCCTGCAGGGCTTAAATGATGGTTGAAAGATGCTTTCTCGGCTTTGCACAGGGCGGGTGCAGAGACCTTCCTACTGGAGTCTTGCAAATGGTCCTTCACTCTGCGCAGTGCTGACAGCCTGACAGCCTGACAGCCACATCTCACTTTAATTAGTGTTATGATCAATTGGGCTAAAAAGATGCAGTGTAAAGAGAATTGAGAAATGACTTTATGGCACACAACTCATCTTTTCACCCAATAAAATCTTTTTTATTTTATTTTTTTATTGATTTCAGAGAGGAATGCTGAGGGAGAAGAGCTAGAAACATCAATGATGAGAGAGAATAATTGATCGGCTGCCTCCTGCACACCCCATGATCGGGATCAAGCTTGCAACCGGGGCATGTGCCCTGACCGGGAATCCACCCTGACCTTCTGGTTCATAGTTTGACGCTCAACCACTGAGCCACGCCAGCCAGGCCCCATAAAATCTTTTAAATGTAGTGTTAGCTTGATATGCTTTTTGGCATTTAACTTTGTTTTAGTCTAACTACAATTTGCATTCACATTCTCAGGTTTTGACATCATTTGTCATTAATCCAGACTTTCATTTACATCATTTTGGCATTGCAACTTGCCCTCTCAAATCTAACAACAGTGAAACAACTTGAAGCAATTATAAAGGTAAGAGGATAAAAATGTAATAAAACCTAGTTCATGGACCAGGCTTGTTTAAAGTGTCAGACTGCAGGACAAAGGTGCTTCATCTTCTAATCATTAAAGAATCTCATTTTAATATTTACTCAAACCACACTAATTATTTTGGTTTTGAATAGGAGAAGATATCCTTAATTTAATGAATATTTTTATAACTGAAGTTAAAATAGTAAATATACGTATGTATTCATATAAGGACCCGTGTTGTTGTGATTGCAAAACACTGTATTTAATATCATCTTGATTTTACTAGTACTAATCACTAAAATATATTGAACACTAACTCATTGCTGTGTTTTACTTGCATTACCTTAGTTCTCACAATAACCCATTAAGTAGGTAGGTAGTAATTCGCTATTATCCCCATCTATCTATAATAATAAAAGGGTAATATGCTAATTAGACCAGACATCCTTCCAGATGAAGCCGGGGCCTGAGGGAAGCTCGGGTTTTGGGTACCTGCCAGTGGCCGGAGGGAAGCCCGGATCCTGGGTGCCAGAGGGAAGCTGGGGGAAGGAAGGCCTACTCTTGCATGAATTTCGTGCATTGGGCCTCTAGTCCTATCTAATAAAAGAGTAATATGCAAATTGACTGTCACTCCAACACACAAGATGGCTGCCTCCATGTGGTCAAAGATGGCTGCCTCCATGTGGTCAAAGATGGCTGCCCCCATGTGGACACAAGATGGCTGCCACAAGATGGCCAGCAGGGGAGGGCAGTTGGGGGGGACCCAGGCCTGCAGGGGAGAGCAGTTGGGGGGTACCAGGCCTACAGAGGAGGGCAGTTGGGAGGGACCAGGCCTGCAGGGGAGGGCAGTTGGTGGGGGGCAGATCAGCAGGGGAGAGCAGTTAGGGGCGATGAGGCTGGCAGGGGAGGGCTGTTGGGAGGGACCAGGCTGGCAGGGAGGGCAGTTTGGGGTGACCAGGCTGGCAGGGGAGGGCAGTAAGGGATGACCAGGCCTGCAGGGGAGAGCAGTTTGGGGCAATCGGGCTGGCAGGGGAGCAGTTAGGCATCAATCAAGCTGGCAGGGGAGTGGTTAGGGGGTGATCAGGCTGGCAGGCAGGAGTGGTTAGGGGGAATCAGGAAGGCAGGCAGCCGAGCAGTTGGGAGCCTGCAGCCCTGGATTGTGAAAGGATCGGTCTAAATGGGCAGTTGGACATCCCTCGAGGGGTCCTAGATTGGAGAGGGTGCGGGCTGGGCTGAGGGACATCCCCCCTGCTGTGCATGAATTTCGTGCACCAGGCCTCTAGTATATATATAAAAGGCTAAGTGACCATCCAACCATCCAACCATCCGGTACATATGACACACACTGACCACCAGGGGGAAGACACTCAACACTGGAGCTGCTGAGCTGTGGTGACTTGGCAACAGTGGTTCTCAAGTGACACACCCCAGATCAGAGAGGCAGGAGCCTGATTCCTCTCAGGGCTGCACGATTCCACCTTCAGCTGTGGGTTATGTTGTTTCTGGGGCACTGTCAGCCCTGAATCTGGTTTACTGCACACTTGTGTTTGCATTCCACACCCTGTACAACAGCAATTTTGCAGAGTGCCCTCTTGCACTCCGGGACCCCTATCCTAATATATAAAAACCCCGGGTCCATAACGACTGACCAAAGGCTTGACCTAACACCGGAAGTCAGTCTTGCAGTCAGTGCTGGGTTGCCGAGGTGACCCAGCACTGACTGCCACCGGTGTTGGCACAGTGACCCAGCACTGACTGCCAAGGGGGCTGTGGATCAGGCCCAGAGAGAGGCCCGAAGATAGAGGCAGGGTCTGATCCGCAGCCTCTGTGGCAGCTGTTGATCAGCCATTGCCTCTATCTTTCTCTCTAGGCTTCACCAGCAGCCACGCCTGTTTCTCTCCAGGCCTCCACAGGGGCTGCAGATCAGCCCTGCCTCTCTGATCAGGCCCAGAGATAGGCCCAGAGATGCTAACTGGCATAGAAACCAACCAATCATAGGAGCAAATGGCTGCCTAGGAGGCAGAGCTTTTGATGCTGACTGGCATAGAAACTGACCAATCAGAACCAAATTGGCCAGCAGGGGAGGGCAGTTGGGAGAGAGATCAGGCTGGCAGGGGAGGTCAGTTGGGGGCAACCAGGTCATCAGGAAAGGCAGTTGGGGGCGAGATCAGGCTGGCAGGGGAGGGCAGTTGGGGGTGAGATCAGGCCGCAGAGGAGGGCAGTTAGGGGTGATCAGGCAAGCAGGCAGAGGCAGTTAGGGGCGATCAGGCAGGCAGAGAGGTTAGAGGGTATCAAGCAGTCAGTCAGAGGGGTTAGGGGCAATCAGACAGGCAGGCAGAGGCAGTTAGGGGCGATCAGGCAGGCAGAGAGGTTAGAGGCTATCAGGCAGTCAGTCAGAGGGGTTAGGGGCAATCAGACAGGCAGGCAGAGACAGTTAGGGGCGATCAGGCAGGCAGGCAAGTGAGCAGTTAGGAGCCAGCAGTCCCAGATTGCAAGAGGGATGTCCGACTGACGGTTTAGGCCCAATTGGACAGTCAGACATCCCCCAAGGGGTCCCCGATTGGAAAGGGTCCAAGCTGGGCACGAGTTTCATGTACCGGGCCACTAGTCTATCCATATATATAAAAGACTAAGTGACCAGCAGTACATCCGACGTGCACTGGCGATTTAAAAATAAATGTTGACTTGCCCATGCGCAATACATGTAAAGCTCTTGATGGCACCAATTGCACGTGTGTGTTTCGATCTGTCATTGTGCTATACAGGGAGATATTAGAATAAGTTTAATCAATTTATCAGTCATTGTCTTTAACAATGTTGTTTTTATATCATGTCTTTGTTGTTGTTCTATCATGTTGTTATTGTTTATTTATTAATCAATTTATATATTATTTTCATATACATTTTACTAATTTTCTTTCATCTCTGACACTTCTATTATAGAGAAAGGGGGAGTAGCAATATTAAAATATTCCTTCTAGTTAATTTCCTTTCAATGTGCATTAATCCGTGAACCAGACCACTAGTTTCACTATAAGGAAAGAACACCAGAATCTGTGGATCTGGAAACCCAGTCCTGACTCCATGGCTGGATCACTAGTATCCGCTCTAATTTGTCCTGTGAAATACACGCATGTGATAAAAGGTAATGTATACAAGAAGGGCAAAGGAAGACAGTTTTTAATCTTAAAATAGAAAAAAGCAAATTTATTTTTAAATCTGGTTTGTAGGAATTGAGGATTAGTCATTTTCTGCATTGTGGTGGGTGCTTTCATACTGTTTAATTCTATCCTAACCCTTTCAATTTTATGAACAACTTAACTGCAAAATGACAACTACGGGGACACCTTTGGCAATGTTGAAATTCAAACTCATTCACATTCACCTTCTTGAGGCAAAACTCAGCAGCTGGGAGTCAGGGCTCACCAGCAGACCGCAAACAGCACGTGCATCGCAGTGGACGTCTCTGGGCGGGTGACGGGCAAGGGAGGGATGCCTTAAACAAATGCAGTGGTCACCTGTGTTAGGGAGCTTAGGCGCGTTACCAGCTTTTTAAACCTTTCCCAAGCAAGGGAGCAGTGCAGGGGGTAATTCTCCACACATGCTTTTTGAGCTGCTAGAAAACAACCAAGTAATGCATATTTTTTAACCTAAACAAGTTTTAACAAGCCTTGAGAACCATAGGGTGGACATCCAAAAAGTGGGTTGCAACTTGAACATCTGACTAATACCTGAGAGTTAGACCCCTGGGGTTCATCTGGGCCTTGGCAGGGGTCTGAGACCCAAGAAGGAGCAGGTGCCGTGGCTGCACAAACAGAAGAAAAAGCAGTTCTTTCCTAACTTCCCCCGCCGGGAACTCGTTTGTAGCCACTCACCCTGGGGTGGGAAAGCGCCTCTGAAGGAACCGCTGGTGCTCTCCTGACATCAGGAGACCTGGGTGGCCACACGGCCAGCTGACACTCCCTGTGGCCTCCCTCTCACCCCCGGGGCGGCCAGCAGGTGAACCCTGTGCCTTTCTGTTGGCACAACCAGCCAGCTGGACTTGCAGCCCCAGATCCCCACACCCCAGGGGCCCAGGAATCCCCCTGAGCTCATGAGCTGGCAAAAGAGCAAAGGAGCAGAAGAACAAAGCATGGAATGTTCAAGGCACAATTTTAGAAGCTTTTGAAGGCCTTTAATATGCTAAGTTGATAAAGCTGTGTGTGTGCGCGCGTGTGTGTGTGTGTGTGTGTGTGTGTGTGTGTGTGTGTGTGTGTGTGTGTGTGTGGGTTGAGGGGGGTAGGAATGAAGGCAAGGGTTAACTTTCCTTGTATTCTGAGAGAAAAATGAGACTGTACAATTGATATAAAAATTTACATTAGATATACTGGGGATTCATCTATTTGGAAAATGATAAACTAGTTTTCTTTGAAACATATTAACCAGGGATTTTGCCTAAAAGGTAGAAAATGAAAGTGAGCAGAACTACTCTAGATGTGACACCCCCCCCCCCCCCGCCACATACACACACACACACACACACACACGCACTCCATTTCCCCTTCTCCCCAGACAATAATAAAGCACTCTCTACTTTGGCCTCAATTCCTCAGTAAGTTTCTAGGTCAGCAGTTATACCAGGGTCCAAACCTCAATCTGGCTGCCGGTTAAGCAAGACTGGAATCTGGGGAGGTTTGTTTCCGTGAAGCGATGTTACCTGGAGAGGGGAGCAGGGAGGCAGAATGTTCTAGATTTCGTGAAGGAGCCCTTTTCATTTGGAGCACACTGCATAGAGTTCTTTTCTTTTTTTTTTTTTTTACACCTTGAGCTTTACATTTGTTTTAAAAATCAAGCCTTGGTTTCTCCTTGGTTTAGGACAGGTACTGCCTCAGCACTTTTTAGTGAGATTCACCACAAGCTCCACCCCATCCCAGTGAAAGTGAAGCGGTCGACAGCAGGACTCCCAATCGTCTCCATGGCCACCTATGCAGGTGTCCAGTTTAAGGAGATCATTAGTACCTTGGTTCCTGCTGCTGTTGCTGGCATGAGATAGGGTGGTGGTGTAGATGGTGTTAGAGACCTAGGCACAGAAATTCTATACTAATGGGGCAGAGGAGGGGCAATATGGGGGAGGTAAGGGAGAGGTAGGGGCTTAGCTTGAGACTAAATTTATTTTAGTTAGAATATAAGCTAGTGGATGTAAGGAAGCAAAGCCTCCAAATATCCTCCAAATTCACCCCTTTGCTACCAACCCTGGTTCCAGACCAGGTCTCTCTATGTTCTTAGTGGTGTTTCCATTTCTTTCCTTAACACAAAGTCCAGAGGGGGGAAAAAACACACAAACAAGATGGCAGCAGAATAGGTGGAAGTTATACTCACCTCCTCCCAGGACCAAACTGGAATTACAACTAAAATATAGAACAATCAACCTGAATAACCAACTGGAGACCAGCTGAACAGAAGTCTTATAACCCAGGATTTACAGAAGAAGCCACATGGAGACAGGTAGGAAGGGCAGAGAGGCCAAATGGGCTGCCCCACCCCTGTGTGTTGTGCTTGAGAATCCAGAGAGATGTCTTAACTGCAAAGGTCTGTGGGGTCTGAACCCCACACCGGGCTCCCCAGCCCAGAGCACCTGAGCTGGGAAAAGGTGCCCATATAACATCTGGCTATGAAAATCAGTGGGGTTTCTGTCTTCTAGCAGACTCCTAGGGACACAGCAAAGCACACAAGAATTCATTTGTAGCCACTCGCTTGAGCTCTGGTGGAGGGAGAAGGGAGCTGACTAAAGTCATGTGAAAAGCGCCTGGGGTTTGTGGCTCCTGAGAGAGAGCTGAAGGGATAGTCTCTAGGATCCCTGTGCTGAGTCCCTCTCCCACCCTGCAGATGCCACCTTTCTTGTATGGAGCACAGCCTGGGCTACTGCAACAGCCCCACCCAATGGACTCCCTGTTCCCCACTTGGGCACTCATGCCTCGTGAAGGAGTCAGCTGCCTGGGCCTGGGGTGTAGAGATCTGGGAAGACTCAGGGGGTGCCAGTTGACCGAGTTGTGTGACTTGGGGGTGGAAGCCATTCCCTCCACCTTCCCATGAGCCTGACCGGTGCCTCCCCTTCCTGGGAGATCAACTATCCCTACCCTCCAGCTCCCAGCAGCCCCACCCTCCTGACTCTTGGCAGCCCCCCTGCCAAGCTCAGGTTCTCCAGGAGTGCCAGGCAGAATCGGGGACAGAGTAAGTTGTGTGGCTGAGCCTGACGGGCACCTCCCCATTAGGGGAGACCCACCAGCCCCAGCCTCCAGATTCTCGGTGGCCTCGCCCTGCCGAGCTCAGGCTCTCTAGGAGGCCCAGCAGAATCCAGGTAGATTCAGTGGTGTGGCCCTAGGAGAGCAGCCGTTTCCTCGCATCCCAACTGGTGTGGAGCCCTCCTTTCACAGGGCCCCATCTTGGCCTGTTTGGGCCTGATAACCTCTGTTGGCCTCACCCTGACAATTCTCTGACACCCCCTTCTCCCACCACCACCACCACCAGGGTCTGCGGATACCTGGTGGGTGGCAGCTAGGCTTGGTGTATCCTGGAACTTTTGCTGAGTGGCTTCAGACCCAGCACTGTCACGGAGTTTGAACCTGTATTAGTTAGGTAAGCACCATCCACCCCCACCTGGTGACTCACTGGAACCTGCCTCTTACCACTCCAGTACTGCCAGAGGCTCTTCCAGTGACTTAAACAAACATCAGCCAGCAGGTGAAGGCTGATCAGGGTGCCTTGGCCTGTGCTGACCTGCCCCCTGGGCTGTGCTGGTGGGAGCCAGCCTTGCCGCACAGTTAGGTCCTACCCAGGCACACCCAGGCCCAGCAGAGGCAGACACAAACTGTGGTTCGCTTGGTAGCTCCAAACAGGCCGGTCACAGGCAGCATTTGACATTGACTTGCACCAGAGTCTCTCGCTAGGCCCTGCAACAGACACTCCCAGTGGTGAGCTTCAGACATCAGAGCAAGATCCAATTAGCTCCACAAGTGGCACATACAAAGGGAGATCTTAGCAGGTTCCAAACCCTGAGGAGGCAAATTCCACTTTGTGTTCAGCACTTGCACAGCAGCTAATACACTGTGGTCAGGGTTGAGCTTCACAGTCAGCCAGCCTGAGGGTTGACCCCATACACGAATGGGCCAATAGCAATCAGGACTCAGTTACAAGAGGGAAGTAACAACTGATACTGCAGAAATACAACGGATTATAAGAAAATATTATGAACATCTGTATGCCAACAAATTGGACACTATGGAATAAATTTATTAATTCCTAGAAATATACAATCTTCCAAAACTGAATCAAGAAAAAGCAGAAAATCTAAGCAGACAAATTACAACTAATAAAATTGAAGCAGTAATTTAAAAACTTCCAACAAACCAAAGTCCTGGACAGGATGGCTTCACAGATGAATTTTACCAAACATTCAAAGGAGAAATAACAACTATCCTTCTCAAACTATTCCAAGAAATTCAAGAGGAGGGAAGATTTCCAAGCTCATTTTATGAGGCCAACATTATCCTGATTTCAAAATCAGATAAAGACACTAGAAAGAAAAAAATATATAGGCCAATTATATATCCCCGATGAATATAGATGCAGAAATTATCAACAAAATATTAGCAAACTGGTCCTAGCTGTTTTGACTCAGTGGTTAGAGTGTTGGCCTGCAGACTGAAGGATCACAGGTTCGATTCCGGTTAAGGGCACATACCTTAATTGCAGGCTAGATCCCTGGCCCTGGTCAGAGAAGCAACCAATCACTGTGTCTCTCTCACATTGATGTTTCTCTCTCTCCGTCCATCTCCCCTTCACTTCCACTCTCTCTAAAAATTAATGGAAAAAAAATATCCTCAGGTGAGGATTAACAATAACAACAAAAATATTAGCAAACTGAATTCAGCAATACATTAAAAATATCACATACCATGATTAAGTGGGATTTATTCCTGGGGTGCATGGTTGGTACACTACTTGGAAATCAATTAATGTGGTACACTGCATAAATAAAATGAAGAATAAAAATGATATGATCGTATCAATAGATGCAGAAAAAGCTTTTGACAAAATCCAGCACTCATTTATGATAAAAATTTTCATAGGGAACATAATGAAGGCCATATATGACAAACCCAAGCTAACATCATACTCAATGGGAAAAAGTAAAAACATTTCCCTTAACATCAGGATCAAGATAGGGATGTCCACTTTCACCACTCTCATTCAACATAGCACTGGAAGTCCTAGCCACAGCAATCAGACAAGAAAAAGAAATAAAAGGCATCCACATTGGAAAGGAGGAAGTAAAATTGTCATTATTTGCAGATGGCATGATACTGTATATAGAGAACCCTAAGGATTCCACCAAAAAATAACTAGAACCAATAAGTAATTTCAGTAAAGTAGCAGGATACAAAATAAATATCCCAAAATCATTTGCATTTTTATGCACCAATAATGAACCATCAGAAAGGGAAACTAAAAAACAATCTTATTTACTATTGCATTAAAAAAACACACCTAAGAATAAATTTAACCAAGGATGTAAAAGACCTGTGCTCAGAAAATTATAAGATACTAAAAAAAAGAAACAAGAAGATACAAATAAGTAGAACCATATACCATGCTCATGGATAAAATGAATTAACATTGTTAAAATGTCCATACTACACAAAGCAATCTATAGATTCAACACAATTCCTGTCAAAATACCAGTGGCATATTTCACAAACTAGAACACATAATCCAAAAATTTATATGAAACCAAAAAGACCCCAAATATCCAAAGCAATCTTGAGAAAGAAGAACAAATTTGGAGGAATCATGCTACCTGATATCAAAGTATACTACAAAGCCATAGTAATCAAAACAGCATGGTACTGGCATAAAAACAGACATATAGAGTATGAAACAGAATAGAGAGCCTAGAAATAAACCTACATCTATATGGCCAATTAACATCTGATAAAGGAGTCAAGAACATACAATGTGGTAAGACAGTCTATTCAATCAGTGGTGTTGGGAAAATTGGACAGATACATGCAAAAAATATAAAAAGAAAATGAAACACCTTCTTATACCATGAAGAAGAATAAATTTAAAATGGATTATAGACTTAAATGTAAGACTTGATACCATAAAAATCCTAGAAGAAAAGATAGGCAGTAAAATCTCACACATTTCTTATTGCAATATATTTTCTAATATATCTCCTTGGGCAATGGAAACAAAAGTCGAAATAAACAAATGGGACTACATTAACCTAAAAAGTTTTTGTGAAGCAAAGAAAACCATCAGCAAAATGAAAAAAACAACCTTGAATGAGAGAACATATTCACCAATGATATATCTGATAAGGCAAAATTTATAAAGAACTCCTGCAACTCAACACTAAAGAACAAACAATTCAATTTAAAAATGGGCAAAGGACCTGAACATACACTTCTCCAAGGAGGACATACAGATGGCCAATAGATATAGGAAAAGATCTTCAACATCACTAATCATCAGAGACACAAATTAAAACTACAATGAAATGCTACTTCACACCTGCCAGAATGGCTATCATCAATAAATCATGGGAGGTTGTAGAGAAAACGGAACCCTTGTGCACTGCTGTTGGAACGGAGACTAGTGCAGCCCCTGTGGAAAGCACCAATAGATGAGTGGATAGAAAAGTGGTGCGACATTTACACAATGGGATACTACTCGCCCATAAGAAAAGAACAAAATCTAACATTTTGCAACAGCATGGATGCACCTAAAGGGTATTATTCTAAGTGAAATAAATCATTTAGAGAAAGACAAATATCACATGATTTCACTTATATGGAATGTAAAGAACAATATAAAAAAAGAAACAAAACCAACTTATAGATACAGAGAACAGACTAATGGTTGCCAGAGGGAAGGGGGCTGGGGGTCTTGTTGAAACAGGTGAAGGGATTGAGAAGTACAAACTGGTAGTTACAAAACAGTCATGGGGATGTAAAGTACAGCACAGGGGATGCAGTTAACAACATTGTAATAACTATGTATGGTGCCTGCTGGGTCCAGAACTAGCATTAAGAGCACTTTTGAAGTATATGATTGTCTAACCACCGTGCAGTACACCTGAAACTAATACAAATGTCAAATGTAAACTGTAATTTCAAAGAAACAAAAGGACAAACAAGACGTCCTTGAACAGCTGAGCACGGCTCGGTGACTGGGGCTGCTGTTGGCAAGTGTGTATAGTCCACTTCAGGATGCCCCTAACAAGGCACACTATTAAAAACAAAAAACCACACCACCAACCACAGAAAGCTCTGATTCCTATTCTTCCCTTAGGCAAGTATCAGTAGAAACACTTTTTTGTAAATTAGGCCTCCATTGCTGCATAGGCAGAGAAATTCCTCCTTCCCTGGGCCATTCAACTTCGGGAAACCACGGAAAGACTCATCTGTGCTTTGCGAGGGGCTCCCCTCTGGGTGTTTGACACTGGAGAGATGTGTTCTTAGGCAATGGTGAGAATGTTCCCTCAGCAGACACAGCTGCCCACAGTCTGGCCGGGACGTGGGGCAGCGGGCCCTCTTGGCACTGAGGAGCTTGGCTGGGTCAGGGCAGTGTGGACAATGCATGCGTTTCCAAAGAAAGAACAATGTGCTGCCATTTCCATTTCGGACAGTTAAGAGTGGAGGACAGTGCTCAGAACTAAAGGAGAGAACTCTGACTGTGAGCAAAGGGAATGGGTCTGAGCAGAAGGAACAAGGCTCTGGAGACGCAGCCCTGAGTCACGGTGGGGAGGTGGGGAGGTAGGGAGTGGGGAGGTGGGGAGGTGGAGAGTTGGGGAGTGGGAAGGTGGGGAGGTAAGGAGGTGGGGAGGTGGGGAGGTGGGGAGGTGGGTCACGGGACCTGTCACTGTGGTTTTCCTGGATTAGCCTTGTTGTAATTTGTTCTAATTGGAATTTTTATTGAATAATTTTTATTTACATGCAGTTGTAAGAAATAATTCAGAGAGCTCCCTTTTACATACTCTGCCCAATTTCCCCCAATGGTAACATTGTTGCAGCACTATAGTACAATATCACAACCTGGATATTGACATGACACAATTCACTGATCTTACTCAAATTGCCCAAGTGTTACTTAAACTCACCTGTGTGTGTGTGTGTGTGTGTGTGTGTGTGTGTGTTTAGTTCTATATAATTTTTTTTAAATATATTTTATTGATTTTTTACAGAGAGGAAGGGAGAGGGATAGAGAGCTATAAACATCGATGAGAGAGAAACATCGACCAGCTGCCTCCTGCACACCCCCCACCGGGGATGTACCTGCAACCAATGTACATGCCCTTGACTGGAATCGAACCTGGGACCTTTCAGTCCCCAGGCCGATGCTCTATCCACTGAGCCAAACCGGTTTCGGCAGTTCTATATAATTTTATCACCTACTAGAGTCCCAGTGCACGAATTCGTGCACGGGTGGGGTCCAGCCGGCTCACCTTGATAGGGGCCCAATCAGGGCTGGGCCGGCTGGGGGAAGGGGCCATGAGCAATTGGCTGGCAGGCCCCGCCCCCAATTGGGGTTGGGGGGCTGACTGGGGGTGGGGCCAGCTATGAGGAGGGGCTGTGGGTGGTGGGTCAGTTGGCCCTGCCCCCGAACGGGGTAAGGGCTGCCAATCAGGGGGCCAGCAGCCTGGGGGAGAGGCCATGAGTGGTTGGTTGGCTGGCCCTGCCCCTGATGGGGTAGGGAGGCCAATATGGGGTGGAGCCAGGCAGGGGGAGGGGTTGCAGGAATTTGGTGGGCCGGTCCCACCCCCTATTGGGGGGGTGACCATAGGGGGCTGGCTTCGGGGAGGGGCTGTGGGCCGATCAGGGTGGTAGTGACCCACTGGGGGTGTGTCCAGCCGAGGGGAGGGGCTGCAGGAGGTTGGCCAGCCAGCCCCGCCCCTTTTTGGGGTGGGGGGTGCGATCAGGGGTGGGACAGCCAGGGGGATTGGCTGCAGGCCTATTATGATGGGGCAGGCTGATAGGGGATGGGGCTGGCCCAGGGGAAGGGAGGGGGCATTTGGCCATAGTAGGCCTGCTCTTGATCAGGGTGGGATAGTCTTATCAGGGGCAGGCAGGCAGGGGAGAGGGGCCACAAGATTGGCCAGCCAGCCCCACCCCCTGATTGGGCCAGTTGACTGGCCACAGTTGGCATCATAGCAACTGGTCTTTAAGGTCATTATGGCCATTACAGTCACTGGCTTTTTATATATAGAGATAGAGATTTGTATATCCACCAGCACAGACAAGATACAGAACATTTCATTATCACAAGGATCCCTCCTTGTTGTCCCTCTATAACCACCCCCATCCCTTGCTCCCCTCTCAAAATCCCTGGCAACCACTAGCCTGTCATCCATTTAAAAACTTTGTCATTTCGAAATGTTTTATAAGTGGAATCATTCAGCATGAAACCTTGTGAGATAAAACTTTTTAAAAAATATATTTTTATTGATTTCAGAGAGGAAGGGAGAGGGATAGAGAGATAGAAACATCAATGATGAGAGAGAATCATTGATTGGCTGCCTCCTGTATGCTCACACTATGGATCGAGCCCACAATCTGGGCATATGCCCTGACCAGGAATTGAACTGTGACCTCCTGGTTCATAGGTCAACACTCAACCACTGAGCCATTCCAGCTGGGCTAGAACTGTTTTCACTCAATTTAATTCCTTGGAGATTCATCCAAGCTGTTGAACAAATAATGTGTTCCTCTTTAATGCTGTGTAGTAGCCATGGCATGTATGTACAACAGTTTGTTTAACATTTCACCCAATGAATCAGGGCTGACTCCACTTTGTGGCTCTTACAAAGAAAGCTGGAAGAACATGTGTGAACAGGTTTTTGTATGGACATAAGGTCATTTCTCTTGGATAAATGTCCAAGAGTGCAGCTGCTGATTTAGATGGCAATGTATGTTTGGTTTTGTAAGAAGCTGCTAAACTATCTTCCAGAGCGGTTGGACCATTTTGTATTCCCACCAGCAATGGATAAGTGATCCAGTTTCTTGGTGACTTTTTTATTTAGTCAGTCTGATAGATGTGTAGTTGTATCTCATTGTGGTGTTAATTTCATCTCCATAATGATGAATGATTCGGAACATCATTTCATGAGCTTATTTGTCATCTGTGTATCCTCTTCAGTGAGGTTATGTTTTGTCTTTTGCCTATTTTCTAATTGGATTTTTTTTACTGTTGAGTTTTGAGAGTTCTTCATATATTCTAGATACTAGTTTTTTTGTCATATATGTGGCTTGCAAACACTTTCTCCCAATCTGTAGCCCCTCTTTCACAGAACACAAGGTTTAATTTTGATGAGGTCTGTGGACAAAAGGGGCCACATGCTAACCTGACTAACTCAGGGAAGGCCTGCATAGCGGTCTTGCAAACTCAAGAGACCTAAAGTGACCCCAAAGGATGTTCTGAAATTAAACCATCCTTTAAATTTAGTTAAAGAGCAGTTATGGTGGGTAGTCATGTCCTAGCCCAGTATCTTCCTTGACAAAGATCAGCTTCGATCTTTATTGAGCTTATTGCCTTTCTACATCTAGATAACATACCTGTGGAAGGTCAGGGCAACTTGTAACTTCCCTTTTTCAGGACCCCTCAGGGTACAGCAAATGGAGCCAGGGAGCAAACCACAAGTTCCTTCATTGCCTTGTCATCCTGTTAACTGCTGACTGTTACTATCCTGCACCCACCTACGTAAAGGAAGCATGTGTCTATCATCTTACTTTGTATAGGTCCCAGAGCTTTCTCCCGCCTCCTTAATTTATCACCAATGGATTTCATGGAACCGCCTTACGGCTCCTTCTGTGATTGCGATGTATAAAACAAAGTGAAAAACTGCCATTCTTGGGAGCATTACCCCAATACATGGAGATTTTGCTTCCCGGCAATTGTTGGCTCAAATAAACTCCCAAAAATTACTTACAGGTTTGAATATATTTTTACATTAACAGGCCTAGCTTATTAGTTTTTCCTTTTATGAATTGTAATTTTGGTATCAAGTCTCAGAACTTTGTGTCTTTCCCTGTGTACCAAAGATTTCCCCATATGTTTGTTTTCTAAATTTAAGTTCAATTGTGAGGTTAAATTTTTTTACTTGAGGATAACTAGTTGTTCCAGCACCATTTTGTTGAAAAGCTAGTCTCCTTTCATTGAACTACTTTGGAATCTTTGTGAAAAATCAGTTGAGCATATTTGAGTGGGTATATTCCTGGATTCTCTACTCTGCTCCATTAATGTATGTGTCTATCCTCCACAAAACCACATTGCCTCGATTACTGTAGCTACATAGTGAGACTTCCTGTCAGATAGAGTTTCTTCCCACTTAATTCCTCTTTGTCAAGATTGTTTGAGCTATTTAGGGCCTTGCCTTTCCACGTAACTTTTATAATAAACTTACCTATGTCTAAAAAAACAACAAAAAACAACACCTTGTTGAGATTTTTTTTAAACATAATTGGAAGACAATTCACATACCACACAATTCACCCATTTAAAGAGTGCAATTCAATGTTTTCTTAGTGTATTCGCAGGGTTTGTGCAACTATGCAGAGAAGAGATGACGGAGCAGTGCTGAGATGGCTGTGAGCAGACAGGCCTTGGCTGGCCTCTGGGAACTCAGTTCCCACAATGTTCCCTAGTAAGAGAGGTTCACTGCTCCTACAGCAGGCGTCCTCAAACTACAGCCCACGGGCCACATGCGGGTGTTTTTGCCATTTTGTTTTTTTACTTCAAAATAAGATATGTGCAGTGTGCATAGGAATTTGTTCATAGTTTTTTTTTTTAAACTATAGTCTGGCCCTCCAACGGTCTGAGGGACAGTGAACTGGCCCCCTGTTTAAAAAGTTTGAGGACCCCTGTTAGAGTGTTTGTGCAAACAGTGTAGTCGTTGGTGCTGAATAGCCTGCTTTCTTGGGGGAATCTATAGTTTTGGCGCATGCTAGGGTTTATGTGAAAGTGGAGTCTCTAATGGGCTTCCCTGGGCAGAGACCTCACACTCCTGCTGCTGCACTGCTGCTGCCGGGGCTGGTGGTGCTGTGTGGCCCTCGATGAAGGTGGAGGGCATGGGAAGCCTGCACGCAGATTCTTCTAGGCTCTGTGTTTTCTCCCCTTATGATCCAATCGTGTCCCCTTACACATCTCGTTGGGAAATGTTAGTCGTGGGTCTGCAGCTATTATTTTGGTCTGCCTGGTTTATCTGGTGCTCCTTCCTGATGCTGCCTCGAGGACTAGAGGACTGTGCACTCTGTCAGGGAGGGCCCCTCTGCTGGTGCCCCTCTGCTGCCTTTGGCTGGGGTGGGGACACAACGAAGCTCCTTGGACCAGGTTACTCACTGTAGCTGGGTCTCACTTGACTGATAGCTGACACTCAGGATCTCTGGGGAAAAGGAGTATCTCAGACCCAGCAAGGAAGAAGAGTGCTTCTCCTGATGTTTATTTTTGACCAAGTCCCCACTGATTCCGTCGCTGAGCATGCTGAAGGAAGAATGAATCTACCTGCGATGCCTTCTCCTGCTGCGTCAGGGATGGGAGACACTGGGTCTGGGCAGGTGGGTGGCTGCAGGATGCCAGTGTTGGTTGTGCCATCCTGTGCCAAACAGCTCCGTTTCCTTGTACAACCTTTCAGAGTTTTCCTTTGGTTGTCTTTTGTATTATTTTCAGGGTTTACAGTTGCGCGTAGCAAGGAGGAGCAGAAAGAAGTGGGTCTATGTCATCATGTCACAAACAAAAGTCACCACCATCTTAGTTTAATTCATCATATTTAAATTTATTAGACACCATCATATAATGAAGCATTCCACTCACTGGTAACACTGATTTATAATATATGTATGATCTGATTTCAAAAGTTTCTGAGGTAGTTTGAATTAAGTACAGGGAACAAATGGTGTAGACGCACTTTTCCTTGCTCCTGCCCTCTAATACAAATAAGTGCCTCAGGAGACCATGATAAAAGGGCTCTGAATGCTGGAAACAAGAAGGGAACTGATCAGAGAACACAGAACTAGAGTGACAATGTGGTGAGTTCCTGGGTTTTCTTCTTCTCTCCCACGTATGTCTGTGCTTGTGTACTGCTGATGGGAATGCAGACTGGTGCAGCCACTGTGGAGAACAGTATGGAATTTCCTCAAAAAATTAAAAATGGAGCTCCCATTTGACTCAGTAATCTCACTTCTAGGAATATATCCCAAGAAATCAGAAACACCAATCAGAAAGGATATATGCACCCCTATGTTCATAGCAGCACAATTTACAAAAACTAAAATGTGGAAAGCGCCTAGGTGCCCATCAGCAGTTGAGTATATTAAAAAACTATGGTATATCTACACAATGGAATACTACGCTGTTGTAAAAAAGAAGGAACTCTTACCATCTGCAACAGCATGGATGGAACTGGAAAGCATTATGCTAAGTGAAATAAGCCAGTCAGTGAAAGATAAATATCACATGATCTCACTCATTTGTGGAATATAATGAACAGCATAAACTGATGAACAAAAATAGGTCCAGTGACATAGAAGCATCGAACAGACCGTCAAACCTTAGAGGGATAGCAGGAAAGGATGGGAGAGGGGTGGTAAGAGATCAACTGAAGGATTTGTATGTATGCATATAAGCATGACCAATGGACACAGAAAGTAGGGGGTGAGGGCCTATGCTGGGGAGTGGGAGTGTGTGAGGAGATGTCAGTGGGGGAAAAGGAGACATATGTAATACTTTAAACAATAAAGAATTTTTAAAATGATACACTAGAAGGAACAAACAACAGGCTCTATGAAGTAGAGTATCAAATCAGTGATTTGGAAGACAACATGGAAAAAAACACCCAATTAGAGCAACAAAATAAAGAAAGACAAAAAAATGAGTCTAGTTTAAGGGAACTCTGGAACATGAAGCATAGCAACATCCGTGTCATAGGGGTACCAGAAAGAAAAGAGAGAGAGCAAGGGATCAATAACCTATTTGAAGGAGTTCATCACCACCAAACCAGTATTCCATGAAATGTTGAAGGGTATTCTTTGAGAAGAGGAAGAAGAAGAAGAAAAAGATAAAAAATTATCTATAATAATAAAAGCATAATGTGATAATTAGACCAGACGTCCTTCCGGATGACCTTCCAAACAAAGCCGCAGTGGCAGGGGCCAAGGCAGAGGCAGCAGAAGCCCCCAGCTGCCACAGCGGGTGGGAGACAAGGCAGAGGCTGCCACTATGGCAGCGGGGGCCGAGGCAGCCATCACCACGGAGGGGATCAAGTCCCCTTGCATAAATTTTGTGCATTGGGTCTCCAGTAAACAATAAAAAGGCAATAAATACATATCTATCAACAATTGAATTTAAAAAATCAAAATTAATAATAAATCTAATGAGCAGAATAAACTGGTGAATAAAATAGAATGGGAGGCATGGAAATGGAACAGACTGACAATTCTCAGAAGGAAGGAGGGTGGAGGGGGGACGAGAAGAGGTTAAAGAAAGATCTTATGTGCATAAATGCATTACCTATGGACACAGACAACAGGGTGGCCAAGGCCTGGGGTGGGGTGGGAATTGGCTGTAGGGGGGTTCTTGGGGGAAAAAGAGGGACAATTATAATACTCTCAACAATAAAGATTAAAAAATGAAAAAAAAATGCCCTGGCTGGTTCACCTCAGTGGATAGAGCAATAGCCTGTGGACTGAAGGGTCCTGGGTTAGTTTCTAGTCAAGGGCACATGCCTTGGTTGTGGGCTCAGTCCTCAGTAGGGGGCATGTAGGAAGCAGCTGATCAATGATTCTCTCTCATCATTGATGTTTCTATCTTTCTCTCTCTCCCTTCCTCTCTGAAATAGAAATTAATTAATTAATTAATTAATTAATTAATAGTACAACAAATTAATGACACCAAGAGCTGGTTCTTTGAAAAGATAAACAAGATTGACAAACTTTTAACCAGACTCATGAAGAAAAAAAGAGAGGACCCAAATAAATAAAATCAGATATGAAAGACACCAAAAAAAAAATACAAAGGATTAAAAGAAAATATTATGAACAACTATATAGCAACAAATTGGGCAATCTGGAAAAAATGGATAAATTCCTAGAAACATACATCTCCCAAAACTAAATCAGGAAGACTGAGAGAATCTGAATAGACTGATTACAACTAGTGAAATTGAAGTAGAAGAAAAATAAAACAAAACTCCCAACAAACCAAAGCTCTGGACTGAATGGCTTTATAGGTAAATTTTACCATATATTCAAGAAGAAATAACACCTATCCTTCTCTAACTATTCTAAAAATTTCAAGAGGAAGGGAAACTCCCAAGCTCATTTTATGAGTCCAGCATTATCCTAATTCCCAAACCAGATAAAGACATGACAAAGAAAGAAAAATATAGGCCAATATCCCTGATGAACATAAATGCTAAAATCTTTCTTTTTATTCATCAGCTGTATGCTCATGTACCAAAATGAGATTTATTCTCTGGTTTTAAAAATCTTTGTTGTTGAGAGTATTACAGATGTCCCCTTTTTCCTCCCCCGTAGCCCACCCCACACCTGGTTCCCAACCTGCCCACCCCAGGCCTTCACCACCATTTTGTCTGTGTCCATAGGTAAGATCTTTGGTTAAACTCTTCCCACACCCTCTACCCCCTTCCCTCTATGACTTGTCAGTATGTTCCATTTCCATGCCTCAGATTCTATTTTATTCACCAGTTTATTTTCTTCATTAGATTTCTTGTTCATTTATTTTGATTTTTAGATTCAATTGTTGATAGATATGTATTTATTACCATTTTATTGTTCATATCTCCTCCTTCTCCTTCTCCTTCTCCTTCCCTTCTCCTTCTCCTTCTCCTTCTCCTTCTCCTTCTTCTTCTTCCTCTTATTAAAGAATACCTTTCAACATTTCATGGAATACTGGTTTGGTGGTGGTGAACTCCTTTAGCTTTTTCTTGCCTGTGAAGCTCTTTATCTGACCTTCAATTCTAAATGATAGCTTTGCTGGGTAGAGTAATCTTAGTTGTAGATCCTTGACTTTCATCACCTTGAATATTTCTTGCCACTCCCTTCTATGGCCTGCATAGTTTCTGTTGAGAAAATCATGGGGTGCTCCCTTATAGATAACTGACTGCTTTTCTCTTGCTGCTTTTAAGATTCTCTCTTTGTCTTCAACCCTTGGCATTTTAATTATAATGTGTCTTGGTGTGGGCTTCTTTGGATTCATCTTGTTTGAGACTCTCTGCACTTCCTGGACTTGTAAGTCTATTTCTTTCATCAGGTAGGGGAAGTTTTCTGTCATTATTACTTCAAATAGGTTTTCAATATCTTGGTCTCTCTCTTCTCCTTCTGGCACCCCCATAATGTGAATGTTGGTACACTTGAAGTTGTCCCAGAGGCTTCTTACACTTTCTTCATATTTTGGGATTCTTTTTGCTCTTCTAATTGGGTGTTTTTGCTTCCTCATATTCCAAATTATTGATTTGATTATCAGAATCCCTTCCCCTATTGTTGAATCCCTGTAAATTATTCTTTATTTCAATTATTGTATGCTTAATTTCTGATTGATATTTTTTTATGTCTTTGACATTCTTACTAAGATCCTTGAAAGTCTCACTAAGTCCCTTGAAGCTCTCATTAAGATCCTATTAGTAAAAAGGGGACATATGTAATACTTTCAACAATAAAGATTTCTTTTAAAATCCTTGAGTAACCTTATAACCATTGTTTTGAACTCTGTATCCAGTAGTTTGCTTGCTTCCATTTCTTTCATTTGTAACATGTTTGCTTGTTTCCACATTTTGGTTGCTTCCCTGTGTTTGTTTCTATGTATTATGTAGAGCTGCTATGTCTCTGGAATTGGCAGAGTGGCCTTGTGTAATAGGTTTCCTGTAGTTCCCAGTGGCTCAGTCTCCCCTGTCACCTGAGCTGGGCACTCTAGGTGCGCCCCAGTGTGGCCTGTGTGCACAGTCTTATGCAGTTGAGCCTTGATTGCTGTTTGCATCGCTGGAAGGAGTTGACCTTCAGGCCAAATGGCTGTGAAGACCAGCTGCAACTACAGTGGGAGAGCTGCTGTGCAGGAGACACCCTATGGAGTAGACTTGTTTCATTGGGGCTTTGGCGCTCATTGAGTCTGCCCCTTGTGGATGTGTAGAGTTGTAATCTGCTAGGATATGAAGCTGCCCACCTGGTGCACTGGCTCTAGGGCCTCCAAGGAGGTGCAAAGTCAGCCACTGCCTAGGGCTACCTGACAGGAGCTACAGAGAGATCCATGGATGGTTGCTATTTATACTGAGCAAGGAAGTGCCCAGGTGAGACCCAGCTATTAAACAAGACAGGCTGATGCTGGTGCCTGGTATTGGGCCTCTTATTGATAGGTATGTTCACTCTAGCTGCAGCTTGTTTGAGATATTTTAGCAAAGTCTAAAGCCTGAACCATTCATATGTAAAAGCAGCTACAAATAGCTTCTGTGGGTCTTCAAATTGTATGGGGTGTGGATCTCAGGAAATCACCAGAGTGGAGCAAACAGTGTGATCCAGGCTGATGGGACTAAAAAATGGCTGCCAGTCAGCCCTGTGACAGGGGGTTTCTAGCACAGGAATAATGACCCCTGTGAGCACCTCCACTGGGAGAAAGCAGCCCCTAGTTCCTGCCCCAATGCCAGACAATCCAGTTCCTCCCCATATGTGTCTGGGTCTCCCAAGTCTGCCTGGTGCTAGATCTCAGAGGGATTGAGCCTGAATAATTTCGTGCACTGGCCCTTTAAAAAGGAACCCTGGTTCTCCAGCAGCCTCTGTGTCACTCAGCCACAATCCCCGCTGGTTTTTATAGCCCAAAGTTATAGGGACTTCTCTTCCCAGCTCTGGAACCCTGGGCTGGGAGTTTGGTGTGGGGCTGGGACTCCCTGCTTCTCACTGGCAGCCTCCGCAGAGACGATCTCCCCCCGCCACACCCCCTCCCCGATTTAAAAAAGGGCACATGTGGGTGTCAGACCAGCCTGGTCCACGCCTCCTCCCCTCCTACCAGTCTCAATGTGCTTTCTTCTTTACTTTTTGAGTTGTAGGTCTTTCATTCAGCTGGCTTTCAGGCGCTTCAGAATGATGGTTGTTCTATATTTTGGTTGTAATTTTGATGTGGTTATGGGCGGTGGCATTTACCAGAATTTGTCTACGCTGCTATCTTGGTTCCCAGATACTAAAATCTTCAACAAAATATTAGCAATCCAAATTCAGCAATGCATTAAAAAGATCATACACCATGATCAGGAGGGATTATTCCAGGCTTCAATGTTGGTACAATATCAATAAAACAATAAACATGTTGCACCGCATAAACAAATTGAAGGATAAAAACCACATGATAATATCAATAGGTGCAGAAAAAGCATTTGAAAAAATCCAGCTCCCATTCATGATAAAAACTCTCAGCAAAGTGCGATAGAGGAAACATATCTTAATGTATTAAAGGCTATGTATGACAAACCCACAGCCAACATCATACTCAATGGTCAAAAACTACAAGAGTTCCCCTGAAGACTGGACGCAAGACAGGGATGTCTGCTTTCACCACTCTTATTTCAACATAGTACTGAAAGTCCTAGTCACAGCAATCAGACAACAAGAAGAAATAAAAGGCATCCAAATTGGAAAGGAAGAAGGAAAATTGTCATTATTTGCAGATGACATGATATTGTATAGAGAGAACCCTAATGATTCCACCAAAAAAACTACTAGACCTGATAAATGAATTCAGTAAAGTAGCAAGATACAAGATAAATATCTAGAAATCAGTTGCACTTTTAGACACCAATAATGAACTATCAGGAAAGAAAACATATATATATTTCACAATTGCTTCATAAAGGATAAAATATCTAGGAATAAATTTAACCAAAGATATAAGAGATCTGTATTCAGAAAATTATAAGATACTGAAGAAAGAAATTGAGGAAGATACAAATACCATGTTCATGAATAGGAAGAGTTTACATAATTAAAATATCCATACTAACCAAAGCAATCTACAGATTCAATGAAATTCCTATGAAGATACCAATGGTGTATTTCACAGAACTAGAACAAATGTTTCAAAAATGTATTGAAACCACAAAAGACCCCAAATAGCAATAGTGATCTTGAAAAAGAAGAACAAAATTGGAGAAATCACACTACCTGATATCAGATTATACTATAAGGCCATAGTAATAATAACAGTATGGTACTGGCATAAAAGCAGACATATAGCCCTGGCCTGTTCTGCTCAATGGTTAGAGCATCGGCCCAAGGACTGATGGTCTTAGGTTCAATTCTGTTCAGGGGCATGTACCTCAGTTGTAGGCTCAATCCCTGGTCTCAGTCAGGGCCCATGCAGGAGACAACCAACCAATCCATGTATCTCTCTTACATTGATGTTTCTGTCTCTCTGCTCTCCCCATCCCTTTCACTATCTCTAAAAATCAATGGAAAATTATCCTCGGGTGAGGATTAACCAAAAAATCCCACCAAAACAGACGTATAGATTAATAGAAGAGTGTAGAGAGCCCAGAAATAAACCTACACCTTTATAGTCATTAATATTTGACAAAAGAGGCACAAACATACAATGGACTAAAGATAGTATCCTATCTAATAATAGAGTAATATGCAAATTAGGCGTCACTCCGTGACAAAAATGGCGGCCCCCATACCCACAAGATGGCGGCGCCTAGTCCCCTCAGCCCCGCTGCTGGAGTGTCTGGCCTGTCCCACCAGCAAACAGAGCACTGAGAGCAGGGCATGGTTGCTTCCTTAGTGCTGCGGCAGCGGGAAACCGCCAGGCCCTGCACACATGGAGCCAGTGGAGGAGCAGGGCCTGTCGCTGCGGCGATCGGGAAGCCGCCAGGAGCCTGCGGAGGAGCAGGGCCTGTCGCGTGGCGATCAGGAAGCCCAGGAGCCGGCGGAGGAGCAGGGCCTGTCGCCACGGTGATGGGGAAGCCGCCAGGCCCTGTGCCCATGGAGCCAGCGGAGGAGCAGGGCCTGTCACCACAACGATCGGGAAGCTGCCAGGCCCTGCGCACACGGAGCTGGTGGAGGAGCAGGGCATGGAGTCTTCCCGATGGTCACTGAGGCGATCGGGAAGACTCCAGTGCCAGCAGAGCAGGGCATGGCGGCTTCCTGATCTCAGCAGCTGGGAAGCCGCCAGGCCCTGCAAAGCCAGGCATGGCAGCTTCCTTAGTGGGGCAGTGGCAGGGAAGTCCCCAGACATGGCAGACAGATCCCAGACAGCAGGGCTTGGGGGCTTCCTTAGCGCAGTGGCAGTGGGAACACCCCCAGACCCCGCAGACAGAGCCTGGACAACAGGGCATGGGGGCTTCCTTAGTGTGTCCATGTCTGGGAAGCCCCTAGGCTGGGAAGACAGAGCACACTGCAGGGCATTGGGGCTTCCTTCACATGGCACATGGCGGCAGCAGGCAGAGAGCGACAGCAGGGCATGGGGGTTTCATCTCCATGGCTGCAGGGAAACCTCCAGGCCCCGCAGAGAACAGAGAACCATGGGAGTGGGCCTAAGCCATCAGTAGGATATCCTCTGAGAGCTCCTGGATTGTAGAGGGTGCAGGTTGGGCTGAGGGACCCCCATGCACGAATTTTGTGCACCGGGCCTCCAGTATTCAATAAATGGTGTTAGGAAAAATGGAGAGATACATGCAAAAAAGAAAGAAACTAGACCATCAACTTATACCATACACAAGAATAAGCTCAAAATGGATTAAAGACTTACTAGTAAATGTTAGACTCAGAACCATAAAAATTCTAGAAGAAAACATAGGCAGTAAAATCTCGGACATTTCTCGTAGACATATTTTTTTCCTGATATATCTCTTATGTCAAAGGAAACAAAAGAAAAAATAAACAGATGGGACTACATCAAACTAAAAAGTTTTTGTTCAGCAAAGGAAACCATCAACAAAATTAAAAAACAACCCACTGAATGCGAAAACATATTCACCAATGATACATCTGATAAGGGGTTAATATACAAAATTTATAAAGAACTTATAAAACTCAATACCAAAAGACAATCAAATTTAAAAATGGGAAAAATACCTGAACAGACACTTCTCCAAAGAGGACATACAGATGGCCAATAGATAAAGGAAAAGATGCTCAACATCGCTAGTCATCAGAGAGATCCAAATTAAAACCACAATGAGATATTGTTAGGGGCAGAAATAGAATATTGGTGACCAGATATAATTATAAGAAATATTAATCATGCTCTGTTAATTATGATTGTTTTGCTATGATTAAAGAAAGCACATTCTAACCTGTCTGGGAGTTGCATGCGACCTGGACTTCACATGGAAATTCAGCCCATGAGCTGCCTATTATCATGGAAAGATTAACAACTTTGTTGCAGAAGCCAGAGGTGCCAGCCCTTTGCATATCCCCAGGCCTTTGCATACCCCCAGGCCTTTGTATACCCCCAGCCCTTTGCATACCCCCAGATCTTTGCAAACTGCCAGCCCGAATTGCCTGTAAACTTCCCACTTTGCATACCCATTCTTATCCCTTTTGCTTACTTCCCCATATAATCTTTGTCCTTCTACCCAATATAAGCAGCTGGCATATGGTGGGGGGGGGAGATTTTTGTGGATTACCTGCTGCTCTCCCATACTGCCAGCATTATTGGAATAAATGTTCATATATGATTCAACTCTATCTCTACTTAATTGGCTCAAGTAGTGACAGGCAGCCAACACCCATTGATTGTCCAGTTACAATATCACCTCACACTTGTCAGAATGGCTATCATCAGTAAATCAACAAACAACAAGTGCTGGTGAGGATGTGGAGAAAAGGGAACTCTCATACACTGTTGGTGGGAACGCAGAGTGGTGCAGCAACTGTGGAAAACAGTATGGGGTTTCCTCAGAAAATTAAAAATGGAACTCCCATTTGACCCAGTTGGAACCCATGTATACATGTTTAATTAATTTATGACAAAAAGAGCCCAGAATATACAACGAGGAAAGGGCAGTCTCTTCAGTAAGTGCTGCAGGAAAAACTGGATAGCCTCATACAAAAGGAGGAAACGGGATCACTATCTTACACCAGCCACATAAATTAATTCGACATGTTTTAAGACTTGAATGTAAGACCTGAAAACATAAAAGTGCTAGAAGAAAACATAGGCAGTAAGCTCCTTGATATTGGTCTTGACAATGATTTTTTGGATTTAACACCAAAAGCATAGGCAACAAAATAAAAAATAAATAAGTGGAACAAGATCAAACTAAAAAGTTTCTGCATAGCAAAGGAAACCATCTTACCTAATAAAAGAGTAATATGCAAATTGACCTACCTTCGCTACACCCACCAGCCATGCCCACCAGCCACGCCCACCAGCCAATCAGAGCGAGTATACAAATAAAACCAACCAAGATGGCTACAGCCACAGAGAGCAGGAGGGAGGCTTCGGTTTCCCAGGCAACAGAGGAAGCCAAGTTTTCCGCCTGCCCTTGCCAGGCCTAAGCCTCCACTCAAGGCTACAAAGTTTCAATTATAGAAGGTAAATAAACCCTAAACAGAAATGGCTGCTGCTGTGGAGCGAGCAGAAGGCTTGGCTCCACTCCAGGCTACAAAGTTTCGATTGTAGAAGGTAAATAAATCCCAGATACCAGGGCATCTGCTTGGGTTGCCAGGGGGCGTGGCTGGCCTGCAAACCACCACAGGTCCCTCTCCCAGGCCACCCCATGCCCCAAGGGATCCCCCACCCTGATCCGGGACACCCTTCAGGGCAAACCAGCTGGCCCCCACCCGTGCACCAGGCCTCTATCCTATCTAATAAAAGAGTAATATGCAGATTGACCATCACTCCAACAAACAATATGGCTGCCCCCATGTGGTCAAAGATCCTGCCCCCATGTGGACACAAGATGGCCACCACAAGATGGCCAGCAGGGGAGGGAAGTTGGTAGGCACCAGGCCTGCAAGGGAGGGCAGTTCAAGACGATCAACCCTGCAGGGGAGGGCAGTTAGGGGTGACCAGGCCGGCAGAGGAGGGAAGTTGGGGGCAAACAGGCTGGCAGGGGAGCAGTTAGGCATCAATCAGGCTGGCAGGGGAGTGGTTAGGGGGTGATCAGGCTGGCAGGCAGAAGCGGTTAGGGGCAATCAGGAAGGCAGGCAGGCGAGCAGTTGGGAGCCAGCATTGTGAGAGGGATGTCCGACTGCCCATTTAGGCCTGATCCACCAGCAGTCGGACATCTTTTGAGGGGTCCCAGATTGGAGAGGGTGCAGGCTGGGCTAAGGGACACCCCCCCCCCCCCCGTGCACGAATTTCGTGTACCGGGCCTCTAGTCAATATAATAAAAAAGCAAACTACTGAATGAGAGAAAACAGTTGCAATTCATATGTAAGAGATTAATACCCAAAATATATAAAGAACTTATACAACTCAATAGCTAAATAAATAAATAATAATAAAATAAATAAATAAAATGGGCAGAACATCTCAATAGATTTTTTCAAAGAAGACATATGGATAAGCAACAAGCACATGAAAGGATGTTCGACATCACTCATCATCTGGAAAGTGCAAATCTAAACCACAGTGAGATATCACTTCACACCTGTTAGAGTGGCTATTAAAACACAGTAAGAGTGAACAAATGCTGGCAACGATGTGGAGAAAATGGAACCCTCCTGCACTGCTGGTGGGAATATGAACTTGTGCAGCCACCATGGAAAACAGCCTGGAACTTCCTCAAAAATTAAAAATAGAACTACCATAGGATCCAACAATTCCACTGCTGGGTATTTACACAAAAGGAATGAAAAAACTAACTTAAAAAGTATATGCACTCTGTGTTCATTGCAGCAATATTTACAGTAGCCATTCTAGTAACCTAAGTGTATAGCAGCAGATGAATGGATAAAGAAATTGTGGCACATATGATAGGGGCAGAAATAGAATGTTGGGGACCCAGCTGGAATTGTAAGAAATATTAACATGCTCTGTTAACCGTGGTTGTTTTGTTCTGATTAAAGAAGGCACATTCTGAGCTGGCTGGCAGTTATACACAGGACCTGGGAGCTCGGCTGGAGATGCAGCCCTTCCTCCCCATTTGGAGCTGCCTATTATCATGGAAAGATTAGCAACCTGTTGAGCCAAAAACCAGAGCCGCCAGCCCTTTGAAGACCATAGCCCTTTTGCATATCTGTAGACTGCACATTTGCCCTTTTGCCTACTTCCCCATGTCATCTTTGTCCTTCTACCCAGTATAAGCAGCTGGCTTATGGGGTAGGGGGGGGCACGGGGAAGTCAGAGCAGATTTTGGTGGATGACCTGCTGCTCTCTCATCCTGCCAGCAGGATTGGAATAAACTCTCATATATGATTCAACCCTGTCTCTGCTGAATTGGTTCAAGTAGTAACAGGCAACACAGACCCATTGATTGTCCGGTTACACATATAGTCCATGAAATATTATTTAGCCATTAAAAAGAATGAGATATTGTCATTTGCAACAACATGGATGGACCTTGAAGGCATCATGCTAAGTGAAATAAGTCAGACCACTTCCGGATAGTAGAGGCAGGCAGTTTGTTTCAGAGTCTCTGTTCTTATTAATGTGTAGTATCTCATACTTTGTCTGCCTTTTTGAGAGAATTATATTTGTCAGTAAGAAATCTCAATGGGCTCTCTTTGCCAGGGCTGTTGCACAGCCTCCTGGCTGGTCGCCTGCCTCCTCTCCCAGCCCTGTCCCAGCAGACTGGCCTGGAGACCTCCATCTCAGACGCTAGTCAGATGGCCTCACTCCCCAGCATGCGTCTCCAAGGCTCCCATCACACTCCGAATGGCATCCCTTCTCCTTCCTCAGACTTACAGGTTCCCTGCCTGTGTTTTCAAATTCCTTTCCTCCTACTCATTCACCACCCACCTCAGCAGGCCTGCTGCTCTTTGAACTTACCCCTGCCTCAGGCTCTTGCACTTGCTCTCTCCTTTGCCTATAATGCTTTTCCCCCAGATCTTCACTTGACTAGCTCCTTGTTTCACTTTTTCTGCTCAAAAGGCATCTTCTCAGGGAAGCCTTCCCAGGACTCCAATTAATTTGTTCAGACCAATCTCCATATCACTTCTTTTTTATTGTCTTTTCCTTCACTAAAACTGACAAGAGGAGTGGCCCTGTTGATCTGGTTTACTGCTTCATCACCAGTAGCCAGAACAGGGCCTAATTTATTATAGGAGTTCAAATATTTGTTGAATGAACCAATAAATAAGTAGATGAGTTATATAGTTTTCATTATCTGAAAACTAGAGATAAAGTTTGTATTTTGAGATCTAATTTTTCAGAGGAATTTGTCACACAAGTCCTTGTATAAAATCCTATATAATAAAGAGGTGATATGCAAATTGACCTTCACACCCTCACAAGATGGCTGCCTATGACCAGGCTGGCAGGGGGGTTAGTGAGGGATGACCAAAGACTGAACAAGCAGGCTGCGTGGGGCGACCAGGCTGGCAGGTGGGGGCAGTAAGAGGCAACCAGGCTGGTGGGGGGGGCAGTTAGGGGTGACCAGGCTGGCAGGGGGGGCAGTTGGGGGCGATTAGGCTGGCAGGGGGGACAGTGAGGGGCAACTAGGCCATCAGGGGGGGCAGTTGGGGGTGAACAGGCCAGCAGGGGGGGGGGGGGTGGAGTAAGAGACGACCAGGCCAGTGGAGGGGGGCAGTTAGGGGCAACCAGGCCGGCGGGGAGGAAGGGCAGTTGGGGGCAACCAGGCTGGCAGGGGAGGGCAGTTGGGGGTGATTAGGCTGGTGGGGGGGGTAGTGAGGGGCAACTAGGCCAGCAGGGGGGCAGTTGGGGGTGACCAGGCCAGCAGAAGGGGACAGTGGGGGGTGACCAGACTGGTGGGGGAGGGCAATAAGGAGTGACCAGGCAGGCAGGCAGGTGAGCAATTAGGAATCAGCAGTCCAGAATTGTGACAGGGATGTCCGACTGCCGATTTAGGCCCGATCTTCAGGATCAGGCCTAAACCAGCAGTCAGACATCTTCCAAGGGGTCTTGGATTGGAGAGGGTGCAGGCTGAGCTGAGGGGACCCCCCCCCCCACATGCATGAATTTCATGCACTGGGCCTCTAGTCCTATATAATAAAAGCCTAGTATGCTAAGTGTCTGACCATTCAACCAGAGGCTATTATGTGCACTGGCCACCATGGGGCAGACGCTCCAACTGGTAGGTTAGCTTGCTGCTGGGGTCTGGCATATCAGGACTGGGTGTGATGGGTCAGACACACCCTGGAGCCCTCCTACAGTTCCTCCCTGGCCCCGATTGTGCACCAGTGGGGTCCCTCAGCCTGGCCTGCACTCTCTCGCAATCCGGGGCCCCTTGGGGGATGTCAGAGAGCCGGTTTCAGCCAGATCCCTGCAGGCCAGGTCGAGGGATCCCACCACTGCATGAATCCATGCACTGGGCCTCTAGTATATAATAAAATAGAAGACATTTTCATTAGTATAGTTCATAGATTAACAATAGAATACCACTTATTATGTTTCTGCCTTCTAAAATAGATATTTAGTATTTCTTAAAATGTGTAATTGGTAAGGAAGTTGCCCTTAAATCTTATTACTTTAAAATTTTTTCTTAATGGGCCAAGACTTTAGACTTTATCAATGATCAAATACATGTTGAGCACAGAGTACTTGTGTTTGCTGCTGAGCTTATCTCACAAATAGCCAATGTCACCTTTGTCCTTATCTTTGTCAGCCCTCCTCTTTCTCTCTAAGGATAAAGACTATTGCCCCCCACCCCAGCCCCCACAAAGGCCAGTTCCAGCCCGTTTCTGTGACATCAACCCAGAGGCCTCAGGATGCTAATGGCCTGTCCCCCTTGCTGAGTAGCAGCCTTGTCAATTGTTTTACTCAGGGCTATCTATACCGTCTGCTGGCCCACTGACCGATGGGTACTCGGAGACAAACCAGAAGAGCTGCTTCTAGCCTAGCCTTCCAGGACTGTATGGGTCAACCAGGAAGAGAATACATTATACAAGTTGCCACTGAAATAAATCTCTCACTTCCCTAACTTCTCTATTTTGGTTTATGTAATTTTCCCATCTTTGTGACTGAGGGATGAATAAGAGATGGAAGAGGAAGAACTGGCTGGAAGCAGAACACAGTGACTATTTGGGTTGAGGTTGAGGTGTTTGTGGGACAGGCTGGGCTGAGTCATCTGTTTCCTTCTATTGACACAGATTCAACCAACTGAAGACCTTGCGTCAAGAGCTCTTTCCGACCTGCGTCCTTTTGGTTCCAGTGCTCATCTGAATAACCGGGTAGCCTCTCCGGCCCTCACTTTCTCCTTCTCACTCTGGTCTTCTTCTTACACCTGAACTCAGACTTCTCAGTTCTTCACCAACTATTTCAGTGCCCATGCTGTACTTCCAGGCAGCATCGGGGATAGGAACAAGTAAAACTCTGTGGTTCCTGCCCTTGTGGAGGTTCCCGTGATGATACCACCCCATTTCTCAAAGGAAGTCTCAAAGGCTTCCAGACCCCTAGCCCCTCGCCTGGTGTTCAAGGCCCTCTCAACTCACCTTCCAGGTTTAGCCTGTGCTGCAGCTCCCTCCACACATTCCCACACGGCAGGACACCTCTGCCTCCTCAGTCCTTCGTCCTGCTCACACTCTTCCCTATGCCTGGACATCCTTTGCATTCCTGCCCTCTCTCCCCTCCACCCTCCCACCTGTCAACATTCTAAACTGCCCTTTACAGCTTAGCTCAAAGCATGACTCGCGTAGGCCCTTCATGACCCCCTGCCCAGGACAGCTGCTCTGTGAGTTCTCATGGGACCTTTTGTATACTTCTATACCCATCACGTTGCACTTGGTATCAAGTTCAATGTGTGTCCATCTCTGCTATTAAGCGACCAGAGAGAAGGGCCCATGTCTTATCTATGTTGGTGGTTCCACCTCAGCAGCTGTGCACACATAGGCACCTTCTACAAAAGGTGACCATGTAGTTTGTTATAATTTATTGTCCAAACTAGAGCCCTTCTGAGAGTGAAGGGGGCACTCTTAATAATTATGTTGGGCGGCAAGTAAAGCTAAACATGTCCCTGTCTGCTGGGTCACGTGTGGTCTATTTGTGCCAAACGAAGGTTCAGGGAGTGGTTTCTGAATTAAGTGACCATGCTTACAGTGGAGTCAGCCAATGGACACGTGAAAGGGTGAAGGAGGGCACCTTTCCTAGAGCTGGAATTGCTGGGGTGGTTCCACTGAGCAGGGGGTCCCTGAAGTATGTCTGAAGGGAAGGAACAGGATTCAGGAAGGTCCAATTAGACAGAGGGAAGAAGGAATGACATCATGGAAGGATAGGATGATGGAAGCAGACAGCACCACATTTGGTCTAGTCAGAGAAAGATTTTAGGGCTGAAACTGATGGCTTCTATTGATAAGAAATAGGCAGCATGCTGGGGAGCGGAGAGGGAAGAAACAGCACTAGCACCAGCTGTGTGTATAGAGGGGTGTGGTCTTTACAGCAGGAGGTCAGAGCGGCTAGCACCTGTGCATTTCTGAGCAGAAAAGAGAAAGAAAATGTAGCATTTTAGGGTGATTATTCTCATGGTTATGTTTAGAGAGAGGTGAGGCCGAGGAGAGGGAGGCCACATGGGATCCATGGAAATAATATCAATGAAAGATTTCAGGAATTTAAAGGAAATATTGGTAACCAAAATGAATAAGTCAGAACTGAATAGGTAGAATTGACAGCACTTTGTGACCCAAGGGAGCTGGCCTAGTTTTGGAGTAACACTCTGTACCATAGGCTGAGATAAGGAAGCAAGAGGCAGAGATGATTTGGGCAGAGCTGATAAATTTAGATTTTTCCACACTAAGTACGAGGCGCCGGTGTGCCATCTGAATGGAAGTGTCCAATAGATAGCGAGAGAGGAATGCCCAGGGGGCAGGAGGGCCAGGACCAGGGAGAATCATTTCGAGGAGGAGCCATCCATGGGAGCGAGCAATAGGTGAGCGATAACAAAGGATGAGATGTCTTGTGGCCAATCAGGAGGAAAAGCCATTGATTGTCAAGGGTTGGATCTGGGGAAAACACCTGCACTAAATGGGAAAGAGAGAGACAAGGAGACCCAGAAGAAAGGGACAAGAGACCAGGATTTGGTGATTGAGATAAGGATTAAGATGAAAAATATCTAAGGAAATGAATTTCTCTGGCCTATTATATTACTAGACACTGATTTTCTGCCCATGTCAAAGGCATGTTGATGTGATATGTTTCTTTCCATCCTGAAAGAGGATGAATGGCAGAAAAACCAAAAAGCCAGTTAGATTCCACAAAAATATGAATGGTTCTAATATTAATAAAGCTGTGACTGATGAACAAAATACTTAAAGGATAGAAATTAACATGTGATACCTTTTTTCATACAGAAGGTAGCAATACTGGGCATAAAAGAAAGAACTTTTCTTAATACAGATTCCATCATAATTATACCTAAAAAATAAAGGTTGTCTTTAAAGATTATGTCAAACCACTGACATGCTTGATCATTGACTCGGTTTATGAGGGAAAGCTAATAGACACTCAGCCTGTTGAGCTCTGGTAGGTAGACAATTTCATACCATTTCAAGCCCATGAGCTGTGAAGCGGGCTTGTGAATGTTCTGCTCTGCTTTTCCAGATTAGGGCCCTCTGATCTTAGGGATACAACAGGGAAAGCCTCCTGCTGCTGCGGGCCCTTAACCTCTGTAAAGTGCATGAAGCCCCACAAGGCACCTCTCTGGGGCTGGGCTTGGGTTCTCAGCAAGCCCGGGAGGAAGCTGCCTCTCTCTGCAGCCCAGGCTGCTCTGCGGAGCCCGAGCCTGCAGCAGCGCGTCCAGGCCCCTAGCAGCGGAGCAGTTTTCCAAATGAACTATTGCTCAGTGTTGTTTGGCAAACTCTTCCACTGTCTCCCACTCCTCTCCTAACTTGGCTTCCATTTCTTCCCACTGATTTCCTGATCTCTACTGATTTTTCTTAAATAAAAAAACCTGTAAAATAATAATAATTGAGTGACAATCATAACAACATGTACCATGTAACACTGTAATTTCTTGTGGTGTTAAAAATATAGCGTGGATACCTAGTTTCCTAAATATAATTCAAATATGCTAATTTAGCTCAAACAGTAATGAAAACAGTTCTGTTATTCTATGTGTGTAATTATTTAAATATTTCAACAATTGGACATTCACATATCCAAATATTTAAGGTTTAAGACACAAAGATATATTGTGATTTTTGTGTCTGAACAAAATTCCTGAAAAATTGACATTGATACTTGGTTCTAGCATTACCTGAGTTATTTTAGGCACTAGGGTTTCCATTTGAATTATGGGAACTCTCTGATAAGAGTTGATATTTATAGTTTGTTTAGTTTTACATTATTTTGGCCAACTTATTTTGTGATTCCCCCCAAAAAAAATGTTTGTTTTCAACATTTAAAATAAAACAAAAATGGGTAACCCTCCCTGGCACTGCCTCTCGTGCCAGCCCCTGGGAGCCAAGACCAGGAAAACCAAGCACACCATCTGAAAGAACAAGGCAGATTAAAGTCTTAATTTGAAAACTTAGAAATAAAACTTCCGCTGTCTCCTCTCACGCTGTTTAAATTATATTTTCTCTTTTCCGGTGATAAAGAAAATATGTGTAAATAAAATTTGAATAAAGGTGAGAACTATAAAGAAGAAAACTAACACTTGGAGGAAACGACCATTTAAACTTCAAGGCCGTCCCTTCCAGTCTTTCACCAAAGTCTCGATCCATGCACGTTTTCTATGGGGGAACATGGAGTAGCTCACATCATACAACTAGCATGTCTGCGGTCTTGCTTTCCACTGTCTTCCCTGCACGTTGAGCCATAAGCATCTGCCTCCATCATTATGAATTCTCTGAAAACAGGAATTTAACAGCTGCATTATAGTCCATCATGTGAGTGTCCCATAATTTTACTGTTTTCCTCTTTTTCCAACGTGATCATCATTTTCACATTTTATTATTCATTTGTTTACCTAATATGTTCCTTGTACATGTTTTGTTAGCAAAGGCTATTATAATGCTGAATAGCGTAGCTGCTTCTGACTCAACTTCTCATCTCCTGTTATCATTTTAATGCACATTGTTAAATAGTATTGATATTATGTTCAGGGTCAATAAACATTAAAAAAATAGAAGTCTGCTCCATTTTCCTACTGATGAGAGGTCAGGGCATGCATGCTGTCCAAGTGCATGACTGTTGAAAGGGAAAATCCTGGCGCGTGTGACACTGCAAACATACAGAGGAGGGAGGCACAGTGTCCCACAGTCAAGTACTGGTTTCTGCCATTTTCCCACAGTCCCCTCCATAATCACTCAGCCCCACTCCGCTTGGTTTCCGTTGCATCCTGTTTTTCTTAGCTTCTGAGCAGCAGGATTTGACAGTGCCATGAAACACCCCTCCTGCCTGTTTCAGGTCCCACGTCTCCCACAGGGAGCCAGCCAGGGGCGGCAAATGCAGGAACGGGGAAGGCAAGTCTCCCACAATTAAACATCAAGGTCATGAGCCAAATTGACAGGTTCCTTCAGGGACGGAGAACCAAAATGTACCGAAGAAAAATAAATGGTAAGAGAGAAAAGAAAAAGTCAGTGAAGTCTAAATGGAGAATTAGATGCCAGAAATTCCTCCTTTCAACAACAGATGCTGAAAATTTCATCTCCTCTTAAGAAAATCACTTAAACCTTCCCTATATTTCTAGTTTTAATATAGTAGGTATCTAATGGAATTATTATAAAGTATGTAGCAGGCTTAGATTCAAGGCCCTGGGGAATAATCTGGTGTTTTTGGAGGGACAAGCAGAAGTAAATTGCCTAGTTGTCTGGCAGTGTGATAACCTGCACAGTTTATTTTATTGAATAATTCCAACCCCAGAGTACCCTATGATTCCATTTTATGATCAGGTACATCACAGTTAAAAATTTAAAACCTTCTGAGATGATTATTTTCCAAAAATGTAATAAGTAAAAAATGTACATACCTAGAGAGAGAGAACTCACATAAATCCATAGGAAAACCACCAATAGAAAGTGGTCTGGTGATAGTTTGTATACACACAATATACATGTGACCAAAACACACTCGAAAGTGCTTAACTTCCCTAATCACCCAGTAAGTGCAAGTTGAGACAGCTAAATACAGTTCTTAACCAACAAGTGTTCTAGGTTAAGAATATTATGGATTTGGGTAAGAATATCAAGAACTATTATGAGGGGTGTGAATTGGTTACAATTGTCTAGAGTCTCTCCTAGAGCAATGACCAGATGCAGATGAAATTAACGTTACTTATAATAGAAATAATTATAAACAACCTAAATTTCCAATAAAGGCAATAGCTAGATGAACATTCAAATAATATTTTTAGCCATTATACAATATGCATTGAAAAATATTTTAATGTGAAAGTGTTATGATATTCTAGGTATAAATGGGCATCTACAATAATAAAAGTGTAATATGCTAATTAGACCAGACAACCTTCCAGAAGAAGCCTCAGTGGTGGGGGTGGGGGAGGTGGGGGGAAAGAGGGGTGTGGAGGGGGAAGAGGATCAAGGCAGAGTAGCTGCCATGGCTGTGGGGGTCGAGCCCTTTGCACGAATTTCGTGTATTGGGCCTCTAGTATAACTAGAAGAGTTAACATTTCTTGGATGCACCAAGATTATTCAATTTTATTTTTAAATATGCTTTCTTATTAATTTCTTTTTTTATACTATTTTTTTCTTTTTTATTGATTAAGGTATTACATGTGTACATATCTTCCCATTGCCCCGCACCTCACTCCCATACATGCCCTAACCCCCCAGTGTTCTTGTGTTCATTGGTTGTGCTTATATGCATGCATACAAGTCCTTTGATTGATCTCTTATCTCCCCCCCTCCCTCCCCAACCTTCCCGCTGTAATTTGACAGTCTGTTTGATGCTTTATTGCCTCTGTATCTGTCCTTTGTTCATCAGGTTATAATGTTCTGTATTACCCATAAATGAGTGAGATCATGTGGTATTTTTCTTTCACTGACTGGCTTATTTCACTTAACATAATGTTCTCCAATTCCATCCAGGTTGCTGCAAATGGTAAGAATTCCTTCTTTTTTATGGCAGCATAGTATTCCATTGTGTAGATGTACCACAGTTTTCTGATCCAGTCATCTGCTGATGGGCACCTAGGCTCTTTCCAAATCTTAGCTGTTGTAAATTGTGCTGCTATGAACATAGGGGTGCATATATCCTTTCTGATTGGAGTTTCCAGTTTCTTGGGATATATTCCTAGAAGTGGGATTACTGGGTCAAATAGGAGTTCCATTTTCAGTTTTTTGAGGAAACTCCATACTGTTCTCCACAGTGGCTGCACCAGTCTGCATTCCCACCAGCAGTGCACGAGGGTTCCTTTTTCTCCGCATCCTGGCCAACACTTGTCCTTTGTTGATTTGTTGATGATAGCCATTCTGACAGGTGTGAGATGGTACCTCATTGTCGTTTTGATTTGCATCTCTCAGATAATCAGTGACTGCGCATGTTCTCATATGTCCCTTGGCCTTCCTTCTGTCTTCTTTCGAAAAGTATCTATTTAGGTCCGTTGCCTATTTATTTATTGGGTCGTTTATCTTCCTTTTGTTGAGTTGTATGAGTTCCCTGTAAATGTTGGAGAGTAAACCTTTACCAGTGATAACATTTGCAAATATGTTCTCCCATACAGTGGTATTTCTTGTTTTGTTGATGGTTTCTTTTGCTGTGAAAAAGCTTTTTATTTTTATATAGTCCCATTTGTTTATTTTCTCTTTAGTTTCCATTGCCCTAGGAGAGGTATCAGTGAAGAAATTGCTTCAGCATATTTCGCTGCCTGTGGATTTCTCTAGTATTTTTATGGTTTCCCGTCTTATGTTTAAGTCCTGTATCCATTTTGAGTTTATTTTTGTGTATGGTGTAAGTTGGTGGTCTAGTTTCATTTTTTTGCATGTATCTGTCCAATTTTCCCAACACCATTTATTGAAGAGACTGTCTTGACTCCATTGTATGCTCTTGCTTCCTTTTTCAAATATTAATTGAGCATAGTGGTTTGGGTCGATATCTGGGTTCTCTATTCTATTCCATTGGTCTGTATGCCTGTTCTTGTGCCAGTACCAGGCTGTTTTGAGAACAGTGGCTTTGTAATACAGCTTGAAATCTGGTATTGAGATCCCACCTACTTTGTTCTTCTTTCTCAGGATTGCTGTTGCTATTCGGGGTCTTTTTTAATTCCAGATGCATTTTTGGAGAGTTCTTTCAAGGTCTGTGAAATATGCCATTGGTATTTTGATGGGGAGTGCATTGAATCTATAGATTGCTTTGGATAGTATGGACATTTTAGTGATGTTGATTCTACCAATCCATAAACACGGTATGTTCTTCCATCTGTTTATGTCTTCCTCTATCTCTTTTTTCAGTGTCCTGTAGTTTTCCATCTATGGTCTTTTACCTCCTTAGTTAAGTTTATTCCTAGGTATTTTAATTTTTTTGGTGCGATGGTAAATGGGATTGCTTTTTTAGTCTCTCTTTCTGTAAGTTCACTATTGGTGTATAGAAATGCCATAGATTTCTTGGCATTAATTTTGTATCCTGCTACATTGCCAAATTCATTTATTAAATCTATTAGTTTTTTGATGGAGTCTTTCGGGTTTTTTATGTACAATATCATGTCATCTGCAAATAAGGACAGCTTTACTTCTTCTTTTCCAATTTGGATGCTTTTTATTTCTTCTTATTGTCTAATTGCAATGGCTAATACTTCCAGTACTATGTCAAACAGGAGTGGTGAGAGTGGGCATCCCTGTCTTGTTCCTGTTCTTAGGGGAATTGGTTTTAGTTTTTGCCCATTGAGTATGATGTTAGCTGTGGGTTTATCATATGTAGCTTTTATTATATTGAGGTATGATCCTTCTATTCCTACCTTGCTGAGAGTTTTTATCAAAAATGGGTGTTGGATTTTATCAAATGCTTTTTCTGCATCAATTGATATGACTATGAGGTTTTTGTCTCTTAATTTGTTTATGTGATGTATCACGTTTATTGATTTGAGGATATTGTACCATCCTTGCATCCCTGGGATAAATCCTACTTGGTCATGGTGTATGATCTGATTTACTAGAATTTTGTTGAGGATTTTAGCATCTATGTTCATGAGGGATATTGGTCTGTAATTCTCTTTCATTGTGTTGTCTTTATCTGGTTTTGGTATTAGGGTAATGCTGGCTTCATAGAAGGAGCTTGGAAGTGTTCCTGCCTCTTGAATTTTTTGGAATAGTCTGAGGAGGATAGGTTTTAGTTCTTTCTTGAATGTTTGATAAAACTTCCCTGTGAAGCCGTCTGGCCCTGGGCTTTTGTTTGCTGGAAGCTTTTTCATGACTTCTTCAATTTCTTTCATAATTATTGGCCTATTGAGATTTTTAGATTCTTCCTGATTGAGTTTTGGAAGGTTGTATTTTTCTAGGAATATGTCCATTTCCTCCAGATTGTCCAGTTTGGAAGGTTGTATTTTTCTAGGAATATGCCCATTTTCTCCAGGTTGTCCAGTTTGTTGGAATAGAGGAGATGAAGAATGACAATCCTTTGTATGTCTGTGGGGTTGGTTGTTACTTCACCTCTTTCATTTCTGATTTTTATTTGGGTCCTCTCTCTTTGCTTCTTGGTGGGCCTGGCTAGAGGTTCATCAATCTTGTTTATCCTTTCAAAAAACTAGCTCTTGTTTTTGTTGATCTTTTGTACTGTTTTTTTAGTCTCTATGTCATTTATCTCTGCTCTGATCTTTATTATTTCCTTCTTTCTGCTTATGCTGGGCTTTTCTTGTTTTTCTCTTTCTAAGTCTTTGAGTTGAAGGGTGAGGTAATTTATTACCATTGTTTCTTGTCTTTTGCAGTAGGCTTGTAGAGTTATGAACTTTCCTCTCAAGACTGCTTTCGCTGTGTCCCATAGATTTTGGATTGTTGTGTTTTCATTGTCATTTGTTGCCATGGTGGTTTTTTTTTTCTTCTTTGATCTCTCTGGTAACCCAGTCATGGCTTAGTAGCATGCTATTTAGTCTCCAGGTGTTTGATTTTTTTGGATTGTTTTTAATGTAGTTGATTCCCAGTTTTATGCCATTGTCATCTGAGAAAATGCTTGATATGATTTCTATCTTCTTGAATTTGAAGAGACTTTGCCTGTGTCCTAATATGTGGTCTATCCTTGAATATGTTCCATGTGCACTGGAGAAGAATGTATATTCTGTAGCTTTGGGGTGAAATTTTCTGAAGATGTCAATTGAGTCCATCTGATCTAGTGTGTCATTTAGGATTGCTGTTTCTTTGCTGATTTTTTGTTTAGTTGATTTATCCAGTGGTGTCAGTGGAGTATTAAAATCCCCTAGTATGACTGTATTGCTATCAATTTCTCCCTTGATATCTTCCAGAAGTTGTTTTATGTATTTGGGTGCTCCTGTATTGGGTGCATATATGTTTACCAGAGTTATATCTTCTTGTTGAATTTCTCCCTTTAGTATTATGTAGTGGCCTTCTTTATCTCTTGCTATGGCTTTTACTTTGAGGTCTATTTTATCAGATATAAGTATCATAACCCCAGCTTTTTTCTCATTTCCATTTGCCTGAAAAATGTTTTTTCATCCCTTCACTCTCAGTCTGTGTGAATCCTTTGTTCTAAGGTGGGTCTCTTACAGACAGCAAGTATATGGGTCATGTTTTCTTATCCATTCAGCTATTCTATGTCTTTTGATTGGTGCATTTAATCCACTTATGTTTAATGTTATTATTGATAAGTACATGTTTGTTGTCATATTTTTCCTTAATGTTTGTGTTTCTTCTTACCTTTCTCTTTCTACTTTTTATAGCAGTCTCTTTAGCATTTCTTGCATTGCTGGCTTGGTAGCGATAAACTCTCTTAGCCCTTTTTTGTCTGTGAAGCTCCTGATTCTACCTTCAATTTTGAATGATAGCCTTGCTGGGTATAGTATTCTTGGGTTCAGTCCCTTGCTTTGCATCACTTTGTAAATTTCATTCCATTCCCTTCTGGCCTGGAGTGTTTCTGTTGAGAAATCCATTGATATTCTAATAGAAGAACCCTTGTTGGTAACTTTCTGCCTCTCTCTAACAGCCTTTAAGATTCTTACTTTGTCGTTCGTGTTTGCCAATTTAATTATGATGTGTCTTGGTGTCGGTCTTTTAGGGTTCAACTTGTTTGGGACTCTACGTGCTTCTTGAACTTGCATGGTTTTTTTCTTGCCAATATCAGGGAAGTTTTCTGTCATTATTTCTTTAAACAGGTTTTCTATTCCTTGCTTTTCTTCCTCTCCTTCTGGTACCCCTATTATGTAAATGTTGTTTCGTTTTGTGTTGTCCCAAAGCTACCTTAGGCTCTCTTCTTGCTTTTTAAGTGTTCTTTCCAGTTGCTTCTGTGTTTGTGTGTTTTTTCTTACTTTGTCTTCTAATTTGCTGATGCGGTCCTCAGCCTCTTCTAGTCTACTGTTTAAGCTTTCCATTGTGTTCTTTATTGCAGCTATGTCGTTCTTCATCTCCTCTTGGTTCCTTTTCATGTTGGCGAAATTCTCATTCAGCTCCTTATAATTTTCATTGAGTTGTGTGTATTTATCATTCAGCCATTTGAGGATCCTTAGAACCATTACTCTGAATTCTTTCTCTGGTATGTTGCTAGCCTCAATTTCATTTAACTCCCTTTCTGGTGTTTCCTCTTTTTCTTTCCTTTGGGGATTGCTTTTTTGTCTTCCCATGTCTTCCTGTAATGTTTTAATTGCAGATCCAATTGCTTTGCTACCCAGGTTCTTTTGGGGATGGTGCTACTGGTGTAATCTCTCAGGTCTCCTGAGCTTGGTAATCTAGTGTAGCTCCCTACTTGAGCTATTTGGGTTCTCTTGATGTAGGCCTGTGAGCTGGAGAGGAACAACTGTGGTGTCTAGAGGTCAGCAGCCGTGGAGGGGGGTTTCCCAATTTTTGCTGTCTTGCACCCTTGATTGAAATCACACGTGCCCAACGGGGACTCACAGTGGCAACTAGGAGCCATCTGTTGGGGTGATGGGGCTCAGGGGGCCTGTGCTCTGGAAAGGTGTGACTGTGGTATCCAAAGTTCTGTAGTTGTGGGGTGGGCAGACTCAGCTTTTGCTGCTGCACCTGTGGTGGATAGGCGCTAGCTCCCAGTGGCGGCTCACAGGGCACCCACGGTACATTTGCAAGCGAGGCACACTGAAGCACTCTGAAGGGTCCTGGCAGTGTAGCTGCATAACTGATGTGTCTGTGGGCAGGTATCCAGGATGAGTGAATTCAGAATTTCTACTGCTGGTGGGAAGTGTGCCCCTGTTTGTCCAAGATCACACCCAGGGAGAGCTCACAGTGGCTCCCAAGATGGGCTCAGAGTGCCTGCCTGTTGGAAATGTGCATCTGTGGAGGTGTGTTTGCTGGCAGGCGCAGAGCTCTGACTCATTCTGAGGTTCCCTGACATTGAGGTTGAGCAGCTGGGGTGGCTGTGGGCAGTTATTCAGGAAGAGGGAATTCAGAATTTCTACTGCGGGGCAGCGCACCCTTGTCTGTGCAGAATCACACCCAGCAGAGTCCCACCACTGTTCCCCAGAGCGTACTGTGGATAGATGGGCTCAGGGGGCCTGCCTGTTGGAAATGTGTATATGTGGAGGTGCCTTTGCCGGTGTAGAGCTCTGACGCACTCTGAGGGGACCTGGCACTGAAGTTGCACAGCTGGGTTGTCCGTGGGCAGTTGTTCAGGAAGAGGGAGTTCAGAATTTCTACTGCAGGGCCGCGTGCCCTGGTCTGTACAAAATCACACCCGCGGGGGCTCCTAGTGGCTCCCAGGCTCTGTCTATGGAGTGGTGTGCCCTGGTTGCCTGTGCACTGGAAATGCAAGAATGTGGTTCTGCCACTGGGGAGAGGGAACTTGCACTTACTGCTGCCAAGCAGTGCACCTTTGGAGGTGGAGGTCCCAGGGTCTGCAGGTCTGCGGGTGGGGCAGCAGGATTTTGGCTGGAGTGGCTGCTGGGTCTCAGGGCAGTTCCAAGACCTGTCTGGTTGGTGGTGCTGATGAGTTCCTAAAAAAGACTGTTCTCCCCTTCAAGATGGTGTGGGCTCTGTGTCAGGAGTCCTGCAGTCTGGGGAGTGCCTGCAGCGGTGATAGTCTCTCCCTGTCCAAGAGAGCTTGGTCTGCCAGCCCCTGCTGCTCCTGCCGGATTTAACTGTCCCTCCCTCCCTCACTCACACACACACACCACACACATCCACACACCCTCCTTTCATCCCCTCACTCACTCACTTCCTCTCCCTCACCTCCGTCCTGCCAGCCACATCTTCCTATCTGATCTTATTAATTTCTTAAAAGCATCTCATGATGTAGGTACTGTTAACATTATGAATATTCTCATTATACAGATGACAAAGTTGAGGCACAAAAAGATTAATTAACTTGCCCAGGGTTAGTCTGATTCTAGGCTTAGTGGTGTCAAAAAGTGTGCCATATTGCACTCTATCTGTCTGTCTGTCAACCCACTTATCTCTGAACACCCATTTGTCTGTACATCCCTCCATATATCAACCTTGCAATCCACTCATCTACATAGTATCCCTACAACAGGACGCGGCATGAAGACAACAGTCAGCAATGTGGACTGAGACACACATGGGAGGGGGCTCCCACCCTCAAGCATTTAGCTAATATTTGGTTTTAAAACTCTGAAAAGGCCTCAACTCAAATCATCCCCAAGTAGGAAGAGAGAAGAGGAAGTGTGAGGGCATTCCTTACGGCAAGACCAGCCTCTTCCCTTCGAGGAGGGTGTGGCTGGCCGAGAGCAGGGGATCACAGGTCCACTAGAGGCCTGTTGTGAGGCCTTACAGGTGGTGTCTGGCTGTGGCACAGGAGCCCTGGCGATGAGAGACGGGCTGTGGCCGTGGCGGATAAGCAGAGGAGAGTGTCTACTGCCCTGATTTCAGCCAGGGAACCCATAGTCTGCTAAAGTTAAGAATGGCTGGAGTTTCCCTGACCATAAGTTGGCCACAAAAGAGAAATAGCTGACATGTGGGAGAGCCCAGCCTCTGCCTAACAAGGGCCGCATGGGCAGTTAGGCTTCAGAAAGAGTTAGTCACGAAAGCAAGGGACGCACCTGAGCTCATTCCCGGGCTACTCGGAGGAAGCCACCAAAGGAACAGATAGCAAGATCTGCCTGGCACCCAGGGCATGCAGCTGTGCAGTAGGAACTTCCCAGCCACTTTACCTCCCCTCCTGGGGTCTAACCAACCCACAGGGAGGTGGGGAGCAGGGCGAGGGAGGGGAAAGAAGCCCACTACTTGTTCTCTGCTGGCAAGAAACCATACCGGAGGAGATGGGAAAAGGTTTCACCTTAAACCCAGTTCCGAATGTGAAACAACATTCTAAGCATCAGACTGACACTGGTAAATGAGAGTGACAACAGGGCTTTGTGTCACCCAAGGGCTTCTGGAGAGGTCATGCTGCTCGCTCAGATGCTTATTCAGGGCGAAGGAAGGACCACTCCATGAGCAGGTCCAAAGGGACACGGATGCAAAGTCACTGTGATTTCTCCCCTGGCTCCTGCTGGTCACGTGTGCGCATGTGTGCATGAGCATGCAAATGACCCACACACAGGGCTGTATCTCTGGATGTGAGGCCATAGTCAGTATCTATTTTCTTCTTTTTACACACTTTTCTCTAATTCCCACATTTTCTGTAAAGGGAATATATTCCTTTTATAATCAGAAAAACATGAGTAAATGTTATTTTTAAAATGAAGTCAGTGTTATGGAAAGCCCCTCGTCCATGTAAGATTATCACTGTACCAGGAATGAGGATCCCCTTCACATGCCCAGGGCTGCCCAAAGGAGAAGCAGCAGTTCAACATCTGCACAGGAACTGCTGTGGCATCTGGAATGCCCCATTCCCAGGGGACGGGGAGGAAGTGAGAATTGGGTATTTTGTTGTTTCTCTTATAAACACGCTTTGGGACTATATCCTTTCCCCTTCCTTTCCCTTCTCTGTTTAGTCACAGATTAGGCAGCACAGGGTCCCTTCTCAATCCAGCTCCGCTGGCCTGGCCCATTCTTCAGGCAAATTCCCAATGAGAGCTGCAAGTTGGTGTCTTGTGAATGGACTCTAAGGGAGTATCAAGATGAAAATGCTAATTAAATGCCCATTGTCATACACTAGAATCTCTTTGTAACTCTTTATTTGGAATACTCTGCAGTGGGACTAAGACAACTTCTAAGAAAATCTAAAACAGATATTGGAAATCAGTCTTTAGTTTCTTAGAAAAGGAAGTAGGGATTTTACAGAGCTAAAACATGCCAAGCTAGAGTCACCCCACTTCCATGTGACAAGTCTGCCAGGCAGGTAGATGAGGAGAAGGCTGCAGGGCATGGAGCAGGCCAGTGGAGAGAAGCAGAGTCCCAGTGGCTGCAAGATACTCTGGAGGGAGAGGGAGGAGGTGACTCACCATCTAGTCACCTGCTGACCTAGATGGGAACCACCAGCCCCAAGTGGCTAATGAGCACTTAACATGTGGCTAGTCCAGACTGAGAGGGGCTTACATATAAAACACATTGGATTTAGGGCAAGCATGTCAAAGAGGCTTGCGGCCCACCGACCACGAGTTTGACATGCTTGATTTAGGGGCTGTTGCTGGTGAAAAGAATGAAAAAAATAACTCAGTGATTTTTAATATCAATTTCATGGTGAAAATGTAATATTTTGGATTCAATTTAATACTTATAAAACATTATTTTCACCTCTAAAATAACTTTAAAAATGAGGATACTAAAATATTTAAAATTTGGCTCCCAATAAATTTCTGTTGGCCAGCACGACCAGCTTCTATGAGGCCCAGTTAAACTTGCCACTGGATTGGATGAGATATCCCTCTCCCTTAGGTCCTAGCTCCTTCTGCTCTATATTGTGCCTTAGTGTTTGTGCCATCTAATATACTTTATATTTTATCTTCTTACCTATCGCTCCCAACTATAATACGTTTTTTCCATTGTCACATCTAAAACAGTGCCTGGCACATAGAGGCTGCTCAATAAATATTTGTTAAATGTGGAGGGTCTCAGAAGACTATCCACGTGTTAACATTTGCAGTATATTTTATAGTCTAAACCAGTGGTCGGCAGACTCAGTCAACAGAGCCAAATATCAACAGTACAACGATTGAAATTTCTTTTGAGAGCCGAAAATTGACTTCTGCGTATGGGCCACGAAGTTTCAATTGCACTGTATGTGCGCGCCCGCACGTGGTATTTTGTGGAAGAGCCACGCTCAAGGGGCCAAAGAGCCACATGTGGCTCACGAGCCACGGTTTGCCGACCACTGGTCTAAACAAAGTTCCCGGTAGGGGTCTTAACTTCCAGAGGAAAGCTTGAAGAGCCACTGAGTTCTCTAAGTGCAACCGAATTGTGGGAAACATCAGTTGTCTGGAACCACAGAGTGGCTCCTGGAGCTTGTGTGGGGCTGAGGTTGGGCATTGCTATGCAGGGAATAATGGCCCAGCAAACCTGGCTGAGTATTTGGAGCTGCCAGAGTTGCACTCTCTGAGGGGTCACCCCCTCCTTACCTTTCCTGGGCCCTCACTATGAAGTGCAGACAAAGAAAAGATGGCTCTTCCATGGAGATAAAGTAGTGTGTGGGCCATCTGGTTGGCTTCCCCAAGCAAAGCCAAATTATACCCACTGAGAACCCATTAGATACAAACAAATTCTAACATTGCCTTGACAATTCACATGGTACCTTTTAAACTCAGTGAATACTCTTCTTTATCTTTACAACTTACCTTCCGAAATGTGATGGGTTGACTTGGTTCTGGGCATTTTGCCCACAGGTCTCCATGTAAATCTCATACATGAGGCAGTGAGGCACACTGCACCCTGAGCAGATACAGAAATTGTCCGCCCACCTGGGGGAGAGAAGTCGAGGAAGGAGAAATTGGCATCCATTTTGCTAGAACAGGACATTTTGATAAGGATCAGCGTTCAGCACAAATGTGGGATCCAACTAAATGAATATGTTTATTTATTGAACGCAATGGCTCACAATTAGCATCACTAATGTATTATACACCCTTCTGTTCTCAGTGCAGAGTTCATACAGGGTGGGCAAAAGTAGGTTCCCAGTTGTGAGTATGCCCAAAACAGAGTTTATTCTTGTATTGTTATTATTTATTTATTATTGTATTATTTTCCATACGAACAACTGTAAACCTACTTTTTCCCCACCCTGCATGTTGATTTGGGGCAGCTAGATTATCAACATGGTAGGTTTTTGCTGTTGTTGCTGTATATTTTTGGCATGTAGGCATACCGAAAAGAAGTCCAAATTACTGGGCTCAGCAGACAGTTTCATGTACCTTTATAAAGGTTGCAGTCAGATCTCTGTAACTATAAAGTGGAAAATTATTTCCTCTCTAAGACACCAAGCACCCTCCCCCCTCGCAGTCTATCATCCCTGCAGGTGGCGGCAGGAGCCAGTGGGGCTCACAGGACCCCGTGCGCTGTACCCTGTGGGAGAGCATAGCTCCCCAACCCCACCTCTGAAGCAGATGTTTGCATGCTTTTCAAACCCAAGTGGTTCGGGGAAGGCCACCATATTTTGATTCTTTAAATTAGAATGAGATGTAAAATGCAAGGCACCAAGAGACAGAGAGGCAGTACACTGTCCCTCTCCTTCGTTTCCTGCTGGGTACGGCTAGTGGCACTCAGCCGTGATGTGCAGGCCCTGGGCCTCTGTTCAGCGGCCCAAGTGTTCCTGGGCCTGGGGTACGTGGGGGTGCCCTGGGAGCGAGGGGCTTTGCTAGTGACTCGCAGCTTACAGCCAGGGACAGCCCGTGGCGCCTGTTCCAGCAACGTGAGTGTGTGGGGGCAAGCAGTAAGAGTGACTGGAGTCACCGAGTGGTCCAGTGACTTCCAATCACAGCCTTGCCTTCCTGGTTGAGGACACACTGTCCGGTTTCTCCTGTGCTTTTAAAGAAGTGCACAGAGCAAGCAGCATAACTGCTAACGGAAGAACTGTTCAGCAGCCTGCGGCAGCGCACCCCTTCCCTCTGGCGGAGGACACACAGCTTGTGCTTCCGGATGAGGCAGTGAGGCCTACACTGCTTCCCTTGAGAGCTAGAGACCTCAGTCACAAGGGCTGGCCCCAGCAGCTTCCTCGAAGGAAGAAAACAACACATGGGGTGGAGAAATATTTAGCCCTGTCCTGCTTTCCTCAGGCAACAAATTACCACAGGCTGGGTGGCTTAAAACAGCAGAGATGTGTTCTTTCACAGTTGTGGAAGCTGAAAGTCCAAAATCAAATGTCTCTGGGGGAGAAGCTGTTCCATGCTTTTCTCCTAGCTCTGGTGATGGCCAGAAACCCTGGCATTCCTTGGCGTGTAGATGAATGGTTCTCCGTGTGCCTGTATCTTCACCCGGCCTTCTTCTGAGTGTCCTCACTCCTCTTCTCAAGGACACCAGTCATTGGATATAGGGCCCATCTAATCTAGCGGGATTTCATCTTAACTCGTTGCATCTGCAATGACCCTATTTCCAAAAGAGGTCACATTCTGAAATTCCAGATGGACATGCCACTTGGGGGGACGCTATTCCAGCGGTGCAGGCCTGTGGGGAGGATTTTCTGAGATTCTTGCATAAACCATGGTGGGAACCTGACCCTCGGTGCTCCACAATGTTTAACATCGCTGCTACAGCACCAATTACTTGGCTCAAGGTGGAATACAGGGTGATGTCTATTGCAGTGGGGAGTAGCAAATTCAAATTGTAGGTGACATTTATATTTCTTTGGATAAGACACCACTTGCTGATATGGGAAAAACTAAAGTTTCCCAGAAAAGCATCAGCTAAACTTGGGCAGCTGCAGCGGAATGTGTCAGGCATTAAATTCAAACTCACTTTTGTTTATTCATAGCAACTACTGATTTAGTCATGGAATGGTCTCCTTAAAAAAGAAAGGTACAAAATGTTTGCTCCTTAAAGTGGACTCTACGTTTTTGTGAACTGTCACGGACATTCTATTGCTCTAGGCCTCTGTGAACGGTTACCCTCTTCCTTCGAAAGGCCCCCGTGAACCTGCTGTCGGTGAAGTACCAGTAAAGCTCGGACAGGCCCCTGCCACCAGCAGGGAAGGGCTGCCTCCGGTTTGGAGCCTGCGCTGCCGTGTGGGTCCCAGCTGCTCTGAGATTCGCCCATTGTGACCAGGTGCCTCTGGTCCTTTCGCCAGAGTTCCCAGCGGATCTCAGAGACGGGCCTGTGGCAGGCGGTGAGTGTTCACTAGGACAGCGGACGTCTGGAACGTGGGCTTTAGTGTGTCCTGTTAGAGCATCTCAGCTCGAGCAGCAATGTCTTCACCGTTTTGTCTCACACAGAGGAGCTGATGATGGCTACTGCCCAGCCTTTGCAGCCCACAGGCCCAGGTTTCAATTCTCACTCTGAGACAACTCATCGTTTCTATGATAGGAAAAGAAGCATGTGATGTGCCTAGTACACAGGCTGGCACACAGAAGCTCATGTGACCACTTTTAGGTCTACCTCCAAACTCCCAAATGGAAGCAAGAGACACGTCCGTGTTAGCAGGAGGCAGCACAGAAGCACCTGCAGGGGAGCTGGCCTGGCGCCTACACGTGGGTCCAAGGAGACACTCAATGGGGAACGAGCAGACAGTAGGGCTGTTGGATCTCCTGGCAGGTGAGATTGGCCAAGGGTTCTACACCGTGCCACCATCATGCCTTTGCATGGTATACCATGATAAAGCCTGTCCAAGTCTGAAGTGGCTCAGAGCACTAAATTCCTTGCTTCGCTGCATGACTGGTGAGGTTGATGGCTAAGATCTTGAGAACATTCATGATGTTCTCCTTATTTTCAGGGGCAGACAATCTGTTAATAGCCAACGTTAGAGGGCACACACCAGGCCTGCCGTTCTCACATTTTCTGAGTACACTTTTTTGTCATAAAGAGAAATGTAATGCTGGGAATTACACTGAGTGGCCAGATTATTGTGCATTCAGAGATCATAATAATCTGACCACTCAGTGTATGTCTCTGCTGAATTGGCTCAAGTAGTGACAGGCAGCCTGGACCCCTTGGTTATCCAGTTACAACTCTGTCCCCATTAAACACTATCTTCCCATTCCCTCTTCTCCCAGACCCGGCAACCTCCTTTCTACTTTCTGCCTCAGTTAATTTGACTTTAGGTACCTCATATGAGTGGATTCATAGAGTGTGTGTGCTTTTGTCACTGGCTTATTTCATGTAGAACAATGTCTTCAAGCTCAGCCACGTTGCGCATGGATCAGAAGTTCCTTCCTTTCTAAGGCTGAGTAAGTCACCTCTGTCCACTCATCTGTGGATGAGCATTTGAGGTGCATTCCCCTTTGGCTGTTGTGAATAATGCCGTATGATATGAACATGAGTATGCAAACACCGGTTTGAGTCTGCTTTCAGTTCTCTGGGACACATACCCAGAAGCAGAACTGGTGGGTCATACGCTAGTTCTAGTTTCATTTTTTTGAGGAGCCTCCTTAATGTTTATCATAGTGGCTGCACCATTTTACATTCCCACCAACAGTGCACAAGGGCTCCAATTTCTCCACATCCTCACCAATGCTTGTTATTTTCTATTTCTGTTTGTTTAATAATGGCTATCCTAATGGGGGTAAAGTGGTTGGGTCTGTGTTTTAATGTCAGTGCTAACGCCACCAGTCCATGATCTGTCACACATTCTCCTAGACTGGATGCCTGAAGAGCAGTCCTCCAAGGGAAACTAAGCCCCTCCTCACCTCCCTTGCTCCCACCCTCTTCTCTTTTTATTTCCTTTTCTTTTTAAATGTTTTTATTGAAGAGAAAGCATGCACCCCAACCACAATTGAACCCACAACCTGGGCATGAGCCTTGACCTAGAGTAGAACCAGTGACCTTTTGGTGCAGGGAAACACACTCAGTCAATGCGCCACGCGGGCCAGGACCCCACCCTCTCCTCTTGACAAGCATGAGCTTAGGGGTAGGAATCTGTGGAATAGGTCTTGAATTATTCGCTCAACTCACTGCTGAAATGTTCTACACCATCCAGGTGACTCAGGGCACCTGCATCGCCTCCGCACACACAGCCTTAGGAGGGTGTGCAGGTACTTTCTGAATCTCAATCATTCCTTCAAACCCCAGAAACTCTGGTTTACTGACGGTGACCTGCAACAGTTACAGAGGCGTCCTAGAGTCCTCCCTCTGAGCAGGTGCCCATTGCTGAGGTCGGAGTTAGTGAGCTGCTCTGAGATTCACCCCATTTGTGACCAGGTGCCTCTGGTCCTTTCGCCAGAGTTCCCAGCGGATCTCAGAGACGGGCCTGTGGCAGGCGGTGAGTGTTCACTAGGACAGCGGACGTCTGGAACGTGGGCTTTAGTGTGTGTAACACTCTGAGATGCTGTGTAACACTCTGAAAACAGCATGTTATAATATTTATTCTTTTCAGTTTTCCCTTATGCAAGATAAAATATATCAAAAATGTTCCTTGGTAGGAAAGGAGTAGCCATTTGGTCATTATAATCACAAACTCACCCTTCATTTTTCCATTTTACTCACCTAACTTTTTCAGAAAGTCTTTCCCAAGAAATATTCCTTAACACTTTTTAAAAAGTAATCAGAGTTCTACTAGTTACTCACCTTGTAAAACCGAGGCTTTAGAAAGGGTTTAAATTCTTTTCCTGCTTATGAAGAGTTACACACCCAGGAGCTTCATCAGTCCCGAGAGCTACGGGTATTTCTCACCTCTATGCAGACAGCCTGAGCTGAATTTCACAAGCAACGTTGAATGCATTGTTAAAGCTAAAAATTGCTTTGCTTTAAGTTCGGACTCATCCCATTCTGGATCTCAGACTAAGAAAACCTGTTCTCCCCTGGGCAGTACTTTCAGAGCCCAGCTCAGCCCACAAGGTCCGACCTGCCCGCAACGGGTGGGCAGGCTGCGCTCCTTTCTGCGGGAAGTGTGGCCCACAGGGCACCCCCAGACACTCCGACCTGGAGGCCTCTCCTGAGTGTGTGTGTGTGTGTGTGTGTGTGTGTGTGTGTGTGTGTCCAGATCTGTCCGTGGCACAGAGAACCAGCATCAAAAGTCACTGGTCCAGTGTGGGAATGGCTGTCCTTTTAGGCTTTCACTCCGACCCAGAGAGCAGGTCCACACTTTGGCCTGCGGTCCTGGGGCAGCGTGAGAGCGACACTACCTCCCTTCTTCCCTCACCTCTTCCATTCTCCGGTCCAGAGCGACGCTCCTTACCCCAGCCCGACCTCAAACCCAGTCGCGCGTTGGGAAGGCGCTGGCCGCTCACCACTGGATGACGCCCCAGAGCGGGCTGTGGCTGCCCCAGACGACGGCCCGGCCCGGCGGGGAGGCCGGCGCGCCCTCAGCCATGGCTCAGGCCTCGCCTGGCTCCTCCGTGTTTACTTTAGAGTGGGGCGTGCGGGGTTGCGCGGAGAGTGGGCCGCGGGGAGAGTGGGCAGCGGGGGGAGAATGGGCAGCGGGGAGAGTGGGCAGCGGGTAGAGTGGGCAGCGGGGAGAGTGGGCAGCGAGGGGGAGAGTGGGCAGCGGGGGGAGAGTGGGCAGCGGGGGGGAGAGTGGGCAGCGGGGAGAGTGGGCAGCGGGGAGAGTGGGCAGCGAGGGGGAGAATGGGCAGCGGGGAGAGTGGGCGGCGGGGGGGAGAGTGGGCAGCGGGGAGAGTGGGCAGCGGGGAGAGTGGACAGCGAGGGGGAGAGTGGGCAGCGGGGGGAGAGTGGGCAGCGGGGAGAGTGGGCAGCGGGGAGAGTGGGCAGCGGGGAGAGTGGGCAGCGGGGGGAGAATGGGCAGCGGGGAGAGTGGGCAGCGGGGAGAGTGGGCAGCGGGGGGAGAATGGGCAGCGGGGAGAGTGGGCCGCGGGGAGAATGGGCAGCGGGGGGAGAGTGGGCAGCGGGGAGAGTGGGCAGCGGGGGGAGAATGGGCAGCGGGGAGAGTGGGCCGCGGGGAGAGTGGGCAGCGGGGAGAGTGGGCAGCGGGGAGAGTGGGCAGCGGGGAGAGTGGGCAGCGGGGAGAGTGGGCAGCGGGGGGAGAATGGGCAGCGGGGAGAGTGGGCAGCGGGGAGAGTGGGCAGCGGGGGGAGAATGGGCAGCGGGGAGAGTGGGCAGCGGGGAGAGTAGGCAGCGGGGAGAGTGGGCCGCGGGGGGAGAGTGGGCCGCGGGGAGAGTGGGCAGCGGGGGGAGAATGGGCAGCGGGGAGAGTGGGCCGCGGGGGGAGAATGGGCAGCGGGGGGAGAATGGGCAGCGGGGAGAGTGGGCCGCGGGGAGAATGGGCAGCGGGGAGAGTGGGCAGCGGGGGGAGAATGGGCAGCGGGGAGAGTGGGCAGCGGGGGGAGAATGGGCAGCGGGGGGAGAATGGGCAGCGGGGAGAGTGGGCAGCGGGGGGAGAGTGGGCAGCGGGGAGAGTGGGCAGCGGGGGGAGAGTGGGCAGCGGGGAGAGTGGGCAGCGGGGAGAGTGGGCATCGGGGGGAGAATGGGCAGCGGGGAGAGTGGGCAGCGAGGGGGAGAGTGGGCAGCGGGGAGAGTGGGCAGCGGGGAGAGTGGGCAGCGGGGGGAGAGTGGGCAGCGGGGAGAGTGGGCAGCGGGGAGAGTGGGCAGCGAGGGGGAGAGTGGGCAGCGGGGGGAGAGTGGGCAGCGGGGAGAGTGGGCAGCGGGGAGAGTGGGCAGCGGGGGGGAGAGTGGGCAGCGGGGAGAGTGGGCAGCGGGGAGAGTGGGCAGCGAGGGGGAGAGTGGGCAGCGGGGGGAGAGTGGGCAGCGGGGAGAGTGGGCAGCGAGGGGGAGAGTGGGCAGCGGGGAGAGTGGGCAGCGGGGAGAGTGGGCAGCGGGGAGAGTGGGCAGCGGGGAGAGTGGGCAGCGGGGAGAGTGGGCAGCGGGGAGAGTGGGCAGCGGGGAGAGTGGGCAGCGAGGGGGAGAGTGGGCAGCGGGGAGAGTGGGCAGCGGGGGGAGAGTGGGCAGCGGGGAGAGTGGGCAGCGGGGGGAGAATGGGCAGCGGGGGGAGAATGGGCAGCGGGGAGAGTGGGCAGCGGGGGGAGAGTGGGCAGCGGGGAGAGTGGGCAGCGGGGGGAGAATGGGCAGCGGGGAGAGTGGGCAGCGGGGAGAGTGGGCAGCGGGGGGAGAATGGGCAGCGGGGAGAGTGGGCAGCGGGGGGAGAGTGGGCAGCGGGGAGAGTGGGCAGCGGGGGGAGAATGGGCAGCGGGGAGAGTGGGCAGCGGGGGGAGAATGGGCAGCGCGGAGAGTGGGCAGCGGGGGGAGAGTGGGCAGCGGGGAGAGTGGGCAGCGGGGAGAGAGTGGGCAGCGGGGAGAGTGGGCAGCGGGGGGAGAGTGGGCAGCGGGGGGAGAATGGGCAGCGCGGAGAGTGGGCAGCGGGGGGAGAGTGGGCAGCGGGAGAGTGGGCAGCGGGGGGAGAATGGGCAGCGGGGAGAGTGGGCAGCGGGGGGAGAGTGGGCAGCGGGGGGAGAGTGGGCAGCGCGGAGAGTGGGCAGCGGGGGGAGAGTGGGCAGCGGGGAGAGTGGGCAGCGGGGGGAGAGTGGGCAGCGGGGAGAGTGGGCAGCGGGGGGAGAGTGGGCAGCGGGGAGAGTGGGCAGCGGGGAGAGTGGGCAGCGGGGGGAGAGTGGGCAGCGGGGGGAGAGTGGGCAGCGGGGAGAGGGGGCAGCGGGGGGAGAGTGGGCAGCGGGGAGAGTGGGCAGCGGGGGGAGAGTGGGCAGCGGGGGGAGAATGGGCAGCGGGGGGAGAGTGGGCAGCGGGGAGAGTGGGCAGCGGGGAGAGTGGGCAGCGGGGGGAGTGGGCAGCGGGGAGAGTGGGCAGCGGGGAGAGTGGGCAGCGGGGGGAGAGTGGGCAGCGGGGAGAATGGGCAGCGGGGAGAGTGGGCAGCGGGGGGAGTGGGCAGCGGGGAGAGTGGGCAGCGGGGGGAGAGTGGGCAGCGGGGGAGAGTGGGCAGCGGGGAGAGTGGGCAGCGGGGAGAGTGGGCAGCGGGGGGAGAGTGGGCAGCGGGTAGAGTGGGCAGCGGGGGGAGAATGGGCAGCGGGGAGAGTGGGCAGCGGGGAGAGTGGGCAGCGGGGGGAGAGCGGGGGAGTAGGGGGCCGCGGGGAGAGTGGGCAGCGGGGAGAGTGGGCAGCGGGGGGCAGAGTGGGGAGTCGGGGGGCTGTGGGAGGGCCGGGCTAGTGGGGTGCGCGAGGGGCTTGCGCGTGGAGCAGAGCGCCTAAGCAGCCCTGCGCCTGTTGAGTGTTGGTGTGGGGTGAGGGAGGGTAAGGGTCGCCTCCCCTCGGGTCAAAATATTGGGAAACAGAAATGCAGGGGCACTCCTTCCATCCTCCTACCAACCAATCAAACAAACAAGGAAGCAACAAATACCATGAATATACATTTTCAAACCAGGTCGCAGTGTTTAATTAGCAGTGGTCCCATCCCTGACTGCACTTTGAAATTATTTGGGTAGGTTTCCAAAATATTGGCGCCCACAGGCCACCCCAAGGTTCTGATGTGATTGAGGGGGGCAGCCTAGGCAAAACGGCTTTCACAAGCTCCCCAGGCGTTTAGCGGTGCTGGCGCTGGTCCTGGGAGTTTGGGGACGGGGCAGGTATCAGGACTCTTGAGAGGACAACCCCAGTGGCAGCTGGGAGGGACCTGCTGCGTCACAGTGACCCCAGGCCGCCCTTGGCCCAAGAGCTAGTCCTATCAATGTCCTTGTTGGGAGCCCCTGAGCTGCTCGCCCACTCGCAACCTCACTTCCCTTACCAGGACGTGCCGGGTGGTTGGGAGCATTAGGTGAGCTAATAACCGTAGGGCGAATCCTGGGTGCAGGAGTAAGAGCGCAGTCAGGCCAGTTACTGTGACTGCTGACTGCTTAAAAGTCCCTCAACCGGGTTGCTTCATCTGGAGTAGAAACACATTTGACATTTGAACAACAACAAAACAGCCCAATTAAAAATGGGCAAAAGACTTGAGTATCTTCTCCAAAAGAACATATACAAATGGCCAATAGGCACATGAAAAGCTGCTCAACCTTGTTACCCATAAGGGGGATGTAAATCAAAGCCACAGTGAGATACCACTCCATACTCACTGGGATTGCTATTATTTTGAAAAAGAAAGAAAAACACCAGCTGGTGTGGCTCAGTTGGTTGAGCATCGACACATGCACCAAGAGGTCACTGGTTCAATTCCCAGTCAGGGCACATGCCCAAGTTGTGGGCTCAATCCCAGTAAGGGCCGTGCAGGAGGCAGCCAATCAATGCTTCTCTCACCGATGTTTCTAGATCTCTCTCCCTCTCCCTTCCTCTCTCTGAAATCAATAAAAACATATTTTAAAACAAACAAGTAAATTAATAAATAAAAGAAAGAAAAGAAGTGTTGGCAAGGATTGGAGAATTGGAACCTGCTCATTGCTGGTAGGAATGTGAAAAGGTGCAGCTGCTATGGAAAACAAGTGTTTTCTCAAAAAGTTAAAAATAGAACTACCATATGACCCAATAATTCTACTCGGGGCCTGGACCTCACAGGACTGAAAGCAGAGACGTGAGCTGATATTTGTAATTTGTACACAGCAGAGTTACTCAGAGCAGCAAAGGGTGGCGGCAGCTCAGCGTCCAGCAACGGATGAAAAGCAAACAAAAGGTGAGCTACAGACAATGGAATCGGGTTCAGCCTTAGAAAGGAAAGAAATTCTGATATATGCTACAACACTGATGGACCTTGAAAACATGATGCCAAGTGAAAGAAGCCAGGTGGAAAAGGAGAGTTCCTTTAGTTAAGGTACCGAGGGGAGTCAAACCCAGAGAGACAGAAAGAACGGGGGCTGCCGGGGGCCGGGGCAGGTAATGGGGAGCTGTTGTTTCATGGATACAGCAGAGTCTCAGTTTGAGATGATGAAAAAGCCCTGGGGATTTATAGTGGTGATGGCTGCATCACAATGCACATGTACTCAAAGCCATTTGATGGCATTGTACACTTTTATATTATGTGTATTTTATCACTTTAAAAAAATAAAAAGCAGGGCAGAGATTCATTCAGCAAACAGCTGACTGCCTCCCACGGGGCAGCACTGGAGTGGAGTTGAGGGGCACCAGCCAAGGTCTCCAAGCCAGCTCCCTATAGCCCGTGTGGAGAGGTCCGATCTCCACCTGTTGGTAGTGGGAGGGGATCTTGCAATGTCCTGAGAAAAGGAATTTTCTGAGACTCACACAGGAGGATGGGATATCATACAAAGCTTTATTTTTGTAGAATCAAACCCCTAAGTTTCCAAGGTTTCATTTCGCTCAGTCCTGCCAAAGAAGAAGTCCTGATTTGCCTTTCGCAGTGCTAACATCACAGCCAGTGTCCAGAATTCCCATTCCATATTTGCACGCCCCAGGCCAGCATCAGGCTAGCTCAGTGTGCATGTCCAATTACAGTCCATTAGTCCATTGTGTGGCAGGTCCACATGGCTATGGGCCATATGGGTAAATGCAAGGAAGCAAGAGGGAACAACAAGCCAAGAGTCACAAGAGCAAGAAGAGAATTCCTTGGTTTAAGGCCGTGGTCGGCAAACTGCGGCTCGCGAGCCACATGAGGCTCTTTGGCCCCTTGAGTGTGGCTCTTCCACAAAATATCACGGCCTGGGCGAGTCTATTTTGAAGAAGTAGCATTAGAAGAAGTTTAAATTTAAAAAATTTGGCTCTCAAAAGAAATTTCAATCGTTGTACTGTTGATATTTGGCTCTGTTGACTAATGAGTTTGCAGACCACTGGTTTAAGGGATTATGCATTCCCCAATTTTTGCTGGCTTGAGTGGCCACTCCCATTCTGGCCAATGATCTCTGCTCCCCGGAGTGACTGACAGTAAGCACCTTCCCTATATCACCCCAACATCACTTTGCATGTGTCTGTCTCCCCTTGGTTGAACCCCTTTTCCCCAGTAATCTGTGGGGAATGGGTGGTGGTTCCCTGGTTAGTGTGAAGTTGCAGCTTCCTGCCTGTAATGTCTGGCCTTCCCCTTTGCTCATTTCCTATTATTAATTAGGAAATTTAAATGGTGTCACCTTTAGCAGGGATACCATCATCAGAGCATCAGGCAGGCATAAGGTTCAAGAACAGTGCAGAGGGGAGATCACAGCATATTCATTGGAGAGCCTGAGTCCAAGTCTGATCAGGTCATGGGAGCCAACCCTGTAGAGCATCTAGCTCTTCTTTGGGGGGCTGTGCCAGGGATCAGCCTGATCCTAAAGCTGGGGCAGGGTGTTTGGGGTATGTGGAGTAGGTGGGATGGGTGGGTAAGTGGGAAAGACTTAAAATGAACTAGAGGCCCGGTGCATGAAATTCGTGCACTGGGTGTGTGTGTCCCTCAGCCCAGCCTGCACCCTCTCCAATCTGGGACCCCTCGAGGGATGTCCGACTGCCTGTTTAGGCCCAATCCTACTGGGATCAGGCCTAAATGGGCAGTTGGACATCCCTCTCACAATCCAGGACTGCTGCCTCCCAACTGCTCGCCTGCCTGCCTTCCTGATTGCCCCTAACTGCTTCTGCCTTCCAGCCTGATCACCCCCTAACCACTCCCCTGCCAGCCTGATTGATGCCTAACTGTTCCCCTGCCAGCCTGTTTGCCCCCAGCTTCCTTCCCCTGCCAGCCTGGTCACACCTAACTGCCCTCCCCTGCAGGGTTGATCGCCTCCAACTGCCCTTCCCTGCAGGCCCAGTTGCCCCCAACTTCCCTCCCCTGCAAACCTGGTCACCCCTAACTGCCCTCCCCTGCAGGCCTGGGTCTCCCCCAACTGCCCTTCCCTGCAAGCCCATTCGCCCCCAACTTCCCTCCTCTGCTGGCCTGGTCACCCCTAACTGCCCTCCCCTGCAGGCTTGATCGCCCCCAACTGCCCTCCCTTGCAGGCCTGGTCCCTCCCAACTGCCCTTCCCTGCTGGCCATCTTGTGGTGGCCATATTGTGTCCACATGGGGGCAGCTATCTTTGACCACATGGGGGTAGCCATCTTGTGTGTTGGAGTGACAGTCAATTTGCATATTGCTCTTTTATTATATAGGATACGTGATGGGAGTCTCCTGCAGTGGGGCAGGTCATTCTCCATAATTCATGGATGCTGAGAGCATAGCTCCTTTCAGTCTTCATGCTGGTCCTGCTGCAGCTCCCTGCCACCCAAGAAACTTCCCAAGATGCCCACACATTTCTGCAGGGACTGGAAATAACCAAGAGAAGAACCTACTTCTATTTACAGCTGACTTGAGATCTTATTATGTCACTGCTGATCATGTAATATTTGTATATTTACTGAGTGCCCATCAGTACCAGGCACTGGGACAAACCTTGGATACACAATGGGAACCATGGCCTGCTGGTTGACCAGTGGTCTCCTTGCCGTCGACTGCATGAACTAAAGATACTATGAAACACAAGCATCACCTCCCCTGGCCTCAGAGCTGGTGAGGCCATTTGTCTAGAGGACTACGGAAATGAAGCCATGGGGTCAATTTCACACTCTTCACCCAAAGGCCCAGTTAGTTTCATCTGTGACAGGTGATAGCTTGTGCCCTCAGTCTGATCAGCCCCTTATAGATGCAGACTCGGAGTCGGTGTGTGCTAAAGCAGTGACTCTCGGGTTCGTTGCAGCTTCCCTTACTAATGTGCTCTGCACGTGACTCTTTTATAGCAGCACGAGAAGCCTGGTGCATGGATTCATGCACCGGTAGGGTCCCTCAGCCTGGCCTGCAGGGATCAGGCCGAAACAAGCTCTCTGACATCCCCTGAGGGGTCCTGAATTGTGAGAGGGTGGTTCTCGGGTGACATACCCCAGAATGGGGCTCTCTCTTCTCTGGTTCCAGGTGCGTCACCCAAGAACTGCAGCTGCCAAGTCACCACAGCTTGGCAGCGCCTGCGTTGAGCATCTGCCCCCTGGTGGTCAGTGCGCATCATAGCTACTGGCAATTCAGCCTGTCAGCCGGTTGCTTAGGCTTTTACATATATAGGCTAGAGACCTGGTGCATGGATTCATGCACCAGTGGGGTCCCTTGGCCTTGCCTGTGCCCTCTCACAATCCGGGACTCCTCAGGGTATGTCGGACTGCCTCTAGTATGCATATAAGATCTTTGGTTAATCTCTTCCCGCCTTCTCCCCTCCCCACTTCCCTCTGAGATTCATCAGTCTGTTCCATGTTTCCATGCCTGCTTATTGAGTATCTGCCCCCTCCCTGGTGGTCAGTGTGTTTCATAGCTACCGGTCAAACAGTTGAACAGTCAGATGGTCGCTTAGGCTTTTATATACATAGATAATTAACACATTAAGCACCAAGCCTGTTTTGTCTTCCTTTCCACTTAGCCCACGATATCTGATTTCACTGATACGCTGGCAGCCGGAGACCTGTGTAAGGTTGTGATAAGACTGCATGTATGTCTTCAGGTATATTTCTTGTATGTACTTATTGCAATCTGTACTCTGTATTCTTTTAGAAATGTTTTCTCTTCAGTAAATTGTCTGTGGTTCGTGTTCCAGTGCAGTTTAAAATGTTTTCTTTACCCGTAACAGTGATAATGTCAGTAGAAGAATCATATGAAAGCTGTTCAAGGGAAATTAGTTTTCCTAAAAAACATCATAGTCGTTCTTTTTTCATCATCAGAGGATGAGGATTTTGAAGAATGGCATGATCCGAGAGGTAATCAACCAAGGATTATGCCTTTCACCTATCCGTCTGGCTTTAGGATTGAAGACTTGAATGTAAAGTCATGTGCAACAGTAGAGAATTCTTATGAACTGTTTGTGCCTAATGAATTGTTTGAGGATATCGCCAAACAAATGAACTTACATGCGTCGCAAAAACTAGGGGTTGAAAACTCGTAGCATTTGTGTAGGTGGACTGTGACAAACAAAAATGAAATGAAAAGGTTTTTTGGGTTGATTCTATGGATGAGACTAGTTAGACTACCGTCTTTATGCTTATATTGGTCCCATGATCCTGCATATATGCAAACTTTCCTGAAAAAAATAATGTCAAGAAATAGATTTACAATATTATTACTAATGCTGCATTTCTCAGACAATAGGGAGACAGATGTTTCCAAACATTTATGCAAAATACAACAACTAATAGATAACATGGAAATAAATTTCAAAAAATATTATGATCCATCTGAAGCTATATGTATCGATGAATCTTTGATACCATTTCATGGCCGCACAATATTTAGGCAATATTTAAAACAAAATGTCACAAATATGATATTAAATTATTTAAGTTGTGCTGCAGATCTGGGTACACATATGCTTTTCGTGTACATGCAGGGAAAAGTTTAGAAAAAGAAAATGCGACACCATCTAATGTTGTAATGTCTCTTTGTAGAAATGTATTCAATAAGGGACACATGTTGTACACAGATAACTGGTACATGAGTAAATTACTCGATAATAAAACTCATTTAGTAGGAACATTACATTCAAAACAATGGGAAAAATCCTCATGAAGTAACGTCAAAGAAATTAAAACGGGGAGAAATTATAGCAAAAGAGAACAAAAAAGGAATAACCATTTTAAAATGGAAAGATAAGCGGGACATCTTATTTCTTTCAACAAAACATACGTCAGAGATGGTGAATGTTGAAAATAGATCAGGTCACTACTTGAAACCAAACATCGTAGTGGATTATAATGCAGGAAAAGCAGCAGTTGATATATCTGATCAAATGAGTGCTTATAATAATCCGTTAAGAAAATCCATGAAATGGTATAAAAAGCTAGCCTTTGAGCTCCTACTAAATACTTCTGTTCTCAATGCTCATATTTTATTTAAAAATATAAGCAAGAAGAATATGAGTATCACAGAATTTTGGAAGAAATTAGCTGTCCATCTAACAAATTGTTGTCATGAAGAAATTCCAAGTAACAGTACTGTAAATATACCTGAAATATCTCATCACAAACTGCAACAAAAAACTGTAAGAGTGTCTAAAGTTCAAAGATATTGTAAAAAAAATGCTATGAAGATAATGCAGCACAATTTGGATGAGATATTGCCAGAAAGTTGACAAAACAAGTTATAACATTCTGTGAAACCTGCACAGGACAACCATTTTTGTGTACACCGTGTATTAATAATATTCATCAATTTTTTTTGGTAACAAGTAATATTTAGGTACATTCTTTTATGATCTCCAAATTATTTAAAATTTATTAATAGAAGAATATAATTTTTTAAATTGTTTATCATCAGTCAACAGTGACTGACGCGGCCTGAACGAAAAGTAAACTGTCAGTCACCAGTGACTGACGAGGTCCAGACGGAAAGTATAGTGTCAGTCACTGGTGATTGACATGGCACTTAACGTGTTAAGGCTTTCATTTGGGATGAGCATATAGCCACAGAGACTGCTGAGTGGAATTAGGTATAAAAATCATTTTATTTTCAATGGATGTTTACAACTGACATTTAAAAACATTATTTTGTGTATTTGCTCTCTTGTATCTGAAAAGTCCAGTCTTCCTAGCTCAGGCCCAGCATGGCCCAGCATCTTCCCTTTGATGCACTACACCATTATAAGGGGAAAGAAATCTTAGTTTACCAAGTAGAGTTTCAATGCCTTGTGTCACATTTGATGCACACAAAGATTTTTCTCCCTCTGCCAGAGAACATATCTCTTTTCACTGACCAGTGACTTACTTTGCCCACTTCAACCTAATTGGCCTGGAGATTATTCAATTAGCCTAATTTCGCCTTCTGAAAGGGCACCGATGTGCTGTATCCTTGTACAAAACCATTTCTGGTTGGGGGTGCTTAATTTTACTCAATTCTTACCATTATCCACTTTCCTTGGGTGTACCGGGTGCCTTCTGACAATAGACATATCTAACCTAATAATACCCAAACATGCAAATTGACCGCACCTTCGCTATGCCCACAGCCAATCAGAACGAACAAGATGGCGGTTAATTTGCATATGCGGGTGCTGAGCAGCCTGAGTCCTGTAAACGTCCTCCGGACCCAGGCCGCTCAGAGCCTGTAGGCCTGCGCTTAGGTCCTGAGCAGCCTGGGTCTCATAAACATCCTCCGGACCCAGGCGGGATCGCTTAGGTCCTGAGCCACGGGGACCCCAGAACGCCCCCTGGCCACTGGGAGCCTTGGTGGGCGGGAACATTCCCACGTCGCCATAGCAACACGGGAATGTTCCCGCCCCCAAACACGTGCAGCAGTCTGGGGTCTGGGACCTAAGTCACTCAGAGCCTGTAGGCCCGCGCTTAGGTCCTGAGCCGCGGGGACCCCAGAACTCCCCCTGGCCACTGGGAGCCTTGGTGGGTGGGAACATTCCCGTGTCGCCATAGCGACGCGGGAATGTTTCCGCCCCCAAACACGTGCAGCAGTCTGGGGTCTGGGACCTAAAGCCGCTCAGAGCCTGTAGGCCCGCGCTTAGGTCTTGAGTGGCAGGGGCCCCAGAACGCCCCCTGGCCACTGGGAGCCTTGGCGGGGCAGGAACATTCCCGTGTCGCCATAGCGACACGGGAATGTTCCCGCCCCCAAACACTTGCAGCAGTCTGGGGTCTGGGAAATATCCTTCAGACCCAAGCCTCTCAGATCCTGTAGGCCTGCGCTTAGGTCCTGACCAGCCTGGGTCCCATAAACATCCTCCGGACCCAGGCGAATCAGAGCCTGTAGGCCCGCACTTAGGTCCTGAGCGGCAGGGTCCCAGAATGCCCCCTGGCCACTTGGGTCCAGAATGCCCCCTGGCCACTTAGGTCCAGAATGCCCCCTGGCCACTTGGAGCCTAAGGGTGCAGGCGCCAAGGGGCTGGGTCCCGCAACATCCTCAGGACCCAGGCCAGTCCAAGCCTGTAGGCCCCTTGCTTAGGTCCTGAGTGGCAGGGTTCCCAGAACACCCCCTGGCCACTTTGAGCCTATAGGTGCAGGAGCCAAGGGGCTGGGGGCGGGGCGGGGTGGAAACATCCCCTGTCACCATTGTGCCCCCAGCCACTTGGGAATGCTCCAGCACCAAGAGGCAGTTTGGGTCCACGCCCCCAGCCTGGCGCACATGATGAGGGGCTGGCTGCTGGCCTCTGGGGTGTGTGGAGACCCTTGGTGGCCACCACTGCGTGCGGCCCAGGGGTCCCTGCATGCCCCCCAGCCTGGTGCCCATGGTCAGGGCTCATACAGGAGGCAACCAATCAAAGTGTCCCTCTCACATTGATGTTTCTCTCTGTCTCTCCCTCTCTCTTCCACACTCTAAAAATCAATGGGAACATACCCTCAGGTGAGGATTAAAAAAAAAAAAGCATATCCTATGAAAGACACATCTTGAAAATGCCTAAAGAAAGTTGTCATTTTTTCTTGGTGAAGGGACTGGAGTCTGTGTTGATGAAAACACCTTCGTGGCTGTGGTGACTGGTAGTGGCTGCAGCAGTGGGGTGATGGGGCTGGTGCCTTCCCCTGATCAGCCCAGTTGCCTCCCACAAAGGAGAGTGGGGAGCGGGCCTAAGCCATCAGTAGGACATCCCCTGAGGGCACCCAGTATGTGAGAGGGGGCAGGTTGGGCTGAGGGACCCCACCCAGTGCACGAATTTCGTGCACCGGCCCTAGTCTATACTAATAAAAGCCTAGGTGGCCCTAGCGTGCAACGTTATCACAAGATGGCCACCACAAGATGGCCATGCACACAGCAGAGGTGGAGCCCGGCAGCTGCTCCATGAGGTGAGGCCTGGGGGTCCCGCGGCTCCATGCAGCGTGGAGGAGGTGGGTCCCGATGTCTCTGTTGCCTCAAGCGGAGGAGGCGGGTAACGGCAGGGGAGGGCAGTTGTGGGAGATCAGGTCAGCAGGGGAGGCCATTTGGGGGTGATCGGGCCTGCAGGGGAGCAGTTAGGGGGCAATCAGGCTGGCAGGAAGAAGTGGTTAGGGGCAATCAGGCAGGCAGACAAGTGAGCGTTTAGAAACCAGTGGTCCTGGATTGTGAGGGTGATGTCCCAGATTGCAGAGGGTGCAGGCTGGGCTGAGGGACACCCCCCACCCAATGCACAAATTTCATGCACCGGGCCTCTAGTTTTAAAATAAAGCTAATGAGTGTAATGCATTCAGCTGAGAATGTAGAATGTAGCTATCATTCGCCTGGACAGAGCATTACAGAGGGCAGATTTACAATTTAAAACATTACAATAGAACTGTATGTTCCATTTTCGTCTGGAAGAGCCCCTAATATCATTGGGCTCTTAACCAATAGCTATGGAGACTTTCAAACTGTGCTAGAGCAAAACAATCTCATTGGAGAGATTCCAAATGGCTGTCATGTGTTAAGGTTTTCCTGGGTCTAGATTCACCTCCGAGCGTCTGGCTCCTGCTCCAGGTGAAATGGGTGGGAACACCACATCTGCAGGTGTGTGTGGAATGGAAAACCCGGCTCCATGCAGAGCACATCTCTGCCATTTCTTGGTCTGAAATCCAGGATTTGTAGCCTCAGAAGACATGCCCTTCCTGTGGAGGTTGCTTCCCACGCCCACAGGCTTCCTTTTCTCTTTTGCACAGGTCACATGAAAGACTGCCACGTGTGGTGTAACAAAGAGTATTTTTAAAAATACGTTAAAGCAGCATTTATTAAAACAGTACAAAATCAATTTTTACTTCATTAAAAATTAATAATGTGAACATTGTTACTGAATATGTTTCAAATACCTGATCTTAAATTCAGCTTTTATACTTGATTTTAATGGAAGTTATACTTAGAAAAAATCACAAAAACATATAAATCCAAATGAAAGAAAAACCAGTATGATCTGCAGAAGAACTCTGACAATGTGGGGAATGGAAAGGAATAGCATTCACTCATCTCAGGATGTCTGTAAATTGTCACTTGTAGAGTTGCACGTTTGAACTCTTGTTCCATTAAAAGTGGGATTTTCCTGGAAGTGATAGAAAACTAAACAAAACAAAAATGAAATGTATTTCTCCTTTTCTGCAAAGAAAGAGTAGGAATTAAATGTCACCTTATTAGAGCTGTCACATAACCTCTAAAGGCGCTTGTCCAAATAACACCAGTGTGCAAATTCATAAATCATACCCTGATTCATTTAATAATGTTTCAGGAGAATGGGCAAAGGCACACTAAAGCAATCACTTTGTGTTTATTAAATACCATTTTAAAGGTTTTTATGAGTGTGGAGGCATCTTTTAAAAGCAGGGTTTTTGTTTTTTAATGTTTTTATTGATTTTTTATAGAAAGAGGAAAGGAGATGGATAGAGAGATAGAAACATCGATGAGAGAGAAACATCATTGATTGGCTGCCTCCTGCATGCCCCCCCACCCCCCCACCACCACCACCACCACAGGCGATCAAGCCTGCAACCTAGGCATGCACCCTGACCAGGAATCTAACCAGTGACCTCTTGGTTCCTGGATCAATGCTCAACCACTGAGCTACACCAGCCAGGCAAAAGCAGTTTTTAAATAGTAGCTTTTGGCGCAGTTCATATTCTTCTTTGGTAAAAACATACCCAAACTGATGCATGTTCCCCACTGTTCTGAGGAAATTATCTCATGATGTCATTCCTACCATGAAATTATTTTCACTAAAGCATCCCCAAACCAAATACATGTTTGACACAGTTTCTGACAGCAGCTAAAGGATGATTGTGGGTCCTTTTATGCTGATTTGTAGTTGGAATTTCTGGGCAGAGAGAGGCAACGAATGTCTATCTGTATGCTTCATAACGAACATCTGTCTGTATGCTCTGTGGCAGAACAAAAGTAGATACATCCTAATAGGTGCCTAAAGATAAAGTAAAGCATGTTTTATGAAAAGAATCATGTCTTTTCCTAGGTTAAAACCACTAATTTTAAAGCCCCAAAGAGCCAGTCCAAGGCCAACAGCTGTCCAGGTTGTCTTTTTCAAATATAATTCTCATATGTCATCACTGTGCATAGCCTAGGTGCTTCCCAGTGCCTCACACCCACACCTACGTGCAGCTAAGCAGTCCAGCTCATACTTCTTCCACTTGTCTCAGTTCCCTGGCCAAACCACTCCATGTGGCAACACTTTTTAGAACCTTGTAGAGGAAGCAGGAAAGCCAAGATAACTGAGGTAAGAGGCCACGGAGCCCAGGTGGGGAGAGTTGGAGAGGGTAGATGCCTGATCACCTTTGAGCTCCCAAGTGGCTTGGCTGTCCCTCCATGTGGAGAGCAGCTACAGCGTTTGGACAGGTGCAGTCCTCTCATGGCAAAGCCACGTGCAAGTCCTAGCTTGGAGGGCAAAGCCCTCCCAGCACAATTATAGCCAAAGGCTATAGTTATAAGCTTGACCTTATTGTCTGAACCTGTGGTCCCAGGAGGCTAAGTGTTATAGGCTGCAGAGGTACAGCATGTGCTGCCAAAAAAAGCTTTATAGAGTTCAAGTGCATGTAATTGAGTAGATTCGATACCCACAAGGACATTGTAAACATCTTGACCACGCCCTTACTTTGTCTCGTGGAATCTGGCTATAAAATAAAGACTTGGCTTGCAGGCTGTGGCACTGTCTCTCCATCCAAGAGCAGCATCCCACCTAGCCCCAGCTTTATTCTCTTGTCTGTCTTCTTTAATTTTTCACCGTCCCCCCTCCCTGGCGGGAGGGGGGCGGTGAATCATGTTCACCCCTGGCCGTGCTAAGTGCCGCACACTTACAGAAGTTGAGTTCTGTGGGATTCCTCCATGTTCTCCAACAAACTACCTTTCCACTTGAGCTAGTTTGAGCAGATTTTCTTTTCTTATAACAAACTAGTGGCCAGGAGCATGAAATTGGTGCACATTAAAAGGTAATTAATTATAGGAAATATTTTAATATTGCTATTTGCCCTTTCTCTATAATAGAAGTGTCAGAGATGAAAGAAAATTAGTAAAATGTATATGAAAATCTCCCCTCTGTCAGAGTCTGGAGCACACCGCTGGACCCAGAGTCAAGTCCCTGCCCACCCACACGTGCCTCGAAATCACCCCCATTGGGAGAGACCCAGACCTGGCCAGCCCCACCCCCATCAAGCCCCACAGGGACAGGTGGCGCAGGCTCAGGTCCCTCATCAAGCCCTATGGGGGTGGGTGGCATGGCCTCAGGTCTCCCATCCCGGCATCAGGGCAGGGGTGTGGCCTCAGGTCCCTTGTCAAGCCTTGCAGGGATGGGGGCGCAGCCTCAGGTCCCCTGTCAAGCCCCGCCAGGGCAGGGAGCATGGCCTCAGGTCCCCCAGTGGCACCACTCAGCCTCAGGTCCCTGCAGATCGGTTATTACAGCATCATGGTGTGACGACCATTTGCGTATTAGCCTTTTATTACTATGATAAATGTGTTTCTAATACTTGTCATTTATCTTCTCAGTGAGGATTCTGGGAGAAGCAGGTTGTTCCCACACCAACCTAGAAGTAACTGTTTAGGAGTATACTGGTGATCCATGGCTAAGCAGAGAGAGGGCTGGATTTGAGCCTTCACTCAACAAATATTTAGGAAGCACTTACATGAGCCATATGCATGCAAAGGGTTGGGCAAACATCAGTAAGGACACGTTGCAATGTTACCTGTCCCTCCCTCCTGCTGTCACCCACAGCAAAGACATAGGAATGAAAATAGGCATACCCCAAAAGATTCTGTAAAATAGAACATATTAGATAGTGATTGAAGGTTTAGCTAGGGACCTTGTCAGAACAGTCACGTAGCTCTGGGCCACAGGGTGGGCCTCTTGGCAGGGAACATGGGGTGGGGGAGACACAGCCAGACCTCAGGGGCCCACAGAGCCACCGAGGAGGGTGACTAAACCACCAGAAGGAATGGCACCATGAGTACAAGGACATTGCCTTTGAGTACCAAGGCCAGGAAAGAGGGCAAGGCCTGAGAAGATATCCATCTAGGTGGGGTTGGCTTGGAACAGTGCCAGTTTATACCTGTTGCCCTTGTGCATGTGTTTCTGGCTCTCCTGTCCATTCTTCAGAGTACCCTGGTTTAACCCATGACTTCTGTGGGCCTTCTGCATGGTAAGCCACCCCTCTTCCCCACATGACCTGGGGCTGTCTTTGGGGAAGACAGGAGGAAAATGAAAGAGATAAATGCCTTTACCTAGGAATACTGGGCATGATCTCAGATGACTGATTGAACCATTACATTGGGCTAACTCCACTAGATCAGACTAAAATTCAAATGTTTCTCCCTGGTACCCAGCCAATGCAGAGGAGAGTAGTACCACTCAGGGTCTTATACATGGATTTGTGTTTAATAGAATTGTTTGCCTCATTAACATGGAGGGAAAGGAGACTAAAGAGACTTGAAGTGACCTTGTCCCCAAATCAGACAGCCAGTTAAGTCACAGAGCACAGAGGGCCCAGGTTTAACCACTCTGTCAGAGACGTCTGAGTGGCAGTTTCCTTGCTTGTGAAATGGAGCACTAAAGCAACTACTGCTGAGTAAGACTGTGAGACAAAAAGTCAGTAAGCTCTTGGCCCAGTGCCTGGCACATAGTAAGTGCTCAATATGCTTCTGACTGTTGTCTGTTTTATAACTTTCCTTGAAAGGAAATAGTGAAAATGATTTCAGTTATTTCAAAACCTTTGGAGTAATAATAATATTATGGCTACGTTTTTAGAGAATCCTTATCCACTTTAGAGACACACACTCAGATATATACAGATGAAATGAGAAGATGTCTGAGGCTTCCTTCAAAGTTGGTAGGGAGGGGGAGAGGAAAGAGAGAGTAGGATAGACGAAATAAAGTTGGCAGGTACTGAGGATCGCCAAGCTGGGTGTCTGTCTCGGAATCATTATACTCTGCTCCCCATCTTTGTATGTGTTTGAAATTGTCCATAATAAAGAGCATCTGTGTGTGTGTGTGTGTGTGTGTGTGTGTGTGTGTGTATGTGTGTGTGTGTGTCTGTGATTTTTGAAACTTTATTCTGGGGGTGATGCATAAAAGATACGTATACAAGCATAGACATACACTAGTTTCAAATCTGCCTAAAAACCTTCTTCAACATGTAGAATACCCAAAGTATGATACTAACAGTGTAATTAGGACTAGTGTTTTATCAATATGGCATTATTAGTTTTCTTGTTTCTGTGTTCTGCAGAACACTGTTGCAACTATGTGTTCTGAAAAAGAAAAGGTTTCTATTTTGGAAACTTTCAAATACTAGATTTTTCTCTTGATGAGTCACATGTATATCCTCATATTAAAGGATCTGAGCGGGCCTGCAGTAAAAAAAAAAAAAAAAAAAAGCCTGTTGAACTCCATGTAAGTTGGTGTTGCAAAGTTTAATTGTCTACAGAATCTCACCCCTCCCATTTGTTTGCCTTTTTGTCTATTTTTGCACAACATTGCTCAACACTGATAAACAGCTTGAAGATACTGGGTTCCATGGAACTCAGTTTGGGAAACACTGGCATAGGATATACACCCTAGAATAAATCAGATCTCATGGGCTGTCCTGGGACTTTCAGCTGCTGTTAAACAAAATGGTTCTGGGGGTTTGACTGAAAGGAAGCTATGTCCTTTGTTCATGTCTCTCTTCCCTCCTTTCTTATGGCCCCAACCGCCAATGGTCACATCCTGGAGAAGAGAAAGGGGTGGCCTCATGAGCACATCTCACTCATCTCTTCAGGGGAGAGCATCCCTGACTGTGCATGGAAAGGAGGCTCCAGAAGCATTTCTGTTCCTTGGAGATGGGGTGAAGCTCCTGCTCGCCCCCTACACACAGCTGCACACAGCTAGGGCTTCTCGGGTGGGGCAGGATTTCTGTCAGTGCTTGGCTCTCTGCAAGGAGTGGTAGCATGTGAAGTTAAAAATGCATGCAGCCCAGCTAGCATACCTCAGTGGTTGGGCGTGGAACTGGAAGCCAGAAGGTCGCAGTTCAATTCCCAGTCAGGGCACATGCCTGGGTTGCACTCGATCCTCTGCGGGGCTGTGCAGGAGGCAGCCCATCAATGTTTCTTTCTCATAATTGATGTTTCTATCTCACTCTCCCTTCCTTTCTAAAATCAATAATAATATATTTAACCTTTTGCACTCGGATGTCGAGTGTGACTTGACACGGTTAGCATTAGAATAAAGGAATCTAGAAAAAAGCAAGTGCAAAGGGTTAAAAATAAATAATTTTTTTAAAAAAATAGAAAAGACGCATGCAGTCATGTTGTATACATGTAGCATTCTGATAGGATGCCATACATCTTCTCTGATCTTTCTCTTGAACTCATGGTTTTGCTGTGCATTGAAAAGCACTATGGGGGAGAAACCAAGATGGCGGCATAGGTAAACACCTAAACTGCTGCCTCGCACAACAATTTCAAAACTACAACTAAAAAACAAAACGGACATCATCCAGAATCACAGGAAGGCTGGCTGAGTGGAAATTCTACAACTAGAATGAAAGAGAAAAGCACACTGAGACTCAGAGGAGCTGTAGGAGGCAAAGGTACTGAGACGCACGTGGAGGGGACTGGCAACTGAGTGCGTGGCTGGCTTTCTCAAGTGGGAGGGAGACAAAAGCTCCAGACTGCACTGAACTCAGTTCCAGGTGAGACTCTGGGGACCCAGACTCATTCAGAGAGAAACTGGACTGTCTGGCAGCGGGCAGAACTCGAGGGCGGCTTTCTCTCAGAGGTGCTTGCAGTGATTACCAAGGGACACTGAGACCCAGGGCCTATTAGGGCAGGGCTGACAGGAAACCAATGCTGTCTGCTCTGCCCTGAGACTCTGTCCCATCCAAGCTGAGCACAGAGGCTTTTGCAAGTCTTGTCTCATAAGGGTGTCTCCAGCACAGAAGATCTCCCAGCGTTGACACAGCTGATCCTCACAGCCAATTGGCCTGGAGGTCAATTCCTCCCAGTGATACCAACAACAATCAAGGCTTAACTACAACAAGACTGTGCACACAACCTACAAAGGGGTGCACCAAGAGTGTCCACCTCAGGTAACTGGGGAGGCTGAGCCACTGGGCCCTATAGGACACCTAGCACACAAAGCCACTCTATCAACTCAGGGAAGCAGCCAAAATGCGGAGACAAAGAAACAGATCACACATGAAAGAAATGGAGGAAAGCAAATGACTGGATATAGAGTTCAAAACCACGGTTATAAGGTTTTTCAAGAATTTTCTAGAAAAGGCTGATAAATTTAGCGAGACACTCAAGGATATGTAATAGGACCAACTAGAAATTAAGCATACACTGACTGAAATAAAAAATATTATACAGTGATCTAACAGCAGACTAGAGGATCGCAAGAATCAAGTCAAAGATTTGAAATACAAAGAAGCAAAAAAAAACACTCAACCGGAAAAGCATAAAGAAAAAAGAATCCAAAAATATGAAGATAGTGTAAGGAGCCTCTGGGACAACTTCAAGAATACAGACATCAGAATTATGGGGGTGCCAGAAGAAGAGAGAGAGCAAGATACTGAAAACCTATTTGAAGAAATAATGACTGAAAACTTCCCCCACCTGGTAAAAGAAATAGACTTACAAGTCCAAGAAGTGCAGAGAACCCCAAACAAAAGGAATCCAAAGAGGACCACACCAAGACACATCATAATTAAAATGCCAAGAACAAAAGACAAAGAGAGAATATTAAAAGCAGCAAGAGAAAAACAGTTAGTTACCTACAAGGGAGCACCCATACGACTGTCAGCTGATTTCTCAACAGAAACTATGCAGGCCAGACAGGAGTGGCAAGAAATATTCAAAGTGATGAATAGCAAGAACCTACAACCAAGATTACTCTACCCAGCAAAGCTATCATTCAGAATTGAAGGGCAGATAAAGAGCTTCACAGATAAGAAAAAGCTAAAGGAGTTCATCACCACCAAACCAGTATTATATGAAATGCTGAAAGGTATTCTTTAAGAAGAGGAAGAAGAAGAAAAAGGTAAAGATAAAAATTATGAACAAGAAATACATATCTATCAATAAGTGAATCTAAAAATCAAGTGAATAAAAAAATCTGATGAACAAAATAAACTGGTGAATATAATAGAATCAGGGGCATAGAAAGGGAGTGGACTGACAATTCTCTGGGGGAAAGGGGTGTGGGGGGTGCGGGAAGAGACTGGACAAAAATCGTACATCTATGGATGAGGAGAGTGGAGGGGGGTAAGGGCAGAGGGTTGGGTGGGAACCGGGTGGAGGGGAGCTGGGGGGGGGGGGCGGAAAGAGGAACAATTGTAATAATCTGAACAATAAAAATTTATTAAATTAAAAAAAGAAAATCACTATGAAAATTGAGTAGACTGATCAATTTAGGATTTCTTTGCTCTGGCAGTTTTCTTAAAGAACAAAATGAGTGTGATCATAACTACTAAGGAAATATGCTAAGAGTCATAGAATGTTAATTCACAGACTTAATTTTTCTTTTATTCTCACCCAAGGAGATATATATATATATATATATTTTATTTATATATATATATATATATATATTATTTGAGAGAGAGAGAGAGAAACATCAATGTTTGGTGTACAGGACAAGGCTCCAACCAACTGAGCCATCCATCCACGGCCACAGACTGTTCTTTTATTTTCTTTCTTTCTTTCTTTCTTTCTTTCTTTCTTTCTTTCTTCCTTTCTTTCTTTTTTCTTTCTTCCTTTCTTTCTCCTTCTCCTCCTTCTCCTCCTTCTCCTTCTCCTTCTCCTTCTCCTTCTCCTCCTCTTCCTTCTCCTTTTCCTTCTTCTCCTTCTCCTCCTCTTCCTTCTCCTTTTCCTTCTTCTCCTTCTCCTCTTCTTTCTCTTCATCCTCCTCCTTGTCGTCATTGTCCTTCTTCTTCTCTTGTTTTTGTTTATCCTCACCTGAGGATATTTTTTTCCCATTGATTTTTTTTAGAGAGAGTAGAAGAGAGGGGGAGAGACAGAGGGAGAAAAACATCAACATGAGAAGGACACATTGATTGGTTGGTTGCCTCCTGCACAGGCCGACCAGGGCTAGGGATGAAGCCAGCAACCTATGCATGTGCTCTTGACTGGAATCAAAACCAAGACCCTTTAGTCCTCAGGCTGACACCCTAACCACTGAGCAACCCAGCTAGGGCCAGACTCACCTTTTTACTTACCTGTCCACCACACAATTAGCACTTCCCCTTCCACGCCTTCTGCAGCCAGCCAAAGGCCTGTTTGCACCTTCCTCCTCCTTCAGGCAGGATTTCCTGTCAGCAGCCCCCAGAGTGTCCAGATCCAGAAGTCCTCCTCTTCCCTCCCCTTTATCTTCTCTATTCTTCTTTTCTTTCCAGCCCTTATGCAGAGGGCTGGGACAAGTTATTAACCTTGTGGTAATGATGAGGAAGATTCTGACAATAATAATAATACTAATGCTAAATAGAGTGTTCCTTAACATAGTTGGTTTTGCCATTGTATCACATTTGCTCCTAAAATTCATAAAACACTTTTGTGCCTCTCCATCTATGGAGTAGATATTTTTATTGTTTTGCAGATAAAGAAACTGAGTCCTTAGAGACACTAAGCAGTTTGTTTAAGATCATACAGTTTTTATTTTGTTGCAGCTAAATCTGTGACCTGCCTAAATTTTACTGTCAGTCACATTTTCATTATACTCTGGATCCTCAGCTTACCAAAAAATGACTGCAGTGACATGGCCACACACCAGAGGATTTCTTTTCTTCTTCACAGGTGTAGACCTATAGTTTCAAATATTCATATAGAAGTCATTCAGATTTGAACATCTGCTTCTCTAGCCTCATCACTCTCACATTCTGAAGCACAGACCTTGCAGTTCCCTGAGGAGCTGCGTACTTGCATGCCTCAGTGCCTTTGCACAAGCTCCTCTGACTGCTGGAATCTCTAGACTTCTTTTCATCTTCTGTTGGCTAACTCCTGTCCAGCCTACTTCAGATTAACCTCCCCTTGTCCCAGAAGCCTTTCCAGACTCCCTTCTTCAAGCCAAACCCCTTACTTTGGGGGCTCCCAGTCTCTTCCATACTTCCTTGGGCTCAACTCCATCCTAGTATTGCTCACAGTCTGTGTGCTTGGCTGTCCTTTCTTTATTAAATGAGCCCCTTTCTTAAGGCAGGGACTGACCAGCATGGTGCTAGACAGATACTGGTAGGTGCTGAAAAGATGTTTTTTTAATCACTCTACTAATGGGAAATTTTCTCCAAGAAGAGATTATAGAAACTGGAATTTGTGTTTCTTAAAAAGACCATGTCTTGCATAATCATTTCTATTTCATAAGGTCGGGTGGTGTTTTTGTTTGGACCCATCCGAAGACCCATCACTTGAACTTCCTGACTTTGTTGCTTTTGCCACATCAGATACAGCTCACCATAGAGAGCCTGTTGCACTTGATTTCCTCTGTAAGGAAGAAAAACAAAACAAAAGTCTCAATTTATCAGAAAACTCAGCATAGGAAAGCTTAAATAATGGCTCCCAAACTCAGCTCTCAGTTCCTCAAATCCAGCAAAGGCAACTCTTCTTCCTGGAGAAGCAGCTTTGCCAGGAATGAGAGGAACAATCACAATGCAGGAGGATGGACAAGTGACTTTTGCCAACCTGAAAGCTGGTCGGGGGAGGAAGGACCCATTTAGTTTTGAGGGTGAGATGGACAATAGCAGATTACAGCATCTTTGGACAATACACATGTTTAGCAACACACCAGGAATAATAATTTTAAATCTTGCTGCTTTGCTGAATTCATTGATTAGATCTAGTAAATTTTTGGCGGAGTCTTTAGGGTTTTCTATGTATAATATCACGTCATCTGTGAATAATGGCAGTTTTATTTCCTCCTTTCCAATTTGGGTGCCTTTTATTCCATCTCATCTGATTGCCGTGGCTAAGATTTCCAGCACTATGTTGAGTAAGAGTGGTGAAAGTGGGCATCCCTTCTTGTTCTTGATCTTAAGGGATACAAAGACATGGGTTTATTTCTGGGCTCTCTGTTCCCTTCCATTAATCTATATGCCTGTACCCAGCTCTTTTTATTTCAATAGCTTTGTAGGATAGTTTTATATCAAGTATACCTCCAACTTGTTATTCTTTCTCAAGATTGCTGAAGCTATTTGGGGTCTTTTGTAGTTTCATATGAATTTTTGAAATATTTATTCTAGATCTGTGAAATACACCATTGATATTTTAATAGGAATTACATTGAATCTATAGATTGCTTGGGTCGTATGAACATTTTAATGATGTTGATTATTCCAATTCATGAACATGGTGTATGCTTCCACTTATTTGTATCTTCCTTAATTTCCTTCTTCAATGTCCTATAGTTTTCCAAGTACAGGTCTTTTACCTCCTTGGTTAAATTTATTCATAGGTACCTTATTTTTTGTTGTTGCAATAGTAAGTGGGATTGTTTTCTTAATTTCTCTTTCTGATAGTTTATTATTGAAGTAAACTCATGCCTTTATGCTCAATTAATATTTGACAAAGTAGGCAAGAGCATACAATGGAGTAAACTCATATGATGAAATCATTAAATGTTTGCGAGGGAGCTGGGGCCCCACTGGGTCCTAAATGGTTGATAGCTGGTGAAAGAGCAATTATGTCTCTGTTCTCATCTTGTACCTTCCTCTGATAAGTGCTGAGGAAGTGTGCCTGCTTTTGCATGATTTAATAGAGACCTCCTACCATGATGTCTGTTGCTAGTTTCATTATTTGTTGAACACCCTCTGATTTCATGATAAATTTAAAAATCTTTTTTATCTCTTATTTTTCTTTCTTTTGGATTAATTTAGTATTTTTAGCATTCTATTTTTATCCTCTAGTATTTGGGGAGCAACATCCTATGTCTATTTTTTTAAATTACTTTAGAAATTATAACATAAATATTTAACTTCTCAAAGCCTAAGTTAATTAATACAGTTAACTTACCCCCAGACAATAGAAGAATCTTAAAAATACTAGAACAGACCCAGAAACAAGGAGGCATGGATCAGACTGTCGGGCCTCAGAGGGAGGGTAGGGGAAGGTGGGGGTAAAGGGGAGAGATCAACCAAAGGACTTGTGTGCAAGCATATGAGCCTAACCAGCGGTTAAGGACAACAGGGGGGTGGGGGCATGTGTGGGGAGGGGTGTGGGATGGGAATGGGGGGACGAGGACAAATATGTGATACCTTAATCAATAAAGAAATTTAAAAAAATACTTAACTCCATTTACCTTTCTACCTGCTTACATATAAATGTTGTAATTTAATTTATTTCTATCTTTTTACCACTCTCCAGCATTATTATTTTGTGTAATATAAGCAATATGTCTGGTTTACCCATATGTTCTTCATTTTCTTTTGCATTTTGTGTTGTTCCTTCTTTTATCACAGTATTCCTATCTGGCATTACTTTCCTTCTACCTAGAGATTATCCTTTAGAATTATCATTATTGGAGATTTGCTCTTGGAAAACTCACTCAGGTTTTCTTACTAAAAATATCTCTATTTCACTTTCCTTCCTGAAAGGTGTTTACAATGGTTTTAAATTTTTTGATTGACACTTACTGCCTTCAGCATTTTGAAGGTATTATTCCATGGTCTTCTGGTTTCTGTCACTGATGTTGAATAGCTAGTTGCAAATCCATTCTTTCTCTGAAGGCAATATGTCTTTTTTCTCTACCCTCTTTTAATTTCCCTTTGATTTCAGTGTTCATCAGGTTCACTAGGATGGATTTAGGTATGGATTTCTTATACTTTATTTTGCTTGGGATTTGTTTGATTTCCCAAATCTATGGATTAGTGTTTCCCATTAGTTGAGAAAATTTTTTTAGCCATTATCTCTTTAAATATTGCTTCTATCCCATTCTCTTCTCTCCTTTTGGAAATCTGAGTAAATGGATGTTAGACTTTTTCTCTCTTTCCAAGTCTTTAATCTTTCTTCATGTATTTTTTCTTCTGTTTTAATTCAAAGATTGAGATTCTTAATATCAGTCATCTTATATTTCATTTCTAGAAGTTCTATTTGGTTATTACTCAAATCTGTTATATCACATATTATGATTTCTTATTTCCCTCAGATATATGTTTTGTAGTTTTTATGAGCTTTCCTTTTAAAAAATACACAAGTATTTGTTTTACATTGTCAGGTAATTATCGTAAGTCTTTGCAATTCAGTTTTTCCAATTTACTATTTTACCTGTTCTCACTCATGGGGTGCATTACTTTGCATGTTTGTTTGCTTTGGATATGTGTTGGCCACTGTCCTTAAAAAAGAATCTTTGGAGATTTATCGGCAGGTGAAGGTGCTTTCTTCCAGAGAGAATTTGTGCATATTTTTGCCAGTAGCCTTTGAACACTGCTAATCCATGAGAAGTTTAAACTAACCTCAATACTTGAGTGTTATTGACCCTCCAGGTGAATATGGTTATGGACTGCAAATCCACACAAGGGCTGACTTGTGGTTATGACATTAGGGAAATTTTTATTTGCAATATTCTGCTCAATATTGATTCAATTTTCCCTAGGTCCTTTGTGGATATTTTTTATTGATTTCAGAGAGGAAGGGAGAGGAAGAGAGATAGAAACATCAATGATGAGAGACAATCCACAACCCAAGCATTCAAACCCGCAACCCATGCATTTGAACCCAGAAATCGAACCCAGGACCCTTCAGTCCGCATGCCGACACTATCCACTGAGCCAAACTATCTGGGGCAGGAATAGCCTTTTTTGATCCCAGCTTTATGGAGGGAGAATCTCCTATAAGACCAGCTCCACCTTGGTCATGCCCTAGGTATTGGTTTTTCTCCCATTGTCTCAGGAGACTAGAAAAATCCAAGCTCAATTTTGACCACATTGACAGATGCACCTAGGGCAGAAGGAATATTGGAACTTCACTTGACTATTTAGGTTTCCATTTAGATGTTGGGCTTGGTAATTCCTTGTTATCGTGTCAGATCTTTGATGTTATTAATATAGTGAAAATGAACTTGAGAAAAGTGATTAAAGGTCTTAGGGCTGAAATAATCTCAACCTATTCTCAAACTTCACCTGGGTAAGAAGCCTGGCTCCCTGGTGTGGAATCCAAGCCTCGTGGACTGGAGCTGTAGGATAAACCAGACGCCGACTTCGGTGCTCGATGCCAGCACTCATCGGACCCTAGCATGGTCTGGATAAAATGAGTGGGTTAAAAAGGATATTGAAAATATTTCACATATTATCTTGCATTGATTTTATCAGGAGTATTAGCCTGAGTAACCTAGACCACCATATTCTTAAAAGTAGAAGTCTATTATTTTTGTAAGACTGATTCTTACCCATTAAGACATATTTAGGCTTCAATTTTCTAAATATTTCCTTATCCTGCTAGCCCTTCTCTTGTAACCCCAAACCTGTCCGCCTGGGTATGCTACCATCATTGTACTTATCACACCACATTATTTTTTAACCTTTATTACTGTGAAATTTAATGTACCACATAAGTACATTAAATATAAAATACAGCTTTAACAAAAACAGGAGTTGGCAAATGTTTTTGTAAGGGGTAAAATAGTGTATTTTAGGCTTTGTGGTTGTTAGGATGTACTAACCTTGGCCTCTCTTGTCTAGATATATTTTCTGAAATATATTGTTATAAGTTTTTTTCATAGCTTGAAGCATACAGTCTGCACCTGCAGAATTTAAGATACGCTCCCCAGCCCACTCAGGCACTCCCCTCTGCCTGACCAAGTTGTGTGCCCAGCAGATATCCTGCTACCTTCCAAGGACGTCCTGTGGTTCAGGCAGCCCCGCCAGCTGGCTGCTGCAGCCCTGCCCCAGCCCCTATATAAGAGAACATAACCACCCCCTCGGGGCTGACACCGACACACTGGTCTCAGCCCGAGGTGAGAAAATGCAATAAAATTTCTTAAACTCTCACTAGTCTCTGGGCCTGGCTCCTGTTGGCGCGGACATAACAGTGGTCATGTGGTCTCTGTCACAACCACTCAACTCTGCCATTATAGTGCAGCCCTAGGCAATATGGAAATAAATGAGCTTGGCTGTATGCTAATAAAGCTTTATTTACTAAAACAGTGGCAAACAGGATTTAGCCCACAGGCCATAGTTTGCTGACTCTATAGTAACTTATACTAATTAATAAACATTCTGAGTTAAGAAATGGATATTGCAGTTTTTTGTCCCTTCTCAATCATAATCACTATGCTGACTTCTAGGATAATCCCATCTTTAGTCTTACCCAGTAATGCTGCTAAACTTGGTTTTTAATTCTAAGACTTCTTCTGTAGATGATTTTGTATTTTCTATGATAAAATTATATCAATTAAGGATAATGTCAGCTTTTGTTTCTCCATTTACTGCCTTTATATATTTACTAGAGGCCCAGTGCACGAAATTCGTGCACGGAGGGGGGTTGTCCCTCAGCCCAGCCTGTACCCTCTCCAATCTGGGACCCCTCAAGGGATGTCCGACTGCCCGTTTAGGCCCGATCCCTGGGATCAGGCCTAAACGGGCAGTCAGACATCCCTCTCACAATCCAGGACTGCTGGCTCCCAACTGCTTGCCTGCCTGCCTTCCTGATTGCCCCTAACAGCTTCTGCCTGCCAGCCTGATCACCCCCTAACCACTCTGATGCCAGCCTGTTTGCCCCCAACTTCCCTCCTCTGCTGGCCTGGTCACCCCTAACTGCCCTCTCCTGCAGGGTTGATCACCTCCAACTGCCCTCCCTTGCAGGCTTGGTCCCTCTCAACTGCCCTCCCTTGCAGGCCAGGTGCCTCCCAACTGCCCTCTCCTGCTGGCCATCTTGTGGTGGCCATCTTGTGTCCACATGGGGGCAGGATCTTTGACCACATGGGGGCAGCTATATTGTGTGTTGCAGTGATGATCAATCTGCATAGTACTCTTTTATTAGATAGGATAGAGGCCTGGTACAGGGGTGGGGGCCAGCTGGTTTTCCCTGAAGGGTGTCCCTGATCAGGGTGGGGTTCCCTTGGGGCTTGGGGTGGCCTGAGCGAGGGGCCTGTGGTGGTTTGCAGGCGGGCCACGCCCCCTGGCAACACAAGTGGAGGCCCTGGTATCTGGAATTTATTTTCCTTCTACAATTGAAACTTTGTAGCCTGGAGCAGAGCCAAGCCTGGGGCTCCCTCCGAGGCCCGCAGACATTTGTATTGGGGTTATAATTGAAACTTTGTTGCTTTAAGCAGGTGGGCCTGGCCAGGGTGTGTGGAAAGCTTTGCTTCCCCTGTTGCTGGTGGCAACCCTGGCCTGCTCTCTCAAGCTCCATTCTGCCGCCATTTGTTTGAATTTGTTTACCTTCTATAATTGAGACTTTGTAGCTTGAGTGAAGGCTTAGGCCTGCAATGGCTGGCAGAAAGCTTGGCTTCCTCTGTTACCTAGGAAACCTTGCTCTCTGTGACTGTAGCCATCTTGGTTTGGGTTAATTTGCATACTCGCTCTGATTGGATGGTGTGCGTGGCTTGTGGGTGTGTCAGAGGTATGGTCAATTTGCATATTTGTCTATTATTAGATAGGATTTCTTGCCTGACATCACTGTTACCTCAGTCCAATCCTATATATAAAAGGCTAATATGCAAATCGACCGAACAGCAGAACAACTGGTCACTATGATGCACACTGACCATCAGGAGGCAGATGCTCAATGCAGGAGCTGCCCCCTGGTTGTCAGTGCGCTCCCACAGGGGGAGCACCGCTCAGCCAGAAGCCAGGCTCATGGCTGGTGAGCACAGCAGAGGTGGCAGGAGCCTCGCCCATCTCCGCATCAGATATTCCCTGAGGGCTTCCGGACTATGAAAGGGTGCAGGCTGGGCTGAGGGACCCCCTGAGTGCATGAATTTCATGCACCAGGCCTCTAGTATTGAATAAAAGAGGTGCTAGCAAAGAACCTTTATTTTGTCCCCATCTCAAAGAAGAAGCTTTTGGTTTAAAACAGATAACACATCAAATTATAGAAGTTTCTTCCTATACATAACTTGCTAAAAAAAAATTTATCATGAACTAATGCAATTTATCAAATACTTTTTCTACATTTATTGATATAATAATATGATGTTTCTTTTTTTAAACTGGTTAATGTAGCAAATTATGATTGTTATTCTTAGAATAAACCCAGGGTCAGATAGCAAGATACCTATGCAAGAAATATCTAAGCCAAGCAAATGAAAAAAAAAATTAAATTATGAGCAAAACAGACAGGAAGAAAGCATGGGCTGTAACATAATAGGTAGGTAACATTCATTATCCTTCATCTTTCAATAAACATGGTTTTGTTGATTATGATTTTTTTCTTTTAAAAATGCTACGTATCATTGTTCCAATAGTGATTATGAGATAAATAAAATAGTTAAGAAAAATACAATAGTAAAGAAAAGTGTTCATTGGTGCCAGGCTACACATAATTGATTTGGTGACTCACATTGGACTCATTGGTGACCATGTGGCTTAACAGAGCATGAACTTTGGAGTTGATTAAACCAGGGCTCAGAATTAGTGCCCAGGCGGCCACTAAGAAAGCCGTTGAGTAGAAGTGAGTCAGTGGCCACTGTGTGGTTATGAGCAAACTTCTCCACATTGTGAACTTCATTCCCTGGCCTGGAATGGGGATGAGACTCGCTTCTCTTTGCAGCTGCTTGGGAAGGTGAAATGGTCTAAGATGTCAGTCAAGTGCTGAAAGAGCAGGTGCTCATTGGGCAGTGTCCATTCTTGTCATCCTCTCCAGTGAGCTCATCAATGACCTGAACAGGCTATTGCCACTCCTCATGGTAGGTAGTACAACACCTTCCAGACACAGGCGTTTAAATATTATTATTTCACATTGGAAATGAAAGAAAGTGTGATCTCAGTGCCTCTTCTCTTGGGGCCAGGGTCCCTAGCCTTCAAACTGATTTCTATTCCCCACATTCCTTCTCCAGCCAGAAGGCACTCTGCCTCCAATTATGCCCATTAATTATTTTTATCTGTGTAACTTAAACTAATTATTTAATTAAATAACTAATTAATTATTCTAAATATAGTGACATCATTCTTTGCAATGGGCTAAATGCTTCCTTGTTGGCTCCTAGTGCTTTGAATATGCTAATATATGTTTCTCTACCTAAAACTTACTTAATGTTTTCCTAAATAAAAATGGCTACCTCCCTCCTCTTAGAAAGATTAAGCCTGTTCTCTGTCTTTAGTAAATTGAAGCTATTCAATTTCCCAAGGGCGATGTGGAAGAGCTGTTTTAGCAACATAAATAGGGATGTCAGATTCTGACAGGTGAGATCAAAGGTGAGATCCTAGATGAATTGAAAAGGGGTTCTATTAGATTCCATGTCTGTTGACATCACTGAATGATGCTGACACAGACATCCAATGTCATGCTCTCTGCAGAGCAGCCCCAGGGATGGGCCAGACTGACTCACTTCTACTCAAAGGCTTTCTTAAGCCTGGAAAAGCCTCAGTTTCCCTTGCCTGCCTGCTCTCTTTAAGCATAGCCCATAGATACGGACAACAGTGTGGTGATGGCCTGAGGGAAGGAGGGGAAGTTGGGGAGGAAGTAGGCAAAGTGTGTGTGGGGGGGGTGGGGGCGGGCATCTGTAATAGTGTAAGCCATAAAAATAAGGTTAGTAAAAAATAAAAAGCCTTTCAGGGCTTGGGCTCTTCAGTGGCAAATATCTGTCCGTTCCCTTTGACCTGAAGTAACACAAAGAAGGAAGGAGAATTATCAGAATGAGCTGGAAGGAGGTTGGCTACAGGGTACTGAAGTCCCAATGGGATGCTAAGGACAGGAAACATTGAATCACAGCTGATGAGAATATTGGTTCACAACATACTGGTTGATATCAATATGTTATCAGATGTCAAAAGAGTTAACTATGGGCCCTAACCGGTTTGGCTCAGTGGATAGAGCGTCGGCCTGCAGACTCAAGGGTCCCATGTTCAATTCCGGTCCAGGGCATGTACCTTAGTTGCAGGCACATATCCAATGGGGAGTGTGCAGGAGGCAGCTGATCAATGTTTCTCTTTCATCGATGTTTCTAACTCTCTATCCCTCTCTCTTCCTCTCTGTAAAAAATCAATAATATATATATATTTTTTTAAAAAGAGTCAACTATGGAACATTTGGAAATGAGTACTCAGATGGAGTGAATGTCAAATTGGAAAACGAGGAGATAATTTTATGGGTTTTTACAAAATTTATGTAAAAGTATAATGTTTAAAATTTTAGAAACATGATTTTCATACAAATATAGAAGGGTTATTTAGCACATTAGTGAGAGACTCAGCAGGACAGTAAGGCTGTTTTAAAGAAGAATTCAGTAACTAAGTCAGGAAAGGCATGATGAGACGACTTTGCTAAGTGTGTTAGTTTACAAAGACTAACAAGATACCCCAGACTGCGGGCTTAAACAACAGAGCTTATTTTCTCATAATTCTGGGGATGAGAAGTCAGAGATCAAGGGGTTGTTAACCATTTCAGTTGGATATTTTGCAAATATTTCCCTCTGCCTTTTCTTTAACTAATTAATTAATTTGGTGAATTTTTGCCATGTTCAAGTCCTATATTTTAAGGTGCCTCTTTGAAAATGTAATTTGTGATCCTAGTATCAAGATAAAATAATATATACACATTTGCAGCTTATATTAAAAAAGTAATCTCTTAGGTGGTAGGACTAATATTTATATTCTGGATATTGTGGAAATTGGGTAATTATTAAGCAGTAACAAATAGGTATGTAAGAAAAAATTAATTACATAGTAATAACTAATGGCACAATAAGAAAAAAATGACCTTACCAGGGAAACATGAGCCTGAATAGCTTCCAGCAGTGTCTTTAGAGGAGAAGTGAGGTCTGCATGTGATGCAATGGGTAATGGAAGTCACAGTTAATTACATCCTGGATTTTTCCACAAGTGTAGTTGACTTTCGAGAAGTTGAAGTCCCTGGAAAAAAGAAATGAAAAGGTCTGGAAAATAAGATAATTTTGTTTTAAAATGCATGAAGCTGAAACTTGTTGATAATGTAGCATGGCTAGAAAATGCCGGGAGCTGAGATCTAGCCATAAGAATAAAGCTGAAGTATCTTATGTCATGAAATGAAATAAAAAGTGTAAAAGGAGACTTTCAGCAACTTCACGGCTCTTTTCCAGGAGATCAGTTACGACCACAGATCTGCAGCTGTGACCAGAAATTATCTGGGTCCCCGTCATGGGAGGAGAAAACAAGCGAGAGCTCTGAGGTCATACATATCCAAGTCCATAACCACGAATAATTTAAGAACCTCAGCTATAAAAGATTAGCAATCTGCCTGTGAAAGAGCGTGAAATGGAGTGTGTGTAGTCTTTTTAAAACACCAGCCTTCCTGGGGAGATAAAATATATATTGTTGCTGTTGCCAGATTGCCCAGAGCCTTGTGAACGTTCTGCCAGCTGCTCCTGTGTCAGGTGCTCTCCAGACGCAGGCCCTCCCCTCCCACCAAACCTCCCCCTGAAGTCTTGGTTAGCCTAGCTTGCCCTGCCCTGAGAGCCACACCAGAAAGCCTCGGATTGCCTCGGCTCTCTCCCTGTTTCGTTCACTGCCTTATATCCAGATGGGGGAGAGATGACAGTCCTTCCCAGGAGTGTTCCCTGGTGGAAAAGCTCTCGCTGCGCTTCTACAGGAACATAGGAAGGGCCTGCCACAGCTGCTTTGTGCTGTGGCTCACGGACATCCTGGAACATGATGGGTGCTCACATGTTTTCTTGAGCTGAAATGAAATCCGGAGGGCCAGTCACCCGTAGGATGTATTGTCTATGGCCCAAATGAGTCTCACTGCTGTTAGCACTGCTGCTCCTTAATCCTTTCCATTTCTATCATTGTTATGATAATTCTTCTCTGGCCCAGGACTCACAAGGATTTTTGCAGCTGTGAGTAACTGCCTGCACCATTCTAGACTGCACCTCAGGCTTGAATTAGTCTCTGTAAACTAAGAGGCCACTGTGCTCACTTTTTATTTCCAAATTAAAGAGCCACATACGATGCCAGGCATTTTGTGACCTTTGGAAAAATATTTCTGTAAGACATTCTCATGCATCTCATGAGTGGAAAAATAAGAACATATATGCTTTTTTAAAAAATAATTCTTCTTTTTAGTCTATTTGCAGAGGTAGCTTTCCTATTATTTTACAAGGTGCATTTTAAATACTTCTGTGCTACAGACATTGAAACAATGTTGAGATAAGTTTGAAAACAAGCTGGTGGGGGCAGGAGGCTCACCTCCTCTGAAGAAAATGTGTTAACTCAGCCGTCAGAACCAGCCCGTCCTGGTCGGGTGGACAATCGCAGTGATGGGGAACACTGGCTGGATGGCTGGATGCGAGATACATGGCCCAACTCAAGTAGCCCCAAAGGTCCAGAGGCAGGGACGGGTCCTAGAACCATTTTATTCCAGAATGTTCCCCACAGAGGCCCTGGAAGCAGTGTACCGTTTTTGAGATATACACAAGCTCCCTTTCAAAAAGGCTCTTCTGTGCTTATGGTCTTGGAGATGAGCAAGATTGCTCAGTAGGCAGCAAAGGGGTTTCCTGGCTTCAGGCTCAGACTAAGTATTTGGGAGAAATAGCGAGAACAAGAATAGATTTCCATTAATGCAAATTAAAATCACAATGAGATATAACCTCATGCCTTTCAGATAGTTATTATCAAAAAGTCAATAGTGAAAGGGGGCAGAAATAGAATGTTGGGGAACCAGCTAGACTTGTAAGAAATATTGATCAGGCTGTGAACCATGACTGTTTTATTCTGATTAAAGAAGGCACATTCCGCCCGGGCTGGAGCTGACCTGGAGACGCAGCCCTTCCTCCCCATTTGGAGCTGCCTGTCATCATGCGAAGATGAACAAAGATTTGTTACAGAAACCAGAATCGCCAGCCTTTGGGGGCCCCCAGCCCTTTGTGCACACCTGCAGGCCGTGCAGACCTCCAGCCTGCTCACCTGGTAATTCTGGCACTCCCTTCGGCTATTTCCCCTGTGACCCCAGCCCTTGCATATCACTAAGCCCTTTGAGGACCCTAGTCCTTTCATTTCTGTAAACTGCCCTTTGCAATATAAGCAGCTGGCTTATGGTGGGGGGCAGAGAGCAGACGTTTGTGGGTGACCTGCTGCTCTCCCACACTGCCGGCAGGATTGGGATAAACGTTCATATAGGATTCAACCCTGTCCCTGCTTCATTGGCTTGAGTAGTGACAGGCAGCCCGGACCCATTGTTTGTTCAGTTACAATAGATCACAAGTGTTGGTGAGGATGTGCAGAAAAGGAAACCCTTATACACTATTGTTAGGATTGTATATTGGTGCATTTACTATGGAAAACAGTATAGAGGCTCTCAAGAAATTAAAAATAAAATTACCATACTACCCAACAATTCCACTTCTGAGTATTTAACTGAAGAAATCCAAAGCACTAATTAGGAAAGATATGTGCACCCCTATGTTCAATTTAACATCATTTACAATAGCCAAGATATGGAAGCAACCCAAATGCCCATCAATAAATAAGTGAATAAAGAGTGGTAACATATGTTCAGTGGAATACTACTCAGCCATAAAGAAGAATGAAATCTTACCATTTGCAACAACATAGATGGACCTAGAGGGTATTATGCTGCGTGAAATAAGTCAGACACAGAGAGACAAATACCATATGATTTCCTGTTTATTTGGTGTATCCCGAATACATATCTCTATAGAGAGAGCAGAGAGTAGATCAGGGGTTGCCAGGGTCTGGGGCTGGGGAATGGGGAGTGACTGATGATGGGTAAGGAATTCTACTTTGGATTATTAAAATGTTTTGTAACCAGATAGAGGTGGTTATTGTATAATATTGTGAATGTGCTAAATGCCAATGAATTATACACTTTAAAATTATTTAAAATGGTACATTTATGTTTTATCTTTTTACAATAAGAAATTTAGGTCGTAGATGGTGTAACTCGCCAGCATTTAGTGTAAACCATATAACACTGTGATGGGCCGTTGTGACGGGCACCTGCCAAAGTTTGATTTTGAAAGAAAGAAACAGCCCTCCTTTCAAACACTGGCAATGAGCACTGAGAGCTTCACATCAGGTGATGAAATGGGACCAAGCAAAGTCTGGTGGCAAAAACAGGCACCACGCACTGTGAGGGCTGGTGGGGAGGACACGGGGTTCAGGGTGTGGTCCCCAGGTCAGCGCCTCAGTATCTCCAGAAGGAACCTGCTAGACGTGAACATTCTCAGGCCCACCGCACACCCTGAGTTTAAATTTGGAGGTCGGGCTTGGCAAAGTGAGCTTTAACAAACCCTACAGGTGACCGTGATGCACACTCAAGTCTGAGAACCACTGGTGCTGGTAGCCTTGGCCCCTGGCCCATGGGAGAGCTGGCATCACCTGAGGGAGGCCAGGGGGTGAGGGCCCGCTTGGCTGACAAGGAATGTAGCCAGCCCTGCCCTGGCCCATTTTCCAGGACCAGGCCTCCGCCCCTCTCGGAAGCAGGCCACCACCCTCCTCCCTTCTCCCTTTTCTCTCTTCCTCCAATGGGCCCTTTTTCTCCCAAATTCTCCTCCTACCTCTCTGCCTCCTTTCAATCTGAGGAAAAGGCTTCTCATTCCCTTTTCTTATTGCCCTTCATTTCTTCCCTTCTGCTCTACCCCCAGACAGGCCGAAAGGAGTCTCTCTTTTCGCAGCTGAATCTTCACACCTGCCCAGGAGCGAGCAGGACACCGGCCAGGTCCATCCTTCTCAAGGCACCCACGCCGCTGCGGGGCCAGCCTGACACATGGTACTGACCCTGCAGATAGTCCTTTACCAACCTCCCTTCAGAGGACCACATCTAGCATCTCACTGTTCTCTCTAGGAATCTGAGGCAAAGCTGTTATAATACTTGTAGCATTTTTTTAATCTATATAAATAAAAATGTAAATGTTTGTTTGTTCAAAATATTAAATCTCCGAAAGTTCTTCACCGATTGCTTTGAAATTTTGACACAACGTTGCATTCGAATACGTGCGTGTTTTTATATACCTTATACCTACTATTATATAGATGTCACACCTGTGACAGGTAAAAACATGCTTTTTTTGAAAAACAGTGCCATCTGTTGGACATAAAAGCAACACACGCTATACTAAATATTTTACGATTCCATTTCAATGTTTCTGATTTACGATCCATTTACGATTTCCAAATTTCCAATTTTATGATTCCATTTCAATGTTGATAATGATTGAAGATTTGTGCTTAGAAATCGCGAACAAAGTTCTCAATCAATTGGGAATGCCATCACCGAATCGATCTGCTGCTGCTTCGTTCGATGTAGAATTGCGTCGTGAACAAAATTACAACACAGGTGATCTTTTGTCGTATGTGCAATCAAATATTCCTAAGCTAACGCTTGAGCAAAAAGGCATTTACGATCAAATAATGCAAACTGTCAATAATGGGGTTGGAGAAATCTTCTTAGATGCGCCAGGAGGAACTGGTAAAACATTCCTAATTAGATTTATTCTGGCAGCAATTCGATCCCAAAATGACATAGCCTTAGCTCTTGTGTCATCCGGAATAGCTGCGACATTGCTAGCAGGTAGAAGAACTGCTAATTCCGCTTTGAAATTGCCATTGAACATGCAATTCATTGAAACTCCCACATGCAACATTTCCAAAGCATCCGGCATGGCAAAAGTATTGCAGAAATGCAAACTTATTGTTTGGGATGAATGCACAATGGCGCACAAAAAATCGCTCGAGGCTCTTGATCGATCATTGCAAGATTTGCGTGGAAACATCAGACCATTTGGGAACGCGTTAATATTGCTTGCAGGAGATTTCAGGCAAATATT